>NC_140537.1:15069949-15669949 GCF_057382185.1 Mchenga conophoros
TTATAGTCAGATATCAGAACAATGTCTCGTGTACAATGTGTCTTTACGTTTCCCTCTTATCTCACAGTGCTGTCCATGTAACACACCGTCTCAACAAAATGCTGATCTTTTTACAAGAAATCATCCAAGAGGACATCTTATCGTTTTAGTGCGACAGGGGAGGGGTGGCCCATCTTTTTTTCAGTGAAACTTGGACAAAGTGTTGTGCTGTTGGGCACACAGGCTTGTTCAGTGAGTCCAGTGAGCACCTACTCCCGCATGGGACAGAGTGCCACCTATTGGTGCCCAGTTGGCTACAAGATATACATAGAGTATATACTCTGCTGTGTATGAAGCCAAAGGTTATAATTCAGTGTGAAAAAAACCAATATACCAATGTAAATACATTTACTGTGATTGTATGAAGCCTAATACACTTACAGTAGGTGAAGGTTGATTCGACGACCCAGACATTACTGTATATTGTCAGGTTAATTAGCTCTTCAGATATAAACATCTACATAAGTAGGATCAAATATTAATAAAAAGTGGAGGGTTTAATGTTAACTCTTACATAAAAATCTATGCTATATGCAGTGAAGGCCAAACATGTCAATAAAAGGATAAATCAAATGTATTTTGTATGAGAAATGTATTTCTTTATGCTGCGACTTTGACCCACTCGGAATGTGGATACAACAGACCGGGCATGGTGGGCAAATCATTAGAACTATGTCGAGGAAAAATCCCAGCGAGCTTAATAAAACAGTATGATTAAAATTCAAGCAAGGATGGTAGTTATTCCACACACAATGGCTGTCTGCTTAATATACAGCAGTATGCAGGCCCCAGGTCTCTTTGTCCCAGGCCTCAGTGCTTGTAAAGAGCAAGGTCTTTTTACATTTTCAACAGTTGTGAGAAAACAAGCTGCTCACACATTCATGCTCCACCGCGGAGAAGACTTTTGGATGAAGGGTTGCCTTAGCTCTAGCACAAAATCTGAATCATCAGAAGCTTCTCCTTCTCTCCCTCTTTCTTTCTTTCTTTCTTTCTTTCTTGCACTTGGTCCCTTGTTATGTTTCTTTTCAATATAAGGAGCAATAGCTGCTAGAAACATTCTAACTCTTTGCTTGGCTATCGGTTTCATAAAGTGTAGACAGTCTGAAGGGCACTGAATTGGGAGATATCTCTTCAGCAAGTTGTTGGAGAATTGTGATAGGTGTGTGTGTGTGTGTACAGTACACTTGCCGACTGACTGTGTGTGTGTGTGTGTGTGTGTGTGTGTGTGTGTGTGTGTGTGTGTGTGTGTGTGTGTGTGTGCGCGCGCACTCTGTCAGTTCCAGCACAAGGGAACTCCTAAACGGATCGGGTCACTCCTGATCACATGGCAGAGATAATGGTCCAAACAACCTTGACGAGAGTGGAAGAGGTCTATCTATTTAATTAGAAACTTTAATATTTCATTCTCTGCTATGGCTCATTAAAGCCCTTCCATCATACCCTCCCAGGCCCATGAGCACTAGCACACAGTCTTTCTGTCTCAGAGGATTCTCATTTGCCAGGTTTTCTGTTTCAGCACTGAAATAAAGCTAAAAAGAAAAAGGGGGGAGAAAAAAAACTTTATGCTTCACACTTTGTCAGTCACTAAACGCTTTTGTATTATACCAAACTGATTTTCACAAGTGCTGAATGGGTTACATCAGCATGTGCACTCATTAGAAATATAAAAGGGTAAAAAGAAAAGTATGCGATCACGCTCGTGCCATTTTGCAAAATTCTTTTTCCTTTAGATGAAAGTGGAGACGGTAAGATGAGAGAATTTAGACGAGCTATTACAATGCAATGGTCATAATGAGACAGATAAATAGAGCAAGATGTGTTAGTAGGCTACTTTTCACCTACCCACTTAGGTTCTTTCATTATGTTAAAGTAAGTAAATCTTTAAATCTTATTTAAAGAAGCTTTTAATAAACATTCAGTATTTTACACCCTTTTAAACAGGGTGTTCTGAGTTCAGTCAGACACTGAGCTGAACACTAACACAAACTTTCGCTACCATACTCACCAGCCAACACATTGTTGGTACATTCAGTGTTTGAGGTAAACAAACGGTCCCCTGCTCAAATTTGTGCAAAGGATGCAAGTGATTGTTTGCTTCACTTTCTTTGTGTACGTCTTTACAGTTGTATTATCACAAAATTTCCAGAGTTTTTCTCTAAGAAAGTCCAAGAAAGGAGAAAAAGAAGATCTCAGTGTAAAAGTGTTGAATTCTCATTTGTTCTTACTATATGCTCATAGTAAGAGTTACTATCCAACCAATAGTCAAAGTATATAGGATAATATTACATGGTCTCAAAATATGTGTTTAAGACAACCAATAAGGACTTGATTGCACCCTAACTGTTTGCAGTTTAATATTTTTTTTCCCCAAATGGAGACAAAAGGATCCCACCTGTTACCTCCCCTTTCTTTAATCCCTCTCCTGACTTCAGGGAGCGGGCTGTTCAAGCCTGGTTAGGAAAGGGAAGGCTTTGCCCGATCACGCAGTGTAGTCCCAAAGGTGCTCCGGTCCTAGGGAGGCAGGAATGTGATGACAGTACACTTTAGAGGTGATTCTGTTCAAGGGCGTGTCACTCTGTCACTGACAATATTTTAATACTGATCGAGGTGTCTCTGTGGCCGCTACTTTCTCTCTGCCCTGTCACTGTAGTGTGTGCTGTATATACAAACACACAAAGGCACAAGAAGCACCTTGTCGAAATGAGTGAGAAATTTCAAGAATTTTTTTTTTTGTTAGAATAAACTGGAAAAATTCTGACATTAAAATGCATCAGTCTTACAAAACAATCACAATAGAAAGATTCATGCAAACCAGTATTTAAACTGTGCTTGTATGTTTTCACTCAGTTTCTGTATATGTGTACGTGAAGTCATTCGTGACTCTGGCAAAGTGTGTGTGTGTGTGTGTGAGTGTGTGTGTTTATGTGTGGTAAGTTATAAGTTTGTGTGTAAGCAGGCATAGAGGGGGGCATAAAATATGCAGGATAATTACCAGGAAGAGGTTGGGACGCAGATGAAAAGCCTCGTATTGATTCTTGAAAGGACCTGACAGCTCGCCTGAATGTTTTATTTCCTCCGCATTGTTTGTTTTGCATATAAAGGATTCCATTTTCTTGTGAATTTTGATTGCAGTAAAAGCGGCAGACCCTCTGCTTGCTGTGGGGAGGACAAGAGCCGTGTTAACTGTTTAGAGACAGAAAATGGATGTGGGATGCAAGTGACCTCAAAGACGCCTGTTTCCCTGTCAAGCTGCCAAACGACCAGACTGCCGTGTCACACGTATGATGTATGAAAATGACCCCAGACAAAGAAAAAAACTGTTGTAAAGACATGCCAACAGGAGAACCTGATTTTCACATATTAACTGCAAAGAATCAATTTTCTGCTTTTTTACATATTACGATGTAGACGCGGGCACACTTTTATGCACATGTTTAGTCAATGAAAAGTCAAGCATGAAAACGAGGATCCGGATCTGGTGAGCCCACCGTGAGTGCTGGAATGCATCAGCGTGTAGCGTCCCGTCCCAATGTAAACAGCCAGCGCACGTGTGTGCATGCCTCCCTCCACTAAAGCTGCTTTCCATTTCCCTCTGGTGCCCATTTCTCCTCATTCAGACCTTTGTTCCACCAGCTACCACAGATGAAATCCCACCGCAGGATTTCATACACAAACACAGCATCCGGATCGCCGCCCGCCTTCAACCCGCCCCTCTCACAGTCCAGCTGTCCTGACCATTACGCTGTAAAGAATGCCGCCGTGGCTTTAGGCAGATTTTACACTCATACAAGAAAGTGCATCAGATTCATGCTGTATGCTGTCACGCTTCAGGATCTCATTTTCAAATTTTCCAAACAACAAAAGTCTTCATAATCCACAGACTTCTTTTTTTTTTTTGCAAGCATTCTTTTGTTTTAATCTCACAGTTTCAGAATCCAGTTGTTTAATGTTGCTTGCTTACAAGAGCTGCTAGGCTGGCTAGAAACTAAAAGGATAAAAGTAGCTGTTGCCGGCTCTGTTGTCAGCCAGTTGGACATTATTTGATTAGAGTAAATCACATAAGAGCTCAGGCATAACAAAAAGGCAATAAAATCGGTTTTATTCATATCTGTAATCTAATAATTTCCAGATTGAATTTAAAGGCCTTTGTACAAGAATAAATATGCAATACGGTATTGATCTCTGAAGGAAATTCTCCTTTTGCTGGTGCACTAGGGGCAAAGGTCAGGGTCAGTCACAACACTTTGGCTCTGGAGTCTACGGGGATTGAACAGCATTTTCAGGGGTTCAGATGCTCAGTGCTTTTGTGCGCTTTTTCTTCATTAAGTAAGTGTCTTCATAGACACAATTCCATGCTGCTGCCCCATCATCTATCATCTATCAGTGATTGTATATGCAATACTTGTTCTTCTCACAGGGATAGATGTCGAGCCCACACTGGAGCTTTTACAAAACAAAACTTGTGCTGGTTGCTATGCAGCACAAGAAAAATGAAGGGATTTCACATCAACTTCTCGTGCACAGTTAAAAAAAACATATTCTAAAGAAAGTACAGCACAGAGGATACGCCAGCCAGACATCTGCTGTCAAAAACTGAGCATCATAAGGAGTCAAACATCCTAAAATTGTGCATTTTGTTCCGAGCGTTCAGCTCTATGTTCAATGGGGAAAATGTGAATTTTATATTAATATTATTATTTTTTTCACCAAATATGTTTAAAAAAAGTAATAAATTAAGGAAGATTTGTTACACTTTCAACTCCTCAAAGAACAAAATACAGCTAAAAGTGAGCTGAGGGCCAACACAGTACCTCCCTTCAAAATGCACAGATTTATTTCAGATTAATGAAACACAAGAACAAACTGTATGACACATCCTGACGTAGCCTGATCCCTGCCTGAAGGATACATGTATTATGTTGATACTCATTTTTGCCTGGGCTTTTTTCTTTTTTCCTTTTTCTGTTTCTACTTCACACCTCCTGATTTGGCTCCAACCCCTCATACAGTTAAATTCCTAACACACGCTCAACCAACAATTCCACCATCTAAAATGTCAGTCCTCATCCCACTGTCACCCCCATTTCAAACCATCACCCCCATCAATGCCATTTTGCTCCTGGGCTGAAAAGCAATTGAAACAATTTTCTTGCAGAAAATTATTGTCCTTAATTGCAATGAAGGGCACGTCTTCCCGTCATTCCTTGGGAGTGTTTTTCTCTCTCTGGGTGGAAATGTAGGCATTGCCACTGAGCGTGGGCTCTCTGAAAGAGGTCATAATTACATCCTTCAGTATGCTCGCCGTTGGCAAGGATTTTACGCTTCATAATTATTAAATGGCAGATTCACTCTGCGCGCGTGTGTGTGTGTGTCAGAGAGAGAGACAGAGAGTGTGTGAGTCTACTCCTGCAAACGTGTGCATGTGTTAAAATTCAGGGTGAAAAGACTTTGAATTCTCTCTCCAATGAAAGATTGAGGAGAGACTATTTGTGTATTCCGTGCACACACTTGCCAAAAGTTCTCCCTGATTAGTTGTTTCTATCTCACTAATGTTTTGCCAATCACACTCAGCACTATTGGCTGTCACCGAAGTAAACAATGCATGAATAGCATCAAACTCATTTATCTGTTTCAAGAAGCACAGCAAATTGATTTCAAGTAGGCTATATAACATATTACCAAAGAACAGAATAGAATCCCACATATATAAATTATTTTGTAATTGTTATTGAGACATTAGTAATTGATATTGGAGATGGTAGGCAAAGTGCCATCCTAACAAGATAAGCTCCAGTCTGCCCAACTTTCCTCTTTCAGCATCATTTCCATATCATAATTATACTGTCTCATTCACAGCTGAGATAACATCCCACACTCTGCAATCCTAATCTCCCTCCCATCTCTCACTTTTCTTTCTTTTGGCTCCCTTGCTGTCTTGTCGCTATCACAAACTTTACACCAGACACTAAGAAAAAAAATATCACAAAAAGGCAGATTTGCATGTTCTTTTTTTCACCAAAAGAAAAGCTAGCAAAGGCCAAAAATAGGTAAGTCTTTAATTTCCGCCATAGAAATAAAAATAGTGCCAAACATCTTTTTCAACAAATAAAGTGTTGGGGAAAAAAGATAGCTGGAGTCTCAGTTTGATGCTTTATTTTATCAAATATTTTTACAAATTTGCAGTCTTTCTGTAAAAAAGACAAAAAAATCAGATCACGGATCGCATCAACACAAGTTGCTCGGATGGATATTTTTCTTACCACAGATGAGTAATTTAGACTTCTATAACGCGTCAGATTCAATCTCTGTGCCCCCCCACCCCCCTTGCCTGCACCTCTCCTTTGATGAAGTGATGCTGGGGATGATTGGCCCCTCATCACAGATCAAGCCCAGGTCCCCTCCTCACTTCTATTCTCCAGGAATTCATTATGCAAAGAGAGCAGTGGTGAGCGATGGAATATTTTACTTTATTATAACCAACAGGAGAGTAAACAATTAGACTGCACCATTTATACTCCCACTCCTCATAATTGTTTTATTTCGCATGCACAGTACGCACTCAACATAAACACATATGCATGAAGACAATTTGGATACACGCGACTAATTACCATCTAGTTACTGTATAGTGTCCACTGACGGTGCTTGCATGTTCCCCAGTGAGAGATATTAGAAGTAATTAGAGGGAAACGCTATGCCGTTGCTGGGAATGGGTTTATAAAACGACATTTGCAACCAAAAGTCTGCAAGTTTATTGGGGGATTTAGCATTATTACTGAAATTAGTGCAACATAGTAGTTGTTCAACATATTACCGTACACAGAAGCATTGAAAATTACAGTTCTGGTTGTTGTGTTCTTACATGGTTATGCATCGTATACAGTGAGATGTCCACTCTTAACTACTCAGAAGATAACTTTCTGAGACTTCCATCCCAGTTTTCAGAAATTAGTAGTAAAGTAACATTTACTTGAGGTTATTTGTGTTCTTTGTGACATCATGCTTTTTAAAAGATACGTTGAATTTTCACTCGGTCCTTTACTCACAAACAGTCTGAGCTTGTACGTGTCTGTACACTTGTACTGCTGATTCATTACTAGTTAATTAATTGTTCATATGAACGTAAAAAGTATCTTTAAAAAAGGGAAAAAGTATCTCAAAGGTCTGTATATGAGTGAAAAATAAGCAGCACACAAGCAAAATTCTAAGTGTTTATTATTAAACTGATCATCTTATTCTCTTTCGTTTTGGCTTAATTGCTTTTTTTTATATACATTTTGCTAATTATATTGAGCTTACCTGGAATATATTTGTTTGTCAAATAAAATGAATTTTAAAAAAAGTCTTTCGTGCATCAATGATGCCACATTTTGTACATGTCAAATATAGTACAAGACAAATGGGACAATTATTTTAGGTGCAAACTGTTAACAGTCTAGTAAATTGCATCCTATGCATGTTGAACTTCTGAAGGTTGCATTGTGTGTTGCCTGCTTGATAAAAATGGCAGCAGTATAAAGTCCTTGAGAAGCACTTACCTACTTGCAGAAAGGGAGCTGTTTTAATGTGGGAGAGTCAATTGAAAATAATAAAAAAAAGGGTGACTCATATGTCTCTGGGGAAAACCAAACATCTCCTGCAACAAATCAAAACTTTTCCCTCTCTACTGCGGTGAGCGTGCCGAAAACGCCCTGTTTAGTCTTGTTCTATTTCTTCACAAACACACATTTTTAGGTGAAAAGGAGAAATCAAGAGTTTTCAGTTGTCTCGCTGGAAACAGACACCCGAGTTGGAAAGTGGGAGAGAAGTTGAGCTGTTAGATCTCAGTGGCATACGTTCCCCTGGGGAAAGCCACAGCTCAGGGTATACATCCTGTGCTGCTGTGGAGCTCGCTCAAAATACTGTTGTCACATAGCGATCACAGGCATCCGCTGATGGTACACAAATAGTCCTCTTACGACGCTCTTAAAAGCCCATTAGACATCACCACGCGCCGTGCCGAAGACGCCAGTCTTAACTGCTCCTGATGCCAAAGGAAAGGCATGAAGACAGACCTGATGCAGAACAATTCCATCTGAATGTGTTTGTTGACTTTTCAGCTCATTTTATGCGGTAAACATCTAAGAGAGTTGCAGCAAACCTCAGATCAGGATGTGACATTTTTCCATATTCATCTTGTGACACAGATATTTAGCTTGTGACAGCTGACTTCTCAAGAGCGTTTTACTTTTGGCTTCCTATTACCATTTCAGAGTGTAACACTGCAGGACCGAGTATTATCCCGTAATTGTAGAGGTCACGCATGACCACTAACTTAACGAGGAAGCTGGTTCTGCATCAGAGGAAAGAGGCATTAACACGTACTTGTTGAGCTCTTTTTACAGTGTGTGAAAGCTAAATAGTGCCATCTGGTGACTTTAAGGAATGTGATGACAAACTATAAAAAAAATTAATTTATGTGATCATTTAAGGTAATGATGAAAACATTTCTGAGAGACTCCGTAACGTGTTTTTGGACAAATCTAACATTTCAGCTCAAATCAGTGCTGTCTATAATTAAAAAGCACTTCAAATAGTTTTACTCCCAAAAACAGTTTATTAAAAAGTTAACTTGAAGGAGAAAAAAATAGCAAATAATAAGCGGAGGTGAAAATGTGAAAAGAGCGAAGCAAAAGCGATCGAGGTGTGGAAGTCTGGGTGGAGAGGGCACGAAAGGCATGCGTGTGTGCCGTGCTCGGAGAGCGGTAGGTGAGGATAAATGGAGAGCAGAGCTCCCGTTTGAGTGTCAGAATGCGTCGGCAGCCTCGGGAGCTCAGCGATCACTCCTCCAAACGGTTGCTGTGGGGATTGTGGCTCCTGGAAGTGGAAAAACTAACAGGTTCTAAAGAGGTGTGAGCCCAGAGGGAGGGGAAGCAGTGCTTACAGCAATGGATCTGCTCAGCCAGTGCCTCTAATTGCACTTCATTATCTCATATTGATTTAATTAGCAGCTGCATTGCCTTCTGTGCACAGGGTTATGGTATGCCTTCAAACAAAAGGGGGCCAAAAGATGCATGTACTCTGCTGTATGGGAGCCTCCTCAATAAAGCCCGTCATATGACAATACTTAGCTGAGTCACCATAATTACCCTCGTGCGATCCCGCTCGTACCGACACGGATAAATATGTGTTTCGACCACAGGCCACAGAGCCGGTCTTGAAGAACAGCAGGTCACAGAGTTGAAACGCACGCTGGGCAAACCTGGACTCAAGCTTCCTGTTTGCTCTTTCTTTAGAACTGCTCTGACGTACGCGATATTTAAATAGGAAATATGTGAAAGGACGCTTTCTGTTTTTCATGCAGTAGCAGCAGGATCAACGTCATAAAGCCTTTAAATATGTAATTATGTGGTATGTGCTAATACACGCTAAGTGCAGAGCTGTCAAACGAAGCTGCCCGGGCACAAATATACATCAACTAAAATACTCTCTAACGTCAGAAGGTAAATATATTACAATAATGGGCGCTATAGTGACTTCAGTGTTTAGTCCACAGTTTAAAAACAGAGACACAAAGAGCGCTATTAAGGCAGCCAATCGGCTACACAGCATGCTAAAAGGATGACCCTCGAGTTGAGTTTTGCAGGTGGAACAGTTTTACTATTGATCAATATAGAAAGACAAGAGTTCTGCATAAGTGAAGGGAAAGAAACGTGGAGGGCAGCTAAGCAGGCGCTGCTGAAGAAACAGATAATTCTTTTTGAGTTGAGCACTTCTAATAGTGGAAGAGGAAGTTCACAGTGAATAGGGACAAAAAGCCTACAGAGACAGTTAGGATGTTTGTCTTTAACGATCCAAGGTGGCTCTGGATACAATCATCCTTGTAATAAAATTTACTATATTCTTTCCCAGCCCACTCCCTCCCATTACGACAATCTGTACCGTATGACGGGCAACAACTGCAGAGAGCTATTTTAATCAAAAGAAGATGTCCTAGAGGAGAAGTTAAAATATGTTTTATATATCTAAAACTTGGAAGACTCTGTTATTAATTTTTATACCTGTTAAATATCTTAAAGATGTATTTGACTTATCAAACAGAGCAGCCAACAGAGGCCAGATCTTACAAAGGAACCCAAATTTATTTCATATCCACAGACTTCCCTGATTGTCACAGCCTTTTTGAACACCCTCCTCCCTGCCTCTTTGACACCGACCCTTTGAAGACTGGAATACGCTGGCAGAATGAATGAAAAGTTCAAATCAGTCATAGGGTTTAAAAGGGGTTAGCTTGACTTCACCTCATTGCTTTTCATCCAACTGATATGCAGTCTTTTGACAGCTCTGTCCTCTATTGGCTCACACACACACACACAAAAAAGAAAATGCTGTGGTACCTCCTGTATGCTTCGCCCCTCTAACCTCTCTAACTTGCCCCATTGTTGGATGCTTCACAAAGAACCTGTAGTATCCTCACACGGTTCCTTTCTTATTCCCATCTACCTGATTCACCTAATTTCAAAAATCGTGCGGCGTGAATCACCACATGCAAGAGGAAAGTGGAGTGCACATTAAAGTAAACACAAAGAGTCTGCGGTTCTCAGAGAGAGGAGGAAAGTGAGGGAATGGAGACAGCAAATAAAAAACAGCACTGGTTAGTGGAGAGCGCAGTATGGAATGGAAAGCCCCAGCAGCAATCTGCTAGCACTTAGAGCGAAAGCAGCCTGGGGTCAATATCTAAAGCCAAAGACTTGGACGCACAGACAATTTCAGCCACTTGAAATTGTAAAACAAATAACAGATTGGCGAAGGTATAATTCCCTCCTTTTCTTTGCATTCCTTCTCTCTGATTCTATACATTTTCTCCACTTTTCTCCACTTGGCATAACTTCTCCTGGAGTATGTTCCTGTCTTCTTTCTCTCTCTTCTGTCTTGGCACACCGAGGCAGCGATAGATGGATGGACTTGGCAGGCGCGCATAGCCAGCCTGGTGATGCGAGAAAATCTTTTGCCAATACAGAGATGGTACAGATGGACGTGACATGTTGCTGTTTTCTGTTTTTGTTTAATATTTCTATATTCTTTCCACGTCTGTCTTCTCACATGTGTTTAAACCCGTACTCGGATGGTTCTCACAGGGGTCTTTGCTCATAGGCTTAAAATTGGCCATTAGTGTATATGTTCAAAGGGACAAATCATCAGCGGCTAATTAACCATTATTAACTGTTCTGCTGTGAAAGAAGACAAATTATCATAAATTACAGCCTAATTAAAATGTGATTGCTGGCTCAATAGTTATAAATCATTAATTTTTAACACCCTTATCACATGCGGACGGACCAATTCAACAAAAGGTCTATTAGACAAAAATGAATTCACTGGTTTCTTTCAACACGCACACCCCACTTTCTACTCCTCTCTCCCACTGCAGTCATTAGCCATAATTACTCTATGTACCGCACTGGCTCTATCCATAGATATTAAAGAACAATTAAACCACAGCCTAATTGCATTAAATGGAGTCTTGTGTAGAGGCTGCCCAATCTTAAATTCTATGCAATTAGTGCGCAAGAGATGTAAGAGTATACTGAACTAACCAACTAGGCAGGTACGTAAAGAAAGAAGGAAAATGCGTGGTGGAAGGAAACTTCATTACCAGTGAATGATAAGTTCATTTTTAAAGACTTCCATATTAAAAAATACTTCAGCAGATGTACAAAGGACTCAGCAGAAAAATGAATGACGTTAACGATGAGATTTTGAAAAAAGGCAAATAAATTAAAACCTCAATTTCCCATACTATTTTATTTTTTTAGGTTTCCGTTTTTTTGTATCGCTGTATTTAAAACCAATGATTTCACCATCTCATCATTATATTTTTACAGTGCTGCACTCACATTTACTGCAGGAAATGATGCAGTCCTGCACAGTTTCCAATGTTTCCAATGTTTACCGTTCACTCTCCTGCCACATCACTTACTGCTAACACAAAAAGAGCATTTCCTACGGCTATGGAGTCGCACTACAAGCATTCAACTGGTGGCGTTTTCTTTTTTTTTTTTTTTTGGATTGAGAAGCTGCTCCAGGAAAAACAGTATCAACATAGTTAACGCTAAATTATGCAAGTTTAGGTGTACTTTAAGCAAACAGGTCAGCTTCTCTTCAGCTAGATAGTGCATTAAAAGTAAATGCACTAGTAGAAAATGCAATTTCCAATTATTTAATTGTCTGTTTTTTGCAAGGATTCAAACTGCAAAAGATTGGGATACGTGTTTTGTGTGAATTCAGCTCTACAGCAATAAGAAAAACTGTAGTAAGGGGAGTAAAACGTGAAATCAAATTCAGTTGAAGTATAAAGTTTTACAAAAGAAAACACTGTCAAATAAACTGCAAGACTTACTCATGTAAATATACTTTCAACCCTATCCACCATTGCTAATTACCCACCACATATTTGTCTTTCCTTCAAGTTAAAAGTATTAGATAGTATGTCCATATTGCCAGTCACCTTTAGGTGCAAAAACAATGTTCCTCCTGTTCAGTTCAACATCTTCTCCACATAAGTGTTGTGTATTTGCCATCCCAGGGCTCCTGTTTGTAGTTCTTCCCCCCATTTTCCTTTGCCTTCGATCTCTCCTTCTCTCTCTAACAAGCTAGCTCTGGACCCAGTGAGGTGAGCAGAGGTGAAGTTATGGGTGCGGGGTAGGTTGTGCGTGTGTATGGGGGGAGGTATTGTTTAGAGTCGCTTCCCACTGACATCCAGGTAAATGGGTAAATGTGTACTCTCATCCATATTCCAGTAACCCAGGCAGAGGCATTTGGCCAGAGCATGGCTGGGGCCAGGACATGAAATATTAAAAGGATAAAGTGAAAGGTGGAGTACCCAGAGGGCCTTTGGACAGTTAAACAGCTCTTTGTGTGGAGGTGTCTTCACTGCCTGTATCCCCACCTGGCATCCACCTCTGTGAGAGGCTGGGATTTCAGCATTGTGTACTTCAGCCAAGGTCAGCGCACAGTACACCAAGTTAGTATCAAACTGTGCTCTGTGATCAGCTCTTACCATCCTAGAGCAGTGTCAATGATGGACCATGTTTACAGCTCACAAACAAATCAATAACTCTGTGGATTGCATGACTGGACCTGGGAAAGATGTGGAGAAAAAAATGAAAGATGGTGCTCTTTCCATTTTTTTTAGCCTCACTTGGCAGGATGAAGCTCAGCCTGCTGTTTGACTGGTAGTGTGCCAAGTAGGGACTCAGATATATCAGATTTCAATTAACCACAGTTCATGAGGGCCGTCCACAGAGGTGACATGGTCCTCACACTCTCCATCCCCTGCTTAGTTGCAGCCCCAGGGAGTAGGTAATGAGATGGCTCTCTATCTGGCTCTCCATCTCCTCTCTCTTTCAGGAGGAAGCCTGGCACTCAGGGCCAAGGAGGCCTGTTGACACCTAGGGCAGGTGCTTGGCCCATTTGGCTGTGGCCTGCAGCCTCCAAGCACGTTTGGCTTGCAGTGGCCACACAGTTTGCCCCTCTGGACTGCTCTAGGCGCCTAGATAATGAATAGTCTGAATGCAGGTGTGTCCAGGTGCAAGCGTGTGTGAAATTGTGTGTGTGTGCAAGTGCACGCGTGAGTGTGCGTGAACACAGACAGATAATGCATGTAGAAATATTAATATTTTATGTAGAGGCAAAACTACTTTCACATGCTTTCTTTAACTATGATGGTTATGATTCATTTGTTTAACTCTCATAACAGAATTTCACGTGGACTGTTTGACAATAATAAAATATTCCTGCGGTCACATCTGTCACCGGGAAAGACAAGAGGCCTCCAAACCCGTAGTTCACTGCTCAATCACTTGAGCTTAATTTGTATGCTGATTCAATCACAGAAAAGGAAAACAAAGCAAGGTGCGGGAAAAAATGACAGCCAATCGATCAGAAAGCAAAGGAAGGAAGGACTGGCAATTCTTCAAGCACACCCCAGCAAATTCACACAGTTACTCAGTGTTACCTGCTGCTGCTGGTGAAATTATGGTAGATGGTGGTCGTGATGAGACGCCCAGCGTGTTGTGAGGGAAAACCAATCTGGGAATTTCCAAGCTGAGACTTCTGCGATAACGATGCCTAGGTAAATGATACAGAAGCTTCTAAAGGTGCTGTTTTTGCATATGTTTGGATTATTAAGATATTTAATGATCAAAGCATTGACGCCTTTGATTATTTTACTCTATTTGTTGTGGATTTCGGCTTTCAAAAGAAGGAGAAAAAGACTTGCCCCAGTGTGTCTATGCTATGCCAGCAACATTCATAAACAGAGCAGGGCAGAGAGTTGGGAGGATGCAACAGTGCATCCGTCACCAAGAGGAATGGTCGTGTCATCACCAACTGTGGTGTGGAATCACACGCAGTCGCTCTAAGATACACTTCTTTATGGAGGCACTTTTTACATTCTGCTGAGTAGCCCTGGAAAAATAAAAGCTAAATCTTAGCTGTCACCATCACGCTCTGCTGCACTATAACACTGTCCGGCGTCTGGGCACTCCGCATGAGGCAAACAGAAACACAGAAATTCCACATATTCGCTGATAACAGCATGCATCATGAAAAAACATGGGAAGGCTGTTTGTGCCTTTAAAGGTCTGTGCTTTTGCATGCGTGCGTGCGTGTGTGCGTGTGTGTGTGTGTGTGTGTGTGTGTGTGTGTGCGTGCGTGCGTGCGTGCGTGCGTGCGTGTGATTGTATGTCTGGTGGAGAATAATAGGGATGAGAAGGTCTCGGCGTGGCTGCACAACAGCCGTTTCAGAGAATCAAATGGCTGAGCAGTCAGTAATGAGGCAGACAACAGAGACTCAGCCAGACCCAAAAGATTTGAAGGGCAGACGGGCAGGAGGTGCGGTGGATCTGTGTGTGTGTGTGTGTGTGTGTGTGTGTGTGTGTGTGTGTGTGTAAAGGGGGGAAGAAAAATATAAAATTGTGCAAAACAAAAGGAGAACTAAGAGCAAATAGAAATGATGGTGATAATTGAATTGGTAGGTTGATTTGCATTAGCATCGGGAGAGGAGAGGAGAGAGGAGGATTTGTGAGTCATTAACATGCTGTTGATCCTCAAAGTGCCACAACTCGCCCACCATCTTTCCACCTTCATACACACACTGTCACACTTGCAAAGCCACCGAAGTTTTCACTGACTAAATAATGTTTAATATAGTCTGCAGCGTTGTTGTTTTTTTAATTAGTCAGTAATGAAATTGTTGCTACTTGGTTGATCCTGCTGCTACTAGACAAAAAAGCACAGCCCTTTTAATGAAAAAATACCAATTAAATGTATGAAAATAATGAAATTATATTATATCAATTATATATAAAGCAGTGAGAATAACAACTATACATTGGTACATGTATTGCATTATTATACAAATTTTAATGCCAAAGGTCTGTGCTGGCTAACAACTAGCCATGAACTGGACGCAAACTCCATCTTCTGAATTAGTCCAGAACACAGGACTATGTGTTGGCCAGTAGGGGTGGGTTTTTATAATCGATTCATCGATTAAAATCGATTCTGGCTTGGATAACGTAAAATCGATTCATTAAAATCCTGAATCGATTTTTTAATATAAATTTATTTTGTCCGAAATGCCAGAATCTCTGGTGACATCTCACAAAATTTCAAGAACCACCAAACAGTAAATGAGAGCAGGTACAGGGATTCTGCACATAGACTTAAACACACAGCGCAACCCGCGGATCAGAATCAGTTAGATGTCGCCTTTCTCACAGTCGGGGCTGAAAGCCGACAGCTCGCTGATCCGGGTCCGCGCTTTGTGTTCACGCCCTTTATGCGCTGATTCTAAAGCTGTTAGTTTGATCTCTCTCCAAACAATATTGACCGAACCAGCAGCAAAAGAAGATCCAAACGCTTCACATAAACATCGTCATGAATTCACTCTTTTACTGTTTTGCTTCCATTGCGATGCGCAGCTCTCTCTCTCTCTCTCTCCCTCCCTCCCCCCCCCCTCTCTCTCTCTCTCTCTCGAACAGTTTCGCTTTCTTCATTATTCGCTTGCTTGTTACGCACAAGTCTACTGTTGTTTACAGCGCTGTCGGCCGCTGTTTTTTTCCCTTTTACATTCTTCCGAAAAGAAAACCTCATTTCTGCTGTTCAATACTGAACAAATTTAAACTTTTTAATATTATTCAAAATGCAAAATGCTTAGCCGTGTGTCTAATAAAACCGCTGTAACGTCAGAGGTAATGTTCATTAATTAATGGTTTTCTTTCGTTTTTGATGTACTGCAGAATATTTTTATAAAATCCCAGGCCAGGAAAATCACCTTCATGTTTTTCTGTGTTTTATCTTCAGCTACTTTGACACAAAGGCATCTGCTGTGATGCTCACACCTTGGATAAAGTCTTGCGAGTGTCAGCTTCCTTTTTATAGATACAAAAATATGTAAATGTTCTGATCTGAATTATACTTCTGACTGTCAAAATTTCCCAGATTTAAATCGAATCGAATCGAATTAAATCGAATCGTGGATCGAATCGATTTGGGACCTTGTGAATCGGAATTGAATCGATTCTAGAAATCAGTGACGATACCCAGCCCTATTGGCCAGATGTGTTATTGTCCAAGACACATCTGGCCAATAAGCGGACTGAATATTTTCATTTTGTTTGTATTTTGTAGCGATTACTTTTTTCAAGTAACGAGTAAAGTAAGGGATTACTATTGCAAAAATGGTAATTAGATTACCGTTACTTACCCGTAGGAACGCTGCGTTACTGCGTTACTAAAACCGTGATTTTTTTGCGAGAATGTCTCATGACAGTGACGTAAGCGAGTGCGACGTTCGTGACAACAGCTGTGTGCAGATCAACAATGGATAATATATCGAGCGGGGAGAGAGAATGACCGTGCAGCGTTTAAAGCGTGGAAGTACTGACCGTGCTTTGAGTTTGATTCCATAAAAAGTGACAAAAACATTAGTGTCCGTTGTGCGTGGGAAGAAAACGTCTTTTTACAGCGAAAAAGAAGAAAACCCTAAACTTCCAAGCAAGCACCGAGTGCGCTACGACGTAATGGGAAACCCACAGAGAAACTCGCGGATTCTTCAACTGACCGCTGCGGCACACCTGCACCAGGGTAAACCTCCGCCTACCCTACTCCTGCTTTACAGGTGAAAATAGAGCAAAAGGACCGCTAGTCTTTGACCTTATTTATTTTCTGCTGTGTTTCACTTGCATCTATTTGAAAGACTGAGTGTAAACACAAAAAATATTTTATGTTATGTGCTGGAATGTGCAGAAAATAGGTTTAAATGTTAAACAAATTTCTTCCAGTCAGAGAATGTTGCATATAATTAAATTCTTTGCTTCATGCATAAAGTTAAAAGATTAAAACTAATAAAACAAGTTTTAAAAAGAGACTTTTCGATTTTGTATGATGGATTATGCAGAAAAAGTAGAATTAGGCTGAAAGATCTATCGCTTTGTTACCTATTCAGGTTGTAAATCATGTTTTTAAAAAGTAACTAAGTAACTAAGTAATTAATTACTTTTGAAAATAAGTAAACAGTAAAGTAATGGGATTACTTTTTGGGGTAAGTAATCAGTAATTAGTTACTGGTTACTTTTTTCAAGTAACTTGACCAACACTGCAGCAGAATATTGTCCTCTGTCAGTGTGCCTTCTTCCCATTGTTGCATTCTGCTGCCAGCTGTTCCCCAGGTAAGCACACACCTGCCTACCCAGACGAAGTTAAAAAAAAAATGTGATTCTTCAGACAAGGACACTTACATTGCTTCATGGTCCAGTTCTGATACTCATTTGTTGAGACTTTCAGCAGTGGACAAGGGTCAGCATGGGCACCCTGACTGGTCTGTGGCTATGCAGCCCCATACGCAACAAACTGCAACGCATTGTATCCTGACACCTTTCTATCAGAACCAGCATTAACTTTCTCAGCAATATGAACAGAAAGTCTTCTCTGGTGGCTGTCCTGTGTGGTATAACAGCCTTGCATCACCGAGCCCTGGCTGTCCAGGACCCTGTCACTGGTTCACCACTGTTCCTTCCCTGGACCACTTTTGATAGATATTGACCAGTGCAGACCGGGAACACCTCACAAGATCTGGAGATTTGGAGATGCTGTGGCCCAGTCATCTAACATCATGAAACTCACTCAAATCCTTGCCCATTTTTCCTGCTTCTAACACATCAACTTTGCGGACAAAATATAGCTTCCTAATATAGCCACCCACTGACAGGTGCCATGATGAAGAGATAATTAGTGTTATTTACTTCACCTGTCAGTGGTCATAATGTTCTGTCTGATGGGTGTACAGTGCCAATTCACAACAACAGCCACCTCAAGGTGCTTTGTATTATATGTTAAAGACCTTACAGCAGGGGTGCTCAATACGTCGATCGCGATCGACCAGTCGATCGCAAAGGTAGTATTGGTAGATCGCATGGCATTAAAAAAATAGATGCCAGCCTATCATCCATCCCGTCACTTGATTGATACAGGGAAGCCAGTCAGATGACATCAGATTTTTTCTGACGCTTAGGTCGCTGTGCATGCGCAAACAGCGGCGCGAAGTGTAGTAAAACTGACAAGCTAGTCAGCGAGTTAACTCCAATTTTTAGCTCTCGGTTTTTTCTCTTAAACCTGGCCGTCAGCAGCTACTGTCCGGACTATGCATCCCTGGCTGATTCAATTCAGTGCAAGTCATCAGAGTAAACTCAGGTAATGACAAAAAATTTACATAGTTAATTGTGTTGTGAAATATTGGATATTGCGGTTATGCATGTATACATTGTAGATATAAAGAATCCTCAATATATTTATAAATAAGTATATGTTTTGGATTTTTGTAGTGGGTAGATCATTTTGACTTGGTCATTTTATAAGTAGCTCACATGCGGAAAAAGTGTGAGCACCCCTGCCTTACAGTATTAGAAATAACAATCACATGACCCCCTATGAACAAGCACTTGGTGACACTGGAAAAACATGAAGAAACTTCATGCAACTGGTTGGGGTTTTCACAGTGAGCTAATGGAAAATAAAATATCTAGTATCTCTAGTCATTCCACATAGTGTCCAGTGTCCAAGCCACAGATGTGCACATTAGGTTGATTGGTTATTTTAAAGTTCCCATGGACACGAATAAAGTGAATAAAGTGCTGCATCAAGGTATGAGTGAAATTTGTCTCTATGCTTCTGCATTTTAAGTGGTCAGTAAGACTAGAAAACCGTTGTATGCATTAAGTATTTGGACAATAGCAGATATTTTGTAGTTTTGCCTCTGTACTCCATACAGTGGCTTTTAAGAATAAAGATGTAATTGAAGTGCAGTATTTCAGCTTTAAGGGGTTTTACAAAATATTTCAATTAACTTTTCAGGAGTTACAGACATTTTTCTACATAGTACTCCTCGTTCAGAGGCCCCAAATTAATTGGACAAACTAACATTTTTAAATACACGAACGGTTTTTAATATTTGAAAGAAATTCCAAAATGAAAGTGTAGAGTTTAGCCCTGTACACTTCAAAATTTATCTTACTACTTCATAAACACAAGTTACATTGTCCACTGGCAGCCATATATGCTCGTGACATAACACTGTCTCCACCATGTTTGACAGACAACATCATATGATTCTGAATCATGAATTGTTTCTCTTCCCTCTAGTTTTTCTTCCCATCATTCTGGTCCAAGTTAATTTTGGTTTCATCTACCTAAAGATTTTTATCAGCACTATGTAAGCTCTTTCAGGTGTTTTCTAGCACTGTCTAGCCTGACCCTTTTGTTTAAGTGTAATAAGTGCACTTTCTTGTAAAGCCTCTGCATTTCTATTTCCATGAAGGCGTTTCTTAACTGTAGACCTTGAAAGGGATACACCGTAATCATCAAGAGGGTTATTGTCTTGGTTAGATGTTTTGAAGTTGTTTTTAGTTTTGAAGTTGTTTTTAGTATATTAGTTGTGTGGTCTTTGGGCTCTTTGGTATTGCTAAAACCATTATTTTTAAGCTTGTACTAGATGATTTGAACACTGGTTTTTGGTTTTCGCTCTCACACTATTTCGATTTTTTTAGCCTAATGAGGCCCTCCTTAACTTGCACTGAAATCTCTTTGAATCTCATATTTAAAATTACCATGAGAACCTATAAAATACAAATTCAACACTTTGATTCAACTTTAGATATTATGTCTGCTTCTTTTGTAGTGAAATAACTAGGGAACAGGTCTCACCTGGCCCTGAAACTGCTTGTCAGTCAATTGTCCAATTAAGTTTGAACCTCTGAAAACAAGGGACTGTGTATAAAATGGCTGTAATTCCTTAATAGTTAATGTCAATGTTTTGTAAAAACTCCTTGAATTGAAGCTAAGTCTGTCATGTATTGATTGTTTAAAATACACTGTAGTACTATATAGCTTTCAACATAATATATTGCACAACTGTCCAAATACTTATGGGCTGGAGTCCATTTGATTCCCAACCTTGAACTTGAGTAGTAATACTCCAAAATGCTTACTTACCCTTAGAGAGTTTAACATAGAAATTGCTTGACTACACTGTAATATTTAAATACTTTGTAGTTAAGATAAAGTTCTTAGTTGCAGTCTGATACAAAAAAGTTTGCATGTTGTTAGTGGACAAATCCCTCCAAACCACGAAAAATGTGTGCGAGCAGACGATGGAAGTACTGTGATATTTCCTGTCTTCCATCTCCCCGAGAGCCCGGCTCTCTGGTACTCCTGGAAGGTGGTGATGCAGTGTCGGATTGTCGCTTCCTCTGATCTGCAGTCACACAGCGGATTCCCAGGGAGCGTGTCACCGAGGGCGGGTGGGAGACGGGGCTCAAATGCTCTGTTCGTTACTCTAAACGCTGCCTAATTAATAATGTATCAGAGAGGACGCGCTGAGACACAGCAGGGCTCCTCGGCTTGTCATAAGCACTGCCGCATGCACGCACACACATACGCGTTCGAGAAGAGACTGATCAACCCCCCGCCCTCCTTCTACAGAAGCCTCCACCCAAATCTCTCCTCAGACACAGAAGCAGCAGGAGGAAATAGACACCAGCCTCTGAATACACGTGTCAGTCCATTGTTGATGAATCCCTCATCCTGCTGAAGCCCTGTACGTACATGCATGTACATACTTACTGCAAAAACTCGCAGAGACAACAGGAAAGGAGGAACTTTATTCTTTAGGGCTTTGTTTCTGACGTATGAATTTACATAAGTGAAATTTTATAGTAAAAAGAGCTGTTGTTGGGAGGAGTGGGAGCGGCGATGAGGTTAGGTTCTCATGACCTCTATGAGACTAGTTTAAACACACAAATAATAACAAGTAATGGCCTCTCTTGTCCAGTTGAGTCTCTTAGTGGTAGGCCTTAAAATCAACCACATGTCTATTTGTGCTTCGATTTTTAACATGTTATCATCCATAAGCCTCTAAGCAACAAGGATGAGAGGACTCACGCCTGTTTGTGCCATAATGGTTCTATACTTGCACTAAAACAAAGCAAAATATTGGTTGATACAGAGGCTTCAATTTCAATCATCACGAAATCAAGCAGCGTTGCACAACTATAATCTATTCATAGATTATCAACAATGTGATGGTTATTTATATATATGTTCTGAGACTGACATCCAAAGCTTCTCTTTGCCCTTTTTTCTTTCTCTCTTTTCCTCGCTCTTGATTTATTTTGCTTCTTTGTTTGTGTTTGTCATATGGAGAGATGTAAATTTAGCCACCCCAAGGGAGAGCATCCTCACTAGTGGCATGAAAAAAAAAAAGACGACTGGAAGAAAAAAAAATCAGAATAACATAAACCACAAAAAAGTGAGGGGTGGAAGGATAAAGTAAAGGAGGGATTGTGGTTTGAGCAAGATGGGGGGGAGTTAAGAAGAGAGGGAGGTTTGAGATGCACAGGACTCTGTAAACAGTCGACGCGGGGGCTGGAAAATTAACGCTGCATAAATTGTGCAAAATATGTCCTATTTTCCTTTCCCTTTTTTCCTCTGCACCCTCTTTTAAAAGGGTTCAGGATGCAGGGCTGTCAGATGAACGCCAGACAGGCATTTTCCGACTTCGTTTGATCCCAGCTCCTTCTTTTAAAAACACTTCCCAATGACAGAGGGGAGGCAGAAAGCAGGTCGCAGTTGTATGTGTGTGTGTGAGGTGCTGGTGGTGAGCTGGAGGAACAGGAGAGACGAGCCGACAGGAGACACATGTAGACAGACTCTCACAGTTATCACACCCTCAATGACACTGCCTTTATAGTCCCTGCAACCAGCGCTTCTCACTGGGAGAGCGGCAGGGATTTTGTGTCTGATAACTGTGTCAGCACCTCAGCACAGCAGATCAGCACCTACTGATGCAGTGGGTGTTAGGACAGGGACTAATAGGACTCTTAAGGGCCAGTATAGGTGGACCAAAGCAGAAGAAATATATCAAGGAAGAAAAAAAAGACACTCCTGCTTAATTGGCTTGTTTCTGTTTTATATATAAGTCCAGGTGTGTAGATTTAATTTGCTCAAAAGAGGTGTTAAAGGTGTAATAATCAACATGACAATAACAAATGAGAAGCAGAGATTTTATTTTACGTCTATCAAATCACTGCAACGTTCAGCTTTCCTCTTGGTTGGAATACAGTAGCCGTATTTATATACAGCCATTCTGTCCAAAACAATAATGCTAACTTCTCTCCTCCTGCTTCTGCTATTGACTTCACCCTTTGTGTCAAACTACATCTGCCTGTGCTTGCTTCACCAGCTAATGAATTCCAAACAGAGTGAAGAAAAGAGAGGGGGGGGGGAGAGAAAAAGCAGGGCATCTCTCAATGGTCTCTCCCTTTCTCTCTCGATCACAACAACACCATTTCCATTTATAATTTCGATTGTTAATTTGCATGAGAAAAATTAGTTGGGTGACATGCGTGATGTTTCCCCCCCCCCCTTCCCCCCCTTTTTTTCTTTCTTTTCTGCTTAATTTTCCCACTAATTATAAGCAGCAATGGCACATTATTTACATAAATAATTGTTGTTCCTTCTGTTCACTCATATTTTCCTCCTTTCTTTCTTTGTCAGAGTTGTTTTGGCATTTGTCGTCCGCGGGGGCATTTCTCCTCTGAGAACGTTTTCACATCTCTCCCGACTGAAATATCTTGGATCTTGAGTGTTTTCACCCGATGTTTGTTGTGGTGTTTTGCTGTCCTTTGTTCAATAAATAGATTTATCCTACATTTTTTTCCCATCCCCTCAAAACTTCTGAACTCTCATAAACAAATATGTCAGTTGAACTTTTCTACTATTTTTACTTTGAAGACAGACCACCTCTCCACTTTGTTGCCTGTACAGATAAGTTTGTGGTACAAAGGATCAAACACAGGACCTCACATGTGCGTATTTTTATTCATGGTATTGTTGCTGTGAGGATAGCAGATACGGCTTTCAGTTATCCGGTCGTTAAGTGATGACGTGACGAATCCTACTTCCGGGCCTAAAGTAGTCTGCGTTTAATATGGCTTTTGTGTTGTTAACATGTTTAATGTTTTGTATTTTCTTCTATTTAATCTCAAAAAGCTCCTAAAACAGTCAGTGATCACTGTTGACCTCCCTTGGCTTTTATTGCCGCTAATCATTTATTTAAGCTCAGTTTTTAAAACCTTAGGATGTAACTACAGCCCAGCCCATGCAGCAGTATGTGAATGACTAACCTCGTATTGTGGATGGATTATTTCAGTTGTTCTCCTGGCTGAAGTTTGGTCCTTTTACAGCATCCTGCCATGCGATTACATTTGTTCCTGACCACCGAGAACACTCACGTTAACTTTTATCGAGTGGAAAAAAAGTTAGCCTGTTTATATTATGCTAACATAGCTGTGTCGCTAGCGGTCATCATTATATACAAGCTAGCCAAACTTCAGTAACCCTACAAACGTCACTGCTGTTTAGTTTTCTGTCTTCATTTACGTTGGAAGTGATAACAGAGCTGTACGTTTTAATTTGTTTCCAAAACCCTGCAGTCAGGACATGCTATATTGTATTTAGATAGAAGCTAGCGAGCTAACGTCCTGCTAACTTCTAACTCCATTAAATGTCATAAATTCCGTTTTCATGGATGCCTGGATGTTAAACTCAATTGTTACACCTGGTAGAGCAGAACGCTGATCATTTTATTAAAGATGAAAGACTTTAGACAGTTTTTCAACTCTCTGCCATAGTGATCATTTGATATATGGACCTGCAGCGGAGTTTAGGCCCAGACACGGCTAGTGACATCAGACTTAACGACCGGATAAGTAGCATGCTCTTGTGTGCATTGCAGGTGGAGCTGTAAACTGCCCCCCTGCTTATCACAGTCTGGTGCTTGTGGGTATTTTCTTCTCTGCATGCCAGGGCGCGGGTTCTGACACCAACCTGTACACTTACTAACAACATGATTATTGGTTCTTTGCTGGACATTGCAACTTCTCAGATCCATCCGAACACATTGTTGCCTAAAGCCTCAACAGCAATGATTTCTCTGTTTGAGATATTTAATGTTCATTAACTTATTACTGTGGAACATGATGGTGATTTTGTCTTTCAGTTACAACCTTGTTCAAAACATGTTTATATGTCCTGTGTATGTTGTCAGAAAATAAGCAGTTAGGACAATTTTCTGCTGACGCTGAGTAACTGAATCTTTGCACCATTGCTTATAACAGCTGTTATACACATAAAGCAGCTCACGAATATCTGTTAAAATATCATTGCAATCTTATTTTTTGTGATTGATGCAACAATACTGTTGCTTTAACTGTCTATTTTTATGACGTTTTTAAGTAACTGCTAATAGTATGCTAACGTTAATGTGTGCTAACATCTATAATAACACATCTATGTTAACATTTTTAACACTTTAACGAAAAAGGAGAATTACTTACCACTTAAAATTCCTTATTAACATCTGTGCTGTAAAGTGCTCCAAAGCTGCATTCTTTTGATGGCCATCGGGAACAATCGCTGATCCCTGAGTAGTATTTTGTAAAATACAATTAATACATCTAAAAACATGCATTTACCAAACTACTACTTTCTACTTAAATAATACATACCAAAGGACCAAAAATGAATAACATTTTAATAAAGATAATATTTACATTAGTTGCATAATTTGTTTATGCATGTAATGATATGAACATGTTAGTAAAATTAAAGACTGGCTGAATCATATACAGATTATAATGTCATTTTCTTTCATTTCATTAAACCCTGTATAAAGATCCAGAAACCAGGCCTAAAGCCCAGCTAAATGTTCTGTCATTCAACAGTTTACTGTTTCATCAGCCTCTCTCTGTGGCATTTGTAAGTCTGACAGTTCCAACTAATGGAAGATCACAGTTTCATTAAAAAAAAAAAATTCTTGGTAATGTCAGAACACAACCGGTCAGTTCATTGTTGGATACTTTTATGAGATTAATTAGGCAGGGGATTTATACACTCTAGTGTTTTCAGTGACACTTCAATACAGCAGCTGTGGGATTGATTTTTTTTAAGGCAGTACCTCTGTTGATCATAAAGAAGATAAGTTCCCTTGTGTAAAGGATCACTGGGGGGTTTAATACTAATAGTAAAGAGCAATGGCAGGGGTAAGTAACATATATGAATTCATTTATTAACAGGCAAGCTATTTCTTTTCAAAAGGCAAAAACCGCTTTATCATTTGTTTACAGTTAGTGACAATCACTGCATAATCTAATAGACTGTATAAGTTCTTGAGCTTCTTACTTTTACATTGTCCTTTTCCCCACACTGGTGCTGAGCTCAGATGTGATGATCCAGTTTGTTCTTGGTAACAAGGGGAGAGAGAAGTCATTGGAAACAAGGTAAGAGGGCTGCATGTGGGGTACACACGTTTAATTGAAGGGAGGAAAATGAGCATCATAGTACAGTGAGGGGCGGCGGGCAATCTTCAGAGGCCAATTAATTTGGAATACAAAACAGTGGTGCAATCTGCTCAGACTGTCTGTACGCACGGCGAGCTCACAGCAGTCCTGTCTCAAAGGCCTCGAAGATCAAATTTATTTAAACACACTTCCTTCACAACCCCTGACTCCCTAGATACGACTGCCACCTCTAACGCACACTCATTCACTGTCCATATGTTCTTTATTGTTGTTCTGAACTCTAAAAAAGCAATTACTCCTACAGTGCAAACTTATTTTATTACTGCACAAAAAGTAACAACACACGCACACACACATGTGCATGCACATACACAGACTAAGCGGTACCTTTCAATGTAGCCACAAATAGCAGGACTTTCCTCTCCAGATTATTCTCTATGTACCCAGCAGAGAGGCACACAGAAATGGCCAAAGCTCATGCAGTCACAGTGCACCTTGTCTGGACCAACTGGGAAAAGGGTTTAAAATAAATAATGAAAAGAGATTAAAGTTGTCCTAAAGGTGAAGGTAGGTCTTTAGTGACTGTACTACTGTGTTACAGAGTATAGCATGGTGGAAAAGGATGGAGAGAATCCCCCACTAAGCTTTTGGGTTGGCATTTCTTTAGATTTTGTTTTGTATTAATTGCATGCTTTGGTGTTTTTTTTGTGTGTTTGATGTGAGGTGTGGGCCACACCCATGTGGGAGTGGAGATTCTACTCTAGTCCAGCTGCCAGCTATTTGGAGTTGAATACAGGGAGCAGCTGATTGGGGAGGATTGGAGCCCTTCTCTATAAAGGGGAGAGGAAACAGGAAGTAGGGGTTGTCGTTGTTTTTTTAGTAGGACACTGGTGAAGCAGGGAAGCCTCGAAGATCCAGGATGAAGTGTGCACATTTTAATGGAAAAGATTTTTAACCTGGCCTGGTTTTGCTTTTAAAATAAACTGAGGATGTTGGAGGGAGGACTCATTCTTATTGGGATGTGAGTGGATGTGCTGGAAGGCAGGAAAACAAACACTGGACTGGAGACTCTCTGTGCCCCTGACAAGGAAACTGGACCAGTTTTGGGGAAGTTCCAGCTCCCAGGATGTGATGTGGAGACCCAGCCTCGAACGAAGTCAGGCCTGAAAAGGCTAACAACCCTGACCGCGGTGGCTTTGGGCCTTGGATTCCTGGCCAGAATTGTGTCTTCAGCCAGTAGTTTTACCCGGAGAAAGAACAAATAAATCTTGTGTAACCCATTACAGTGTGCGTGTGGTGGTTCGTTACTGGTCAATATTAGAGCTACTACTTTCTTGTACGGAGGCCATTTTGGGCCTTACGTAACAACTACAAAAAGTGTACGTTTTTCAGTGCAGCCTCGAGCAGAAGACAAAAGCATATGAAGCTGCAATGTGAAGAAAACAAATAAATGAAGTAAGTATGAAAATAATTTTCTTTTTTTTAAATGGTGGAATCAATAGGATTTTTTAGGTAATCACTGTCAAGAAAAGAAGACAGTTGGCCACATACTTATTTCAAGTATGAATTAGAAAAACAGGTTATCGTCAAAGTTTTTTTTTTTTGTTACAAAGAGTATACTTGAGCTTGGGGGCATGGCAGAGGTGAGAAAACGGATAATTGGGTTTTGCAAACAAGTGCTCTAATCTGAAGATATGCATTACAACCAAACAATAGAATATATTATGGACAGTAATGAATGAATAGCTAAAAAAAAAAACACAATGCAATGACACTGTGAAAGGATCCTAAGCATGCAGTGGTTACAGAGTTGAGAAACTGTAAGAACTACAGTCAGTCAAAATGTTTGCTAACGTTAATCCTGTCACAAGTACAGTTTTGCAGCATATTTTAAACACAGAATTGCTTGGTGTAAGGCAACACCCATAATATTTTAGCTAATATCCACAGACTACTGAAAACCTGGAACTTTCCAAACACTTTATTTCTGGACATTATAAACAGACAAAATCAGATGAAAGCTAAAAACAGGAATCGCTTGGTCTTTGTTTTCATTAGATGTCCTCTTGCCTTTCTTGATAATACTTACACTCTATCTACGATTAATAATGATAATGATGGGTTTCTCACCCTTTACTCCACACACGATGACTTCAGACACATACATTTGCATTAAGACAACAGAAATGAGTAAATTGGAACTGTAATTTTTTTTTACGGTAACTTGTTCTGTAAAGACATTTATTTTAATCAACAATAATCAAATAACTCTTTCAGGAGGTCCAAATATTTGCTAGTGTAGTTGTTTTTTTCAGTTCTCAAATCTATAGTAAAGAATCTTTTAGGTTGTATAATTGAAAAAATATTTTGGATTCATAAATATACATCGATAAATGTGTAAATATGTCTTCTAACAACTTGCTGTGTTATCATAAAGTTAGAATTAATCCATTAAACGTAAAAAAAAGCCTCCACGTCGACCGCCATCTTGAAAGCAGTGGCTAGTATGACATCCACCTAACTGCATTTTAGGTATGTGGCTAGAGGCCGGCCACATACAAGTTCTCTTTAATTTAAAGATCACAAATAGCTCTTTCAAACTACATATCACTATTTAAGATTTCAACATGCATATTTTCATAATTTCTTTCTCATGATGCCTTTTTCCTCCTCCAGCGCTGCTCTTCCTCCTTCATCATTTCCACCTCATTCTCTTTCTCCTCACCTCAAGACTTATGTCCTGAACTGAAGTCAGGGCTCTAACACATGAAAACATGCATAAAAGTGCTTATTTATCCCCAATATTGTCTCTGGGCAGCTGACACACTTTCCCTCTGATGAACAGTGTGATTATATTCTCACATCGTATGAGTTTATTGAGTCCAACAATGTTAGATCCACGTCAAAGAAATGTTGTAATATTTTACAAACTGCAATGCTTCCTGAGCAAAAAGTTTAGGATATCCTCAACAGCTCGCCTTAGTTTCACTGTCATCGGACAGAAGATAGCCTCACTGACTCACCGACTCATATCGGGCTCCTTTCACGAAGTTTTACTGCCTCCTCGAGAGTAAATAGGCATGGACACATATTGACAGCTGAGATAAACAATGGATGACAACCTACAAAGATGAACAGCAGACACAGTTGTTTGCCCTACAGCGGCCAACGTAGCTAGGATTACGTACTTGAATTGGGAGTGGTAAGAACACAGAATTCAGCTGACTGCAATCTACTGACATTTAGTGATGAGATGTTACACACTCTACCTTTAATTTATTAACTTTGAGTATTTGAGTGGCTTATATTCAGAAATAGCCCTTGAGCTTTCAGTATAAGCTACAATTTAACATGAAAAACTTTGTTGAACTTACTAAAGATATGTTTTGGCATTGTATGCATCACTTGGTGAGAAAATTGTGCCTGTGTTTGCTTCTTATAGGTCCAAATTTATGTTTGTGGAAGATTTTTGATTGTCCTAGTATTTATAACCCTTGCTTCACAAAAACCATGATGAATGGAGAGGATAAAGGACTGAAAAATGGTAAGAAAGGGAAAATTGTGATGTATGTCCATGCTGATGAAGGCCTTGGTAAAAGAAAGAGTCGGGGAAAGCTTACAAAGAGAGAAACCTAATTGTGTAGGAGAGAGAGAGGATTGCAGAATTGAAGTCCTCTGTGAGCTGGTTAATTTATAAGAGCAGTGGTGGGGGTAACGTGACAGGCCAAGTAATGGTAGGGAATAGTTGGAGAGATTCCTTTGTCTCTCAGGTCAGGCATCCATTCATGTCACTCAGCTTCCTCTTCTATCTTCTTTTTCTCACTCTCCTTTTTTTTCTGTCTCTTTCCCTTAGTGTATATGCTCGTTTCCCCATCTCTTACAGAAGTAATCAATCTTAATCATGGTTCGAATGCAATATTTGCCTTGGCTCACGGAGGGAACGGCACTCTCTGGGCTGGATCAGGTTTTCTCCTGTTTACACTAAAGCCTAGAAGGTCTTTTACCACAGGAAACCAGGGTGGGATGTGATACACCGTACTAGTGTTTCACAAAATTATACATATTATGATTCTGCTACATTTTATGTTTTTATTTTCTCTTTAACCTTCATTTTTATTCACTGTGAATCTGACAACAAATCCTCTGTTTACTGTTAAAGTCACCCTTTCTCTCACTCATCCTCGCTCTTTCTTCGCCCTCTCTCTATCTGTACCTCATTGCCAATGCAGGGAGCATAGCGGCGGCCATAGACTTCAGCGTGGAAACACCCAGCAGACAAGAAAAATGACGGCCAGCGCAATCTCATTTTCTGAGGGGCTGCAAGTCAGGCAGGAAATGGCTATTATTCCATCGACACTGTCGGTATTAAGTTATTTCCTTCTCTAAATACGAGAATGTTCATGAATATCTATTGAGTTCCAGGTGCAAGCGCTGGAGGTTTTGTCGCCACACACTTGGATGATTGCAGCCCTATATTCTGCCCGCTGCACCCTCACTTCTGAGATTGAAGTGAAAGACAATGGTAGTGGAAATTGGCTAATAAATCCAGAGAAGGCAAAGGGCTGTTTGAGCAATACTACCAGCTCATGCATGCTTTTTAAGAAGAATAAAACCTCCTGGCTTTCTTCGACCTTATGCTGTTCTAAAAGGAGGTGACCTCGCCTAAATTGCGGCGATGGTCCTAACAGCACTGCTTATAGAATTTTGAATTGTGGTCAAAAGGATGGCACACCATATCTCCATGTACACAGCATCAATATTTCAAAGGAATAAGATTATGCATTTCTGCTGATAGCGCCAGAAACAGTGAGACGAAAAAGCTCAGCGGTTAGAGAGAAGAGGTTCATGACAGAACTAGGCAGCCTTTGCATTTGTTTTGCACGTGCTTCTCTCGTTTCTCCTCCTCCAGCTGTGCACTTTGTTTTTCATGAAGCTCAGCCATATAGCTGCTTGTCGCGGGTATGAGCAGGAAGGTGAAAGCTGGGGGAGGACACCAATGAAAGGGGGTCACAAGACCAAAGTGAAAGCTGTAGGATGGTGACCAGTAGCCAATCTAAGACTCGAGTGCCCAGTTACCTCCCACAGCAAAGCGACACAGAGGGCAAGAAAAGAGAGAGACAGAGAGCTGGAGCTCTGCTTACATGTGTCCAGTCACAGGCAGTGCATTGTGGGGAGGAGACAGGGGCACAATTGATTGAAGGTGGTGGACCATAAATGAAGGTATTGATTTCAGGGTCAGAGCCACAGGATGAGGTCTTGAAATAAATTGAAATAAACATATCAATACATCAAGTATATTACACTATGAGTGCACACATACACTCTCACAGATATATTATGAACCTTGTTTAGCCTAATAGACGGTTGATTCATGCACATGTAATGGTTTTGATCCAAAACTGGATAATACATTCAAAATAAGATGCCATGATTATTTTGTGAGGGATAGTATACGTTTAGTTAAGCTAGAAATTGTTGACAATAATATAATCTTTGAGCAATCTGGAAAAATGAATTTGAATGTATTTCTTTACACTCAAGTGAATACCTGCTAATGGATTTACATATATTTTGCTATGAGTGCAGTCTTTAAAACGTGATTTCACAATAAAATGTTAAAAAATAAAAAATAAAAATAATAGACAACAGGTGTGGCTGACATAAGTGGGAATTTCAAATCTCAGGGGGAAAAAAATCATCTCATCTGCATAATAAAAGAATAAAGCGAGCACTATAAAGTGAACACTCAGGAAAGGTTAAAGTACTTCCAATTTATAGGTCATAAGGAGACGCTTTAGCTGAGGAAAAAAAGAGAAAAAATTGGCTAGGAGACCAACAGAATCTTAGCGTAAAGACATGGCAGCCAATTAAGAGAAAGGTCAAACCATAAAAGAGGAAGAAGCACAGGAAAGGTTCTGCACACAACATGTCCTTTTCAGCTATCTCTGGATCCACAGTCTACCTGCTGCTCGCAAAATGTCTTTATGTCTTTCATAATAACAATTTGTTTTATGAACCATGTTTCAGACAGAAAAAAAGTTTATCACCAGCTGCAGGGTATTCAAATGATCCGTCATGTTTAAGCATTACTGTATGTAATGAAAAGCTTAAATCAACACGCTTTACACAAAAGATGTGAAACCCTGAGGATGTTCTAAGATGCTAAACCAAACTAACATTACTGATGATAATCTCCTCTCTTTAAATGTCTGCAGTCTTACAGACATAAGAAATATAAAGCCAATATAACCTTTCAGTTTCTGACAAATTACTTATAGATTTCTCTCTTTTGTTTGAATAAAATCATAATTTTACAGATACTAAGAATCCTTCCTAAGGTGAGAATCTTTACCATAGTCACATGACTTATTGATATGCACAAAAATGAAAAAGACAAAATATAAGTTAACAGTTCTCATCATGCATTATGATGATTTCAGACTGGCTTGTTTTAAACTGAATGTTAACTCTTTGGTATTTTTTGGTAAATAAACCACTGCTATAGAACTTACATGGTAAATTATAATGATAAAAATGGAAAAAGACGTGCAGTAACTGACAATAATCATTTTTTTCACAAGATGAAAAATAAGTAGACTTTTTGGCACCTTGAAAGCAACTTAAACAACACAGTTTATGGAAAATTGGAATGGGCGATATAGCATTTAAATGATATTGCAATATTTTAAGAGAATTTGCAATAAAAATATTTGTGACAAAAAAGAAAAATTGAATGTTTTATTGATGCTTGCAGGCGGCAGAATCCGTAGCTCTGAGTAAATAAAGGGCATTTTCCATCCGTCTTTTCAAATGAGCTGCAGTCACTGATGACACACTTCCTAATCTGAAGTGTGAATCTACTGATCCAAGGTGCCAGCAGTAGCAGCATTATAGTGCAATAGTAGTGACACAGCATAAGTCAAATGTAAGGACAAAAGTAGCCTACGTAGTGTTTCTCTGAAGTAAAAGTATTAATTTAACAATAACTAAAGTAACTTAACTAAAGAAGTCCTGTTGCTTTTGCTTCCAAGCGCCTTAGATTACTATAACCTGGATGACTGAGAACCTATACGATCAAGCATAACATTCAACCACTAAAACTGATTTTTCTGATCAAGAATACAAGTAAATAACTGTCATTTCAAATTACAATAGTAAAGGTGTGCTTTACTATTTTTTTCGTTCATTTTTTGCAAAACAGTAAATTTGAAAATTCATCTTTAATACAGTAAATACAAGGTTGTTAAAATCGTAGCATAGCAACAACAGTGGCTGCAGTGACTCAAGACATGCTTGAAAAACTATGGGACAAGTGTAGACATATGCCACGTGTCCAGAGGGGGACACACTGAGCACTCGTGAACATTGTAAGTTTTTATTGTAAAACATTATATTCATTTCAGTTTTATTTTTTTATATGGCCAAATCAGCCATTTATTTTTAAATGTGATGCAAACTCCAATGCCCTTTTTTTTTTAAATAGTATAGTAATTTTAAATCTGATGATTCTTTTTGACAAACCCTGTGTTTTTTAGCATCAGTGATATAACTCTGATTAAACAGTTTGTGCATGCAGGTGGATTAACCATTACAGAAACAAGGATTGTGGTAATTATTACTTATTTAGGTTTATTTAGCTCAGCTGTGGCATAAACCTTACATTGGGTAATGGTCCAGTACATTTGTTTTTAAGTGTGAGCTAAAGAGCTTTACCTTTGATGTAAACTATAGCTGCAGATTTCTGGAACTGTGATTGGAGGACTTGTTACTGTTAAGTCATTTCATGTAAACACATTGTGAATACGTGTAGCATTTTTCTGTTACGCTTAGTAGCTAGGTGCCAACTTCACCCATCTGCTATTTGATGCTAAGTATTGCAGTTTGCACTTTAAGGAACTGCCTTCTGCAGCTAAAGCAGTGCTCATGAAAGCAGTAAGAACAAATCACATAACTTTTCCAAAAGCCAAATTAAAGAGCTGGATTTCTGAAATAATCATTAGCAGCTGTTTAACATAAGTTCAGAAATTTTTAAAAACAAGAAAATCTGCAAGATAAAATGATCAGTTTGCTCCCATCCAATTTAAGATTTTATCCCCCTGAAAAAAGCCAGTAAACTCCTACTGTTCATTATTTTCTAATGTTTGTCAGTTATTACTGAACGAGCTTGAATTAAACAGGCGCTGTTATAATTGTAACTGTCGCTGTTAACTGCTCTTTTTTTCATTAAACTGTCTCACTAGTTTCGAAGCTGCTAGAAAACAATTGTTGCATTAAACCAAAGCAGAAGCACGCGCGCACAAATACACATTGTGAAAATGATTTAGGATGCTGACTTGTTGGTCAGGTTAAATGCCCCCCTCCCCACTGTATGTTTCCCATGAAGGATATTGAAAATGGCTCGTGGAAATAAAAAGGTTTGAGGAATTCTATTATTTCTCACTCTCCCTTTCCTTCTCACGGTGATTAATGTGTGTCATGTGTGCCTGTATGAATTTCTGCCCCCACATTTCAGTGCACAGCCCTCCTCCTACAGTGGCTTCAGGCCAGCCTCTCAGCAACACCATCACAGGTCGCTCCACAAGACCTGCCATGCAGGGAGTGAGATCATCACTACTGTGAAACTGTCTCATTTGCTTCAAATGCTTCAGGTTCCTCCTCCCTACTCCCCTGGACAAAGCCTTCACCTTAGGACCAGTCAACCATGTGGCCTCAGCTCCCTGACTCAGTCGCTAAATATAGTTTCTGCTTTTGTTCAAATGGTGGCAGGTTGGGGTGGAGGAGTTGTCAGGTGCAACAGCTCTAAAAAAGGAAAGAGTGTACCTGGGAAATACTATGTGATGTGCTCAGAAGAATATTTTTCTCAGTCCTAGATTACATTTGCTGAGGTAATGAGACAGAACAAAAGCTGTGTAATATCAAGCTGTTCTAATGCATTCCTCGTGTACTTAACACTGCTTTTTCCAGATGTTCCTGCCCAGAGGCTGCATGAAAACTCACAGTGATTATAGTTTTCTTCTCTGAGTAACGTTGGCAATTTTGCTGTTTGTGAAGTTGCATTAAAATGACAACACCCTCCTTTATAAAATATAAGGACACTTATACTAACATGGCTAGAATACCGCAAACTGTAACTTAAAAATAACATTTTTAATGCATCTGGACAGACAAATACTTGCTTTATTAAACAGAGAGTGGATAGAGTGATAAAATTATTATCATTAAAATGATTATTTACAATGTTTGCTCGTTTCTCCAGAGATTTTCTTTATGTTTTTAGTCTGGTGAGGAAGAATAGTTCATCAAATTATTTTTATTTTATTTTTTTAATGGCTAAAGTTTGAGTGACACCAATATAAACACTTGCCCTTGCTTCACGTTCCCTTCCTTGTGTGCAGCACATGGGCATGGGAGCATGGCATGAGGAATGACATGTGTAATGGGAAGTGGCGTGACAATTAGGAAGCTTATGTGGTACTGAAGGTGGGCTGGGTGTGGAAATGCAGTCTGCTGTACTACAGACTGCTATGACGGGTAACTAACAACATTTGGAACAAATTGCTTAAAATAGCAAATGAATAAACTCCATCACTAACGGCTCAGTCTAAAGTAGAAAATCTCAAAAAGGTTGTTTATCTAGATTAAAATGTTACATAAAAGTTGCTTCTGTTTAAAAAAATCTGAACTTCAGTCAAATGTAAACTTACAACTTGCTAGCTTTGCCCTGGCTTCATTTTAATTTGTAGTTTTACTAAATTTCTCCTATGCAGGTAGTTCTTGGCACTTGCATGGTTTTCATGTTTGCATGGAGACATCTGAACTTTACCACTCTACATTTTAGCAGCCCAGTGCCCGGTTATTATTAAAACCTTTTTCTAATTTTGTTTTTCAATACTGGTTGGCAAACAGTCTGTAGGTGTATTACCACCACCGTCCTTTCAGACGATGGCAGACAAGTAAGAATATGTATTTATTTCAAGGCAAAAAAAATAGCTGAATAAGAATGTAAGTAGTTTCTTGTTTGTCTGAACAGACAATAGAGTTAAACTGTTACTGAGATTAAGACTCTTCTAATAAAGGTATGTGAGTCTACACCTTTAGGCTTTACACCTTTAGTTTTATTTACTGTGACTGATGACTGATGGGTTTCTTGGTATTTGTTTCCAAACAGTTCTGTTTCAGCTCATCCAAACTCGAACAGGGTCAGAAGCATTACCAATGTTTCTGTTTTAGGGGACTAGGAGATTCATGGATAATGTTGATCAAGGTTAACAATTTTCCCCCTCTATTCCTTGCAGAAATTATTTGTGCGATAAACTTAAGAATGTGTCAACATGGAGTTTTTGTCAAAGCCAGATTATTCACATCTGCTGTGGAAAAATCACTGGTTCCAACATGATCACTTGAGCAATGCTTCCAAGGAATCATCCCTTAAAATTAAGCCTTTTTTTTTACAAAGGGAATAAGATGTACATGAGATAGTATATGAGAAGGTCAGGAAGTCAGATGGAGGACTGGCACAGAATCCAGTCAATTTTTAGAGTAAAAGATCTGTCTGCAGACCAAACTTATGAAACACAATACAGCAGATGAGGTTTTTGCTTTGGTAATGTTACTGGTTCTGTGATTTATTTTTACATAATCTCTTCATGATTCCATTAAAATTCAAATTCTGCGGTACAAATTTGGTCTCGTAGGTTCAACATCTAGAGCTCTTGAGAAAACAACCAACGTGTCTGTTCTGGTATTACTGCTTTGAACAGATTAGATGGTTATTTAAAAATGAGTGTTGACTCATTTAATTAATTTCATTTATTCAGTTTCATTAATTCTGCTTCGGATCTAATATTTCCATGCTATTCCAATTGTGAAGAACCAAATTATTCACTGAAATAAGTGATTATTCAGAGAAAAAACTTCATTTTACAACAAACGTTCTACCAGAATGGCCCAAGACTCACCTCCAAGTGAAACCAAGTGAAAAACTGGACATTAGCCATTCATCAGGAAAATCTGTCCTTTTGCTCAGAGAGATGCCTACAATAAATCTGAATGACTACAAAATTTGCAGCCTTGCAAAAGTTGGAATTAGTTTTAACACAGTTTCTCTCTTCTTGATTGTTCACTGGAACATTTCATATGTGTTAATCTTTATTTGCCTTTCTATGTTAAAAGATTGAAAAATAAATTCCAGATTTCCTTTTGTAATGAAGCAAACTGTGGGAACAATTATGAGCTTCTGACCTGTGGAGCGCAGGCATCACCTTCATTCATTAGCCATGACTAAATCTATAATGTAGGTACAAGCAAATCTATTAAGGCTTTAGAATTAATGAATAAAAGTTGAAAATCAATTCTGATTCGATTTGACAAATAGCCAGTGCAGTGTAGTGAGGCTGGGGGTGATGTGGTTTTGCTTGCTATAGTAGCTAAGTTTTGAATGAGTTGGAGGCATGAGATAGACTTGTGACTGGGACCCAATTACAATAGTTCAAACATGATCAGATGAAAGCAAATAACATTTACCAAACTCCAGGCAATGTCTCAGTAAATCCAGAATAAAATAAAGAATGATGACGAGATCCTCTCTAGCGTCACATCCTTTTACAGTATCCTTTAGTGCTTTTACAGATACTAATTTAATTTATTAAAGGAGATAGATGTACTTTTGCATTAAGTATTCTCCAAGTTTATTTTATCAAGTAAACTTTTGTTTCACTTAATGTGCAAATAGCTGTTTTTGAACAAGGTAAACTACTTGACATCACGTACAGCGGCTTGGACAGATAACATCTGCTTCCTTGCAAATCTCTGTTTGCCTTAGAAACCAATACCACACAGCTGTGGCCCATCTAAACCTGCTCCTTGCTTTCAAAAAGTTCTGCTGCATCCACAGATAATCCTTCCTTTGGGAACATGGTGTGATAAAGATGTACAAAATAGACTTAATTTTACTATTTGTCATGACCAAAACCAGCGATTAAGCCCATAAACTCAGCAGAAAAGTGGTTACAGAGGTCCCAAAAGGTTGATTCTGTTCATCTAGATGTAGCGTTTTAAGTGGGAGAAACGCTTCGTCACTCATCCAAGTGACTTCTTCAGTCTCAGCTGGCAGGCAGGTTTCCCCAACCTTATAAAAGGTTCATTCGCACAGTAACTGAACCTAGCCCACTGAATGAACAATGGGCTGTGAGGTCAGTTCTTTGATCATTAATATGGAAACTGGTTACAGAAGTCAGGACAGAAAACTGTTTTTCTGTATATTTCTATAGGACCAGAAGTCTTTCTACAACCTTAACAATCACCAAACAAAGTGCTATTCTTTTTCTGCTTCAGCAAGTAAGGATCGATTGCATGTGTACCTCCTTCAGTCTCAGTTAAGTTTCACTTGACTTTGCTATTTAGTCATCGATAACTTAGACCCACATCTTACCATCCATAATTACTTAAACAGTCACAGTACTACTCTAAACCATCATCTGCATACAACGTATTTTTTGCTACATGCTGTCCTGCATCATTTCACTGAATTTCTGTCCACAGTCAGCTCCACTAAAATGGTCTGAAAGTATAGTCATATGCATATATCTACATTATAAGTATAACTGAAGTATATCTGTCAACACCGAGATTAGAAAATATGAGAAAATTTCTAGTGCCTTACCCTGTGGCCATCCCACCACTCTACCAGTGGTACACTCAATAAATCTGAAAATCAGCACCAGGCAGCCAGTTTCTTTAAAAAGAGATTGAATTAACTAGTTCCAGAGCTGGTCCTGACCCTCCTGGGGGCCTAAGCAATATTCTGCTAAGGGGCCCTCCTACCTGACCTGTGAGCCATGTAAACCATTTGCCGCTGCCTCACAGTTACACATGATAGCCCAGTCGTCTCACTGTAATCCTCACTACTGTAAAACCGTCTCCTCTATGGGTGAGTCTCAGAATAATACAGCCATAATATCAATCCATGTTTTGAATCTGTGGGAATCAGAAGAAACTGAAAAGTAAAGAAAGAAAAAAATATTAAAAATAAAATGAATCATGTATAATTTAGTCGAAAGAAACAGCAGATTAATAAAGTCTCTGGACTGGTCTCCATATAGCTGCTGGGGAGCTAGCTGGAGAGCATGAACAAGTTTTCTAGCTTCAGTTTGAAAATACTTCTAATAATTGTATTAATTCCTAATAATTTGTGATTAATTCATAACTAAAGTCTCTAAACAATAAATACCTGGAAGTGGCTGCAAGCAAAATGACACACTGAGTGTTGCACGCCGCTTACCCACTAAGTAAGCTAGGCAAAGAGTGCAAGAATAGCACATTAAGCTAACATTTGATGACATCAAACTAGAAGGATACGTTTACCAGACTGCTGTTCCTGTGAGCCAACCTCGTTGTATTTTACCTGTTTTGTGACCAGAAGGGTAATTCTTCTTCCTCCTTACACCAAAGTTCATCTCACAGTGGCTCCCCTGAGTAGAAACTGTAACTAATGAGTAGCCACCATTTTAGCTACTAGCAAAAACCTGATTTACTTATGTATGGCACAGACGTGTATGAATCATTCATGTTGTTATTCTTAATATCAGAAAAAAAGAAATATTATTAAAGTTATATTAGAATTAATCAAAAAGAACTAATAACCCAATTATTGCTGTGCTGTTTCTTCCCATTGTTGTTGTTTTTTTGTTTTTTTTAAAGAGGTGCTTTAAATATCTTAGTTTATTTCATTTAAATTAATAACTTTATGGAAATCTGGTGAGATGAAACAGTAAAGTCTTTTTACAGCCTCTGTGGAGCACAAACCCATTATGAAGAGAAAAGTAGTAGTAGTGGAGTTGGTAACAAGCAAGCATACTAGACCAGTTTAGCCTCCCCTACTCGTCGCTGCTTGAGGCAAGTGGCTTGAGGCTACATTGGCTGCTACTCGCATAAAGTCATGTTGCAGGAAGTCTAGAAGGAATCCAGTGCTGCAGTTCAGCGATGGCCTGCTCTTTTAACATAAACTGTGATTGCAGTGGAAATCTAGCACATGAAAGATGTCTCAGATGTTATACATTTCAAAAGCCTCCACTGACTTTGCTGTAGCCATATTTCAACAAGCAACAAAGAAAATGAATATGTGGATAAAACATGGAAAATAAATGATTAAAACATTACCTGATAGGTGAGCTTGCTGTTAATGGTCAAAGGTTAAAAAATGGCATTTTTTAAAAGTAATATTCTACTGCCACTTAAAGCAGTTTTAATCTATCCATGTTAAAACTGTACAATATGGGGTCCATGCTGTTCTTTAGACAGCAGAGCAGAATGGGAGGTTACGGTACAAAGGCCTCACTCTAGGGGTCTAGGGTTTTGGCAGCAGTATGTGTTTACATTGTAATTAGGACTTAATTGTCCTAATTAGAATCCCCAAACCCTGATTACTCAGAGCCTTGCAACCTGCTGGGCCAAACGACCTGACTCTGCTTCAGTCGTCAACCTAGACACCCTGCATAATGCCTGCTCCTAGTGTAATATTCATATAATTTTGCAAAAAGGCTCTGATGACTGTGAAGGGACTACTCAAGACTGCCCGGGGAGTTTTGAGAAAAATAGATTTCCTGGAAGTGTGTTTCTTGCCTCAGGGTGGGAATATGTTAGCATAGGAAACCGTATGCACAGGCATATACACAAAAGGAAAGCCTCTGTCACAAACTGCATCCTACAGGACTCTCCTATCGATTTTTATTGAGCAGATTTTATTAAACTAGTTTTCATTCCATCACATCATCATGGCCCTTTATTGCCCTCCAAGCCATACCCTCCGTGGTTTGTTTTTCTTTCTCCTTTTCTGATTTTCTCCAGTTTTCTGCAGAAATCAATGCCAGGGCATGTGTGTGTGCAGAGGCGGGTGAGGAGGTGGGGGCAACAAGTGGAACATAAAAACACCTGTCTCCCTCACCCTTTCTACCTGCCCTCGTGGGGCTGATGGGCAGAAGGCACCATCAGCAGTCCATCTGAGTCCTGTAACTAGGACTGCCAAGCCCAGCTCCCACAGAGCACACCGGGGCTGACACGCCAAAAGGTGTGCGGGGAAGCTGGGCAGCCTGGCTGGCTGCTGCTGCTGTGCTGGAAGAAAGCATGGAGCATGTCAAACCACAGCCAGTCTCTCCGGGGGTTCTGCACGGCTGGACAGGCCTGACGTTTTCAGACACAGGGGGATGCATCGATCCACAGCCAAGTCATGAGAGGCTATCCAGCGTCAATGATAGGGAGAAAGAAAGGAGAATAGCCCAGTGTGCTTGCTGCCTTTAAGGTGTCAGTTTTTAAATTCCATACGTGCTTCATACTTTTATTTTCTAAAGAACTCAGAGGTTGAAGATGCTGGTTGTATCTTTAAAGTTCAGCTAAATTATAAATGTATTTTGGCTAAAAATCAATATCCTGCGTTTGGTCCAACCTTGCAACAGAGAAGAAATTCCACCTTTTTTTGTATTACATGCATAAAACCGAATGTTTAGTCCCACTTATGGCAATGCAAAACATACATCCACATGGTGACTCGCTAAAATACCCTTCATTGCATACCTGCAAATATATTTTTTACTCAGGTGTGAAAAATGAACCCAGTTTGCAATGTCATATTCCATGCCGAGGTGTGTGAGACCAGCATTTGGGCCGCTTCTCAGTGTGTGAGCTGCGCTTAGCCCACGCCACTCACTCACATCATTTAATGAACCCAGTCCTCTCACTAATGAGGCTAGTAAAGGACTCAAGGGTCAAGTTTTCTGTCTCTCTCTCTCTCACACACACACACACACACACATACACATACACACACACAGACACGCACACAGTTCCCATTTACACTCTCTTTTGAAGCTCTATTAAAAATGTGGGGATACAAAATTTAAAGGCTCTTAGTTAATTAGCAAGGACAGGTCAGAGTGTGTTCATTTGACTCAAGTTCATTAACCTTCAATGACACCTGAATGATGAGGAGCCACTTTTATGATATTGTTGAAGGAAATCATAGACGACTCCATCTGCTTTTTTTATAATCCCATCAAGTATAAAAATGGATTGTTACATGTTTTGATGTTCGAGGCTGCTATAAAAAATATCCCCGTCATTTTAACAAACCTCTGTTGTTATTATCAATTACTCTTGTTGCTATTATGCTTCGTGATCTGCCTGGAAACATTGGCTCGTTGTTAGCGTTTTTGTCCAAATATCTAATGCTGTGCAGCCTCAAAGCAATAAGTATGAAAGTGGATTTAGACAGCCAATCAGCGTTACAGGAACTTTGTCTTGGCAGAAGTCTTGTAACTTTGAAGAAGATTATTTTGAATATAATGCAAATAAACATAGCTGTTCTGCAGTCTGAGGCAGACACTGGTGATGAATCTCGTATCTGTACATCTAAAGGCATCCTTCACTGAGAGGCGCACACAATCACAAGAAAATAATGCCTACATGCCCGCACGCACACACACACGTAAGCACATGCACATGCACATACACACACACACACACACACACACAAAATCAGATTCTCCATCTCTGCAGGTGCTGTCATGGGCCCACTCTTCAGCCTCCCATCTTTCCTCCCAGCTCGCCTCTCCTTCCTTTGTTCCCAGACTGCACACCGTCATGTCCAGGTCTTGCCTCTGGGGAGTTCAGCCTGGCAGGAGGCTTGTTTTTAGAGCTTTGCTCTTTTTTTTTTTTTTACTTCTCTCCTTTCTCCTTCTTGGGTTTTTCGTTTGTACTGGTGCTGGCTAATTACCGGCGCATTCTCCTCCTGCCAGCAGCGTGCTGCTGCTGTCGAAACCCCCCCCCCACACACACACACACACCATCACTTCTACCACCACCTCCACCCCCACTCCTCTGTTTCTCTCTTCCTCCTCTTTAGGAGTGAGCGGAGGAAGGAGGCGGAGGGGAGGGCCAGGTTACAGATGTGTATTAATGAAGCAGTGAAGGGCAGGGGGTGACTCATAGAGAGGGAGAGAGCGAGGGAGTGAAAGAGGAGCAAGAGGCGATTTGCATGCAGAGACGAGATTCACCGCTTCTACAATGCCTCTCTCTCTCTCTCTCTCTCTCTCTCTCTCTCTCTCTCTCTCTCTCTCTCTCTCCTCTGTCTCTGTCTGCTTCTCTCTCCCTCCAAATCCTCCTCCCATCATCCTGCATTCTCTTACTGTTTTAGCTCTCTCACCCTCTCTCTCCACTACTTCCTTGCCTCTCCTTTGCTCTCCGGCTTGCTGCCACTGCTGATTTGAATAATTCAGCACAAGCCGGTATTCTCCAGGGCCCCATTGTCTGCGCGCGGCAGGAGAATGAGAAGGAGAGAGATAGGAGAAGAGGGAGAGAAGAGATAGGTGGGATTGCAGGGCAGTGTGTGTGTGTGTGTGTGTGTGTGCGTGTGTGTGTAAATGGAGAGGGTGGAGGGAAGGGTGGGGGGAGGGAGGTCCACGCTGCCTTCTTTCACCTAGCTGTGGCGTAAATCAGCACTAATGAGGTAGAGGAGGAATACCGAGGCCTCGTAACACACTACAGAAGCTTCTATTTTTTCCATGCAAACGCACTAACGCACACAGGTAGACACACATTTAGCAGTCTACATGCATACAATCACCCATAACCTTCATTGCTCTGCTGTGTTGTGGTTATTGACTTGTTGCTAACCCTCACTCCAGCGCTATCAAAAGGAGGAGGAACGCAAGCAGAGAGACAGAAATGTTGTCATAAGAACACACAGGAGAAAAAATGGCATTCATTCTTTGCGTTTGTGAGTTGGCTTCAAATATAAAACACTTAAAAGTGAAACAGACCTTTTTAGTAATTGTTGTCATAAGAAAGAAACTTTCTGCCCTTTTGTTTTCAGCTGGAATGCAAAGTGTGAACAACTTGGTCCAAAGCAAATCCTGCATGTGCACAGCAGCTCTGTAGTGCAGATCTGCTCTCCCTCTCTGGAGGTTTTCTGATGTAACATATTTGTCCTGATGCTGTGACCATTTTAGTTTTTACAGCTGCTTGAGCGAGGACAATTTAGCTTCGTTTAGTGCAAAGAGGAGGTCTGTCTGCTTATCACATACCATAATTTGACTTTTCCACCCTTCTCAGAAATAGATAATCAGCTTCTGATTGAATCCTGAAAAAGTGGAGGCTGAAACCAAATGAGCACACCAGGCACAACAGATGCTCTCACATTCTGTCTCTTTTAGCTCCCTTTAACTTTGCTTTTAAAACCTTGATCTCCACTGCACATCTCATCTCCTGCCAGCCCTCCGTCTTACCATCCACCCACAGATTCTGATATTGGGGAGTGGGCCCAGAAACTGTCCCATCCATGAGAACTTTCCCAGACAACAGGCACCACACACTGGACTGAGATCAGCTGAATGCGACAAAGCTCCGGAGATTGTAGTCTACGCTGCTGCATCTTTACACCCAACTGGTGATTTGTTCCCATAAGAAAATATGTCAGTAATAGCTCCACCTTCATGAATATGGACCAATGTGGAAGCTTTGTACTGTCTACACAGTGACTTCAGTCAAGTACCTCTCTCTTAGGAGATGACATACTAGTCCGTCAGATGTAGGGTTTTTAGTTTCTCAGAAAAAAAGAAGAAGAAGAAGAAGAAGAAAAGAAAAACATATAATGTCTAGACATCAAAGGAATGACGCAAATGTTATGAAAGGGCTTTCTTTTGTAAGTCTTGTGAACTCGCTGTCAGGCATGGGTAAAATATGCATTTTAAAATGTTTGGAAGGGTAGACTCAAACCGAGTATTGCACATTATTTCTATCACATCTTCAGCTCTATATTTGGCTCCTGTGGGTGAGGAACTCAATAAAAAACAATGAGCATGGGGGAGGAACTGATTCCCTGGGTACATTTTATAACTGTAATAATATAATCTGGGGAACATTTATTGGGTTATTTATCTGAAATAACAAGCTAAAAACATGTTAGATAGGCTCAATTAAGCAGCGAATCACGAAAGCAACGTAATGCTGGTGCACTCTTTTTCTCTTATCTCAGTTTCTGCTTATTCGCTGCCCCCCCCCCCTCCCCCCCAGCTCAGCTATTAAAAAGGCTCAACCAATAGCTGTTTGTTAGCCATCAGGAAAAGAGGAAGATTTTTACCTCACACCGTCACGGTTGAATGAATTTACCCACATGAGTGCAATGGTCAAATAATCAGCTTCGGGAGGATGCTTAACCAGTCCAACTTTATCCCTGGAATAATTTTAGTCAATGAAGGGAGGAAGGGGAGACTTTCACAGTTTGCACCCGCTCACTTTCGCGGCGGCCCCCCCATCACTAGTCTCGCCAAAAGCAATGGCTGGAGGAGGGTGGAATTCCTCAAGACTTACTGCCAATTGGGAAGGTTTGAAGACAGAAAAAATTATTTAAAAAAACAGCTGTATCAAATGTAAATGATGTTGCCTTACCTGTTGTGGGGATTATGTGTGGCTATTACTGTGGCTATTATTACTACGTGAAGAGAATTACAAATGTAGTCATCATCAAGAAAGAAAGCAAAAAAGAAACAAGGAAAGTAGGAACGTATTCAACATCTGTTTTGCAGCTGGGAGTATTTCTAAGGGACACCGGGAGAAAAAGGAATTAAACACAAGAAAGGGGGAGGTGGGGGGATCTCTGGGAAAGCTGGAAGAGAAGACAAACACGGGATCCAACATGGCTGGACTGGATTAAAATGGCTGGAGTAAAGAACACCTTTCTATTTACCCAGTTTGAACTTGCATGTCATACAGCTCTGATGTCTCTGCCATGATTAACTGGAATCTAGTGGAGAATTAGACTTCACATGCTGACCTTCTCTGGAAAAATGAGGTCATTTGCACCTTGAGCAAAGTTTAACATAATAAGTACCACGTTTACGGCAAATCGGGGGGTTCGTGTCATATGCAGCTGGTGACAAATGCCAAACTACCCGCTTGATAGCCGCTTCCTAACAGCTATAAAATGGCAAAGAGCACAGACCACAAACACCAACAGAGTGTAGCAAAGCCCCAAGCCCGGCTCTACAGGGCCTGACAGTAATCAGGAGAAGAAGTGAGTGCTGAGGAAGTGTCAACAGAAACAAACCCTGTGCTTCGTTTGAGCCAGACTGAGCTGATAGCTCATTGCCAGTGGCATAATTTAGATGAATGGTGGGTGCAATCCATCAGAATCAGAGTATAGCTAGAGTTAGTATGAGCGCAAGGAGGAAGAGGAGGGGTGCGACCCTTTCCTGCGCTCGCCTGCCAGTAACGGTATCCCATTACCCTACACCTGTTAACAACACCAATCCCCTTGTATAAACAGTAAAGTGATCCACTCATTGAAGGCAGAGGGACAGAAAGAGACAGACGGTGGGATTGAGGTAGGAAGAGAATGCAGAGAATGGGACAGGAAAAAGAGGAAAGAGCAGATGAAGCAGTGGGGATAAAGAAATGTTTTCTTGTTTGATTTTAAAGAGACTAGCACCTCTGGACATGATGGATGAACCCAGGGTCTGGAGAGACAAGTCATGGACAGATGGCTCAGATGCAAACTCCAACAGCACTGCAGCAGCCTTTACAGTAAAGCAACAGGGACATCTAGTGGCACAGAGCGTAACTTCCCCAACGCTCTCAACGTGCATTTGGAACGTGCACTGATTTTATCAAAGCAGCTTTAGCTTGAAACATCTTTGAAAGGCATCTGTCTGTTTTCATTGATATGTGACAGGTGCAATTAAAAAGTTAGAGGCAACAAATCAAAATTAAAATCTTCATTTAACCCTTGAAATTGTTTAAAATGTGTACACAACATTAAGTAGGCTGCATATCTGAGTATTTTGTCTACATTTTATTGTTGATTAAAGGAGTAGATGTCAGTTTTGTCATAGCAAAGGACGATATATTAAAAAAACAGGTTTATTTATGAATGAAAACAGCTGCTGTGTTCATTTCTTTCTTAAGTTTTTACATTCGGTTACGGCACAAGTCAACCACATTCCTCACCTACCTTTGCCACAGAGACGATCCCTCAGCAAAGAGACATTTAATGAGATACAGAGAAGAATTGTTAAAGCCACCAAGTATCCTCTGAAAGGCAACTTTTATGTGTGTTTATTTTATTGTTCCTGAATGGATGGCTCATGTGAAAAAAACCCTGAAAAAGTAACTTTTAGGTAAAAGCTATTGACTCAAGCGGTCGGCTAATTGCCCATTTTCAGGCAGTGAAGATAATGGGCAAAAAAATAAAGAGCCATCCAAATTTTGACTAAATTACCCTCCTATAGCTTGGGAAGGTATTTATAGTCAGAATAATAATAATAGTCAGAAAAACACAGCGCTGTGACCTGGCAGATTAGAAGGTAACCATTAGCGGTTTGATAGCTTCAGGGCAGTCGAGTATCGACCCGCATGTAGCTGCATGCTTTTGTCATTCTTGTTCACTGTCGGCTCTCTCTCTTTTCTTTTCTTTTTTCCTTTTCTGGAGAAGGAAATAAAGCTCTTTTCATGGCAGATGGCTGTTTTTCAGCTAGTTCTTCTCGGCTACAGTTTTACACCACTGACACAGATGAGGCGAGCTGCAAACAGCACATCAGGGCTTCAGGACTGAGGTGTGGACAGGCTCGCTTTCAGTGTTTCGGGAAATGTAGGTGTCTGTGGCATTGTCTGTCACACTCATCCTTTTATGCAAAATCTATTCCCTGTTTGGCTTGTGATACTTTTATTTTGGAATACTTATCAGCAGCACAAAGCCTTATTCAGATTCCTTCACAGGGTAAATGTCCAGTTCAAAATAATAATGCAGCAGCTGCACTGACATGCCCAAACATGCCAAAATTTATAAAAATGCATTTCAAGGAATCTGTTGAAGAGTCGATTATATCTTTGGGTCTTTGGGGAGTTTTATAAAGAAATGGCCAAAGTGGGCTAAGACTAAGTCATTATTCGGCCTGTGAACTTCTACATCATCATGTGTCGTAAAACTTTCAGCAGAGTGTGCGCTTGCACAAAAGCTTAAATTTGAATTGTGTGCGTCTTTGGGGTAACTTCTTAACAACAAACCCAGCGCAATTGTCTGGAGTCAAACTGTGACTTGTTCTTTAAATAGAAGCTCCAAAAAATCAGAGACAGGGAGAATTAAGGAGTGGGAAACCAGCGGGAGAGCAGGCGTTCAATCACTCCCCACGCAGAAGATATAAAAAGTCTCCAGTAAGAATTCGAATAAGTATAAATGTAACACACATTTCCAAAATGACCATCAGCTCTTTGCAGAGGGCCCAAATTTTGCATCTAAGACAAAAATGAAAAGCTGAAGAAAGTTGATAGAGAAGATGAAATGTGAGTGTAGAGCTCGCCGCTGTGTGCAACATTGTGCTTAAAGGTGATTCCTCTTTGGCTTCAGCATCGAGTCCTGCTGCCTACTGCCTTCACACCTGGCTTTTTTGTATGCACAAACAGGATATAATGAGTAAATAAGGGTCTCGTGAGCTTTAGAGGCCAGCCAAGATTTTTTTTCCTCAAGCTTACCAGCTGCTGTTTTTAGGTTTATATTTAGCGTAAAGATAAATGAGTGGTGTTAGTCTTCACTATCTCGTCACCATCAGATACCTGATAGTGGTTTCTTCCTGGTAAAAATGAGTTTGTGCTTACTCATTGGGGTTGTCGGATGGTTGGGGTTTTCTTTAAAATACTGTAGCGTGTTCACAGTACAAAGCACCTTGGACTATTTTTTTCTTGTAGTTTGAATTGAAAACCTGAATTGATTTAAGTCCAATTTTATCTATTTTGCAAACAAACAAAAAACAGTCAAATTGTGCTTTTCAACATGTCAAATTACAAAACTGGTGGACTAAAAGCTTAACAGTTTGCACAGGTAGTGAAAGTGGGGTGCTTTTAAGCTAAATATCACATTCATTTATAAAGCTATTAGAATTATTGTTATTATTTTTTATTTTATGGTGCAGTGAATGTGTAATAGCCTATTAGAGTTGATTACAAAGCAGCGGATACTGTGGGAACCTGTGACCTGCGAGGAAAATCATTCAGGAATATTTTAGCTTTAAAATGAAATATTTCCTATTCCAGCGCTAATGACAGTCCAGCTACCCCACCATCACCCCCTCCCCACTATCAATTCATCTTATCAGTCCACAGTATCACTTATCAGTGAGTTTGTGTAAATGGCAGTGTGTGGGAGAACAAGTGCTGCAGCTCAACTAACAGCATTCCTCCTCAAAGGAGTTTCTCCTGTCCTTCCTTCCTTCCTTCGTCCCCTCCCTCTCTCCTTTCACTCTCATATTGTGTCTCTAACGAGTCACGTCCTTCTAGCAATTATTATGAAATTAAAGCTATTTTCCACGGCCGATGTTTGCCCCGGTAATAACCACACCGAGATAGGCTTCATTCATTTAGCGTTTTAGTTCAGCTCAATTCCTGTCGCATTAGCAAGAGGAGCAAAATCAGAGTGTCACTCAGATATTCTGCTTAATGGTTTGGCGATGGCCTGGCCCCTTTTCTTTTTTCCCCCCTCCTTTTTCTTTCACGATCCCCCTAACCCTATCTCTCTGCCAATTACGCTGTTTAATCTATATGTAGATAATGGTGTCCAGGACCTCCCTGTTGAAATGTCAGGTGTGAAGAGGTTATTAGCTAACTTTTAATTACTGTCCATCATTCACCAGGCAGCAGGACAGATTGGTCTTCTCCAGCTGTCCGCTTATCTGGTCTCCGAGTTGGGTGGAGGTGTGGAAAAGAAAGACGTTTAGGAAGCACCAGGTCTTCCACTTAATATCACCATTTTTTTTTTTTACATTATTAACTAGACTTAGTGTTTGGAAGGAAGACACAGAAGCGAGGAGACCAAGTAGATCATGTGTCATAGGGTTTAATAGAAGCTGTCCATAAGGTGAGTTGCTCAATGGAAGGTGACTGTGATGCTGTGATGGCACTGTATAATGTGCAAACATTTTGCAGAAAATGTGCAATCATTTTAGCATCAAAACAAAACAATCTCTGCTTTCCAAAAATCTGAAAATAGTTGGCGCTGGTTATCAGAAATGCCAGTCTACCGACACTTTGAACAACCTGCATTCTAGTTTAAAGTGAAGCTTAATAGAGATCAGCTAGATCATAAACGTTCCAGCACAAAAATATTTTATGAACTCCCCCCAGTTCATGTGTCAAAACCTATGTTGTGCGCTGAAAGACCAACAACCCCAGAGCCACAATTTAGTACCCCTGTCTTCAGCACTTGTACTTGCTCTGCTGTATTGCTCCGGCAGGGAAGCAACAGGATGACTAGTGCAGACAGATGCCAAGGAGAGTGGCCTTGGAATTGTCTGTGGAACTGTTGCCGGATATGGTGGAAGAATTGGACTCAGCGTTTCCCAGCAAGACACAACCGCTGAAAAGACTGATTTCTGATGGTTGGTGCGAGACCATTTGATTCAAGACTGTTGCACCTGTACATATAATGTATAAGTTGGACTTCTAGCCTGGTTTCAGTTTTAGTTCTCGTTGTTTCTTTAATGCCCTGGGTTTGCTTTACTGCTACGAGCACTCCTTTTTTTTAGCTGCTCTCTACCCGATGGAAAAGGAACTCCCTCTTCCTTCTGCTTGTTCCTCTTCTTTACATGTGTAACTTGTCTGCTTCTTATCCAGACTGAACTGAATAGGAAGTCTCCATTAATTTCCACATACATTTTTGCAAATGTATGTGGAAACAGGACACAGGTTGTAAAGGTTCTACAACACGACAACAGCGCACATACAGCAGGCCTGGAAATCACTTTTCCCCCTAAAAAATAGAAAACCTGAAGAATATTGTAACTAGATTCACGTCTTCATTCAGGAAGCAGCGACACGTAAAAATACACACTTGCAGCGAGAGCGATCTCTTTTCAGTCCTTGAACTGTCTTTCAGTGGTTTTACTATTTTAAGCTCTACAGGGCAGAGCACTGCTGATTACAGTGCCACAAAGAGAAATACTTCCCGGGCTTAGGTTTTCTTCTTCTTCTTCCTCGCCATCTTTTACAGCCTACACACACATTCCGCTGGAAGTAGCGGAGCTGTTATTTCAGCAGGCATCCTCCATATGATGGAGGCTCTGGTTACAGAGGGCTGCTTCTGGATCGCACACATAATTACGCACGCACACATGAGCAGTGTGCTAAGACATTCCTTATTTTATTCAAACAAAGAAGAAAACGGAAATGGATAATTGGTAAAAACTTGCAGAAATTCTGACACAATTAGATAATTGTGGAAATTACTGATTGCTTACATCAACACACACACGCACACAAGCTCTCGGTCTCTGCCTCTCTCTGTCTTTGGGACATAAATGTCTCTGTGGTATCCAAGCCTGTATAAACTTGAGCATTAGTGTGTTTTCAAAACTAACCATGCGCTAGAGGACATCATTAAGCCGATTAAGGCTTTTCATGCAAACATACCTGCCTTTGAACTGAGGTTTGTGTGATATTTAAGACTTTAAGTGGAGCCTCACTTTTCTGCGCGGGGTTTTGTGTGTGTTAAGACTCTGCTTTCAGAGCTCTGCGGTGAATTACCGCTGACCCATGAAGACCCCGGGCCCCCCAGCTTCTGCCTGTGGAAACCCCCCTGTCATCTGGATCACATTGGGCTCAAATGGGGGGCAGAGCAGAACCCAGTGTGTCTGACCCATGCAGATCAGGAGGATGCTGGAATGAAGGTCCACTGCGGTGTGTGTTTCGCTCTTTCTGTCTCTGGCGCAGACACACAAACCTGTATGACGTGATGGATCTAATGCACACATTACAAGCGAGTTTTAAAGCAATACACTCATATCCTACTAACATTACTAACCACTTTTGTTTCACCTTTGAGTTGTAACACACTTTGTGTATTTGTAAAATCAACATTGCTGAAAATGTGGTTTAAAAGGAATCTTAAATGCAGTGTTTGAAGCAGGCCTGATGTAAATGTGAAGGAGTATCAACAGAGTAGTTTGAAACATTGCCCCATCACAAATATGTGTCCGCTTGACTTAAATATAAGAAGAAACCTGTGCTAGAATTTACATCGTTTTTATCTCCCAACATGATGAGTTGCTGCCCCCTGCTGGAAGTTTGCATCCATGAAAACAATGCAGTTATTTTAGACAGTTTGTATGTATGAATTCACAGGAGGAACATGGTGATCTGACTGATCAGCCAGACACATGCATAATATTTAAGTTAGTTTAGTAATACAACCACTTCCCACTTTGATGCCAGCGCTTCTCTGCCATTAATGATGATTTTAGGATCCATGACATTTCTTTGAGAGATAAAGTACTACAGGTATGTAAGCATTTCAAGATAACCAGAGCTTCATCATTTGACCTTAACCAGATCCTTTTTTTATACCTGAGCAGCTGTCAGAAACAAATACAAAAGATAAATGTTGAATGATGTCATCCCTGTTATCAGGTTAAAAAAAGGTTCTTGAATTCTTAAAGGTTGTTGAGGCACTGACACAATGAGTGTGTTGCAGTGTTTATGGGTCGTAAACACATATCGTTACACTAACACTCCTTCAGCTCCCAACAAAATGAACTAGTAGCTATTTACTTTATGCAAAATATGAAGCAATCTGGTCATTTTTTTCTATACTCATTGCTAATATTATTTATGTACGTATTTACAGAATATACATGCACATATACATATATTATGCATATATATTTATTGCTGATTGTGAATTAATAATAAATAATGTTACAAATCACTAGCAATATTATTTTCATTATTTTTGATGCAATATTGTCTACTTTATGGTTTATACATAGTATTTTATATTGAATTGGAGCTTATAAGATGCAATACCAATTGTGTTCTGATGGCCATTGTCTTCACATTTTAAAGCAATGTGTAACCTTGAGTGTCATTGCTAATCTGCGCTTGTTGCTTAAAACTAACTCCACGCCGTCTGTGACCGAAACAGGACAGGAAACACGGGCCCACAGACTTATGACGAAACGCTATGTTGCAAAAAAATTTATTAACTGGATACAAAGTTTTAGAAACAAAAGTTACAACATTACAAAAATATTCAGAAATTGTTCATGAAACAGTAAACAATACAATCACTATCAAATTATTGTTTTTAAACTTTATTAACACATTTTCTTAGACCTCCTGCTGTTCTTATGGACATTTTGCTTGTATTGCTTTTTTGTTCTTTTCAAAACATGATTTATGTCAGTGTAAACATTAATTAACATGCTGCTTCCACATAATACATAAACTGAGAGGTTCAAGGATTAGATTTAGGCTGCAAGAGTATTTGGAGGTTTTCGCAGTGCTCACTGCCAGTTTGCAACTTGTTTGCATTTCCACACAAATACACCTCTTGTACACACTCGCTCTTCTCTCTCCCTCTCACACACATTCAAGCACGTTGTTGAATTTCATTCTGTTAGTAAGTGACGCATCCCCTCGATGCTGGGGCGCTTCAACAATTCTGAGCAGAGAGTTATTGATTCTAGTTAATTTTTGTTAGGTTATGTGTTCATTAGTAGGTTAGTTTGTTAGTTTGTGGAGAGCTGTTCAACACTCTTCTTTTGGGTTAGTGAATTGTTTTGATGACTGTTGTTCATAGTAGGTCTGTCCAGTGGTATTGCTGGGCATGCTTTGATTTACTCAAAGTTTAGCAAAGAACAGCAAACAAAGACATTAGTAAGATGGACATTTACAGGATCAGGACTGTTAGTATCAGCACCAATCAGGAGTTAGCACTGAGGTGTGCTCAGTTTCTGTCTGACATCACCGCCCGAGCTGACAACAAGCCAGGCACTCACCTGCAGGTTGACCGCATTGAGCACGTACAAATGTAAAGGCTGACCTCTCTGAATCTGATCACAATCGTTTTTGCGATGATTGCTCGTAAGTGTGTGGTCAACCCAGTTTGATGTCAGCAGCTGTTCCCGCTTGTCTTTTCACCTTGAGCTTAATCGCTTTCTTTCCCTTTCCAAGTCCCGAAACCCTTCTTGACATGCTCAGTGCAACATTTTTCCCGACTTTAACGATTTATTTAAACTTCTAAAAGAAGGGATGCAAAATCATGCAAAGGAAGTATATGCGCTGCAGACCGCGGGCAGAAAGCAGAGGGTTAGTCAAGTTAGGGTTAGAAATGCCAGCCAACAGCATTCTCAATACAGGTTAGTAATCCTCCAACTGTTAGCACATATATTAGTACTGTTAGAGATTAGTGAGATACTGTTAGTACAACCCAGATGTGGGTAAAAATCTATTTACGCATAATTATTAGCATTTGCTGAAATTGGCTTCAGTGTGAAATGATAGGACTGCAGGCATCGGGACAACTTAATTAATGCCAGCGGGCATCGTTTAGAAAACTACAGACCATTAATTTCCAATGGCATCCTTGTGATCTAAATCAGCATAATAACTGCTACTTCAGTGAGGTTGTAACAAATGCTAAGAACCATTTGTAAATGTTGTTTTATCCCTTATCTGGTACATCCAGTGGCTAAAAGAATATAGGCCTGTTATTGAGTGTGCAGCTGTGAAAACAAAAACCACAGTAAAGCAGCTTTTAGCTTCAGGCCCGTTACAAATACATTTCATCTGACTGATAAGAGACACATGCAGACATACGTACAGGGTACATGCAAAGAAACACGTGCACTCACGTAGACACTCCCGTAACACACACACACACACAAGTGTGATCAACTTTAGAGGTTTCCACACAAACAAAAACATACTGTGTGAATGGCACATTGGGAACTTGTCATTTTCACACAATTTAGCAGCTTTTTTTTTTTTTTTTTTCAAATATCAGAGCTTTGCACAAATCTGTCAGAGTAAACTCCAGCTATGAAAAGACACAAAATAGAGTCTTGGTGAAACACTGCTCGCTTTGACTGAAGTATCTTATATAGGAAGAAACCATCAGAGGGTTAGAAAGAGTAGAGGTCACCGCACGCGTCACTGTTTTTGAACAGCAAAATAAAGTCAGAGAACGGGCCAGGACGCGCTTATTACTTACAAAAGAAAAAAAAAACTGTATCAAATTATTCTGTACAACACCCATGAAATATCTCCCTGCTAAATCTGAGCACACTGATGTTGACCACGAAGCAACAAGTGAACTACTGTTTTCACTGATTTGCAAAAGCAGAAGTCATCTCTCAGTAGGGAAACACTGGAACACGGACTCGCTCTTCTGAAGGTGCAGGGCAGGGAAAATGGCACCATGTGGTCATCGCTGCAAGACAAGTCACAATAAAGGGAATTAGGATGGTATAGTGTAGTATAAAATAATATAGATATAGCGAATGATGGCATGATTACAAAGATATAGTTTTGTACTGGTTTGAAAAATATTGACAAATATTTCCTTTTCTACAAAAATCTTGAATAAAATCACCCGAGGGGCAGATTATGCTAATATGATTTGGTCACATGATCCAATTTGTGGTTTATCTCACCTCTTAACCATAATCATGAGAAAAGTACCATATAGCAAGCATAATAATAATAATAATAATAATAATAAATGTCAGTGATTAAGCACATAACTGATCTCCCACGTTCTATCTGGTCTTCATTTATCTGTCCTCTGTGCCAGCATAGAGGCTTAACACAAACACACAGAGACACACACTCACACAAAAGCATGACTGAGTCCATAAAAAACTGGCTCTGTATTTTATATTCATCGGCACTTATATAAGAAGTCACTGTGTACAACATAAAAGTGAATGTGGAGGAATAAAAGTCAGTGGTATAAATCTGTGGCTAGATCCTGTACCAGTCCATACGCAGCACAGTAGAGGGCAATGGAGCGAAGCCACCGGGAGTACAATGAAGTCCTGTCGAGCCCCCCCAACAATCTGCTTTTTCCATCGATGTAACTGGAGAAGAGCACACAACACAAAGCAGCAGAAAAAAGTGGGACACAACCCAACTGTCCTCACAAGATCCCCCAGGTACTGGTTGTTCTTTCATCTTTTTTTTTTTGTTTCTTTTTACTGCTTTATATTTAGTATCAGACACGGTGGACTGAAAAACACCCACTGTAAAAACATATGAGTCACTTAGGATAGGAGTCAGTAATATCAGTTATCTAAATGACTGAGTAATGCTATTAAATTTCCGTGTGACCTCCCTAGAGATGATAATGACGACAATCCAGTCTGTACACATAACCTGTCCTGCTGTTGGTTCCCTTCTGGATCCTCCCAGCATCCTGTGTGTCTCTGTCTGCAGCGCTGTGGATGAATCCACAGGGAGTACCTAAAAGGCAAAATACTGAGTCAAATGGACTTGTCTATATACTATATACTATGTATATACTTCATATATACTTCATATTAGATGTGACTCTAATATTAGAAGATCTAAGTTAAGGCTGGGACTATTTGACATTGCTCTTGGCAAATCAGTGCAAAAATAATGACTACAGCTTGTTCTCTGCAGATTAAAGACATATAGGGTAGGTTGCATCCTGCTGTATTGAGAGATGTATTGAGATTAAAAATAACTACAAGATTATTTTTCATATTCTATGGTAAACGAGTATACACCCTACAACCTACAAGACATATTCTCTATAATCTAGGCCCTCAACTGGAGGGATTAAAGGAGTTAGTGTTTGCCTAAAAACATAGATCTTATTAAAGGATTGGGAGGGATAGAGGGGGGTAAAAGTTGAATGCAACGGAAGAGCAGAATAATTGGAAATAAATTATCTATTTTTTTTTTCCTACCAGTGATCTCCGGGATCCACGTCCACCTGTCACCAAACGATAAGAAAAGATCGCTCCTTCTTCGCCTTTTTTTCTGCTTTCTTCGTCTTCCTCTACCAGGCTGACCGCAAGCCGATCAGACGGGAAAACAGGCGTCGTGTGTGTGCGCAGTGATTACGCCCGCACTGAAAGGCTGGTTGGATCGAGTGGCAGCACGCTACTAACACGAACCGCGGCTGTGCGTCCTCTCTATATGGCTGCCGAGCGGAGAGAAGCAGATGTGGGAGTGCCAACAACAGCTGCGCACTGACGGGAGTCCAGTCCACGGAAAATAGGATAAAGTGGAGTCGGAAGCCTCGGGACAAAGAACATGAGCGGAGGGTATTAATGAGAACAGTAACTTCTTTCACTCAGCGCGCAGACCTGAATTAATCGCTGGTCTCGGTCTCCAGCTGCTGCCACAGGTTTATGGTCTTTTGTATGCGCCCCCTTCATCCACCATCTGTGTTTCCCGGGCAACGAGAGGACTGCCTGCAGGCACCACCAGCAAGGCCTGCATGCAACCACCTCAAATCAAGGCACACTACAGTGCTGTGATTCTGCTTACTGTAACATAACCAGTGGTTGATGTTTCTTCATTGTTAGGTGCTTTCTACACGTACACACGCATAATCTCACACCTCTTCTTTCGCCTGCTTTTCATTCACTCATCCAAACTGGTGTTTGAACAATATTTCTTATCTTCTCGGTGCTGTGATTCAACACATTCAATTTCAAATAGCGGGTACTCGACTAAAAATGCCAAGTTTACCAGTCAATCTCAGCAAATAATAAAAGCTCTTAAAAAAAAACTGGACAATTGCCAACTAAATACTTTTTCAGACACCTAGCTATTATCTTGATTTTAGTTCATGAGCAAAAGAGCTCACATTAATCAGATTTAAGCGAGAAATTGCCACAAACGTAGTTTAATTTAGCCTTAATTTTCAGGTATTATTAATTAAAGGGCTTAATTATTTCAGAGCAAATCAATGGGAAAAATGGAAACAAGTTGTAAAAATCTCAAACTGGAACAACATTAGGCTGTGTGTTATCAATCATGAGCATAAAAGAGAATCCGATACAAGCTGTTAACCTCCGATAATTCTCAGAAAAAGAAATGAAAAGTTTCCATAAAACAAGAAGAACAAAACCGGTGAAGTGGTAAACGGATGAAACAAATAGTGTCTATCAAAGAGAAAAGCTTTAGAAAGAGGAACATATGTAGACGGGGACAAAGATCCTGACCCCAAAGAATGTGGTTCTGCCAGGGGTTGGATCTCCTGGGCTGCCGGTGGAAGCGGGACACTGGCTTTTACTCTTGATTTTCCTGCCAACTAAATAAAATGCTGCTTTTCTGGATCAGGACCTGGAACATTCTTGACTGGCTGAGTTAATCAGCTGATCTCAGTTCAACTGGGCTGCATTCCACTTACTGAGGAGGAAGATTAGTCTGAGAGACCTGACAAGAAACAAGAATGAGTTGCTTTCAAAACCACAGCAGTCACTTAAGCATTTAAATAAACTTAAAATTACATTATCTTTAAATTTAGAGTTTTCATGTTTGCTTTGTGTGTGTGTGTGTGTGGGGGGGGGGGGGGGTGATGATCCTGTTTTCTGTTCTGTATGTCTCAGTTTTCCAGGTCATGGTAGGCTAAGGAGCTTGGGGGGGAAAAAACTCACTGGACTTCTTTACGTTTCGTGAAAATGTTTCATCTCTCATCCAAGAGCTTCTTGGACTTTAAGTTTCATGAAGGAAACATCTTCATGAAACTTAAAGTCCAGTTGTTTTCTGTGCCTTTAGTTCCCTGATTGCTTTAGTTGGTGAAAGGTTTATTAATCTCCATTTTGCATTCCCATTCTCGTTTATCTTCTATCTCTTTGTCAAATTCATGTCTCAGTCCTGGTCTCAGTGCTGGTTATTTCCTGTCTTATTTTGATAGTCTCTCGTCGTGTGCTTTCGCTTTGTTCCCAGTCCTGCACTTTGGGTTCAATTACTGAGGCCACACAGCACATCTTGATTTTTTTTAAAAAGTCATTTACATGATAATCATAACGTTGATGATTCATTAAAACTGGGATGTTTAACGTTTGTTTGTTTGTTTTCACAGTGTAGGTTATTTGAATTGTGATCACACTTTAAACCCACTGCATAGCTGTCAGTATAAAGCTGCCTAGTACGTCACTAAGAAAGGGTATTTACATTTCATTAATTCGACCTTGGTATCCACTTGATAAAACCCCCATCCAGCTGGAGGCGCCAGCTTGCGCGCTCACAGATGTTTGGCCTTCCTGAGTCGCCGTACCACTGCATGTACCTCGCTGCCCCAGCCGTGCGCGCGCTGGCGCGATTAGTATCATGGAATGGAACAAACTGTGAAGCATCGCTGAATGTGACGTTATCCATGCATCAGCCAGCTCCGTCGGCTCTCTCGGGTCTGTGCCGAGTCACCGACTGTCTTTACCTGAGTAATGCCCGAGCGGCCGGTGATCACCGCCAGGTGACTGGCTGCGGGATAACCTGCATCATCAACGTCACTGAGAAAAAGGGCAGCGTCTCGCCCCCTCCAGGGGTGGAGTACTTCCACATCCCGGTCTCTGATACCCCGGTCTCTCGACTCAGCGATCACTTTGACGAGGTGGCGGATAAAATCCAGGTTACAGCGGAGAGCAGCGGCCGCACGCTGGTGCACTGCAACGCCGGGGTGAGCCGCTCCGCAGCCCTGTGCATGGCTTACCTAATGAAGCACCGCGGCGTGAGCCTCCTAGAGGCCCACGGCTGGGTCAGGACCTGTCGCCCTGTCGTGAGACCCAATAACGGGTTCTGGAAACAGCTCATCCAGTATGAGGGCGGGCTTCGTGGTTGCAACTCTGTCCGCATGGTGTCCTCATCCATGGGAGAGATACCTGACATTTATGAAGAGGAGGCCAGGAATATGATGCCACTGTGAGGGAAGCACGCTTCTTTGTGTGTGGTGGGAAAGTGGGACATAATTTCACAATGATCTGCAGTGTGCTGGCCTTAACTGTAGAATCCTGTGCAGCCTTGAAAGGAAGCATAAACAGTGAATGCGTTCCCTCCAGGCCCTCATAATAATGGGCAGTTGTGCAGAGTAACAGTGAGCTACTGTATAATTTATGCCTGCCGTGGTTTTCCCATGGTGCATTTGGCCACCTCTTGCTTGATTATGTGAGATTTTTGGTGAGCTCAGGAACCGCTTGCAGATATAAACCCTCCATCATTCTGCAAAATGCTCAAACATCCAGTGAGAGTGAGATTTACCCCAACACGTTTGTCATGAATGGGAGCTCTAAAGATAGGCTTGTAGTAGGCTTCTACTCAATGTGACTAAATGCTGCTCCACTGTCTGTTAATGATAAATGTTGTGGTATGTTGTTTTACCACAACATTTATCTGAAAAATTACAGGATGTCATATTAAAGGATTCAAAGCTTATAAAATACAACAGAATAAATGAGTGATTGCTATTCTCATTGAGTTATTCCACATAAAATTAACCAAATCCCTCAATAAGGCAAATAGTATCATCTGAACTATTAAGTTCAGATGATACTGATCGAAGAAAAATGGCAGCCATGAAATTCTCTTGAGTCATAAGGAATCATTGCTGGAAGATGATCCTAGTATCAAAATCGTGGCTCAAAGAGTTGGCAGTTTGTCTTGTAACCGGAAGGTTGCCGGTTCGAGTCCCAGCTCAGACTGTCTCGGTCGTTGTGTCCTTGGGCAAGACACTTCACCTACCGCCTACTGGTGTTGGCCAGAGGGGCCGATGGCGCGATATGGCAGCCTCGCTTGTCAGTCTGCCCCAGGGCAGCTGTGGCTACAACTGTAGCTTGCCTCCACCAGTGAGTGAATGAATAGTGGTATTGTAAAGCGCTTTGAGGGCCCCGAAAAGCGCTATATAAATGCATTATTATTATTAAAATGTAAAGTTTACACATTGTACTTTTGGGGGGGGGGGGGAGATGAGTCATCAGAAAAACATCCAGGTTATCGGTTCTTGTTTCTGTTATTCTGCGTCACTGATTTGAAAATAGTTTGTTTGTGGTCTTGGATCTGAGCTTAAATACGTTTTTCAACTCTGAAAGTTTAATGTGGCCATCTCATGTATGTAAAGGGGAGGGATCAAAAGTGCTGGGAGACTCATGTCAGATATCAGATTATGTACTTTGAGACCCCGTAACTCAGAATGTTCATAATAACAATAATAATAATAATCTAGAAAGTTTATGCATGAAAAACAAAGTCAGCTGACTCTGAGGGCTCAGGTGGAAGCTCTGATTCAACACTCACTTTGCTTTTAAAAATGTTCAGAAACTCCAATAAACTCTTTGTATACTTTTTATGTGGATCAATTGTACATTTAGATAAAAGTTAAAGTCCTGCATTCACAGCGTTGCTAACTGAACTATTTAACATTAATGCTTTGATACTTTTTACTCTCAAAGTCAAAATAAGAGCTGTGACACTGAAGGCTGTTAACAAGTCCGACTCAACTGAGACAAGACAGTAGAAAAAGCATTTCTTTTCCAATAAGCATACAACTGAGCTGGCTCACCTCTCACCCTAATGAGCAAGAAAGCTTCTTTTTATTGTTCTTTGTGTTTTTATTTTTTAAATGGACAGTCACTCCTTACAACAGAGAAATAAAGTCTACATGGCCATGATGTTTTCTAGCTAATTACAGTGCTTCATTAAACAAAACAAAAAAAGATAATTTCACTTAATTCTTTAATAAAAATATACATTTTCATACCATAATATGGGATTCCTTAAGTCAAAAGAAAACAGCTCTATTTCTTACACAATTAGCTTTACGTGCCCGCCACCTGCAACGAACAGCGAGGAAACTGAGGAAAACGGGTACAATATCTGAGCGACGCCACGGATCACAGTAAAACTCATTCACAACTTGGCACAAGTCTGTCATTTCTTTTAAACATAAACACACATCTGTTACAGAGTAAATGTGAAATCTTTATATTTAAGTGGTCATCCCCGAGACACACATGTAGTGGTACAACGTAAAAATATTCTTCTAAACCACAGACATGATGGATAGATTTCAGATCTTTAAACACCACTTTGAAAAAGACTGGTCGTCTCGACATACTGTCTGAAATAAGAGATTAGCATGCGCACCCAGTAAACCTAAGACAAGTCTCAATTTTTAAAAAGGAGTAGTCGGCCATCATACGGTTGCTCCCTTTATGCCACGAGTTTGCATCACAGCATTGACAGTACGTTCATCTCTGCATCCAACACAAACCTACAGCCAGCTTAGTGTTAATAAATATAGATTCCAGCCTTAAGCAGCGCATCGCTAATCGTGCACTTAAGTAGTCTTGAACAAATGGAAAAAAGTTCACGCGAACGCCCGCTTAGAAAGTCTTACAAACAAAAACGAAAAAAAAAAAGATGGTTTTAATTTTTTTTTTTTTTTTTTAATTAACCATCAAAGTGTCTTTTTTAACTTTCAAATGTCAGATTCTGTTCTGCAATCAGTTTATCGTAAACATTGTAATATTGTACCGGTGCATCAATGAGCTGCTGCCCACATAGGGTGATTTAGCGTAGGTAGAACAGTTTAATAAGGAGCAACCTCTAATAACAAGTCTGGTAATGAAGTTATATTTGGGAAACTGCTATAAAACACTGTTTACACAATCACCACACACTAACTTTGTAGTCCTCATTGATTCTACATTCCACCTTAAAAGCAAAGATGTGCTTTCCGATATTTGTGCCAGGCTGTGGCTGTATTTAGCATGCAGATATGAGAGCAGTGACTTTTCCTTCTTCCATGGTTATATTTAAGCCATTACCTCCTTCTGGATTACGGTTGTTACAACATTCACATGGCCTACACTGCAGAGTCTGACCTCCAATATGACACTTTTACATCTTAATGAAATCTTGATGTATTTTTTAAACTCTAAAAGACATTTTTAACAACCGCAAATAAAAAGCACATTACAGTATTTTACAACGATTCAGATGGCTTATTTAGGAGTAAGGCTGGAATTTGCTACTTCAACATCCTGAGCAAGGACCTTTGTCAGGCCAAACTACAAGTGAAATAATGACACAAGTGCAAAAACGGCATGCCTATTTTACCTTCATTGCACTTCCCCCATTCCCTCAATAAGGCAAATCGTGTCACCTGCATAGTCATGCAATAAACATCTAAAAAGGTCCAAAATAGAAGAATGTTCATTTAACCCGAGGTGTAACCCAGAGTACTTCAGTAATATATCGAACACCGGTATCTGCACTCCTTCATTTCAAACAGCCAACAGCTGGCTTGAGATCAAATCTGAAAGAAAAGAAAGAATCGAAAAGTTACAACATTTCTTGAAAAGAGCCGCAGAGAAATGTATTTCTTTATAAAAGTCACTCACCTGCTGTTGCAATTTTTGGTATTCTGTGGACTTAGGTCGACGTGCGGCTCTGGATTGCTTTCCTTCCAAAACAAAGGCGATTATCTGGTGGCGAAAAAAAAGATCAGGCAAGTCTGGTTTGGACTGCTGTAAGATGTCTGATTTTCAAAATAAGGATAGTTAAGCTAGCCAATGTTAGAACTGAGTGTGCTACACATTAATGGACAACTAAGTTAAAAAAAAAAAAGCTTTAGCTAATGTAAAAGTGGTTTTCAGCATTAAACCAGAACAGCTGGGAAATGTGTTTCTTTCCTTAAGCTCAGTGGAGAAATTTACACAACTCTCAACGTAATTGTTGTGTGTGTTCTACACAGGAAATGACCTGCGCCTCAAAAGGCAACCACAGGTGCCAAATATATTTTAGGCTCAAAGTTCAAGGTTCAAGGTGCAGTTTATGTTAGTTTAAACACCAGAGTCAAACTTTAAAGTTAAATTTAAAAAAAAAATCTTTTTCTATGTGTGTATTTGGGTACAAGACTTGGGACATCAAGCCGGTCTAACAGCAAAAGTACCTTGCGCTTGTTGTGGTAAGTGATGTAGAGCACTGCCACCAGCACAGCTGCAGAAACGAGGTAGGCAAAGAAATGGCTGCTTTCCCCGTTTTCCATCATTTTGGATGGGTCGTATGGAACTTTCACCTCTTTTCTTTTAGTCTGCTCCACACCATCCTTTCCTTGCTCTTCGCCATTAGCATGGTTTGGTGTTTCCTCATTGTCATCTATCCCATCGTCCTCGTCTACATCACCTCCTTGGAATTCCTCCATGGTGCTCAATTCATCTTTAAGTTTCTCTGTGGATGTGCTTTCAATTGGCTTTTTTTTAGAATCGTTTTCTGTAGGAGCTTGGGCTTGTGGACTTACTTCTTCTTTGTCTTTGGTTTCAGGCTCCGCTTGGTTGGTTTGCCCATCTGTCTTATTGGGCAGCTTGTTTTTCCCTTGGGTTTGCGGACCAGAATCCTGTTTTCCATCGTGCTCATCATTTCCATCCTCCTGTTGTTTTTCAGTTTGATTCTGTGTATCTGTTTCAGTTCCTGCGCTTTCCGGATTTTTCTCGACCGCCTTGGGCTGTTCAGCTGATGTACTCACACCCTTCGTAGGTGAGCTTAGTGACTCTTCAGGTTTTGATACGTTAGCCGCCTTTTCGGTGTGGTTACCAGACACGCTTGACTGAGATTGATCTGTTCCATTTGTATCTTTTACTGGTGGGCTTTTTGCATCTGGGGAGACTTCACCCTGTGCTGAATACAAAAACAAGAGCCTCAGTATTAATGGAATGTTAAATGTGTTAACTGGGATTTTGAATTAACTATTTATTACATTACATGCACATCTGCTTGTTTATCCTCACTACTTATTTCTTCCAGTGCAAACCTCTGAAATATTATTTAATCTATTTTTCTCTTCTCTCCCGATATCTTCGTAACATTTTTCTTGTCAGCTTCCTCCAAGTGATTACATTAAATGGGATTACTCAATTACATAATTGAATCATGTCTGCCATGAAAAAGATTGGCAGCAAAACATTCCAGAAATCAAAGGACAATATAGCAGACGTGGATAATACTAGACTGTGACAGTGACCACTGACACTTTGAGTACATTTGCTTACATATGTGACATACTGCGTAGACCTACTACTATAGGACTAATACACCAGTTATCAAGGCTGGATTACCCACTATGCAAAGCAAAAGGTCAGTGGGCTACAATATGTCAGCTGACCTCATTAATTTGTTAGGTTGACTACAAAATCATACAAAAACACAAAGATATAAGCAACACGCACTAGGAATCCAGTATTTTTTATCATCCTGATTTTCAACTGGGCCAATAATCAGCAGAGTGAACACTATATGCCATTAGTATTTGGTCACATGACTTGTGTGGATCAGTGGTGCAGACCATGATTAACAGATAAATAATGCTGAGATTTTTTTTACTAAAAGAATGTAGATCTGTACAATAAGTTATAATTCATGAGTAATTTTCTTAACATTATGCTACGGACAAAATGATCCAACAGTGTCCACAGTTTTATCCAGCAGGTTTGGAAATATATGTAGTAGAGACCAACTGATTTATTGGTGGGTCAATATTATCAGCCGATACTGGCACTCCACCTATCCTGTTATAAAGGTTGATTAAAGAAAGTAAAGAAGAAAAAAGGTAGAAACACCCTTTAATCGTGTTAGGAGTCTTAATGTTGCATTGTTTGCCAACTAAAGGGCAGTCTACAACTTCCCTGTTGGCAACAGGTACCACAAAATCAACAAGCAACGTCAGGCAGAGCTTAGGCGAGTAAACAAAGGGGTATTTATTATTTTCTTCTTTTTTTTGGGTTGTATGGAAGCCCCAAACGCAATTTCATTGTTCTTGACAATGACAATAAATAAATAAATACTAATACCAAATAAGTGCATAACAAATGTCAGGGAAATCTCTTTAAGTTTCATGTGTCTGAAAAATAAACTATATATATTGGCCAATATATCCGAATATTGTCGGGGTTTTTAAATCATAACCAAATATTGGTATGGATATATCGCCTGTGTCAGTTGGCCTCCAGTTGGGAGGAATTACGCCAGATTACGGTGAAAACCTTGTATGTGAATCCATATTTTGCTATATTCACTGTAAAGACAGGGAATATTATGCACAGATGTGTATAGTAGAGTACAGCACAAGTACACATTCCCCTGCAAGAGATCACAATAAGTTAATTATATCGCAAAAGTGAAGCGGTGAAGGAAAAGGAGACTGGATGAGCGCAATCCCTCCCAAGCTCTTAAGAAGCAGAAGGATATCCTATTCACGTAACACCTGTGAGCCAACCTGTTAAACCGGACCGACTGCTCAAGGAGGATGAGGAAAAAGTCAAGATTATTAAAATAACAGAAAAAGCTCAAATAAAAAACTAAACAGAATAAATAGCACCTATTATGCAATTAAAAATAAAAATAAAACATTAAAATTTACAGTTTTAAAAAATGTCAACACATTAACGTGGCAATATATACGAGTTTTTATTACTCATTTTATTGTTTTATTATTCTTTTTTTTATTTATTTCTACAGTGGTGTAAATCAGTCTATTCTCCTTTCTCCATTTAAAAAAAAGGACTGTTTTGACATATATCGCCTATCATCTTTATCAGGGATTGTGGGGAATTCCATAAGTGCTCAACCAACGCAGGCCTAAAGCCAAATAAAAACGCAAAAACAAAACTCGACTCACCTCCGATGGAGCTGAAACACAGGAATATTGCAGATATAGTGAGCAGCAGCAAAGCCGTCCTCATCGTGTCGGCTGTGTCCACACGCCAAAGAAACGCGACCCGAATCCGTCTAATTTCAGCTGCGTCTTCTCAGAGCTCACGACGCAATCCGAGCTGACAAACGCAGGCCGACAGGTTCAAGAGGTTTGACAGATCCGGCCTGCTTCCGTGTACGAGCTGGCATTTCTCTTCTTCTGCGATTGTAAACACGTGAGTGAAGTTTAGTGCCACCTAGAGGCTACATGCTTTTATAACAAGAACGTGCTGACGGAGAAAGCGTGGCGATTGTGGTTTCGTTACTTTCACGTCCTTCTTATTGTGCAGTTTTATCATTTCAGCTGCCCAGCTCAGCCTGTGACACCGCTGAATCTCTAGAGCCCATCTATGGTAGTATACGGCACGAAATCATTATACTTTTGTATTTTTTGATTCAATATTATGATTTTATTTCGTCTCAGCTCACTACCAAAGTGGATCTGCTTGTTTAAGTTGGGTTTGCTTTTGTTTTGTTTTTTGTTTGTTTGTTTTTGCGGGGGTGGGGTAGTTGTGGGGCGAGATTTGACACGTTCAAATGAGGTGTTACAATAGAAAAACCTTTCAGTGTCATCAAACATGTGCACCTCGCCTTGCTTCTTTTGTTGGAAAGCCATATTAACAGACACTAACACTAATCTGTATTTCTCTCTCTTTTTTAAGTCAATCCGTCTATTTTCTTCCACTTATCGAGTTCAGGGTCGCAGGGTGGGCGGGGCCAATCTTTTGTATGGCTAACACAGGCACAGAAAAGCATTCACATTCACACCTATGGGCAATTTTAAATGACCAATTAACCTAATCACATGCATGTCTTTAGACTGTTAGGGGAAGCCAGAGTACCGGGATGTAGATAACGTGCAAACTCTGTAAAGAAAGGCTTCACAGGACCTGTGGCTAACAGTGGTGACCATACAAGATACAGTTATTTTATATTTATTATTTTTATTTACTTATAGCTTTTTTTTTCCAGCTTACTTATAATCAATTATAATATCTTTGGTGCTTAAATTATGATAAAGACGTGTCACTATAGGTTAAGGGACAGTTTTTCATGTCCTGCTCCCAGTCATAGTGTCTCACCATTGTTGTAACAGAGAAAAGGAAAATCCCCCCGTTTCCTCCAAATATGCCTGCAGGTATTACTGTATTTAATTCCATATATGTATAAAGACAGGGATGTTCGAGGCAGCTCTGTCTTTACTCGACTTGGTTTAATTTAAAAGCTATGTGGAAACCACTAAAATTACACACATTACACAAATTTAGGGCCCGCCTATTTGACCTCATGAAAAAAAAGTTGTGTTTATTATTCTCAATGTCTTTTATCCACCATAGAAGAAGAGATGGGGGTCTCGTTTGTGTTATACTGCCACACACGGGTTAAGTGTAGGCATTGTTGATATTTTTCCTTCATGCGTGTCATTTCACCTTATCAGCAGATGGCAGTATTGGCATGTAGTGCAATTTAAAAAAACAAACACTTTACTTGTGCCATTATCTATGTAGGTTAACTTTGCTTAAAGGGTATTGAAAAGCATTTCTTCTAGTAAGCAATGGCCAAAATAAAACACCACAAAACAAAGCCATGACAATACCAATATCGCTGGCCTTGGAGCTGAACATGTTCAGCAGTTTCTGAGATAATGATATAAATGTTAATTAGAGGTGTTTTACATCTCAGTTGGGTGCAGGAGACCTTCAGGCTCTTGTAATGAATTTGTCTTAATTGTGGCAGGCTATTTGACATTTGAAAAGTCCGATGATCCCTCTCATTCTTGACATCCATTTGCATTTCCATCTTTAAGGTCAAATGGGTATGAATAATACATTACGGAGGTTCTTAAGCTCACAGCCAGCCATACCTGTCTTCACAAACGAGCCAGCTGAGGCTTGCTCAGCTCAGTGAATGCTACAGAAACAATCAATTAATATCACTTTGGGAAACCGCATGTGAAGCATCCTGTAATTAGTAGGAATATAAGGTCACAGAGTCAATGGCAGATATAGGTTCAGCTTTTTTTTCCTGATTATGCTCATGCATAAACACTGGCCTTGCCTTAAATGTGCTGCAGCTCACAGTTTAAGTGACTTCTCAGATAAGAGATCTAGAGGCAGCATTACGCAAGTAAAGTATCAAACGGTTAACCTGGAATAAATTTAAGATCAAAGGAAGGCCCAAAAAAGGAACCTTGGCAAGAGATTGGAGGAATTTAATGAGCAAAAATTAACATGTATTAAATCTGACCTCGTGCTTTACATGGCAGATGTTGAGCAGAGCAGCATCCAGACACGTTACTCGAGATAAACAGCCGTGTGTTACATGCTGACTGCAAGATAGCCTCTGTTTGGTTTCAAGTGGATGGTGTGATTAAATAAAAATATTTCTTTCAATATAGCAAGACCAATTTAACATTTAAAAAATAACAATAATAAGCAGGCACGGGTATGGAAATGTATTTACCTGCACATATGAACTTATTCACTTAGAGACTGGGCTTCATAATAGGGGTACTGTCTTTGGAGAATTGAACGCCGGGCTGCATGCATGGCCTCGAGGAGACAGATTTGCTGACTGTTTTGACAACTCATTACCTGTAATTTCACTGATGGATTGGTGAGGTGGCTCAGAGCAGGCAGCCGTGGCATCAGAGCACGAGCAGTTTGTGTCTGGAATGATGTAAGATAGAATGGCAAACAAGCAAATGCTTATTGTGCCTAATGATTGCTTAAAACAGCAGGGCACACTTGACAGTTTGGTGCCTCTACTATATAAGGCCCCAAACAGAAACGCATCCTCAGTCCCGCCGCTCTGCAGTTTTACAACAATGTTTAAAGTGAATTTTAAAAATATATATGACACAGGTCACCTTTTTTTTTGCTGGCGGCAAATGGATGATGCTTCTGTGACAATGTCATTGATTATTTATGTTTCATCTGAATGTAGAAAATCAGCTAAGACAGACAGATCGTTCTCTGTGTTATCGTTAAGTCTTCTTTATATGTAAATGCATGTGAAAAAGTAACATTTCCCAGCTCCCTGCAGCAGGTAACATCTTGCTTAAGTTAAATTGGTAGATAGAGGGGTTGCAAGTTATCTCGTCCTGGCCGGCCTCCCCCCCTCTGCTCCCACATAATTGGTCCATCCCTGGCACTACTACTCATCTCCAAAGCCACCAAAAACTGTAACCTACCTTGTGTATTTTTTCACTAATTGAAATGCCTAATGAGGTCCCAAGGGCTCCATCCCATTACCTCTGAGTTAATTAAAGCCTAAGCAGTGTGCCAAACGGTGAATAAAGATGCGGCAAAAGTGCAAAAGGAAAAAAGGGGAGCCCGAGTAGGGTACGGTGCACTGGGATGGAGGGTTGACCTGCTTTTTTTTTTTTTAGTCATTGTTGAGGGATGCCACATTCCAAGAATGAGCAGATGGCTATTATTTTTTTATTTGCGTCTATACCGGGCTTGAAATTTCCATTACCCTGGCTCAGGCACTCATTTTCCAGTGTGGTTAGCCTAATTCTGCTTTATTAAACATTAAAGTCTTTGCCACTGTCAGGAGGGTTTTGCTGAAGACGTTCTCACGTTAGCGCTGAAGGATAATGCAGGCATAAAAAAATGACAGCTGTGTTTGTTTTTTGTTTGGCTGCCCCCTCCAGTTTAAATGCAGCCCTGATAAAATCATACTTGTCTTTAAATGTGATTTTCTACACCTACAGTGTCATGCCCTGTGGTCACTTTTTATAGGAACGCTAATCCAAACCACATCACCTCGTTAAAGCAATTTCTCCTTGTTAAACGACCAGAAACAGCATTGAAAAGACAGACTTGAGATATTTCTTTTAAGAAACAATTTCAAATGTTTATTTAACATGTCAGAGAAGGGGCACACACTCGTGAATTAAAAAAAAAAAGAGGGGTTGGGGGGGAGAAGGGGGTTGCAATTATTGGCCAGTACTAAGACTTAAACTTCATACTAACATTAATCAGGTTTTGGCTAAAGTAAAAGTGTGTTTTTTGTTTCTTTTTTGCTTTTATAAAAGAAACTATGTACATAGGTTCATTTATACAAGAGGTTCATTGGATAAATGCATCAAAAACAAAAACAAACCAAAACAAACCAAAACAAAAAAAAAGAAACCAGTTCTGCAGTAAACTTTACAAAAAATACATTTTTGTTTTCATTGAGAGATGTAGAAAAGGAGACGGTCAAATATTGACCAATAATATTTCATCCTTTTCATTATTTAGAAAAAAAAGTTGTTCTAATAACTATTTTTTTTTAAAAGAAAAGCAATCAATATACAGCACAATAAATGGGGAGGAAAGAAAAATTGCCTTTGTGAATTCATTCAGTTGGTTTGGTAACCAAGGAGAGGGGCTGCGACTGGAACAGGGCATGATGGGAATGAAGGGCCTGGTGGAAGGGCGAAGGGGGAGACAGCATGGAGGGGTGCAGAGAGGTGAAGGGGATTGGCCGGGTGAGGATGGGTGTGTTTGACTGGCTACCTGAAGTACCAACGGGGATGGACATGGTGGGTTGGGAGGAGGAAGAGGAAGGGGTGGAGGAAGAGGAGGATGAGGAAGAGGAGGATGTGGACCCGGAAGCTTTCCCGGGTATCGAGAAGTGGTGTTGCATGCGCCCCTCCGGTTTGGTGGTGAGCGATAGCGGCTGGGCCTGTTCAGAGTGAGTGGCAGCGGGGGCGGCGGGGGAGGCCAAGGCTGCGGAGGGAGTGGCCGGTGAGTCCAGCATGCTTCCGTGTGACGACGCGGGGCTGTCGCACATCTTCTCCGAGGTCAGGTACTGCACGCACTGCTTCTTGCTTCTTATCGAGAAGTCTGCGGGGAAACGAGGAAAAGTGAGCAAACTGAATTATGGATCCGCCGCTGACTTCAAATCTGGTGCAAGTCCCTTTATGCCACGTCCGACAGAAGTGAATGAGTGATTATTTAAGCAATGAAGCACGATGTTAAAGTTAGAAACAAGACCTTTTTTTAAACTGACAACAAGAAGACTGAAACAGGATGTTCACAGCATAATACGAATGGTATGTGTGCATGGATCAAAAGAGGAACAACACAAAATGTACACAAAATGTGCACTAAAGAGTGAAAAGCTCCCTTTTTTGGCCAATTTGCCGTGGTAACTTGATTGCACAATAGCAGACATACCTACCACTATTAGCAATGAACCTCATAAGCTGCTTGTCAAAGTATAAAAGCAGGGAAAGGAGTTAGTTAGAGCCAGCGAAGGACAAAATTCACGCAGAAATTAAAAAAAGGGGGAAAGAAAATAACAGAAGAAATGTGCAGTGTCAGGTTGGGCTTGAGCTCTGCAAGAAAAATAAAGCCCTCGCTGTTAGTTCCTACAATTTTTCTTTCTTCTCTAATGTGAGAGGGGAAAAAAAACCAAATAAAGCCAGTCAGGAAGAAAATGGCCCCTTACCCTCTGGTTTTGAGTCTGGTTTATTCTCTCTCTTCCTCTTTTTCCGCTTTCCCTGCACACATGAAACAATGCTGTTAAAAACAGTTTTTTTCATAGTGAAAGCAAACAAAATTCACCGACTTCACTTCAAAGATTAAAAGGGCAGTTTCTATAGTCATAGCTGGACTGAACTTTAAAGGGAAATGAATTTAAACATCATCCAGTCACGATATGAAACCTGAGAACAGAAATGTGCCACTCACATAGTTATCTCGTGCTGACCATCCCGGATAGAGCTGGGAGTGAAGTTGCCTCTCTTTCCTGGCCAGCTCATAGTATTTGGCTTGCTCCTCTCTTGACAGGGAATGCCACTGTGGACAGAGTATATCAAAGGACATTTAAACACTCTCACACACACACACATATATGTATGTGTAAACTCCAACGCCTTTGTCTGCACTGCTTACCCGTCTTCCAAGGATCTGGTTGATGGCCGCGCTCTCTTTCAGAGTGCACTCTGCCACCACTTTGGCTCTCATCTCCTTCATATACAGCATAAAAGCATTCAGAGGCTTCTTGATATGAGGCTTCTTGTCCTCTTCTTTCTTGGCAGGAACGGGGGACTTTCTGCTAATCCAAAACAAGAATGAAAGTAGCCGTGTGAATGACCGAGTAAGCACGAGTAGATTTTAGCATAACGAGGAGCAGCAATGAAGGCAGGTTTTGCTGAATCGTCTTACGCGTGCATCGAGGGGCTGATGTCACCGCTGGGCTCCTGCTTGATGGCCGGGGAAACTATGGCCGGATGAGGAATGCCGGTCTGGTGGAGGCTGTGCGGAGGTGGGGTGACCATGTGAGGGGAGAAACGGCTGGACACCAAGCTGGGAGGGCAAAAAGGGGGCAACGTTTTAACAGCGGAATGTAACAGCGTACCTCTGTCAGCTTGACATGGCATAAAAAAAAAAGTTCAGCTAACCTGGCACATAACCGCCCTGCCTCACCCTCGGGGTGAAATTCACTGTGCCTACTGCCTCCGTCTAGACTAAATTCATACACACAATGAGTAACATGCTTTCTTTTTTGTTCAAATAAAGACGTTTTCAAAAGGCCTTTTATTCACCAAAGGCTGAAGAAAAGTGGAGTGTGTTGTTACCATGGCAACGGCAGGGCTGTGACACCTGAAACCTCTTTCCTTACCACGTCCCAGACCGCGGAGAGCGCTCTGACAGCCGTCCACACAGAACACCTTTACAAAGTGTTTCTCTCAATTTCCAGTAGTTAATACAAAGGAGCATTGTAACAGACAAGAGGGGGAATTAAGCTCCACAGGCCAGGATCAGTCACTCTAGTTAATGTTAAGACTGGAACATTCACCTCTTTTAAGTGTTTTAGCATGTTACACAGGCTGTCATTAGTGACACCACACATATGTATTATATATGTGCCTTATTAACCTACATATGTGATGATTTCTAACCGTCACACTCAGCGACATGTGTTCAAACCAAACTTCTTGTCTTATAAAAAGTCTAAAAACAACTCAGTAAACAGGAGCTAATTCTCAGTTCATGTGTTATTTTCCTTTTTTTCCCCCTCGTCTTTGATATTCTTAATAATTTATACTGCATAAACAAACAGGACCCTTATGACTCCCCTGGTAATAAACCTTTACCAGCTATCCTTGTAAACATCCTACTTATTCCCCAGTGAATAACTCAAGCTGCTCCGAGTGATGGCATGCAGTCAAGCTCCGTATTTTGAAGATATTGCTTCCATTAGTGTTCATCATTGTTGCCATAAATTTTTATTCACGCTTTACACTTACGCTTTAAACTTATATCTTACTGATACTGTCGAAAGTGTTTCGTGTAACGTCTTCGTTTCAGCGGGTTTCTTCCTGGGTCAGAGAGCCTCACCGCGAGTTTATTTCAAATCTCCATGATAGCAGAAATTTTGGCACAATATTTGGCACACAGTGCGTCTGGTGCATTAAATAACCTTGTGTGAGGCGTGCTTTGATTGTTGCGAGTTCATTTCAGGATGGAGTTACACATGCTATTGATCACAGAGAACCCTCTGAATATTTCATCTCATACTAACACCGGAAGGCTCCCTACAAATCTTTCCAATTTTGACAGAGGGTCAGAGAGTTTAGTCTGAAGGGACGTGTTGGCTCAGATGAGCTTTGATTTGTCCTAATCGATTCTCAGCCCTTTCATCTCTTCAGTGTGTGTGTGTGTGTGTGTGTGTGTGTGTGTGTGTGTGCGCACACATGTGGAGTGGCTCAGAACACTGGCCTGACCACAGAAGTTTAGCTCTCAAAGAAAAGACAGGAGAGAAGCCCTGAATGCCAATAATGCATTTGCTCTATTTAAGAAGCTGAACCTGTCTCCAATAGACTTAGACCTTACATCCCTTTGTAGTCCTGACACCACTGCCTGTCCACCGTCTCACAGTGTTTTCTCCAAGCGGATATACTGCATTTTTTCTTTACATTCCTATAAATAAAGCAACATCCACTCCAAATAACATTTACAGTATTAACCACTGAAGTTAATACTGCAGGAAAAATGTGAACAGAGCATGCCACAGAGGCAACAGATATTAGATGTCTCCCTTCGGGAGGGCTGGGGTGTTACTGAACGTGATCCACTCACCTGGACATGGATGGATTCATTGCTAGCGCTGGATAGGGGTGACGGAATCCCCCTGGAGGGATGGAGTACATGTGCTGGCCCTGCCTGGGAGACAGAGGTACACGGAGTGAGCAAAGGCTGCAAAGTGAGGTGGATCAAACACAGCTGACAGCTAACCCATCAGCACTAATCCTCCCCTCATCAACTCAAATCCCCTGCTTGTGGAACAGCACCGCTGCAATTGATTACAGGACCCACGGCAAAACCAATAAATGCTCATAAATTGTCTTGTCATGATACTGTCATGATATAGTTCTATGCTGCATTAAAACCTGGGTGTAGCAATCAAAAACTTTCTGGACAAGAAATACAATTTTTTTCCTTGCTTGACTTGAATTTTATAAATCATTTATTGCGCTTTTTTAAATTTTAGATCAGGGAGAAGCGGTCGAAAGTTGGCCACTAAGCCAGCGCAGCTAATTAGCTAACATCTCTGGTGGTCTGTTAATATGCATCATCACAGCAGGTGGACGCGCCCACAAAGCGAACTCATTCCAAGAACGTGACGCAAGATGGTCGTCAAAAAAAAATCTATTTTTTAGGCGAGCACATGTAACTGCAGCCAGTTAAAAGAGATATGATATGTATAAATAACTAAGTAATACATCTGGCTATGCAAACAGATCACAATGAAAGGAACGTACTGTGGCATGAGCCAGCTGAGAGGGTGTGCAATGGAACCGACTGCACCAGGAGACAGGGGGTAGTATGGAGACAGTTCTGATGGGTGAGGTGTCCGAGGAATACCTACGGAGGCCACAGAAAGATCAGTTTAATAGAAAAAAAAAAAGTCTATCAAACTTCCACAATATATGCCAAATTGTTTTTAAGGCGCGAAACTTTCAAGCCAATAAGATGTGCACTTATCCGTGCACATTTCAGTGCTTAATTTCATATTATTATAACACAACAACTGTAGTTTTATCGCCACTTTTCCTTGCAAAAAGATTCCATGTGAAGGTTAGTCCATCCATCAGATGCTTTACCTGTCTTTGGGTCAAGGATCTCTGGGGAGAGGTGCGATGGCGGCGTGCCAGGGGAGAAGTGTTCATTGCTGTAGGTGATGAGGGGCGTCAGCGGGTGGACATGGTGAGCATGCTGTACCACTGGGACTTTATTGGACTGAAGGAGACACAGAGAGCTGAAGGTGAGCAACAAGTGCCTGACATCATGATTGAAGAGAGTGACACTAATGTGTTTTTCTGTACTAGTGTTTTATTTACACATCAAAGAATTATTTATATTTGTATCTGAAGCAAACATTTTGTCTCCCATAAGTGCATGATTCACGCTGGCTATTGTACAACAGAAATGCACGCCATAAATAGGCCATAATTTGTGAATGCCCTCCATGGTAAACATCACAGTTTATGCGTGTGACTGGCCCTGTGATGCAATCTGGACCGGCACCAAGAAGCAGTAAAAAGGCCTCGCGGACACATGCCAAGATCATTACGGCCATTTAGCTGAGGAGAGAACTGTTTGTTCAGTCCAAGAAGAAAAAACAACGGTGCCACCGAGTCCAAAAGTCGCACCAGCAAGCCGCAAATAAACACAATGGGGCTAAGGTAAACGAAACGACCATAAACATGTGGAGCCATCATCTCCCACTCCGTCTGACAGCAACCACCACGGGCGGATTACAAATGCTGCTAATGTTGGAAAACCACTTAAAATTCTGTATAACTTCAGATAAGTGGTGACGAGCAGAAAGGCCAGCAACACGCAGAGTATGTCTTTCCCTTATTTCCACAATGCTTCACACACTGTGAAAAAACAAGAAAGCACACATCCTCTGTGAGATCTGACCAGCATTAAGAAAGGGATGATGAAGACAATAATAATAACCAGCGTCTCTACTTTCATTAGGCAGCACTCAGCCTAGCAGTCATTTCCCCTGGCTGCAGGGCTGAATAGAGCACTTGTTGGCTCAACTTGTCACAAGGGAGGGTCAAGGGGTGGGAGGGGAGAAAGAAGTCTTGTTCCTCCAGGCTAACCTTTCTTCAATATCCCTCCCCACCCCCTTCCCAACCTCTGTCTCTCTCTCTAACGTGGTCTGCCAGGGAACAAGGTTTGCATTGAGAGTCCTGTATGCTCTCTTGCTTCACGCTGCTAAGAATTGTTCCAAATGTTAGCTTTTTCTCTGCATCTTTTTTTTTTAAGAAAAAGGAAGGTCCAACCTTTTCCTCTTTAAAAAAAAAAAGTCTTTAGCAAAGTGGTTTCTCCTGTTTAAAGCAGGCTTTGATTCAGGTAATGCCAGATGGAGTGGGGAAAATATTTACTGGTGTTAAACATGGCTATATTAAGATCACTTTCCACAAGAGTTCTCTTTTTTTAAAATGTCTCCAGACTTGGAGGACGCGAGGTAAATGCATACGGAGAACGGAGGGCTTTGGATCGTGGTAGAGATGGTGTTGACTTAGTAGGTTAAAATCCTCGGTCCCACATGTCATGTATATTTGAGTTGTGCTTTGTTGTTCCACTTCATGTACAATATGCCGACTTATGAATTTCCCTATATTGTGAGAGCTGTTTGAGACCTCTAGACCTGGGTGCCAACACATTTTGGGAAGCAGTTCAGTGAGAATTTGAAATGATACACATTAATAATTCATATCTTGGAATACATGAATCGGGCGCTCCAAACATATTTCTAAGTTTGAAGGCACTAGTTTCAAATCCAGGCTGCTTCCAGCCTGACAAAATGCAGAGAGAAATGCCGTGTGCAGCTTCCATGGACGCAAAACTATTCTGACCTACATGCTACCTGTTAGAGCTTCTCTGTTAGAGATGAAAATGGATACTTGAGCTAGCAAATTCCTTTTTTATTTCGACATATATTTTTAATTAAATGAATAGAAATCAGCATAATTGTAAGCTAGTTTAAATTAATTAAATTCCCCAGAACTCAGACATCATAACTCAAAACCAAACAACTTGTTTATCAGTGCCTTTTTTGGCTCGCTTTATGTCCGGGGTAATATTCCTCAAGCCCGTGAAAACCATCATAGGCGTAGTATTATTATCCACAAGCCAAGTGTAAGAGGAAAACCGCAGGAGTCATGAGCCACGTTTTAAATACAAACAACACATACAGACGCTGTCTACGCCAGAAAGATACAAATCTTTACATCGATGTGCTTGTTCCGAACATGCCTGCAATGGTGCATAACCCTCATCTATCCAAGTAAAAACACTCGGAGCTGCTCATCTGAAATAGCAACAGGAAGGTTTAAGAGAGAGAGAGATGGGGGGAAAACAAAAAACAAAAAAGCCAGAGCAGAAAGTTTCGGAGCCGGTGCAGAGAAAAGATGTCTGTCTCTGAAGAGGGCTTAAAGCTAAAAAGGCCAAGGTGGCAGCACCTATCCTGGCTGTCCAACTTGGAACGGTGCTAAGAAAAGCACAGTCCTTGGTCAGTGTGGGTGGAGGAGTGGATTTCATTCAAGCAAACATGTTTTTGGATCCTGCACATCTGAATTGAATTACTAGGCAAACAGCCGATGGGGAAGAGAGCTTAGAACAAACTGAATAACCCCGCAGCTTTGTGTGTCTTTATGCTCGGCGATTCTGGGTGGGAGGCTCAGAGGCCTTTCAAAACTCGAGGAAAGACGGCGTGAAAAGAATGCCTGGCATGCTGAGAAATCCGAGCCTTGTTTGTCAACGCCAACAGGAAGCGGACGTGAAAGGGGACTGACCGTGTCGTACGGTTGTGTGTCTTTAAAATCAGCCACTCCAAAAAGTATGCCATTCATCACAGGCAGTGCGCGCCTTTGCGACTGGTCATCGCCTCTGACAAGGTCAACGGCATTATAATTCTAGGTTAGAATAATACGGCATCAGATTACTGGAGTGAACATCCTCAGCAGTCATTAAATAAATGAAGAGAGCTAGCAAAGTCAGCACCATAAATATGGCTGTAAACACGGACAGATCTCTCTGGAGCCTAACCAGCGATAAATATTTGTAAATTATCAGACAGTAACATTACTTTCTGGTGAATCGGCCACTAATAAACAGTATCTTTTCACTCAGTCTGCCGCACTCGATCTGAGTACGCTCCTCTAAAGAGTTCGACTGGAATCAAAGCACTGGTTCCTCATCACATTTCTGAAGAGGATCCTGTCTCTGCAGTGGCCCAGCAGGACTGCAGACCTTAGATCAGTATTCAGTACAGTCCTCCCAAAGCCTTTGATTTCATGGATCTCGGTTGTTCGCTGCCTAATGCAAAACGAGAAAATCTCACCGGACTCCCAGTGAAAGGTCTGTTAAAGGAATATAGGTCGAAGGCAAATATGTGTATCGCTTTGGGGAGGGAAAAAAATGTATCGTTTTTATTTAATATTTCTTCTTAAAATGTTTTAAGAGCCCATAGATGTAGAAATTACACCAGACGCATGTGGGAAGACAAAAAGGCATCTCTGGAATCTTGCTCTCTACCATGCCACTTTGATTCATTTAAACAATTCGGTGACTAAGTAGCTTGTGATACGCTGACAGGATCAGGCCCCTTGGTGCCGTGATTACTCCATACCATGTTGAAACAAAGAGGGCGATTCTGTCAAGCGCAGATCGGCCCATATTTGACGACTGAGTGTGCTGTAATCCAGTAAGCATCTGAGGGACAGACAGCCAGTTCTGTCTGATTAACGAGTCACAGCTTCTCTGTAAAACAGATTAACAAAACTATTCAGTAATGAGACAGACAACAGGTCTAATGAATGAATTACTGCAAGTAAGTACGGCAAGGCTTGTGATCACTATTAGCAAAGTGGGAATCGATATATTATAGAAGATTCCTCTCCTCTCCTCCAGCTGGGTCACTACTGATGGGCTGACAAGTTCTCCATACGGCATCACCTGGCCCTGCAGCGCCTTTGATGCGTTATTCATGAGGCAAGCCTCTGAACACAGGAGCTGAAATGGGGGTTTTTGGGGTTCACTCGAGTGTGCATGTGTGTGTGTGTGCACGAAAGACACGCTGTGGTATGTTCATGAAAAAAAAGCTTGTTCCCTTCTTCCCAGTCCTCCAACCCCAGCATCATCATTACTACCAAAAGCAATACCAACTGAATGCTAAACAAACCTGTCTGTTGAATAATTGAGGATCTCGGGCAAGAGCAGGCTTCCGATTAGCATACAGGCCTTATGGACCCAATCTGTGGCAAGATGGTCTTTCCCCGGACCCACCGAACACAATTTCTATTCACCAACATCTTTTCTTGTTTCATTCACGCCAACAGAATCGTCAGAAATGTCAAAGCAATTTTGCTCTGGCAACACCGATTGGTAGAAATTTGAAAGTGCATTGTCCCCCCCCCCCCCCCCCCCCCCCCAAAAAAAAAAAGTTTCACATATCAACATGTGGCAACTGGCTAAAAGTTATTAATGTGCAGAAGAGCCTGACTGAGCAGGCCTCTCCATAACAGACTGCAAAAACCTTATCAGTGAACCCAGTTGTCGACATGCTTTTAAAATGCATGAATACGCATATCCCTATAAGCAGGCCCCAGCAGATAATCCAAACTGTGGTGGTCCATCTTCACATAAAAAAAGAAGCAAATCTAACACACGCAGGGAACAGGTCCGCTTCAGGAGTCCCTGCTGGGGTCTCCTCAGCGTCTCCTTGGGTCTCTCTCTCTGGCTCCTCTTGGCCCTGGGCAGTAATCCCTGGCCCCCCGTGTGTGCCCATCCGCTCCCCCTGCTCTCATTAGTGCAGTGTTGGGGCCTAGGGAGCCTGCAGGCCTGGGGAGCCAGCCTGCTGCTCCCCTCCCACTCTCCTTCTCTCTCCTCGGCTGGAGTAATGAGCACATAATCAGCCTGGCTCCCTGTCAGCAGCAGCACACCAGAGGAGTATGTGGGCACCTGGCCCAGAAGGGGGTGGGGGGGTGGTAAGGGCACAGCGGGGTGTTTCACTTTTTATCCTCAGTGCCCACAGTGCGCCGTACCCAGCGTTCGATCTACCCACCCCACATCAAATAACCCTGTGGTCCCAGGTCACAAGATAGAGCGTAGCGACTTGCTCATCTAGATGACAAAATGAAAGCAGTTACACTTTCAGTGAACTTCCCCATCAGTGACACTGATTTAGCGCAAAAAAAAGCATAATTATTTTTTCCACAAGTGTTTCATACGTGACATTTGACAGCGCACCGCCCGTGCATTACAGCCGTCTTAACAGTATTAGCATTAACAACGCCAACACCAGTACAGAGCTTGTACAGATGTTGAATTTAAAGGCAATTTCCAAGTTCTGCTGTGCATATACAAAAACATTTTTTAAACATTTAAATGCATAAGAAAAGAGAACACATGTTCCAAACTTCCAAAGAGAAATACACAAAAACAAATGATACTTTGTATTCAGACAGTTTTTGCCAGAAAACGATCCCTCGCATTCTCAGACTTCTACATTGTTTCTTTCTGTACTAGCTTTTCTGGTTTAATGACATTCAAAGACATGAAGGCCACAAGACACAATAGAGTCACATAAAAAGTAGCAACAGCTACTGAAGGACAGAACAGAAACAATCCAACCGCAGAACTAAACCTCAGTCAACGTTCTTTAATTTCCTTTAATCCAACTGCCATCATCGCATTCATTTCTGTGAATTATTGCTCACTACAATGGGGATTCAGACAATTTTATAGTGTTCAGTACTGGCTAAACAGCAAAACTTCACCAAGCAGCTGCTTAGAGTCTAAAAGAAAACCAAAAAGGGTCACTGATAGGTCAGCATTTTTCCTAATAGAATATCTTTAATTGAGACATAAAGTCAGGACTGCAGTCCCATGAGCAAACTCTGTTTTCTTCACAATTTCCCATTAATTGCTCTCAATGAGGACTTTGTCAAATGCATCAGTGCAATTACAGGATTCAGAGGATCAACCGCAAACACAGCAAGCATGTCTAGTCAGGATTTAAGGTCAAGGGGGCTGAGTCACGGCGACTGTTTTCGACTACAGAGCAGTGACAATGGCTTCCTACTCTCTGCACTGTTTAAAAATTGGCTTCCTGAACCAGAAAACGCCCTGATACAATCATGCAGGTGAGATGCTAGATAGTAAACTTCAGGCTCCACGTTATCTTGTGTTTTCCATCTGAAAAAACACACACATCCCTCAGTGAAGCCACAAACCAAACAGGTCTGCTGAGACCCCGCATTGTCTAACCCGAGTGAGACACCATCATGATTAGCTCACACCTGTGTGGGAAAGTTGAGGAATGGCAGGGAGGATCAAACTTGAGAGATTTATGCTGCAGACTGAGTTATTGTGGTAAAGACAGACAGGCTGCTGAGCAGCTGGACTGCGGGTGTTGCAGGCTGTGGTGGGAAGCTGCACATGGATGGGTGGGAACCGGCAGATTTGCATGCACACGATAACTTCATTATCGTGAATAATCGCATTACGCTCATGGTCTGATTAAAGCATTTATACGGCTTGCAGTAAATTGATTCCCTCAATACATTTATATGATTTGTCTGATAATTGGGTTAATGTCTTGTAGGATGCAGCCGGGAGGAAGCATCTTATTAGCGCCACAAAAATAAGGGAGGGTAAATAGTGGGACTCTGCTGGTGTGCACATTAATGGATTTGCTGAGCTGAGTTGTGCAGTGTGTGAAATTCTACTCCGTGTTTATTTCTTCCCTCATGCAAGCTGTTCTGCTGCTTGTCAAGCAAGCACTTAACTTATTCCACAATCTGACGCACGCACTGAAGCAAACCTGCGGAAGACGTCCGACACTTGCAGCGTGCACGTGCAGCAATCCAAAGTGTTTGTCAGTGATCGGTAATGCCAAGAATTCGGAGTCGAACCCCGCTTGCACATCTTATCGTTGTTTGGGTTGAATTTTGTTCTGTTTTGAGATTTACTTACTAAATGGCCAGGTGTCGGAGAGCGAGAATCCTTTAGTCCTGCCGATCCGGGGACATCTAGAAGTGGCCATTTCATCTGCAAGTACTGCAAGTGAGAAAAAAAAAAGAAGCAGCGTTGAACCACAGCAAGTACACACTACAGGGAAAGGGGGTTACAAAAAACAACCAAAAAACTGAAAATAAAATATATGGATTTAACAAAACGCATTCAAAAATAGAGTCTCGTGTGCAAAAGTCACTCTCTAATGTGAGTGTAGGCAGACCAATCTTTTTTTCCGCACAGTGCAAAAGTGGCATAAAATGGTGTCAAACCCACAGAGATCTCCAGCAGACACCTGTACGAGACCCGCAGTGCTGCTGGAGTCTGACAGTGAGTTCTGGCACAGCGGAGAGTAGGAAGAGCGATGTGAACACAACGGACTGGTGGAGGACTGTGAAATTGCCGTTTGTCAGGGAAAAACAAGAGGCCAGCTGTGGGCGCCCATCGCTGAGCGGGTGGGAAGAGACAGCTGGAAGGAAGAGGAAGAACCATCTAAAGATCAGCAAAAGACTCCTGACTACCCACCTCAATCCGTATGGCCCTTTGACCTGATCGCAGCCCCTGCTCGTTTCTTTCTTCTCCACACTTTTTTCAAATATGAAAGTAATCATACTCTTTTTTTCTGGCATTTGCTAGACAGAAATCTGCAACTGCTTGTCAGATTATTACTGTTCTTCTCTCCCTTTGTGAGAAATGCGCTCAAGAAGAGGTTTTACTGCTCGATGCAACAAACTGAGCATTTTGTTTTTGTCCCACAGCAATGAAGATAGCATGAAGCCCGAGAGCTCCAACCATCTGGTTTATGAATCAGCTTAAATACCGGATACAGCAGCTTGTCATGCATGTGGATTTTCTCCCTGGTACAATTTAAAAATAATCAAGAGTTTTATTTTATAGGTAGTGTTGTTTGTTTTTCATTCATGCCCATGTCGAGTTGACACATAAAGCCTTCGCAAGTCATTGTTTCGGTAGCGTTATAAATTCTGTCACATGTTGTTGCGCAATTTCCCCATGCATCCACTGTTATCAGTCTGCAGTGAACTAGCATTGTTTTATAAATAAGACTCCATGTATGACTTCCAGTGCAAAAAAAAGTCCGCCCACTGGAAACATCTTGCTAATAAAGAAGGTCATTAATAGTACCCGTCGCTTAAAAACATTTAAAAAATAAATTTTTTAAAGCTGGACAAAATCAGCTAAAGACTATATGCAAAGCTTTGTCCATTTTCTGAAAGTCGGTGCAGGATAAATGATGACAAAGAGGCAAACTAGAGGAGTCATGCATTCAGGTTTTGATTTTTAAAACTCCATTCATCACTCCGGGTTTGTAAGGAGGAAGGAAGCTTGGATGGCTGTGGGTTAAAAATGGAAAAGACATTATGGCAGGAGAGGGAAAAGGGAGAGGAGGGAAGAAAAAAAAAACATTTTCAGGAATTAGTTTGTCGGAGCAGGCAGAGGGTATTGTTTCCTGACAGCTGGGGTCCAACAGAGCACTAAGGTAGGGGGAGGGGACCTTTTTTTTCCCCTTCGAAAAGGGGGGAAATTCTTGGAGTTGACATCAGCCCTCTTCATTTTCACTATACTGCTCAAGGCTGAATCGTAGGTTCCAACTAATGGGCCCAAGTCCATACAACTGTCAGGAGGCAGTTGCTTTTAAAGGCTGCTAGCTCCCTATTGAAACTTTACTCTGCTGTGTGCATAGTGCCTAATGAATGCTACTCTCCGGAGAGAAAATCCAAAACAATGCAGTTTTCTCTGTCTAATCTATGTCAATCATGAGTCCTTCCACAAATGAAACGAGCGCTATTGTGAGCGTTTGGTCTGGCCCAGCCGTGCCCACTCCAGCTCTCCCACCCAATCCATCCCTTATTTGACAGCTTCTGCCAGGACTGAGGAACATGCCCCCGGGCACTTTTTTCTGAGCACCTACTTTTCTTTTAATTGCCAGTGTGCCCTATGTAGCAACTGTTCACACACTCCCCGAAACATCCAGCCAGGTAATGCCAGCCGCACACTGTCACATTAGCTCCAGTCCACACTTTGAGCTACACACCGCTCACTCATACATGAGAGGGAGAGAGGGAGGGTGCTCGAGTCTGTGAGTTGCTTCTGGAAACAAAAGGTGAGGAATTGGGGGCTATGCTGCTTAGCAAAAACTTTCTCTGTGTTGCAGTGCAGAAGGAAAGAGAAAAAAAAAACAGGTAAAGTGTCAGAAGAAAGTTTGCACTGCAGAATAGGAGCCAGCATTTTTTTAAGTGGCTGATTCAAATGCCGTGGCTTAAGCTGTACTAGATGTTTGTAAAAGAGTGAAACAGGAGATAACCTAATATAAATTAAACTGCAAGACATTTGGAAATGCTTTACACGTGCCCTTATTTTATTAGAAACAAACGCAGCCATATGGTTGAGGTCTCATAGCAATGCCTATTTCAGCATGGGGGCTGGAAACTCTGGTAAGCACACTCGGACAGAGTACTGAAAGAAGTGTGTAACTAAAGTGAAGTTTAGCTGATCCATTTTCGTAACTCTCTAATTGTCTTCCAGCCTTCCCTGCTGCCTCCAACACTCAGAATAGACATCAGTAGAATGTGCTACTTTTACAGGACCCAGATGCAACAAAGGTGGCAGTGATGCCACTGAAATTTTCCAAAAAAGCTGCACTGGAGGCGTTTGGGTTTTTGAACACAGAGAATACAACATATGCTCGGGGGCATGTGGCCTGCCAGAGCTGGGTTCTAATTGTTACATTGCTCTCACAGAGCAGAGGAAAACACAGCCAAGAGTCTTTGTCATCTCTGAAGTGTGCGCTGCCATACTCCAGGCCAACAGCGGAGCATGGAGAAGAGACAGATGTCTGGACATTTGCTGTCAAACTAAGTCAGAGAGTCTGCCAAAGGGACAGAAAAAAAAATCCAAACTTTTGCTAACAACTATCTGTTAACTTAAAGGTCGCACTGAGGAGTCGTGTTAAGCGTAAATCTAGGTAATGTTAATTTTGCTATATTATCTAAAACGGATTGCAGGATTTTGCATATGTATTGGTGGCGGTGGATCAGGAAGTGGCTCAATACATGGACCCCCGCCCCCACCAAATGTTACTTAGTTATAAAGGGCATAAAATGAAGCGCTGTTTGAATGTGCGCGAATGGGCAAATGTGACTTGTGGCAAAAAGCGCTTTGAGTGGTCAGCTGGAGTAGGAAAGAATTATATGAGCACAATTCCATTTACCATTTAGCATGATATGCTCAATTGGATTAACTCACTCAAATCAACAGAAAAACAGTCAGACAGCTAACAAATAAAGGAGCGAATATGCATAAAGTGGCAGCTCAGACGCGGCCTGGTGCTTGTAAAAGCGACTTCGCCCAACTTGCGGTGAATAGCCGAGCAGCAGGAATGCCTCCATGGATCACCCCGGCAGATAATGTCAATCACCTACTGTGTGGAGAACTCCTCCCCATTGTTTTCTTTTAACCCTCCTCCCCAACAGAAAACAAATGGGCCACACAGCTTGCTGTTTGGCTGAGGTGTTAATTACCGTCCCCCCGGCCCATATGAACAGCAACTTCAGACAATAACCCTGTCAGGCTCCCGGCAGGAACAGTCCCTCCCAGGTTTTCTCTGCTGATATCACCTGCTCCACGCGGGGCTATTGACACCTAAACCTGATCTATGCATGAAACACAATTAAAGACTTTAAGGCACAAAGGAAAGTGTGATAGGTAGCACCCGCCTTTGTCTCAGAGTTTGCATTAAGCGCCATTGTTTGTCGACATTAAGGACAATTACGCAGACAATTGTTAAGCAAACCTTGGAAGTCATTGTGCTAATTAGCGTGTAATTGATGGGGAAATGACAAGCGGCTCAGCTGGTAATACCCGCAATACCGTCTGCGAATGAGGCTACTGCCTGCACTGAATGTGGACTTTTCAACTGGTCCACTATGAGGTAAGTATGCATTAGTAGCGGTGGTAGGGAGGTTGTTAATTAGAGGAAGATTAAAAAAACCTAGTTTGGTGAGAGTGTAAGTTATGGTGATATTTCTATTGCAGAATACATGGAGTATAAATACAGTTACATTAGGCACCCATAAAAAACTTTTGGGGTTGAAGCCTGTCGTCTTGGTTTATACTACATTAACCGTGAGAAGCCCGTGTTGCTGCACTGGAAATAGCATGCTGCTAATGGCTACCACATTTGAAGTGTCCATTAGCCCACAGAGGAATGAAGTTAAGTGACTATGACAGGGGCACTCCCTCAGTTTGCCAGGCTTCTATTGTGACCCGGTTGGTCGTCCTGCACTCTTATTCACAGCCAGTAGAAAAACTGGGTCAAAGGTCAGACATCCAGAGTGCTGTGGTTTCTATGACGACGTGGCCTATTAAGGCCAGGCTCATTGGCCTCTTAACATGCTCTTGTACACAAAAGAACTATTAGTGCAAAAAAAGGGGAGCGAGAAGCGATGAAGGGAGGCAGCGCCGGGGAGGTCCTGACAGCGCAGCGTCAAGCTTCTTCCGACATTTCCAAGACGGTTCGTGCAGGATACGCACTGTATGTCAGACGTACGCAGCGATGACGTGCTCTTCCGAAAACAGGCAAGATACGTGGGTTTGCGCTTTTCTCAAAAGGTCTCAGCTTTAAATTACTCAATGAGCGATGCCGTCATATGACTACCTCATGTGTATTCTGCACAAGGCCAAACTCACCAGCAAACCGGGTTTATTTGAAAAGTCCTTGGAGTGAATTTACTGCTGTTTCAGTAATAAAACAGCATTAACAGAATACAAGGCCAAGACAAACCCCCATAAAAAGCTTCTTTAACATTCTGTCTCAGTGAGTGAGCTGCAACTTAAGCAGGCGTTTGCATTTTTGCAACTCAAGCAATTATTTGTTTCATGAGGCTACTCTTTTTTTTTTTTTGTCTTCCTTGAGCATGACATGGTCCTGAGTTATTACTTCCTGCATCTAGAGTGTAACCAACGTTAACTGCAATGTGTGTGTTAGAATGAAGCCGCCATTGTTCTCCTCCTTGGATTTCAGCTCATTTTAATCAGCCGTTTAAAGCTAAAGTGAGGGTACAGTCAGGAATAAGTGAGTAATTTTGTTACAGAGCACAACAGCAGGTCACATAAAAACTCACTGTGTAATTAGACGCAGGAGAAAATAATTATACATCTGGTAAGAGCAAGGCCATCTCATAAAGACAGAGAGTAGGGTGCAAAGCTATTCAAAGTTAATTATGTGAAGTCAGTTATGTGGTTTTCTGCACCTTTGGAGATCTGCTTTCGATTGTCACAAACGGCTCCCTGCTAATGTCACAATGATCCGATGTCAAGACAGGCTAGCCCTCTAATGTCCAAGATATGCTTTCTGCTCAACGACCCGCGGCATTGTTTGTCCAGTCGCGCAGGAACGCAACGTTTTTATTGTTTGGGGAGTAGCCTCGTTTCATTGAAATTCACAGCTGTAAACGTCTGTATAATTAACTCCAGAACACGACGTGGTTACCAGCAGTCGGCTGGTTGTTTACAGTAAAGCTCGACTTAGAAATCAAATCTAGGTGTGTGTGTGTGTCAACACTACGCCAATGACACACAAGTGAGACCTGAATTTTTCATTTATGACCAAACACAAATTGACCGGAGACAGCGTGGGTTACCAATATAATGCTGCGTTTTCTTGCCAAGGCGTTTAGGAGGCAATAATAAGTTCTGCATGCACCCCCACCCACTCGCGCTGAACGGGGCAAATACCACAGCGTGGTAATCACTCCCAAATACACAGGGAAGACATAAAAATAACCCCTCTCTTCTTTTTCCAGAAATTGCAAATAAATATTTACCCCCAGCCTCCGAGAGTAAACACACGTACGTCTAAAAGTGCACCTTTTTTTTCTCACTGACAGAGCACAATTGTTTTTCTCTCTCTTTTTTTTTAACTTCCCAAGAGTAGCTGACAGGGCTAGAGGAGAGGCAGCAAAGCGTCGTGAAGGGGGGCAGTCAGTTTTGAAAAACTGAGGTGGGCATAAGTGGGTGTAGTGGAGAAGGCAAGCGAGAGAGAGCGAGAGAGAGAAGGAGGGAAAAAAGGAGCCTAAATTAAACACATTTGTTTCTGCTCTCACATACCACAAGTCTTATGAAAACAGAGGGCTGATTGTGTTCACTCTGCAAGTCCTACCCCCCTCCCCTCTGTCTCTTCACCACCACCCAGCTCCACTCCCCCAACCCCTGTCCTGAGCAGCAGCAGCCCCTAACCACCCCCCCAAACACACACACACACACACACACACACACACACACACACACACACACACAGCTGCCTGCAGATGCCTCCTGTGTTTGCTCTCTTGAGTGCTAAAGCGCAAATCTCCAGGCCCCGCAGACTTCTGGGCCCTGCCTCATCTCAGTTTTTACTACCTGACATCCCTATCACCCCACTGCAAACTCCACTCCCTCCACTCTCCTCCGGCTCTCTCCTACTCACACACACACACACACACACACACACACACACACACACACACACACACACACACACACACACACACACACACACACACACGTACGTTCAAATGCCACAGGTATGTTTCAGCCACAGTCAGTCCTCAAACACAGGGGACTCAGAGAGGGACTGAGGCCATATAATTTAAGGTGGCAAAGCTGTGGAATCAGTCACTTTGACGTGGAATCAATTCATTTCCATCTATATGTCGCTGTTTTTAAGCTCTAACAGTCATGCAAACTATATTCAAAAATCATTTGGCACAAAAGAAAGAAATTTGCTACATGTGCTACAATGTAGCTTTTGAATCGAACAGTAAAAGCAATCTCAAACCTCCACAATGTGTGACACAGCACAAAATTGCCATGACATTCCCCGGGATTAGTTATGCGTACTGTCAGCAGACTGCAGGGAGGTCTGGAAGACTGCCAGCGGGGGTTTTTTTTGTTTTTTTTAATACCTGAAACATTTGTAGAAGTCATTTCCTTACAGTCTGCAAGCTTCATTTTCATCGTGCTGATATTGAGTGCTAAATCACGATTTAGCAATAGGCTTGTCTATAACTTTGTCCCCATGCAGGGCTCTTCTTACATCTCTGAAACTCTGAAAAGCTTGAAACCCGTCAGACAAAACCTACACGTTCACGGTGTAAAGAAAAGCCTATAGAGGAACCACAAGGCAGGATGGGTCATTAGGTCCTTTACCTCTTCAAGGTTCACCAGGTCTCTTGAAAGCAAAACAATGAAGCAGGAACATGAGCAGAGAACCAATATCAGTTTATTTTAATATTGACTAAATCACTTTTTACATATTTTGGGAAAACATGTCCAGTTTTGAGCAACTAATATTAATTCATACAGGCTGTCACAACTTTTTGTAGAAAAAAAATCTTCATGGCATTAACCAGACCACTGAGACCTCGAGGCTGGACATGCTACTTAAAACAATACAGCTGCTGCTATCTTTCACTTTCAATGCAATCTAATGAGAGGGGCAAGGTGATTATGATCAGGGGCTGCTGTAAATATCAGATTCCCTGGGACAGGGTTGAGGAGAGGCCCCCTTACAATTACATAGTATTCAGGAATGCAGAGCATGAACCACGGTAACAGGGAGCTGAAGACAAAAACGCTCACATCCCATTCTGAACGTTTAGCTCACACCATGCGACAGGGAAAAAAAGGGGGTTTTACAAACAGCCTTTAAAAAAGTAGGAAAGTTTATCTTTCATGGAGAACTGTTTCTGCGATACTGTGCCACAATGCAACAAGCTTCCACTCAATCCAAGCTGCACACTTCTGCAAACAATTAAATGTTAACCCAAGGACTGTAAGCTGCTCAGAGAGAGAGAGAGAGAGAGGGAGAGAATAGGAGGGGGTGACTGGAGAGAGAGAGAGAGGGGGGGGGGGGGGGTGCTTGTGCACAATTACAGCAGGGATTTATGGCCTGAGAAACAATTTATAAATCACAGCGCCTGAGCTAATGTGCTCCAGATTGTTCTCCATGCAGCTGCAATTTTGGTCTGCGTGAAACGGCATAATAAACCTGGCTGGAGGACATGTTTGGGTGGTGGCGGTGGTGGGGCAGGGAGAAAAGTTGAGATTGTGGGTGGAGGCTGAAAGTTTTGAGGTGTTTTGAACAAAGAAACTGAGAAGGTTTTTTTTATTATTATTATTATTAATATTATTTGAGGCCGGGTGAGATTGTGCTGAGGTGTGATTCTTAATTGAGAAAGGCTAAGAAGGTCTTAACAGAAATGTTCAAATTATGCAAATAATCCCAGTTAAAGATTGGTGGGAGGTTTGGGGGGTAATAATGGACAAAACAGGAAAAGCAGTGAAACTTCACAACAAGCGCAGTAACATTGCAGTGAATGGTTTTCCACTCACTGCAAAAACCGTGAAAGGCACTCTTTTAATTACACTTCTGACATGAGTCGAAAATCATTCGGGTAATGAAAAGGAAAGACAAATGCTGCAAACTGATCCCTTCATTGTGGCTGCTGGGCTGATGTAGAGGAGGGGATCGGATATGCCGAGGGGAAGCCTGAGCTTTCGCGGCCACTCAGCCAACTGGCCCTGAACCTTGACCTCTAACCCTTCACCCAGGGGGGCAAACAAAGCTCTGAGTGACATCTGAAACTAGACACTCTGTGGGGAGAGAGTGTCTGGACAGGACTCAAATAACCCCATTAACTCTGCAGAAAAGATTTATGGCTATTTATTCTCCATCTGCAAATTTCGAAAGCTGAAGAGTCACACAGATCTGTCAAAAATAATCGAGCGATTAAGAGGTGCGCAGCGAGTTTTATCCCGTTTACTTGCCAATATCTCCATCTTGCATGAGGATAGGCAAAAATGCGCCATAATTAACAACTCTGAGTGGAGCTGTGATTAGCAGTGGTACACACATATGCCAACAGTTAGTCTGCAGCAAAATAAATTCTGCTTAATATGAACAGCATGAGTCCGTCTTCAGGCAGTTTTAAAGAGAGTCACCCGCACCTCTGATGGATTTCTGTACAATGGATTACGTAAACAACTCTGGCATTGGTTTACTGTAAACAAAAACAGAGGGAAAAGTTGATGGTAAATGTGCTGCGGTGAATGCGATCGCTCCGTCGCCAGAATGCTGAAAGCCACTGTAGTATTTAAATCAGGCAAGGAGGGAGGAAGACTGGGCCAAGCATTCTGTAGCTCAGCTGTGAGGCTCTAAGCCGTTGCCCTAGGGTCTTTGTCCTGCCTTTCAGGGCAAGTCTGAGGTAGTCAAAGACCCTATTCATGACCGGCGCTCCCCCTGCCAACACACCCATACAGCCCCAGTCAAGTCAGCCGAGAGCTATAGAGCCTTCCCATTTCACACGAGAATCAGACCTGCCCCTAAAGCCTGCTTCAGGGATTTCCAATAGCCAGCTCCTCTAACCCATGTACAAATCAAACAAAAGGGCTCCTTGGCCTATTCCATGTCATATAGGCTTGATTAGATCTTTTTTTTTTCTAATGTAGCTACTCTACATTTGAAGCAAATAAGTCAGTCAAATATGTAGGGAATTGTTCCGATGGAGATCCTGACCCTACCCCACATCCATGATTATCATCTGATACAAGATCAACCTCATGCCAACACTTACTTCTTTAAAGAAGCACCCAAGCTGAGTATATCAAATGATAAACTCTCAACACAAAGCAACCTAATCATGCTGATTATCTGAGGGCAGGCGTTAGGGGAATCCCGCTATCTGTAAAGAGTGTCTTATGTCTGCTGAGCACAAGGCCCTCAATCACATCCCTTACTCATAACTAATCAAGAACATTACCTCATAATTTTAAATTGAGCAGATAAGGTCAGGGAAGAGGGATATCCTGTGGCTGAGAGCGATGCAAACAGCTCAGGCCATCAGACGCTGCTCCTGCTGTTTATTCTAACAGGATCCACAAGTCTGGACCGAGATAAGGAGGCTACACATTTTCGATGACTTGTGCCTTTGCTCGGCTTTAATCTAATTTGCTGCTCCGCAGAACATTGTGACTTCTTAACAAGTACAATTGGTTTATGAGGCTAACGGGGAAAGAGAGGGGCACCCAAAGGTTAAGTTAATACCAATATCAGGACAGGCAGCCTGATCTCATGGGAAAAGTGTCAATGTGTGATATTTAACAAACAAATTCAAATTCAAATTCAAACTTTATGGGGTTTCCTGGTTGTTGTTTTTTAGATATCTAAGATCGGCGTGCTCTCATGAACATTTTATAAACTTCACTTAAAAAACACTGTTGCAATAAAGTGGCAATGCATAAATTCTTTTACAAGTACTGTTGCAGACAGTTTTTAATGGTAAAATGTAAACCACTAAAGCTTACACGGACACGTTCCAATAATGGCTTAAACAACAGAGTGAAATAATGCTTCTGTGACATACATTTACCCCAGGCTAATATGCGTGTGTCTAAATAAATGTATTAAACACGTGACACTAGCTCTCCGTCTTTATTTATACAGTTACATATACGATCCATTACTTACGAGCTACCAGAGCTAAATTCAGTTTGCAGATGGCGCGTCAGTCTTATCGGTTACAGCGATGGCTCTATAGTCAAGCGCGTGCAAGTTTTGGTCTATTTCAATACAACAACGTGCAAGAAATCATCATGCGGCAACTTAAAATGCGTGACAAAGTGAGAGATGCATTTGCTTTATGGGTAAAGTGAAAATCTGCACGGGTTAAAGCAACTCTTAAAATGTCAGTGCGGAACAGGTCACGGGTTGTGTACGGGTGCAACGTGCGGATGTGTGACATGTATCTGTCAGTGGGCTACGAGCTCCAACAGCACTCCCAAACCTGCTCCACCATTTAACTCGGTGGGAAGCGGCATTGCTGATTTATAACCTCAACCAGAAGAACAGCTGCTCTGCTTGCAGTCAACTAACCTCATTCTGGAAGGATGTCCATCCACTTCTTAATTTAGTATGACACTACAGCCTCACTGGTACAACGCATACGCATGCCTTTATTGGGCCGCACAGAGCACTTCCGTGCCCAGCATATGAACCGAAGCGAGGCCTGGTGTAAATCTCAGTAGTACTGATGCTACATGCACATGATCTGATATCCTCCTGCTGTTGTTGACTGGGTTGTGACTGTAAGGTAATGGTAAGGCATTGTGGTCTACGAAGAAGAAGCTGTGCTCTGTGGGAGACAGAATCCCTCAGATAAGTGAGTGCCTCAAGGTCTGGAAGGCAGCCCACCACAGGATAACAGGCAAAGGAATAGCAGCACCCGTATCTGCCCCAGTTTATGCTTCTACCACCACATCTCATCAACAATCTCTCCTCATGCCTGCTCCCTCTCCCTCTGCTGCTGCCTGCAGTGCTTAAACTGAAAACAGCTGCTTGGAATACCAGACTGATGAAACCCTGTTTAGAGCTTTTTTTTTTGTCTTCCTGCTGTACAATCACATTTTACTAGCGAGGAGTTTAAGGTACAATTATAGAGGGAAAACATTTCTTTATGCGACCTAAACAGTAGTGGTTATGGGTATGCATGGGCATACAAACACTTATATAAAGAAACAGTCACTCTACCCTAATCTACCAGTTAGACTGCTGTGGTAGGGATCATTATGATTTTATCTGCAGTTTTCACTGAGAAGCAGTGTACTGGAGGTGAAAAGACTAGTTAACCGATAAGACTAATTTAACCAATCCAGACAAAAAAATCACAAGTTCATCTCCTTTCTTTGTCGTATTACACAAGCGATTACACAGTTAATCCACCTTCATTCAACTGGCTGGATCATAAACATAATTATGGTTAGATGCAGGCATAATTAAGGCCCGACCGATATATCATCCGACATTTGTCTAGCACAGGTAATTTAGTCATTTAAAAATGGTATCCGACAGAGTTGCTCCGACTCCAACTCTGACAAACTGTATTAAGAATAAAACTCCTTCTCCGTTTCTATGAGGACAGAGACACGCACACGATTCATGCGAGCTTTAATTTGCACTAAGAACAGCTTTTTTTAATATGTAACAGTTTAACCAAAAAAATGAGTGACAAAGAACGCAAGCTTTGGTTTTCCATTGCTTCTAACTAAACTATATTTGAGTCTCACAATAGATTCATGATGCAGAGATTATCCGCTAAGCATTGCAATTGTTTGAGCGCAAAGTAAGGACATGTGTAGACATGACTCTCTATTTGTTCACCGGAACGCCTATCGCCTATATTTAACTCTTCAACAAGAGTTTTGTGTTCCGAGACTAGAGCTTCGGAGACATCGGCGTGCGCTCCGAAGCGCTAGACGTGTTCACCTGTTTGGCCAAATGTATCTCGACTTAAACACAAGTTCTCCCATTTTTTGTTTGGTCTTTTTAAAGGAGAAAAAGCAGTGTACCAAACTGAGCAGCAGTTCTGGCCAAACGCAGCAAACGAGAAAAACACATAAATTGATTTTTAAAAAAAAAAAAAAACACTCGCACACATATTCATCTTGGCACATCAAAGGGATTCATTGATGTCACTGAACATGGGGAGTCTGCGGCTGGAGAGGGGAGATGTTGGTTATCCTTTCCTCAAAGGGTGCTGAGATGCTCCTGATGGGCCCCGCGCTCGAGAAGCCAGAGAACGCTATAAACAGAATTTCTAATGTCAGGCGGGCGAGTGGGTGGGTTAGGTAGTGAACCAGCAGGCTATGGGGTAGCGGGAGGAATTGACGCCAGCTCATGCTTTCCACAGAGATTAGAGAGAGAAGGATAGAGACCAGGACTGACACCATTTCACACAGTTGTGTGTGAGGGATGGTAGGAAGAAAGCATCCGTGGGCTGAAAATCAAATGCCAGATGCATGCATCCCCCCCCAAAAAAAAAAAGATTTGCATGTGACACTGCTGGAGATGGTATAAAGTTATAACATCTACTGATTTGTTGGTTAGTTTCTGTGTAAATTGGAACATTTGCAACATATTATTAGCTGCACTGGTTTGTGTTGCACTAATTAGAACTGACCTTGATTACCCCTGTGCAATATAAAAGCTAATTGCTGAGAAATACAGCCGTGAAATATGTACCAATTCACACATTATGTGGAAACTGAGAATGTAAACATCTCTCCCCTTCTTCTGCAACTAAATCATGATTGTTTTTCAATTCCTTTAAGTCCGAGCAGAGGGTTCATTATCAAAATGACTCCAGGCGAGAGCTCCCAGCCAGTGATGGCATTTCTGCGGGCGATCGAGATCTCCTTCTAATTGGATAGTGCCACCAAATTGATGTAGATGTGTTTGCCTTTGAAGGGAAAAAAATCCTTTAAAAACTATAAACCTAGTCAAAAATGTTAGCTGTGTTGACACAGCGCTTGGGTATAAAAATATTTGCACGCCAACATTCAGGAATACAACACTGAGCGTTGTGAGAATGTGAGCGCCCCGTACACTGTTCCCTCTGTTGCAAAATATCCACACAGCATCACCTGAACGCCCCCACTCCCCCAACCCTCCTGACGCTCACAGGCTCTGCACAGACAAACGTGCAGCACGCATGGTTGCATGTTTGCTCATTCACACACACACACATGCAGCAAGGTGAGTGAAATGCCAAGTGAGCCACCTGATGAAAAGACATCTCCACACAAACAGGCTTTGCTTATGCAGGGAGAGGCCCTTTTATTCAGCGGGACAATGTCTGTGTTGACTTTTCTTTGTCTGCACATTTTAAGCACCAAAAGCACCAGAAAGAATTGAGGGGGGGTGGCGGTGGTGGTGAGAGCCAATGCGGCATGCAATCGTAGCCACTGACATGTCCAGACTTATACAAGCTCTCCATTCATATCTCGATCTCAAACCATTTTCTATTCAACAATCATGCTCGGGAGTTCGAGTGTCCCACCGTGTATTTGATGAAGATATGTTTGAGCGGCTAACCTCGCTCACACTCTCTCGCCACCTCTCACACACAAGAGGCATTTCGCTCGTCGGCGAGGATGATGGTGATGTAGTGGCCGAGTTATCTAAAAGTGCTGATGAAGGCAACAAGGGGCGGTGGCGTGGAGCGGAGTGCGTGTTTCGCCAAGTTAAATCTGACAGTCTTCGATCACAATGCAAATCAGTGAATTGGCAAACATTTAGCTGGATTTGTGCTGATAACTTTGATAAAGAGGGGTAAAAAAACAAAACAAAAATTTAAAAAAACAAATGCTCCGGTCCTGCGCCCCACAGCAGGCAGAGGTCTGGTGGAACATCTCTGCAAACATAAAACCTCCTCCTCAGCTCTCAGTGGATTACAGCGGAATGTCAGCTCAGAGCAGGCTTTAAATCAGTTATGCTTGGCCCTCAGGGGAACTCTGTGCTGATCCCATGTAGGCCTGTCTCTCATTGCTCATGATAGGGTTGCCACATCCCAATTTTTTTTTTTTTTTTAAGTTAGGGGCTCAAAACCTTCAAGACTGCAGAGTAAAATTACTGCATGACAACTCTTGAGCAACAACTCACGTCTATTATATGCACTGAATGCACATGCAGCATTACTACACAAAAGCAGCTGATTGGGAGAGCACAAGTAGGAGTTATAAATAGTTTCATGCAAATGTGAAAATGAATGTCTTGCATACATACAAAACTAAAAAAAAAAAACATTTACATTACGCTCAAAGGTATCAAGCTGCCTAGTCTGCACCAGGAAATGGAAACGGTGGATTTTGTTGCCTGGCACTAATCACACGATCTGTGTGAGAGACGCAACTTTAATGCGTCTCATGCAGCACAAGTACAACCGCGTACTGCTGGGCGCTTGTAAAACAAATGTGGCAGTTCCAGCAGCAGGGCGTTCCAAGCTGCACAAGATCATAAAAGTATTTGCGGGCACCAGGATGGTTTTTATGTCAAGACGGGAGAGGTGACAAAACAAATTCATTTGCCCTGTAGGAAGAAATTTAATCTCACTAGCCTATCTGCATATTCCACAGAATGATTATTCGTGATAAGCTTTACTGCAGAGCTCATCATGTGTGTAAAATGTGTGATAAATATTATTCTGTAAACCTATCTGCACTAAACTTGATCCACAGGTGTAAATAAATCAGACTCTCGCGATGAGAGGTGAAAAAAAAAGAAAAATGTTGAGCCTTTCCCCAATCACATTCACGACATTTAAGCCACGAAGCCAGTCCAAAGCCCAGTACAATATGGAGACCTTAAGACGACCGCTAAGTATGCCAGCTATTGTCTGCCTGCTTGTTTTCTGCCACAGTGATGATTGACACAGTCAGCCCACTTTGTCCTATTGACCCCATTCTTTTTTTTTCTTCAAATATAGAGGATTATACCTCAGAATTTAAAATCCCCTGTAATTATTTGTTACTTTGCCACAAGCAATAAGCTGTATTAATTTTCCGCTCTTGTTTTCCTAGAGAAAATACCAGGAAGAGAGAGGCATTCATACCAGACACGCATGACAAAACAAAGCAAGGGACGAGATAACAGAGTTGAAGCCGTTAGGTTTGTTTCTTAATTACACCAAATACATCTACCACAGTTTCCTTTGGGGGGAATAAACGTATTCTAATGCACTTCTATTCGAGCACGTTTATCTCTTGGGTTGTGACGTCACTCCTCGGAAAGTCTGGTGGCCAAAACCAACAACATAGACAAACTACAAGATAGCGTGCATCACATGGAGTGAGGAGAGTAGCCATTTAGTTAATGAGCCCCAATGGAGACCTCCAATGAAGCCATCAAGACTGCTCAGAATAACAATGGTCAACTAACGCCTTTCTAATTGAATGGAAGGTACAGGGAGGCAAGGGGAGTGGGCAAGGAACAGTGAAAAGGATAAAGGGGGAGGGAAGGGGGGCTGGGTCTTTTCAGTCAGATGCCTGCCAGGCCTTAACGAAAGTACTTGTTTTGTTTTTTTTTCCTTTTTTTGGGGTGGGGGGTGACATGGCTTGGGGGATGGACAATCTCAAGAAAAACAGAGCTCACAAGCAGAGATTATTTCAAGGAAGTTTGTGCAGCACCAATTACATTGCATTTAACAGTCTCCCGATTCCAAATATTAAACTACCTAAAATGTGTGTCTGTTTGACCTTAAGTGTCCACAGCATTACTAACTGGCTACCCACTGCTGTGTGAAAATGTCATGTTTGAAGCCAAGCACTGCAAAAAAAGAAAAATTGCAACAACAACAAAAAAGCAGCAACCAAACCAATAATCAGTATTAAACACTATAAAATGTTTACAACTTCACAAGCTGGGAATGCCTCAATGCAACAGGTTAAATGACACACTCCAAACTCTGCATCAGCAACACTTGCTTAAGACTGTCAACCTTATCTGGACATTTAAAGTCTCTGGACAGCGTCTGTCGGGGGACACAGTGCAGTGAAATGCCTCCCGTGTGTGTCAGAGTGAGGTATTACATTGTTGTTACTGTAGGATATGACCTGACCAACAGCCTTTTCCCCCCTTTTGCAGAGTAGCTTTTAATATGCAGGCCAACAGAAGAAGTTAGCCTGCCTATCAAAAGAAATGCCACTGAAGCTAAAAACATTAGAAAGAAATGTGGTGCAAGTAAAAACAACACGAGAATATCTTGCGATTCTAAAATGGCATTTTAGCCTCTGCACTGCAAAATACAAGTCCCTGGAATAACAGCACTTTAGATAACATCAGCTTTAGTAAGGCGAGGCCACTATTAAGTATATAATGAAGACCCAGTGTGAAGCTGCAGCACAGTTTTTGTAAGGGACTGTCAAAGTTGCTCCTTATTTTCAAAAAGACTGAGCAACGTGTCTGAGGTTTCCATCTGAATAAGAAGTTCTCATATGCGAGCCTTTGCGAGGGGTGGGTGGTAGGGAGAATTTTATATCCCCAAAAAGAACAAAGAAGTAGTTAGTACTCCTTGAGAGGCCACTCGGAGGGAATATGGCGGTCTGAGTTGTGCACAAGGAACTTTTACGCACGGCCAAAGTTTTTTGCAGAGTAAGAGGGAACAAAGAAAAGAGAGCAAGGGGAGGGAAACACATCCGCAGAGACACTTACTGTTCTTGCACTGGGAGACAGCGAACCATTAGAAAGGTATGGATTGGTGAGGTCTGGGATCATGAGAAACGGGTAGCCAGGATAGTGTGGACTCTTAAAAAAGCCACCATCTTGCTGTCTTCTCAGTGCTGCAGGGATAAAGAAAATGGTTAAGCAAGACACAACAATTACCAGTTGCACTATGCAAAAGACCCAGAGTTCCTTTTTATTATTATCATCATTATTATTATTACTGTTATCATTACCTTCGCTGAAGTAGTCTCTTGTTTTCTCATAACTTTCTGAGTCGGGTCTGGTTTGGGGGCGCCTCTCTGCTTGCTACAACGGACATTAGACACAGACGGAGGAGGAGGGGGGAAACTAGTGAAACTTTCAGCGCTATTAAATCCCATTTCTTTTAATGCTGAGCCCCGCGGAGAGCACTTAAAATGTGCTCTGCACTTACCTCCGAGTCTGATGAGCTGCTATTGTTTTCCGACTCGTTCACTAAGGAGGATTTCACATCATCCAAATCCCTTTCCGCTGACACATTTTCGGAGATCTTTTCCTCCTGCTCCCCTTCGTCTTTAAACGATATCATTTCATCGTTGGCCCCCAAATCGTCCCCACCACCTCCGTTTAACTGTGGCATTTTCGCAGACGTGTGGAGAGTATCAAGGAGGACGAAAAACAAACGCAACAATTGACCTTTTCTTCTTTTTTTTCTTTCTTTATCTGATCAGCGTAGTCCAAGCGAACCACTGGAGCAGTAAACTACAAGAAAATGTTCATATTTTAAAACTCCTTTTTCATCCTCTGAACTTGATCCCGTGCGCCATGTCGAGCCTTGAGTTAATAATCCACAATTAAAAGTTTGCAACAGCGACAGAAAAAATCGATGAAAGCTTGGCGTCGGTGGCCGGATGCGCCGCAAACTTGGCAAAGTTTCGTCTCCTTCGCAGGTTGTGGACAACTTACGGTCCCTGTGTGTCTCTACTTTTTGTGCCGCTGAGGAATGGGACTTTCTTTCCTCCTACAAGAGTCCGGAGACCACATAAACTACAGCACGCGCGACAGCGAGGTTATTCAAGAACGAGCAACACGTCCGATTTCATCTCCTAATATCCATGCGTAAGAGAACTGCTCAAGTTTTTTTTTAAAAAGAAGAAAAAAATGAGGAAAGAAAAGGGGAAAAAAACAACAACGACACGGGCTGCAGTTTTCTCCACTTCGGACTCGCTTGCTTTCCCCGAGAACCGACAATTTGTTATGTGGGCCCCCAACGTAAACAAAGTTCATAACTAGAAAAAGAGAAATAACAAAAGACGTGCAAAAGTATAAAAAAACAAAAGGTTCAGCTGGACGTGCTCGCCCTTTCCCTCCACATTGCTGCCGGGGAATGCGCTCTGAAAACTACTTGGTTGTTCAAGTGGAAGAAAAGCGCAAGCCCGTCCGTAGAGGAGGAGTTTGCGCTGAAAACCGACACTTCATTCACCGCCGTGTAGGCTACATCAGCTATTCTTAACCCTAAAGCCACCAATGCGCAGTCTCCATACAGACCATGAAGTGATGAGGGGGGGCATTTTAACTGGAGGGCTGCGTGACCACAAATAAATCACCACCCCAATATATTATCATTATTATTATTATTATTATTATTATTATTATTATTATTATTATAGACAAATTACGAGGTGGACTCGCTTTGTTTTAAACATGCGAATAAAGCACAAACAGCGCGTCACCCTAATCGCCTTTTAATAGTTTAAGTAAACACCAGCAGCAGTCTATCGTGTGACGCGACCAGATGATATTCCCAGTATTGTTCAGGTAAGCAGCAGAGACCACGCCGCCTCCATCAGGGAAGGAGGAAATAACAGGCCAGCTTTTAGTGACAAACTCGTAATTACACGCTTCTATTTAAATTGCACGTCTGCGCTGCCCTGAAACAATAAAGCGCAATAACACCCGGGATAAAGCACGGCCTATTACGGCACAGCTACCAGGCATGACAGTGAGGCAACAAGGCTCTGAACATCCAGGCCTCCTGTGACATGCCTGGCTCACTTCTCTCTCTCTCTCTCTCTCTCTCTCTCTCTCTCTCTCTCTCTCTCTCTCAAGCACATTGCCCCATTGTTGATTTGAGGAACAGGACTGGAGCCTGGTTTTGCAAGCTTTGGAAGAACAAGGGAAGTGGTTACATTTTTTTAAAAGATATGAAGTAACCTCCTCACAAATCTTAAAAACGGGGATGAATTTTAAATCCACGACAAATGAAATGAGCTGAGTTTGTTTTGTTTTTCTCGCAAAGTATGGAGAGTTGCTAAAGTTATCCAGAGGTGCAACACACTTAGGAAAGTGGTTTCATTCTTCAGGAGCTTTTTCTTTCTTTATGCCTCACGTTATCTTGGCATTTCTTATTCCAAGTCCAGCGGACCTCAGACTTTTCCTGACTTCTGATGCAATTCGACATTCTTCGCTTGCTTGTGAAAAGCAGTCACTGATGTTGTTGACTGTGTGTCAGCAAGCTGAAGGCTGACTGACAATTCAGCAGTGTTGTCTCCACGGGCCTCATTAGATCCCCAGATTCCTACTGAGTGTTTGTGTATGTGCTTGTCAGTGTGTGTGTGTGTGTGTGTGTGTGTGTGTGTGTGTGTGTGTGTGTGTATTTGTATTCGGTTAAAAGCAACATATACTGTAGTTGCATACTGCACCTAGTGCACTTGCACACACACACACACACACACACACACACACACACACACACACACACACACACACACACACACACACACACACAGGTGAGTATTTGCCCTCAGGGCTACAGATCCTTGCTTTTTTTTAAAGGGGTGGAAAATGTAGGAGGCTACAGTATGCAGAAAAAAAGTATGAGTGAATTTTCCAAATTGTGCTTCGGTTAGTTGATGATTTTGTTTATCCGAAGTCTGTTTCGCAGCCTTTTAGTCACACCCTTTGTTTCTGGTGTGCATATTTCTATACCCCTTCTCAAAAAAAAAAACCTAAAGTGGAGGAAAAATACAGATTTCTCCCCCTTAAAGATATTACGTGTCAAAGATGCAATAGACTATGCATGTCCCAGCAGGTGTAATTACAATAATTCAACACTTGTGCCCCATAGCCTTATGAATGATTAATAAAGAAATCAAATATTAAAACAAGTCAACACAGAAAAATAATAATGACATGCATAAGCAGTTGCCCAACAGGAGTATCTCTTAAATAATGACAACCTTACACACACACACACACACACACACACACACACACACACACACACACACACACACACAATAGTTGAAGCAAGCATGATAATAAAGCACACTCGGTCAAACTGTGGACAGCATCGAGTATATTTGCAAGATGATAAACGTCAGCTATCTTTAATATGTTTTGTGATAGTGCCAAGGCCTTCATGCTGATTTGTTCACCACTATCTCTCTTTTTGTTCTTTTCCTTTTTGCGAAATTCTAACAATCCAGCTTTGATAAAAATTAATTTCTTCACACCCTCAGCACCTGAAAGCAGATTTAATCTCTCTGACTTTAACCTACGGATCCCCGTTTCTCCGTACGACTGCCTCGTTGGAGCGGGATCGGTTTTAACTGAGAGCTGATGAGGGGTCAGGAGAGATGCGAACAGCCACAATCTTAGCCCGGGGGCAGATCAACTGGTGGCCAGAAAATTTATTCAGAGGGTGCTGTCCCTGCATCTGCCTTACTTTGAAGTTGCTCTCTCGACTCTGGCATGTCGTACGTGACTGCGTGTTCATTTTTTTTAACCCCCCCTCCCCACTCTCACTAAAGAGAGTGTGAAAAAGCCGAGAGGGAGCAGTAGTGTACACATGTATGCGCTTCTGTCAGAGTAGGCTTATACTTGTGGTAGTTCGTGTGCGTGTGTGTGTGTATTTGACAGACATGAGAGTGGAGAGAGGAAAGCAGGGGAGGCGGGAGAGAGATGGAGAGATGCTGTGTGCCAATCCATACTCGCGCTGGAGAATTCAAGGTCATTCTTTCATGTTTTGCCAACCATCGGTCAATCAGTTCCCAATCAAAGTGGTGCTTAATTCAGCAGTAATTCCCATCTCCTTATTACGTTTTTGTTTCACCACCACCACCGCACCCCCCTCACTGTTTCAGAGGTGCTAAAGCATTTCCCCTGTCTTCTATCTGATCTGCTGCAGTGTGTCCAACATGCCCTGCCAGGCCAAACCCGCGCTGTCAAGTTCTTTAATAATACCAGTTAAAGTGTGTGGAGGACATGTCAGATCACACAATGTGCTACCAGTGCTTCTATCTATCTCACTTCAGGAGATTTAGGGCTCATTTGATTGTCTCTGAAGCGTACCCAAGTCATGTTCTTCCATTAATCAGTTCAACCCTCCCCAATGTCTCCATCCATGTCTGTGTGTGTGTCTCTTACAGATTGAAACTGGAGCACAGAAAACTGTCCAACAGGAATCTGGAACAGTTATAATAGATGTGATGTTGTATCTTAATATTTGTGATTCCGAAATCCAAAGAAGATGCTTTGTTTACGCTGCGTAAAAACATGCCGCTGCCCATCTGCTGCCGAGCATTTTCACCCACGAAGAGAAAGCTTACAAATCACTCAGCGAGTGTCACTCACTCGAACCGCAGTGTGCAAAAATTAAGCATGCACCAACAGTTGCACATTGCAGAAGGATCAACAGACTTAAAAAAAAAAAAAAAAAAAAAACACTAAGCACTTCAGGATTTTTTTCTCCTTTTTTTCAAAGGGCAGGATCCAAAAGCAGATGAACTTGCACAACACTTTTGCATCACCACTATGCTATATTAGCTCACCTCCTCAGTCATCACGCTAAGTCTAGATGGGAGTGCCTCGTGCAATCATGGATCTCACAAAAATAACCTCATATCCGTTTTAATCCAGAGAAAGGTCCCCTTTCCAGGCTGGTATGGGCGTATATGGCATTTAAGACTGTGTGAGGATATGATTAGATGACAGTTTTTACTGCCTAAAGGGTGTAACTGAAACACTAAACTGTGCAGAGAGGGGAAAATAAAAGACTGTGTTGCAAAGTTTTATTCCTGCCCTTCTCCTTCTCTCTGGCGCTTTGTTGCATTTTTAGTATCCTTTTCAAGCAGAGTCCTGTTTTCAAGATGAGACAGAGTTTCCTGCCAAAAAAAAAGAAAAAAGAAAAAGCAATCAATCCTACCCTAATGAAACAACTGCTGACTCTGTTCATTTCTATATGATCGAGCTATAAAAGATGACGGCAATGAGGCGCAGGCCAAATTAACATATTTTTCTAGCAAAGATAATAAACGTGCGACTAAATTAACTTTATAATGAGATATTCTCAAGAAGTATAAAAGATGATCAGACTTTAAAAAACATCAAACATGTCCAAGTCCTCCAGCTGAGATTTACATGGTCGCTAAGAAGTGCTCGCTCGCACCTCTTGTCTGAAAATCCATGTTCATGTTTTTCTGTATTGTGGAGGATGCTTTTAAGGAGCATTATTTCTGAGAACTTCAAAGCCTGCCAAAAGCACTCTCCTTTTGGAGTGTGCAGCAGCTTGAAAATGTACTTATATTTTCCAAATGGACAGGAAGAGGCCCTCACTGGTATTGAGGTGATGCTAATGCAGTGTGGCTCTAGTTTTTTTTTTCTTCTTTGCTTTTTTTTTAAGTGTAACACAAAAATATAGCCCCATATTTAAAATAATAATATTGTTTTACACGACTGATTATATATAAATTTTAACAGCTTGAAGACAGATACACATTTATGTATTTTTTGCTTAGTCTACACAAACGCATATTCAACAATGCCTACAGATACACTGTTTACGTGTACAGTCCTACAATCTAGCTACTATAATCTGAGTCAGATTCTTTCCAGATGCTGCATTCAGGTTGCTTGATATTCCCTCCTTTTATTGATTCAGTTAACATTGCTGCATGCAAGGCCGCTGTTTTCTTAGCTTGGGACACACTGCACGGCTCCTCGGGGGGGAATGGGGAATAGTTCCCGTGATGTAAGCCCTGCCTGAGTAAAAGCCTGTTGACTTTATTTAATACATCCGCCAGATTTTTATGAGCATTACGCAAATGAAATGGTCTGCATTATGTGTGAACCATACGTTCCACAGAGGCATGCATGGCAGCAGACAGCTGGAAGTAACTTGAGCCCCTCGGTCACTTATCAGCCTTGGCATCCCTGCCATTTCCCATAGCCATCTTCAAGCCAGAAGAATCCAGCCATTGTTTTCATCTCTGTGGGCCCTGTGTTAACTCAGCAGCCCCTTGCTGATTGTTGCAGAGATATTAAAGAAAATGGTAGATTTGTCTTTGTCCGTATAACCCTGTCTTGTGATACCAAGTCCCCTATGTGTATGTGAGTGCATGAGTGTTTGTGTGCGCTGTGTGTGTGTGTGGTGGGGGCTTCTAGTCGATGCAGTTGTAGAGAGTAGCTGCACCTGCCCTGTATGTCAACAACAGGGTCTGAAGGAGACACTCAAGAAGAGAGGTGGCTTTCACACCACCGGCCTTTACTAGAGCTGCTTACTTTCCAAAGACAACAATGACCACGCTGCTGTGCTGCGCAGTGGAGCTTTTAGGCTCTATAGACTTGGCGCCTGCTCTGTGTGGCCTCGAGATTATCTCCCGACTGAGCCCTCAACATACAAGCTTATTGGACTTCCTCATGTCCCCTTGTTTTTGTGGCTCTAGAATTTCCAGGATGCTTTTTTGACTGTCTGTTTTACACATAGAGACAGGATCCCCCGTGGGGGTTGTTAGGAGGTTACACGGGGGTAGTAAAGGGGTCAGGGAGAAACTGTCAGTCTATTTCCTTTCTCTGGCCTTGGGAAACTGCACCACAAGTCTTTTGCATATTTTTAGCGTCCTTGCTGGTTTTTGTCTGCAAGTATCCAGAGGAGAAGATAAGTTATTCCCAGTCCTCGTGAAGTTCTGTTTTTCACATGGATTGCTCATTATTAGTGTATTCTCTATGGCTCCTTTTTTTCAACTACTTATAGGATGACCATATCCAGGACAAGATCAGTCAGAATAATGCACAGGATCTGGAAACCATCATCTGAATCTCTCTTCCACAGTATTCCTGCACAACCCTCTGCTGGATCTTGTAGATGTGAATTTTTGCATTTTACATTAATTAATAAAGTCGCATTCACAAGCCAGAGAAATGCTGTGTCCAACAACAAGTTATGTCACAAATTCGACATAAAAAGAGTTAAATTGTGTTATTTGGGATAAAATGTTCTTGTTTGTGAGCTGCGGGAGGATAGATGCTATCTGTGGAAAGTACGGATATAATTTTCAGGTACTTTAATGCTGTTATGAACACAGAGGGTAAATAGGTGCTATGTTTTGCTATTAGTAAATGCAGCAGATGCTCTAGCAGTGTACTGTTTAAGGGGAAATGAGTCATGTTTATTAGATGCATCCGAACTCTGAAATAGGACTATTTAAAAAAAAAAAAAGCTTGAGAGGGAGAAATTGCACAAAGTGGGCTGGGTAAGTAAAGAGCACCACCCCATATCTTTTTGGGCAAAACTTGCTCTGACGTCAAGGTGGGTATTGAGCGATCACGTACACCTGAGAGAGCAAGCTTCTATAAAACCTGCTGGACAGTCATGCTTGGCAGATTCAGGCAGCATTTACAAAGAATCACAGACACGTCTTACCTGCTACACCACATTTCTTCCTGAGTTATCTCCTGATGCATCTGCGCCGCTATCTTTCTGCATTATGAACGGTGAGGCGCTCATCTGCAGCTGTTAAAATAGCTGCTGTACGTTCGCTGAGTCCTTCCAGAATAGACCACTGTAAGAGTTAATATCATATTTACATAAAGTCAAGGTTATTGTCATTCTTTGTGTCTGGCGACAGTGACTATTTGTGTTCTTTGCTTCTTGCGCTTTTTACATAATACAGTTAAGTGTGGCTGGTGCAGTGTGTCTTCTGAAATAGACTGTGGTCAGAAAAGAGGGTTTAGCAGCACAGCGAAAGCCTACTGTAAAAAAAAAAGTCCTCAGAGTGAACAAAACCACCTTGAAGTTATTACCTGTAAACAGAGAGCAACTTTAACCATATTAAAATTATCTCAACCAGACTGCTGCTCTTGTTTCGTTCTAATTCCACCATACAATTATCACTCAGTGAATGGAAAGGTACGTGGCAATAAAAATAAGTCATTTCTGTTTTGCTTTGGCCCACCTCTCTGTAATGCTTAACTCTGCAGCTGCACTGTGAGCTGTGGAAAACAAACAGTGCAGTGCAGCTGGGCTTCTCAAGACAGCAAAAGGGGAATTTTAATCCCTTTTTTTTTTCTTTGGCACCAGTCTGATTTATTTGGTCATAAAGAAAGGAAAAGCACCCCACCATCTGAGAAGGATTGGGAGGTGAGAACGCAAATTATGCCAGAACCCCAGTTGCAGACTGAGAAGAACAACAGACCAGGAAATGAATCCCCAACAGGTCAAAGAGCTCAAAAAACACAGAAGAGGTCATTTAACTATAGTGACATGTTACTGGGATGCTGGGACAGCGCAAATCAGTTTATCATATGCCCCCTAGCAACCAAATATGCTACAATGCGGGTTTTTTGCAGCGACACTATCTCTGAGATACAAAAGAACTACAAGGAAAGGCTAACCTACACGTGTCTCTCGTCCAGTCCCGCAGTCTGCTCTGAAAACAAACTATCCGGAGAGCCTCAAACCATTTCCAGCTGTCACGTCCCAGCTCCAGTATAAGGCCTAACTTGATATGACAGGGCAAGGCGAGGTAAGGGTCAGGCTTCGGGCTTGGACGAAGATTCAAAACATGTAACTCAAACTATGAGCATTATATTCATAATTGCCCGTGGTTGAAAAATGAAGATGCTTGTTGTCTCTCATGTTACCTTTAGCACCTTCTCATCTTACATCACACAGCGCGAGCCTTCCCACAAACAATAACACGGCAAGGAAGAACGTATAGAACAAATTTGTAATATTATATGATAATACACCAGAGCTAGCTCCTTTTAAGTATGCTACACTGACACACACAAACACGCACTGCTGATGAACGTTTTAGGGGCAACGGAAACTTACACCATGACTCCTTTTTTTAATACTAAGCTGCTACACAGTATATAATTGCCTGTAATTTAACCATGTAACTATAAAGACCTACTTCTACAATGCATGGGTTAGGATGTAACAATAATGTAATATTGCTACATTCTCTCACAAGCCTCTTTATTAGACTCAACAAGTTGCTGGAACGTTCTTGAGAGATTTTGGTTCATATTGACATGATGACATCATACAGTTGCTGCAGATTTGTTGGCTGCACAGCCCTGATAATAAATAATAATAACTGAGATTTGAATAGCACCTTTCAAGGAACCCAAGGATGCTTTACAAAAGCTTAAATAAAGCCACGATGTGAACCTCCTGCTCCACTATCAGATTGTGATCTGATGACTGTAGAGGCCATTTGAGTTCAGTGAACTCATTTTCATGTTCAGGAAACCAATTTGAGATGATCTGAGCTTTGTGACACTGTGCACCCTACTGGAAGCAGCCATCAGGTGATGGGTACACCAAGGACATGGTCAGCATCAGTACTAAGCTGAGCTGTGGTGGCATTTGAACATTGCTCAGTTAATATTAATGTGCCCATATCTGGGTAACTGAAGCATGCCAAGAAAATAATCCTTGCACGATTACACCAGCAGCAGTCTGAACCGTTGATACAAGGCAGGTTGGATCCACGCTTTCGTTTTCTTTGTGCAAAATTCTGGCCCTACCATCCAAACATTACAGCACGTCACGGTGTCAGTATGTCAGAGACTGAAATAACACAAATAGGAAAAAGTAATAAATACAGTACAACAAATTTAAAAGAAAAAAAAAGCTTTGCAACAATCATCTGGAATAAAGCTCAAAATTCTGGTTTACTCAGCTTCATAAAGAAGATAAATGTCCAGAGAATAGCATGTCTAATCAATCGACTCCACCAGTGCACTGAGGCACAGGACAGGCCCCAGAAATTCTTTGGTTAATGTGCAATAAAAGACTACTGCTCAAAACATTTTAAAACTAAACTTCACAGACGACATTACAGCAACGCCGCTGCATAAATGGAGGAACTCAAACGGACACAAACCTCAGCCTCCGCTATCGCTCAGTACCGAGTGTCAAGAGACGTATAAGATGTTTCCTCACGGGCATCGTATTGTCAAAAACTGTCTCCTTTTCTGAGCTGACGTGTTTAATTGAGCAGCAAAAAAACCTGCATCTGACATGAAGTTCTGCTTAAAAGGTTAATGCAATCAGGGGGCACGCATCTGCCCCATGTCACAGCCATTGTTTAAGATCCATCTGAGGTTAACGTATGTAAAGGAATGAAAACAGTACAACAATCCCTTTCTGGACTCTTTTTCTTCCTTGATACGACTATCCTGCGTTCGCTGCTAAGATTCGATTTCCAGGTTTTGCACGAGAAGGTGTGTTGACTGTCCATTGAAGATATGCGAAGAATGCACATGAGAAACAGAAAACAGAGAGCGCTGCGCTCAAACTAATCAGGATGTTCAATATGAAATAGTGAGTTGGAGCATTGTCCTGATTTCATTTCCTGAAACTCTTGATAATGACTCAGAATTGACAAGAGAGGGGAGGGAGGCAAAAGAGAGGCGATTTTGACATTTTTTTTTGTTTTAAGAAGTGTGTGTGCGTGTGTGTGTGTGTGTGTGTGTGTGTGTGTGTGTGTGTGTGTGTGTGTGTGCGTTTGTGCTGGCGCCTCACTATCCAACCTCTTACCTCCCTTTTGGGGCCTTTAGGAGCATCCTGTGACCTCTGACCTTGCAGACAATAGAGGCCGGGACGTTTCCCAGTGAGCGCCGATGGAGCCAACAACAGGAACATGAGGGGTGCTCCTGGGAAACAAACTGTTTATTGTGCAGCAGGATGGACAGCCCCCCATGTCCCAGTCACTTACTTTCACACACAATCAGCGGCACTCACTACGCACCTCTGCACAGTAAAATCCTGTCAAACAACAGGTGGCTGCTTTAAAGGCCGATGTACGCACCAGCAGCAATGCTCAAACGTCCCGTATCTTCCGAGGAAAGGGGTGTGTGTGTGTGTGTGTGTGTGTGTGTGTGCTTGGCAGTGACAAAAGCCCAGAGATAAGAACACGTCCCTTTCACCTAAGTCACAAAATATTAGCATGTGTTGCAACTCCATATATACTCTTTTCTTCTTTTATCATTCAGTTGTTACACAAATATGCAATCTGTGTCCCTGTGTGCAGCCTACAAAAAACGTGTTTCAGCTGCTTTTTTTTTAATTCTGTACTGGTTTGGACTACAGATGATAAGTTTATATTTAGTGAGACTTTCTATTTGATAACAGTACCAGGCCATTTGTTGGTGCTGCCACTGCCTGTCTGTTTCAGAGGAAATCCCTCCTTTGTCTCTCAAGGAAGCTCAACAAACTGGGAAAACCTGAATTTGTCATCAGAACTCAAACAGCTGGAACGCATTTGATTAGGGAGAGTCACCACTGAATGCAATAGTCAACACTAAAGATTAGTTATTACCAAGACTCAGGAGACTAGTCATTTCAAGAGCAGCACAGTAAAACGGTTTCCAGAGCTGTCAATCACCTTTCCACAAGTGTGGCGCAACGCAGAGTCACAGAGGCCTCTGGGGATTCTTCTGTAAGTGCTAAACCCCGATGGATTACTGGTTCTTTATGACTACATGTGTGGTTTGGGTCTGTGCTCCACATGATGCACATCTGATAAGGGTGAATCAGACGGGATAGGCGCAGGAGGCCTGGATCTGCTGTCTCCGGAGAGACATTAAATCATGATAATCAGAGATCAATTGAAATAAAGCCATTAAGAATATGAATCCACAAATAAGGATTGTGCAGAGCCTCTTAAAAGGCAAATATGGCTGTTTTAATAGCAACATTGTTTTAATATCAATATTACTGAACCTCCCATACTTGCGAAACATGTGTTAAAGCTTTAAATCTAATACAGTGTTTGTTTCTTAAACAACAGTGTTTCTACTCTTCAATTGTTATTCGGGGGGCTTTTTTTTTTTTAGATTTGCTGGAAATAATATATAGAACAAATTGTACAAAAGACTGTGATTCAGAAAACAGGTCATTAGTTGCCCTGTGACTGTAAACACTGCACGGCCTCTCAAAAACACTAAAATGTTGTAACGTTTTTCTTCTAGGCCCCCTGCTGCTTGTAAAAGTGAAATTCCACAAATGAAACCTGCAGAGCTCTCTATGTCCGCAATTATAGCATTTAATGTCATTTAATAATAACATCCTCGAAGCTATAAAAGTTTACATCATTGCATCATGTAAACTCTGCGAGCCAAAGGAGCACACAGTCATGTACCAGCTTGTTTTTATGTCCAAGGGAGCACAAAAGGGAAAGCTCTTATCATGCCTGTTTACTTATTGATGCGAGCTGTAAAATTCACAGATACCCACAGAAGCAAAAAAAAAGAAAAAAAGGAAGATTTGAGGAGCAATTTGGAGATTTTTCTAGGTCAAAGGCCAACTTAACACTGACAAGCAAAATCAAATCACAGCTGAGGAAATGAACCATGAAACAGTGATTGCTTCATACATAATGACCCTTTTTCCAGTTTCTTAGCTCAAGAATTATTTGATTGTGCAGAGTGCTGACTTCACTGCAAACATGAGTACTACTTGCACATATTGCCTGAGTATATAATCAAATCTAGACCATTGATACAAGGGGCGAACAAATATCTCTTAGTATGCATGAACAATAGATCTTTGTTCCATAAGAGAGCCCTCAGAAAGCTAACAGGCTGACCTGAAGGTAGAACACCTCTGGGGATTGTGAGCAAAGCTTGTGCTCAGCATTAATTGGTTGCGCTTTTATTGGATAATTTAGACATTAGTAAGACCCATTTAAGTTAATTTTGAAAATGACATGCAATATATGTGCTTTGTCACAGCAGCCATGGGAAAAGGGCCATTGAAAGGAGCATGGGCACAGACGCAGCTTTTGCATGATTGCTAAAATAAGTGGAATGCTTTCTGTTATATAATTGAACTTCGACTAATGATGATTCATGTGACCAAAAAGACAGATCACTGGAGTCTGCTGAGCCCGTGGTTTCAAATAACAGCACTATAGGCTATATCCCACATGAGACAGGTCAGCTAAGCTCCTACCCCCACCCATATCATCCCAGTTCTGACACATTCACACTTTGAGTCATACATCACTGGAACTTGGGGCACCGGTCATGTAACTAAAAACTCAACCTCTGGGTATAGGTGGGAAATTCCCCATACAGGTCAATGATCTGTTACCTTATTGAAACAGAGACATTTTACTTATTGCCTTCATCCCCTAAGCATCCCCTCCACCCCCTTTAATTGCACTTATCCCTATGTCAACTACAAAATCCCTATAGATTTGAAGGACACAGTAGCAAACAAATCATTGTGATTTGAGATTTCACAGGAAACTGTACAGCAAGGCGAGCTCTGTGCACTGAGGCCTTAAGCCAACAGTGTAGGCTTGGCTTTGTCTGAAAACCTCATGCTGATAAACAGCCTCTCCAAGAAGACAAACTCAGGCCCCTGCTGCACAAGACTCAAAACTTCAGCTACCTCTGCTGCTTGCTGAATCTGATTACAGGCAAGCCCCGAGGACAGGCAGGTCATTGAGAGCACAGAGATGAGCAAACAATAAGATATTATCTGAAGGAATCTTCAGTTTTCCAAAGGAAAATGGTCCCTCTCAGTGTCACATTGACGATAGGATCCTCAACCTGACACTGAATCAGCCATTTAAGAAGAATGAACACTGCGAGCCATTCATGCATACTCACTAAAATAATGAGAGCTCTTTTTTCACTCTTGTTTAAGACATATAAAGAGAAGCTCATGAGGCTTTGCAAGACAAGGCCATGCAGAAACTGGAGCATGCAGCTGACTCAAATGAATATGACTTTACAGTGATTGGGTATTGAATGAACAATTCTTTAGTCTTTTTCTCTATTCTTTATGTGCGTGTAAATAATAGACGTGTTTGACCTCATTGTACTTTACTCATCGATTGTTATGCACTTGAAATAAATAATTTGAAACAACATTGTAAAATACAATCCTTTGATTCTGGGAAGTGCAGTGTTTGGTTAGAAAAATTGTGCTTTAAACCCCGAAAAACTATTTAAAGTAAAAGTTGAACAGCATAATCTATTCTGACCATGTGGTTTCCTTGTGCATTAGCTGTTTTCAAACAGTGACATCTTGTGGACACCTCTGCTCAATTATTGTTGAAGCCTTTGTGTGTAATAATGCTTGAAGACATGTCGCTTGCCACTGTCTGTCTATTTAAACTTGAAGGATGCGCATTGAGGGATCACGCTTCATTTTGTCTGGGTGCTTTTAAAACAAACAAGCAAGCAAAAATCATGAAATCATTAAAATATGAATACATTTTTAAAACAAAAAAGTAAATACGTTAATTTAATAGTTTTTGTTTTTAAACAAATCGAAATCAGATTTCTTTCTCTAGTTTTCTTTTTTATTTATACAGATTTTTTACTTTTATCGTGACTCGAAACTGGTTAAATTACAGTTTGAACTACAACAATGGAAGTTGTAGGTCGGTCAATTCGTGAATTTTAAGTAAAGTCTCGCGATATTTAAACTGGCTGCCAGGCACCCAAAGAAGAGCAGTAATGAGAAGGAGACAGCAGCAAAATAGCTCAGTTGTTCCTAAGAAAGATCAACATATAACTCATTGTTGGTCACATTGCTTATACTAGAAACCAAACGTTCAGACTTAGACGGCATTTGTCGTTTATACGCACACTGAGATTTGAAAGTACGCGGCCTCAGAAGCCAAATTTTATGTGTGAAGTGCTAACTGTTAGCTGACAGGCTACCTAGCATAGCCATTGAAGCAATGGCGTTGAAAAGAATTCAGAAGGTGAGTGTATATTTGCTTACAAGTGCTAGCCATATCTTCAATATATAAATTTTTTAAGCTTGAGTCCCCTCTGTAACGATGTTGCCTGTGTCTAAACTTTTCTTTGGGTCGAATTAGCAGTGCTAGCTTGATTTTTCTGCTCCTGTTTAAAATAATTTATAGACAAAGAATGGCTAACCCACCGGTGGCCCCATTGGTGCACTGCTACAGTAACGGTCGCAGTTAACAAACACGCTGTTTATTTTAAATGTTTCTTTGTGTGAAATTATGCCTTTTTCTCCTGAAAGGTTACTAAGCACTCTTGTTAGTGTTTCTAGTTGTGTTTCACAGTGCAACGTATAGCTCGGCTTTGACATTATTGAGTGTGTGCTCTTTGTTTTTATTATTGTTAGGTATGTAGATGACCTGTTGATAAATCAGTGGGCGGACAGTTGTCTTTATCGTTGTATCAGTAACTGTCGCTGATGATGTTGCTGAATGACAGCTGCTTGTTGGTTGCCAAAATTGAACCCTAGTGTCAGTGTTGCCATATATGGAATGGCAAATGGGGCACTGGAGCAGGGCACTGTGTATATTTATATAACAGAATAGATAGGCTTTCATTCAAGAGATGTTTAATAACGGGCCTTATTTCTGTTTGAATATCTGCTGAATATCTTTCTGTGTTCAACCAAGCTTTGATTTGAGTTAATTACATATCACAGCATGCCTCTTGGGGGGGAGGAGAATTAGATTTTAATTTAAAATAAATGTTTTTAATCCGTGGGTATGTAGTTCATCAAACTACTGATGAGGCTTCAGTTTTGGCCTATTTTCTCCTGCTACAGATGTGTTATTTCTATATAAAACAGCCTGTCAGATGGAACATATGGGTGGGACAAAATATTTATGACATTATATTGCAGTGCAGCATCTTGTGTTATAATATTGTTCCTTTTAGAGTGCAGGCACTCTAAAAGCGTTCCCACACCAGTTTCACTTACCAGCGTTAGTGGCTCATAAGACCTCCAGGTTATGCTTAACGATTGAATTCATCTCTTATTTATGTACACAGAGACTGCAGTGTTTTGTAGACTGTTGTGTAGTCTATCAAGAACTGTTGATGGTGCCAGTATGCTGGTACATGGATTGTGATAGCATCACATCAAGAGTTAATTTGTGTTTTCTTTGAACTTCAAACGTTCTGATTCACTTTGTAATTACCCTGACTTTTAGGAACTGTCGGACCTGCAGAGGGATCCTCCTGCCCAGTGCTCTGCTGGACCAGTTGGAGAGGATTGTAAGTAGTTTAACAGTTGTTGAGTAATCTTTGAAGATTTATGTGTGATTTACATAATTTTGTTTTTCCTCCTCTCAGTGTTTCATTGGCAGGCAACAATAATGGGTCCAGTAAGTGAAACACTTATCACACCCAATACAGTTAAAGTGCGCTTATAAATGAAAATCATGACCCCTTACTTTATTTCTCTTCCTATTTAAACAGAGTGACAGTCCATATCAGAGTGGAGTGTTCTTCCTCACCATTCACTTCCCAACGGATTACCCCTTTAAACCACCAAAAGTGAGTAAAACAGTGAGGCACAATGCTTCTTATTTTTTAAATTTATTCTGTCATATAATTGGCCTTACATCATTTTTTTTCTATGTTTTGGAACAGGTTGCATTCACAACAAAAATTTACCACCCAAATATCAACAGCAATGGAAGTATTTGTCTGGACATTCTGAGGTCACAGTGGTCACCTGCACTTACAGTTTCGAAAGGTAAAAAAATAAATTAAAATGTGTGGTGTGGGTGTACATATACCCAGTACATGAGCCAAAAAGTGTTTGGGGAAAAAAGATTTAGCCAACAGATTTATGATAAACAGATTGTTGCCTGCTTGTTGAGAGAATTGAAATGATGCCAAAGCCATAACATAAAATTACACTCTACGTAAAATTATACCTTCCGTTTCTTTGGATTGTACTGTAGATGGGTCCAATTCATCTGCTAATTTTGGGCTAGTGCGTCGATGTAGTGATTGATTAACAAATTATTATTGAACTTATTTGTAATGGCACATATGAAATGATTGGAGTGCTTCTAGATGTGATTTTGATTATTTAAGAAGTTAAAATGACATCTTGCTGTGCTGATGGTAGGAGTAGAACACAGTTATGTCTATAATAAATCCCCTCTCAAAGATTTTTAACTTTGATTCTTTCTTCCACAGTATTATTGTCCATCTGCTCTCTTCTGTGCGATCCAAACCCAGATGATCCGCTGGTACCAGAGATCGCCCACACGTACAAGGCTGACAGGGAAAAGTAAGTGTAAAACATGACTGCTTTTGCCACAGTTGAGCTCACAGCCAGGTACACTCATGCTGCAAGATTAACTTCTGAGTTTGAGGTTAAGTTAAACTTTTCACATTGCATGTGTTTTACAGGTACAACAAACTAGCAAGAGAATGGACACAGAAGTATGCAATGTGAGAACACCAAGGAGATCAGAACGAGATCAGAACTACAAGAACAAAAGAAACACAGATGATTTGTAACTTGAAGTAAATGAGCATCAAAGTAGTTGGGGGACTTTGGGGGAGGGGGGTAAACTAAACAACAGCCCACTTTTTGGAGAAGGAAGCGGTACTATGAGGTACAGTGCCACTTGGCTTTGTGTGTGTTGAGCTGATACAGTGTGCTCTGCTTCATGACTTGTATGGATCTGCTGAGCAGGACCTAATGGACTCCTTAAAGCACTCCCACATGGAATACCAGAAAACTCTTTACAATCCCTACCACCGTACTCAGACTTTAAACTGTTACTCTTGCTATTGTGATGATCATTATAATTGTTGCTTTCTATAAGCATCATTTTTACCATCATTGAGTCATATCGTCGTGCTACTCAGAAACAAAATGTTTGATTTAGGAGATTATTTCTCCCTTCATTTCAGAGGTACTATCTGCACCCCACTGGATGTCTTGTTACTGTATTTCATGTTTTCTGGTGGCCTTTCTGTGTTATGTTGATGTGCAATTTAGACAGAATGTTTCCTGTTGAACACAAAAGTGTGCAGTGCCATTACCAGCAGCTGATCTGTTGGCACGTAACTGTCTCTGCCCTGAAACAATGTGAAAGGTGTTAAGAAGGATTTGTCTCCATCATCCGCTGCAATTGGAGTTGTAACAGTATTGAGTTGTTTTGAAAACACTGGGGAGCTGCTGTTTATAAGTTAGCGGGTAGGTTAACGTCCACCTCCATCTTTCTCACACATGCCATCGTTCTTCTGTCTTGAATAATAAATGACGGCTGGTGTCCATAGTGCTCAAAAACTACTGCTGTTTAACATGTTATGCTGTGTAGCTATGAATGTGGCTACTCTTTGTCGTGCAGTCATAGCTGTGCGCCACTTCCTCAGTACAGTTACTCAGGTATCTTTAAGAAGATCATCAGCCTTTTACATGCGGTGACCCATGGTGAGAAAAATGATCAGGGTTAACACAGTCCGACTTCTAAAAATAGCACTTGCCTAATTTTGCTGTTCTGTTCAAATAACGACCCATCACTGACTGCAACTTACTGCAGTGTGATCAAAGACATACCACAATGGGTCTGTGCTGCACAGAAATATATGCTGTCCGAAACATACTGTTACTCTCATTATTTCTCTCCACTTATTTCAGTGTTTTTAAAGCGACTGGTTGTGTGGTTGTGAACAGCTTGCAAATGATGCTGTTTTTGAACAGACTTGATGTTTTGCAGCTCTGTGGCACTTACAGTCATAACATTACAGTTTGGTATGCTTTAAATATCAGGATTTATGTTCATTTTCATCATTGTTCTGCCTTTTTTTTTTTTTTCTTCCCTCCTCCATTAATAAGCAACACTGACAGTAAACTTTTTCCTTTTTTTTTTTTTTTCTTTTTTTTTTTTTTTAGGGTATAATGTTTGGCTTTTTTTTTTTCTTCTTTTTAAATTGTATCTTTGAAAGTGTGGGTTTTTTTTGTTTTGTTTAGATTTTTTTTTCTCATTTGTGTCATGAATATTGAGCACGATTTTGATGTGTCATAATGTAATAGTAAGATAATCCATTGTAACTGTTGGACAAAGTAGTTGGAAAAGTTGTCAAAAATCACAATTCAGTGCGTCGACGCTGCCAGTATAAAGGGAATTATTGGATATTAGGAGCAAGAAATTTCTGCTATTGAGCTATTATTTAATAGATTCATACAGAAAGGTAAATAGCTAAGCATGATTATTTAAGAAGCTTTGATTGTAGAATTAACACCATTGTTTAGATGCTGACTATAGATTTTTAATATTCTACTGTAAAAATAAAAACATGTCAAAACAAGTTGTCCTAAAAGTATACCGTATATACTAAAATGTTTTGAAAATGTACCCACCGAATGCTCCGACACCTCCGCTGTAATACTACAAGTCCAGTCTTTGTGTGCATTGGTGTTTATTCATCTAGCTATTTATTTATTAGAAAGCTGGGTATCTTCCAACTATTCAGCAAGAGCCTCAGTTCATAATATGAGTAATGCTACATTGACTTCCTTTAACCCACGTGTTCATTACGGTTTCATATAGGCAGCTTGGCATGCTTTGCACTCTGGTGATCCTTCTCAGCCATTTTGCAGAATATCAGGGATTTCGTTGAATTTCATCTGCCTAACACCTCTGACTAAAAGTTTAGCCTTAACCCTCCTTAACCCTCATTTTTGTGTATATATATATATATATATATGGAGAGAGAGAGAATGTGTCATATAAACTGTAAATTTGCTATCAGGGCTGTATTCCCAAAATGGGTGATTCATTATATCAGTAGAACTGGAAGCCTGCATAAAGAGTTCACAATGTTTTGTTTAAAGAAAAAAAAATCAGCTTAGCTTTTACTGAATGCAGGACCAGCCTTCACGCATCTTAAAATCTGGAATATATGTGTGCTTGAACTGCCATCATGAACAGTCACGTCTTCGCGTAACCTACACAAGATAATTATGACCTTGTTATAACATGAATAAAGTTCATCTTGATTTCTTGTTGTTTGCAGTCATTTCATGGAGAGCCTGACTGATTTCTCAGCGTATCACACAATGTTTCTGTACCCAACATAATCAGAAAAAATGTTTGGGGTCATTTAGAAATGGTGTCACCTCACAGCTTGTCCAGCAGAGTGCTCTCTGACTCATTTACAATGCTTTTGGCAACCACTGCAGCACCTGTTTGCATTTGTTCCTCATCACGGGGGATTTTAAATTGGGTATTTATGATTTTTTTTTTTTGAGTTGGCATTGACTTGACATTAAAAGACATTCAATTAACATTTTGCAGACATTTTTTTAAAAAAATACTTCTTAAAGACAAATGGTAAATGGTTCCTTTATTTTATAATAAAAGTTTAGGTTCATCTCTGGAGAGAGAGAAATATGTACTATAGTCACAGCAGTGATTCATGTCTCAGTCCTTTAAATGTTGCTATGAAGACATTTTCAGGGTAGAAATAGAGAAATGTGTGATCTGGTTTGTTTTAGGGCCTTAAAGCGGGTTTTATTATACCTAAATTACATACACTGGTGTTTATTTTTACTGTGAGTCCTATTACTGCTAAAATTTATTCACTGTTACGATTCCTTCCACTGTGGTTGGATATTGACTAAAATGTGTCTTACTTTTCTTTTGGAGCTGTCTACTCGGCTCTTTTGTGGATGCCAGAACATCAAGTAACCCTGCCATAGAGTATCACAACCTAGTTTAGGGTGTGGGCACATGCACAGTTCAGTGAATTAACTTTAAGCACATTATCACCATATTACAGCAGCTTTGCCAGGTATTGAGAAGCAGATGTCTGTGTGATATATTTATCAAAATTCCCAGTGTGAATCAAGACAAATGTTCATAATTTTCCTTTACATTTGATCCCTATAGTTGTTTCCTATACTTCCTATATAGACACTTTTGGGGGAAATGTATATCTTAAACGGGAGAGAAACCATATATTTTGCACCATTTTTTTTTGTTGGTTTGTTTGTTTTAAAGTTACACAAGTTAAAAAAAAATAATCATGTAATATGCTCTAATAACTGTAGGGTTAAAATTTTGAATTTCTAATTTATTTCAATGAGTTCCCAGTAAAAGGTGAGGCCTTTACTGGTCCTGTGGACGTTTGATACGTAACATTATGGGAGATTTTTGCGGTGCAGACAGCAGTGATTGCGTAAAGGTCAGTTTCGTCTGATCTCACTAAACCTTTGATATTTGCATCATGATTTTTCGGAAACATCGCTGCAACTAATTATAGTCGACCCGGTAAATTATTAGAAACAACGCACACAACACTGTTATCATTACCATGGCTGACATCTAGCCTCTAGGCTAAACTAGCCCCCCCTCCTCCGGCTGAAAGTCAGCAGCATCATTGCCACTCCTCCCAATAGGAAGGGCGCATCCCGGTAGCTAGCTGGCTAGCTGTACTCAGAATAACGATGGCAGTTAACCTCAGCAAAAATGGCCCTGCATTAACAGCTGCATATAAAGAAGTGGTAGATGAAAAATCCAATACCAACTGGTAAGGAGAAACATTTTCATAGCAGTATTAGCTGTTTGTACGAGGGAGGTTGTTAGCTACATTGTTGGCTAGCTTTGAGCGAGTCGACAAGTAACTTAACCTATCGTAAAATAAACTTAGCCAGTTACCTAGAAATAATGGTAGTTTGGGAACCACATTAGAGTTTGTAGTTTTTATATAACCGATAACGTTTATTAAGAGTCATCTTTGTATAATGTAGGAGTTTAGTTTCTGACATTTATTGGTGATCTGTTGATTAATAACCTTAAAGATGTGCTAACGAGATAGCTAGTTACAGTGTTGTCAGTTGACGGCTATACTGAGCCAACTAAGATGCTCTGACTGTATTTTTAGCTCAAATTAAATGAAATCATGAAAGGGCGTGAGGTAAGTCGCTAGCGTCCTTGCCCACTTCCTGGTAACATATCAGAAGTAATTTATAACCAGTAAGTGATACTAGAACTTCCTCTTTGTTTTACCCAACGTTACAGAAAGTGTTTGTGGTTTGAAATTTAAACCTGTTGAAGTTCAGCCGCCGTGTTTAATGATGACCCGAATTAGATAATCCCCGAGAGGACGTGTTCAGAGAGAGGACTACTGGCTCTGTGTGGACTCTGAAAATGTCTCTCATCAAACCAATGTTTGCCTTTCTTCCCTCATTTTAAGCAGTCGACAGCCACCGCCTACCAGCTCAGCAATTTGCTTTTTTTTTTTTTTTTTTTAAATGGTGCTGCTAACAGGATTAAGTAAATGTAGAATAAAGAAGTGAACTTTCGGAGTGAGCAAGTTCCTCTGATATGAACTGCTACGTGCTGTGTCCTGATAACAAGCAAATGCCCTTTAAAATCCACAGCACACTGGATTTTTACTTTGTAAGCGTTATTGTTGGGCTTAAATTAGCAGCCTGTGTTGAGCTATAATTAGCATTATAACATGTGGCTGCTTTTTATGAATTCTGTGGAGGAACAGATCAGTTCATCTGTGTAGTAAATCATAAATGCATCCTGGGTTGTCTCTGGAAGGAGATCTCCAAGCCAAGTGAAATAAGAATGTCACAACACGTCCCTGAATTACACCATACACCTACCTACAACTTACTAAAAACTGACGCAGTTATGAGTTCATATCAGCCAAATCTCTGTTAACTTCATGTGGAACTCCCCTGCTATTCATCACCTAAATAAATATTTTGTTGCATACAAATAACCCACAAAAACTCGTTTAGACTGACCCCGACACGAAAAACCAGACTCTATGAAAGGCTTCTTCAAATGCCTCCATTATTAATGTATTTACACACAGAAAATGGAGCTATGTATTAACTAAAGCTTGTTTGTTTAGGTCTGCTAGTCTTTATTTTTACTAGGATTTTCACAGCAAAGAAATTTCAGTGGAACTTTTCTTCTTGGGCCTGCGGCCTGTAAAGATTACTCAAAAGGCTGCTAGAAATGAGGGTTAGAAACTGCAGCAGTGTTTACACTACACCTGTTTCCCCTGTATCGTGTGTAAATGGGGCTTAAGTGATACTTTGAATAGGTTTGCAAAACAACTCTTGTTTACTGTGAAATGATGCGTATCCACTTTTCTGTCTGTGGGATCTGTTTTCAGCCAGTGGCGTAATTAGGTGTAATCTGGTGCTTTATACAGGGCCTTGTTCACCTATGAGGGAAACAGCGATGACATCCGACTGGCAGAAAAAGGGGGTGAGTAACCATGTGGATATTTTAATCAAGTTTTTATGATCTCGACACGATATTAGCAAATGTGTGCAGGAATGCCACCGTCAGCATAGCGGTACTGGAATATCAGCACAAAAGGACTGCTTGCCTCTGCTTTCTCACCCCATGATTTGCAATGGGGAAAAAATGCCAACAGTTACACAATGAACCACAATAACCATTTGACTTTTCCACGATGTTTATGCATCAGATGGAGGACTGGAAGAGCTGGTTGAAGAACTCAACAGTGGAAAAGTGATGTATGCTTTCTGCCGGGTCCAGGATCCAAATTCCGGCCTGCCCAAATATGTCCTCATCAACTGGGTCAGAGCGACACTCAGCTATTAAACATGTGTTTGCCGTCTCTGTTATGGTCACTAACCCTCTAAATGTTGTTGCATTTCAGACTGGAGAGGGAGTTAAGGATGCCAGGAAGGGAATATGTGCAAATCATGTCAGTGCCATGTCCAATTTTCTGAAGGTAGTGTGAAACCTTTGAGTCTAGTTCAAATACACATTGGAATTTGTACTGCTGTCTGCTTGTGTTTGCAGAGGAGGCCTAACTGCATGCACCTTAATGCTGACTTTACCGCATGACATTCAGTAAATGGATACACATTCCTGCTCCTAGAATTGTCATTAATGTAATAGCTTTGCTGGAATGATGTCAGTGTTATTAATGCCACACTTGCAAGGAGTTCATTGCTGTGGCTGGTTTGTGTGTCGGAACCAAGATGAAACTAGAAGGGTGTCCTCCTTTGTGTTTTAAAAGGAACTGTTCTTCTTTGCTGTTTCAGGGGGCCCATGTCACAATAAATGCTAGAGCAGAGGAGGATGTGGAGCCCGAGTCGATTATGCAAAAGGTGGCTAAAGCCTCAGGAGCCAACTACAGCTTCCACAAAGAAGCTTCCAGCCGCTTCCAGGACAGCGGTCCGCAGGGTCCCGTGGTATGCACTTCCACTTGCCTGTCAACAATAGAACAAGATAAGCAGTGAACTAGATCTTAACTAGACTCCTTTATCTCAGATCATGCACACATCTTAAATGTTTTGTTTTTTTTTTGTTGTTGTTGTTGTTGTTTAATGGTCATCTGCAATCTGATTTATAAGAGTTAATTGGATCCATATTAAAAATAGTCATTATTCCTTTTACAAATCACAGTCTACCTCTGCACACATGTTTCAGCATCATTTCCCTGCCCAAACATCTGCATTCAGTCATAAACAGTCACAGAAATGAAGCTGCTGATCCAGACATCCAAATATTGGCACTCGTACTGCTGTATGAGCATTTTCACGGTGAACTCAATCTGCATTATATTGAAAATGTGCCATGCAGTGATTGTGTGAGATCTCTCACTGTTTTTGCACAGTGCGTGTGTGCCAAGTGAGAATGCAGAAGGAAGAGTGTATTCAAGCCACCCTGGTGTGGAAATGCAGTCACGTTCACACAGAAAATAAACAAAGGCAACATTGTTCTTGGTCACTTGTGCACATATTATAAAATGAGTCATCCTCTGTTCTGATTTTCTTCAGCGCTCTTTGATGTATCAGATTTTTTTTTTTTTTTTTTTTGGTTTATCAGTTAGCCTTGTTAATGTGATGTGAAAGCTGCTTCATATTGAGGAAAGGCGAGCCAGGCCTTCATGCATCCTGTCACATCCTGGCCTCATTCTGCATTTCAGCTGCTGTGTGCTGCTGACCGCCGGTGTCAGCAGCATACAGTCTCGCCCTTTCCACTGCGCTCTGTGTTGGGAATGATGACAAAGTGATGACACAGCACTGATTAAAAGCTGAGCAGATTTTTAGATTTTGTGTCATATATGATGTGTTTATGAAGTTTGTCCACAAGTAACCTGTGAAATAAAATACTTTTTTTGTATTTTAATTTAGTCTGGCAATTCTGCCAACACTGGACGGCATATCGATGTTTGTTTCCTTGTCATACAGGGCTCAGTCTACCAGAAAACCAACGCCATGTCAGAAATCAGAAAGACCAACAAAGACAACTTCTGGGCCCAGGCAGAGGTACACTCATTAAACAATATGTACTTGTCTCTTATCTCTGTGAAAATGCAAGAAATGCCTCAAATATTTTAACATATTACACATCCTGCCTTTTCTGTTAAGCTCCTTAGTGCCATGTATTTTTCACTCTATAAAAAATACATGGCACATAGCCTTTTCCATCACAAATGTAACTGTGATGAATAACCGCTTAGTTACAACTTTTTGGTGGTGCTAATTTCCCAGCAGTTTTCTTTTGTTAATCATTGTAAAATCAAGCTTTTCAACGACTGTGACGTTTGACCTTGTTGCTGTGATTGGCTTTTAGAAAGAAGAGGAGAAGCGTCGACTGGAGGAGCGGCGCAAGGCAGAGGAGGAGCGCAAGCACCTGGAAAGGGAGAGGAAAGACAGAGAGGCCAAGGAGGCAGCGATGAGGGAAAAAAGGGACAAGGAGAGGTCCTCTCAAATTGACCAACAAAAGTAGGCTTGTCTAATAATGAGGCCAGTTTGCAATTGTTTCTTTTTATCTTTTCTTTTTTTAAACAAAGGTTCAAATTACATTTTCTCTGTTTTCTCATTATTAATTAGGAAGTACCAGCAGCAGCAGGAAGCTGAGAGTAGAGAGCAGGAAAAACCCCGTTGGGTGAGTGCCTCACTGGGCCACTGACACGACTACATTTAATTAACCGTGTTCATTTTTGAGTACTTTTTGGTGGTGCTTACACCTTCTAAACGCAAGTCAGGAAGGTAGCAAAGTCAGCAGTGCCAATATTGATATTAACATTATCAGGAGGAGCAGGAGGAGAACCAGGCAGCCCAGACGAGAGCAGTCAAGAGAGGTGAATCTGTGGAGAAGGCCAATGTGAGTTCCCCTTCACCCAAGTGCTCTTCTTCTGGCTAATTTACTCTTTTCTTTTGCCTAAATCAAAATCTCTAATCCAGTGTAAGCCCTTTGATGCTCAGGGGAACGCACCTCTCTTCCAGCTTCTGTCTCGTATGACGTCAATCTTCAGATTGATTTGTTATTTTTGTGTCGTTTGACAAACGCTTTCCACCACATTACCGACGACCTCGGTCTAATGCTTTTTGTACATATTATTGGTTTTCTTCCTCTCAGGAGGCTGCTTCTCTCATCTCTCAGCGTGCTGTGAACCCCAGAGAAATGTTCAAGCAGAGAGAGAGAGGAATAACTCCCAGTGACTCAGATGTACCTCCTGCTGCTCCTGCAAGCCCTCAGCCAGGTATTTTCGCACTGTAAACAACGACTTGGTCATGTAAATCATTGAATGTCAGCATCTTTTTCAGGTAGTGGTAGGTATAAATTCTGTAAGTGATTATTTCCCCATCACTGTCCTTTTCCATAGTTGAAATGTTCCATCAGACTGTCTAGTTGTCTCGTAGTTCATACTTAACTCTGTCGCCATAACGCTGTCTCTTCCTCTGCTCAACCTGTCTGGTCTTTGTTTTCTGTCTCTTCAATTTTTGTTTTGTTTTTTGGGGGGTTCTGGGGGCTCAATGTGCATCTCTGCTCAGGGCGTCTTCAAAGCCCCTTTCTGTCTAAGCAAGTGTATGAATCTAAGCGAGCCAGCTCACCTCAGCGCCAAGCTTCTGCTGTACCTGCAGGCTCTGCCTCTCCTGTCCATGCCACAGGTGTGAGCTTTAAACACACACACATGCGCACACACACACAAACAACAAGTTGGGTGTCAGACTGACACTTAACAACAGCGAATCGCTTCGTGTCTCGTTGTTCTGGTGTCTCATCTTTCACATTTCTTGTAATCTGCCATTTCATCATGAGTCATGCTTCCATTCTGTTTTCTTAAGACTTGTTTTGATACTCCTTAAGTTAAGCAGACCAAGAACGCCCTTATGTCTGAGCCTGGTGGTGGAATTTAAGCTTGTGTGCTCTTGTGAATGTCTTCCACATGCATGTCTGTGCTGGTGTTTTGGGTGATAAGAGCCTGATGGTGGTGGTGATGATGATGATGATGATGGGCCGTCCCGGTGTGAGTATGATGAGCAGGACGCAGCCCCTCAGGAGCAGCAAGGTGGGGTTCATTTCACGGGCAGTGTTATCCTTTATATCATTTTCCCAACCCTTCCATCTGCTTCAGTATAAACACATTGTCGTGATTTGCTGTGATAAAACAACTAAACTTGCATCTTGATAAAAGGCTGTTCCTGAAACCTGCTGGTAAGGCTGACAGCCCAGGCCCCCCACACACTCATTCTTACAGTTCTCTCTCTATTCCAGAAGAAGCACCGACTGCTAACTCGTGCGTCACAGAGCCAGTTTATGAAGACCCTCCTCAAGTGAGTGTTTACTTACCTTTGGCTGGACAGTGATAGACATAAGCAGCCACTATTAAAACCAATTTCTCTGTTCTCTCCTAGGCAGAGGAGACTAACACCTATGAAGTGACTGCTGAGGAGACATCAGACAGAGGCATCTGTGCGAGAGCTTTATACGACTACCAAGCTGGTCAGTCTCGGGTTAAAGTTCTTAGATATTTGACCAAATTCCAACACATGGCCATTTATCTATGGGACACATTCTTGATAGAAGGAATATGGGTGTATATTAATTTTTTTTGTGGAAAACCTAATTATCCCTACTACACATGACAGTCATCAGCAGCTCTCACACAGTAGCTACTAAGTAATGCAGAGTTCAGAATTGCTTTATCTCGCTGTGCTTGTTGTTTCCAGTTAGCTTCAGTATCTCAGTTAAGTTGAAAATGACGCTGAAAAGTCACCCTAAAAGTAGCAGTATGTTTTGTAAAAAAAATAAACTGGTAAAAGACAGTAAAGAGTGACAGAAAAGGGGGACGTGAACAAAGATTAGGGAGAATGAAAATAGAAGTTGCAGCATCCACGCTGCCCTGGCTCAACATCCCAGATATCCAACCTATTCAGCCCTTCAGCTATTCATCTTTTATCTAAGTCAAGCGCACCTCACTGGCTCTGACTCATTTTAATTCAGCCTTTATGTTAAAATGTGTGTATTTCATACTGATGCCTATCAGGGTCACAATGACTCTTTTGGTGCTTCTAGGTAGAGGTGTGTTGTTTTTTCTTTTTACCCACACACCCTAGAATTCACTGTATGATTAATAAACCCATTTTAGGAAAAGTCCTGAAATCTGAGATCATGGGGTTTTATTTTAGTGCCAGAGCACTTTCAGTGACACCTTTGATGGTTTTAGTGTTTAGGAAGTTTGACTGAAGTATGTGTTGAGAAATTTCTTAAAATAAACCCAAACTTCTTTTCTTTTAGCTGATGACACAGAGATCTCTTTCGACCCCGACGACATCATTACCGGGATTGAGATGATAGACGAGGGCTGGTGGCGAGGCTACGGCCCAGATGGCCATTTTGGAATGTTCCCGGCCAATTACGTGGAGGTCATGTAAGCCCGGCGCGCCGCTTTCCCCACCGATCATCGATCGGAGCGGCAGGCCCGTAGGACCTCTGCAGTAAACACGACACACAGCAACGTCAGTCCTCACACACTAGATATCAGGCCGAAGTGAAGCAAATGAGCCTCCACTTCCTGGATAAAAATAACATGAATGGTCATCGCGGGCCTGAAGCTTTTGATTTCAAGAAAGTATTTCCATTAAATCGTTGATGTTATAAGCAAGTGATGGCATAGTGTAGGGATTTGTGAAGACCTACAGGCCAACCAAACACCTCCCTTTGTCATTCCAAAATTAAGTCCTGTAAATGTGATGCAGTGTCAGCCTCTTTAATTTTGTTGTGAGCATTTCTATTTCACGTTTCTTCCAAAGTGGCTTCAGTTTGATTTCAGGTATAATTTCGTCGTTACTTTGTAGCAATTGCTCCTCTCCATTTCAGGAAAGAAAAAAAATCAAAGGTGGTGGTACCAGCTACAGAATAAACTTTTGCCTTGATTTTTGCCTTTCTGTACCGGCAGACTGAATAATTTTTTATTATTATTATTGTTATGTGACTGAATTTGCATCCTGTGTGAATTTGAAACCTTTACTGATACGACTGTGGTTAATTACATATTTAAAAAAAACAAAACTTGTTTGCTGTGCTCTGAGTGGTAGGCTCTGTAGTAGGAAATGCATAAAGTGGTTCCTTTTTAACTGTGAGCAAACGTTTTTGCTTTCATTTCATTTCAATTCCTTCCTCATATGGGCCGCATCATTTCACCATTTGAACATATTGAACTTTTCAGGGAGAAGTTGAAAAGAAGAAGGCGTAATCAGCATTATTTCTGTTCTGTTATATTTGGATCTCGCTGGACTGAGGTTGACTGAGTGTATAATAGATGTCTGACGATAAGTGACGATATTATGGTGCCATTATGACAGGGCGTTAATGCAGTGATAACATTTTATTGACACGTTTAAGCAGCTTGTCGGCACATTTTATGCAAGACCACTATTTTTTATCATGGAACAAAATGTTTTGCTCTTTTGAACTTTGAGGTCAGTTAACAAAAGGAAAGAAATGAGTTGATCGCAAATAGCAAAGGGCATTGTTTATCCATTCCAATGTTTCATGTTTGAGGTTTCTTTTTCCAGAGTCTATTGTAATGCACAAACGTCCTTCATAATAAAAATAAATAGGCAATCTGTGTTGTCATGTTGTTATTTTTATTTTTTTTAAACAGGCGTACATTAGAAACACATTGAAATAACATAGAAAACCTTCAGGGATTTTCAGAGGTGTAACAGGAACTCAGATGTATACACAAGCTTTAACGTCAGTTTCCTGGAATGAGACAACAGCTGGGGAATTCACCTCTAATGCATAGGTTTCATTTTCACACGAAAATCAGATTTTGCTTCTCCCACATCCTTCAGTTAAATCTTGTGTTCAAGTGAAGAAATTACCTGCTTTATAATATTGCAAACTTGATTTCCAGAGAAGAGCAGTTCTGTTGTTGTTTTAGCAGTGTCACATTGTCACAAGGCCTCTTCGTTGCATGTGTCACATAAGTGCCTTATATCTTCTCGCCTTTTATGAGCCTTTATCATTCGTATCTTGAGTTTAAATGCAGTTAAAGAACTTCCCACAATGAGATGGCACTTTAATAACGGTCTGAAGAGCGCGCTTCTTCCTCCTGCTTCGCTTTAAATACATGAATATTTTGTCTGAGCTTGTTTAAATTCAAAATTTTAACTGAAACTCTTTTTTTCTAATGTAAATTAATATTGGCTTGTCAAGAAATTAATCAGCCAGTTTAGTTTCAGGACAAGTTCCACATACGCCTACACAATCTAGAAACTAAATTTTAAACCTCTGCTTTAAATTATTGCGAGTTCACTTCTGAAGATCCGTGCCGATCCCTAAAACAACCGGGGAGAGGTGCAGATCTTTTTTAAATCCCTAATCTACAAAAACAAAAAAGCAAACGCAGGATTTTTTTGCAGCCTCCTTAATAACCATTTGTCACCGTGACTGGAATCGTTATGTGCCAGTTACACACTCTGCAGATTGTTCCCAGGATAGTGAGTCACTTCAGACAGGAAATCAGTGTTTTGAAATCACAATATTCTCTCCATCTCATTTACATTGAGCTGCCCTCCTCTCAACCTCACAGTGTTTATGTCAGTGAAAGTCACAAATGAAAAGCTGGGGATTTTCTCATTCTTACGAATGATGTTTTTGCTCATCTGCACATCAGGTCTGTGCGTTTGTTTTCAGCGGCAGGAGATACAAAAGCTCACAAGATTTCTGCAAAATTCATTGTCACAGTTACTTGGAATTAAGATACATTTCCTATAAATCCTCAAGGGGAGGGCGCAAACATTTTCTCACACCTGATATTTCTAAGTTCATTTTTTCTCAGCTTGTCTTAACGGCTACGATCACGTCTTCCACTGTTTTTTGAGCAGCTTTGCTCGTGTTCTCAAAAAACCAAAACAAGAACATGACTATCAGTCGTGAAAAAAAAAGCCCTTTGAAATTTGGGCAGTTTGTAGATATTTGGTTATTTTGACATTTGAAGTGTTAATCATTTTGAAATGTCACACTCTATCCGCAACAGATGGAGGAATAGGGCATCCCCCTTTCAAACAGATCAAAAACATGCGGAGGAAATGTGGATCACGTCAAGTGCAGCATCTCTTGACTCGGGTGCTTTATCACGAGATCTATATAGGTTTGCTGTGTGTGACATAGCAAAAGGAAAATTAAGGGGAAAATACACTTTTAAAATGAGATTCAGGTGAAAAAAATTAAGAGCAACAAAATATATATATTACTCAAATAAGAAAAACAACTTGTGTTGAAAAGTCACTCCAGTGCATCCCGAGTTGCAGGAAATCTCAAGACTCTGACTCATAACTGGTAATAAGGAGACAGATGACCGTTTTTCTTTCACGCACTTTTTTTTCCTTTTTTTTTGGGGGGGGGGCACTCATCTCTAGTGGAAAATTCTGTTTCTGCCATATCCTGGCATTTTATTTTTAAACGTGATATCTTTCTGCAATGGTCAGTAGAAACCGTTTTAAAGAAGTAGAACATTCACACTTCCTTAAAATACAACCTACGGGCTTAAATCCCTGCAGCTGCCAGGAAATTTCAAAGCTTTCATTTACCTACATGTTACTACTTAGAGTATGTCTTTAATTTCTATAAGTTGCTATGAGTCAAAGGCGCATACATGAGTGAATCCAGTCTAAAACACCTTCACCCAAATGGTGCAATTTTAAAATACCATTTCAGGTTTGCATACATCCCACTCTAGTAACAGTGGAAAGTTGAACCTTTTAGACATGATGCACTGAAAAACGAACATTCTGAATATACTCGAATGATGTCAATAAAACAGACACTCCTACTTGCATAATAACACTCCTGTAGCCTGCATGGATTTTGGATGACTCCTATCTTTGCTGTGTTTTATGTTACCTATACTTTGTTTGGCCCTATGTTTCCTCCGTCACACATGTGAATAAGTGTGCTGTCACTTGATGCGTGACAGGGATTTTTTAACGCTGGACAGCCTTACGGGTGTAATGATGATTCACCTTACATCTGCTGTAAGGCTGGCAAATTTGAAAACCTGTATTCAGTACATGCAACAAGCAGATAAAGCTGACCTTTTAAAATAATAAGAAACTTGACTGCACAGTTAGCCTAGCCTCACCGTTATATATAGGGCAAGCATTGATTACACACAAAGATACACAGTCTGTGGTTCAGCAGCTTGATTGAAGTAAATGTGCCAGGTGTGACCTTTTTTAAGGGACAGTACGCAACGAGCAAAAGATGCAATAGCTTACATATAAAAGTCTTTATAGATATATGTATATATATGCATAAAGATCCTATTAGCTTTATTATAGAAACCTTCAAATCTTACGAGTCAGAACGCACATCATGTGGTCAGAGTATAAGACCTCTATGTGAAAAATAGTCCCCATATCTTCCATTGCTCATGAAGTAAACAAGCATTCCTCTGTGATTCAATTTACATTGTTGGCCACGTAAAGCCCGCTTTAATCTTAAGCAGGCCAGACCATTGAAACTGGCTTTTCTAACAGTCTAATTTAGCTACACACTGAATGAAATAAGAAGTGCAATGAAATGCTGCTGCAGGGAATGCAGGAAACCTTTTAGCATGACTCTTTGGGCTTAAATAGTAAGAAATAAAAGTGTAAAATTACGGGAAAGGTTCTGGTAGCACATTGTCCAGAATGATCAGTAATTATAAAAGAAAGTTTGTAAGGTTTTTTATTCACAGAAAATGTATTTTTGTATCTTTGTTCTAAAAAAATAGATATTTCTATGGTATGGAATGAAAAAACAGGAACTTGTTAGTCATTTAAATGTTTATCTAGTTATTTTAGTGCACTATGAGTGGTCATGGGGGAGGCCCTTATCAGCAGGAACTTACAGCTACTTCAAAATCTATGCCCTCCCTCACATTTTCCATTGGGCCAGATTGGAGTGTTCGGCAGGCCGAATCTGGTCCCGGGGCCCTATGTTTGACACCGTCTGCTTTAAAGAAATATTTTTTACCTACTTAAGCACTGATGTTAATAAGTGATAGCTTCCTATGTTTACCTGAGAATAGTCATTAGTGTACATGTTCAGGAAATGTTACGCCCCCATTTAAACTATATTTGAACTTACATGTGACTGGAGGTATTTGTGAGTCGGTATGTTTGTTTAAAATGAAAGCTGTATAAGAAATCTTCAATAGAATCACTTGTAGTAATCTCTACAAAATCAGAAATATGTGTTTCATGTGCTGATGACACCACAAGTATAGACAATAGCATGTCCTCAGGAAAAAAACAGATGAGAAACAGCACACTGTGAGCTACAGCTGTCAGACTGTAAGATACCCAAATGCAGATTTTAATAAAGTTTTAAGCTGACTATTCAAACACAGCTGATGGAAGAAGAAAAAAAGGACTCAGTTTCCCAGACTCATTTGCGGTGTTACATCAGTCAACCAATGAAACTGTCCTGTGGAGACACCTTCCTATTTTGTGGTGTCAAGTTGACGTGAGTGCTGCATGAATTACTGTCACAGTTAAGCCGGAGACTAGAAGGCAACATCTGGAAATGGGTAAGAACGATCTTGATTTTGTACTCAAAAGTAGATGCTGTTTACATGTGTTGCTTTATGAACGTATAGAAACGAGTTAAACACATCATTTTAGGGATGATTTTAGTTCTTCTGAAGTTTTTTATAAAGACACTTTGAAGATTTTTGCAAAAGTAAATTCATGTTCATGACATTCATCTGTGACAGAAGCGACTGTTAGACCCAAAACGTCACAAAGTGTCACAGGAGTTCTCGCTGGCTTTTAAAGTGCCGCAGTTAATCTGTCACAATAATGTGACTCCGATCGATATCTGCTTCAAACAACAAGCGCGTGTTTTATGTGAAGCTAAGTAACCTCTGAGAGGCAAAGGAACGTTTTTTAAAAACAATATGTCAAAAATATTTCTCCAACACTCAAAATGGAGAAGTTCAGGGCTACTGAAAGCAGAATTAAAGGTTCAAGCCGCAGCACAGGAAATAAATGATCTCAAAAGAGAAGCATATTGGTTTTGCACACAAATGATATCACTGTGGGTGGAGGGCTTCATGGTATTGAGCTGACAGTTTGTGAAGAATGACATGTCATTCTCAGAATTGCATTTCGTTCCCAGCCTTGGTATTTTCTTCTTGTTTGTTTGGCTTTTTTAACATTCATATTATTTCCAGCTACATTCATAAATTCCTATATTTTGCAGTCCTGAACGTGGAAGCACTAAAGTAAAAGTTAAACTGTTGCCAGGCGAAATATCACAAACCACTAACGTTCACGTTAATGCAGGGCAGGCAAATGAATGAAAGTGCCTCAGTGGATTCTCATCTTGCTTGAGATTATCTTGCCAAAATACTGTAGTTCTTGTGTCACAATATCATACAGTGCAGCGTACAAGTGGTTGTGTTCATGAGCAGGAAGTGGTTTTGCAACCTGTGGTTTTATATCACACCCAGTTGACAATATGTTCTACAGATTACTGTTTTTCTTTTTTTCCCCCTGAACTTATCAAACATTATAACTGTTGACCAAATTACAAGAACAGTGATGAAAATCACCTTTAATATTATTTATGAGGGATGCTTTTAAATTTTGATCAGATTGCGCACTTCTACCCAAGATATGTCTTGAATTAAAAAAAAAATAAATCCAAGGTGGCTCGGGTAAATTCACATACCCAAATGACTCGATTTTTGTTGAGTTTACCGTCTCTGTCTCTTTGAAGCTCAAGAGGACCAGAATGAAACGTCACAACAAACGGCAGCCAGTGACGAAGAGAAGGGGACCGCAAAGCAGGTACTAAACTCTGTCACTGCTGATAAAATGACAAAAAACAAAATGACAGTTGGTCTTCTGGCAGCCGTCTGGGCAATTTCCATCAGTTACAGTTAATCAGTGACTACAGACATGACTACTCAGAATGAGTTATGTGTTGTGTTTTCATTTCCCCTTTTCAGTGGATTTGAGTGGCGATTTTTTGAAGTGCTGATTATGTGCGTACAGTCGTTTCATCTCTATGGTCGATTATGAAATGAGTAAGGAGGAATAAGTGATTCTGCTTTGTTTTCTGAGAGGCCTCGAAAAGGCGCACACACACACGCACACACCTCACACGCCACAATATTTCGTTGCACATAAAGAAACTGCGGGAGCACTGCCACTCACAGCCGCTGTTCTGGTAAGTGAAATGAGAGGAACAATATGAGAAACACAAATTAGCTCATGAAATTTCCAAAGCTGATGTTAGTTGAAAGCATGGTGGTTAATGTGGTGACTTCTGGCCTGACGATAGCATCAATCCAGAACGCCGCTGACAATCATTGTGAGAATTGTGTATCAACACATTGACATCAACATCACCCACACAGTTTTCCAAAAAAAAAAAAAAAAAAAAAAAAGACAGAAAAAAGAGAAAGAAAAGAAAATTCATCTGTGAAAATCAACCGAAAGTTTCACGATGATATTTGTTCTCTGGTCTTGAGTGCGATCTTCGGCGCAGGGGCTTCATTATGTGGCTTACAGTGAAGACATTTCCTGTAGGCGATCATTGATGCGTAAACCTGAAAGTTTTGTGAATCAGATCTAAAATACAATGACTGAAAACAGCCGAGCTGAATTCTGTGCAAGATTCCAATCACCACTTTCTCACATTTTTAGATGAATATCATTGCGCGCGCGCATTCTGCCGCATATTCAATCAAAATCCCCTGATTTGTACAAATGTGGCGAGAAAAGCAGGTCGCCCGGGGTGCTCTTTTAGGTGGTGCAGAAAATATTGCCTATGAGAAAACCTGTAGAAAACAGTGGAAAGTCAGAGCTGTTTGCTGCTGGCTGGGAACAGGAGTGTAAAGCCACTGAACTGTGACTCAGTTGGGCTATCTTGGTTAGAGGCCTGCACCTTCACTATTACTCACTCTAGGGGTTTACTTCTCGGAACCAGGAACCACATAGAGGAACTTGATTCAATATGAAACCGCCTCTAGCTGTTTTGTTGTACAATGAGTGCCACAGAAATAGCAGCTTCTATATGTGGTGATTCAAAGTAAAATATTGACAGCGTCCACTGCGGTATCCCTTGACATCCAATCTACCGAAATTGATCAAATGCAGCTGTGATGTGAGATCTCACATTTAAATAGATGCTGTAAATTCCAAACTCTTTGTTTTCACTACGAGAAGTGACTATATCAGCGTTTGTGATGTATGAACCAGTGTTTACACAGTGTGAGCGACACTGTGAACAACGGAAGACTATCACACCCAAGGGTTCGTTTTTAGCTGCCCTTTTTTTTTGTTCTTCTTTTTTTTTACTTCAACAATAGAAATATCATCTGAGCTAAAATTAAGCAACAGTTTCTCTTCTTGAGTCTCAGCTTTTTGAAATCTTTTGAAGCGACGGTTTTAATTCTGCATGCCTTTTCTGTTTCATTTCTGTTTTCTTGCAAACCACAAATAGTGACATTGTGAATTTCCTCTGCTGGACTTCTGAGTAATGTGAACTTGACGCCAAATTTCTTGGTATCTTAAATTCCTCGTTAGTGTCACTGACACTACTTTTGCAGAAACGTATGCGATTTTTGGAGCTCTTGCAAAACAACATATTTATTCACCTACTGACTTGCAACGACTCTTCTCTTCTTGGCTCAAGCTCATTTTACTGAGTGACATTTGTACCAGTGACTGACAGCTCCAGACCAAAAACCCCACAAGTCTGCTGCGTTCTCTCCAGACAGGATGTATAGCGGTTATCTATTGAAAGTAGCGGTAAAACCCTACTCTCTGATTTTGACGTTTCATTTCAACATTTGTGTCTCATGAGACAACTCTGCATGTCGTTTTTCCCATTTCTCTCACAGTACCTTCAGCTGTAAAACAGTGGACTGTGACACATTTACAAAGCATACTAATGTAGTCCTTTCATGCATCTGTTTCCTCTTACTGTAGGCTTCTCCTGCTGTTATTGAGATTCACGACTCTACAACTGAATGTGAAGATGAAGGAAGGGCCAGTGTGGTGCAGATGGAGGAGAAGGCATTTGTCTCAAGTTTGCACTCTTTTATGAAGGAGAAAGGTACACCCATTGAAAGGATTCCTCACCTGGGCTTTAAACAAAGTGAGTTTACTCTATTATTGCTTTTATATAAACACATTAGTAAAATGAAATTAGAAAAAGAAGTAGATTATTCATGTGTGTGTGTCTCCCCCCCACTCTCAGTTAATCTCTGGAAGATCTACAAAGCTGTTGATAAACTTGGAGGCTATGATTCAGTAAGTACTTTATTTAGCTTATGTAACAGATGCAAAAAAAGGCTTCACTGCTGGCGGGCTTTTAAGTGGAAATGAGCTGTAGGTTTAGGTGCTAGAGATGCAGACAGCGGTGCTGTCAACACATCGCTCCCCATGCTCTGTTTTCTTTGATGTTGACACTGTGGCATAAGTTGTGAGAGTGAAACTCATAATGAAATGGAACTAGATCGAGGCTCGTGTTGACCACCGTTGCTTTGTCCCAGGTTGTAAATACACCAATATGAGCCACCTACGTTAGCACAGGTTTAAAATTGAAAGTGTAATTTCAATACCGAAAACTAGCAGACATGGCATTTAAAGGGTAAGCAACCACTGCCCTTCCTCAAAAACATTTTTACAAATAGATCTATAAGTAAATATTTTAGGGTCCAAGCACCTGAGGTACAAAAATGAATAAATTAATTCACACAAGCGCAGTCTGCTAGGTGTTAGTCCAGGTCTAGTCTCTGACTTGGACCTTTTAATCACACTGTTGCTGCCTTGGTATGTTACACAGAACTAATACAGGGGTGGACAATTAACTTTTCCAAGGGGCTCCATGATAAACTGGGACTTCCGTGGAGGGCCACACCCTCACCGGAGTCCTATTTTTAGCCTGCCCTTTCAAAGAATTAATATCGAGCAGAACTGACTCCACCTTATTGGTGAATTTCCTTGTTTCTCAGTTTCTAATGTACCCCCTTGGGAAAATGAATTGCCTGTGCACTAACAAGTGGCAGTGCACCCATACCTGCAAGCATGTTGTTAACTGTCAATCCTCTTGCCCAATTCTGATTTTAATTTTGTCTCCAAAAATAAATAAATACAAAATTGAGGATTTGTGGTTTGAATGGACCAGTAGGTGGTTACATCCATCTTTTATATACAGTCTATGGTTTCATGATAGAAACAGCATAAGATTAGGATACCAGATACTGCCATCCTAGTGGGAACTGTTTAAATAGTGTAATGATTTTTAACTGTTGTACACGTTCATTTTTGTCAACAGGTGACAGCACGACGCCTTTGGAAGAAAGTCTACGATGAGCTGGGAGGAAGCCCCGGTAGCACCAGTGCAGCTACTTGCACTCGCAGACATTATGAGAGGTGAGGATGACTCTGTTTCTCAAGAACCTTTTTTGGTTCAAACACTATAAGATCAGCTGAGACTCAATTTAAACTGTGCTGCTTATGTGACAGGCTGGTGCTTCCCTTTGAGAGGCATATAAAAGGAGAGGAAGACAAACCCCTGCCTCCAAGCAAACCACGAAAGCCATACAAGAGAAATTTGGATGGCAAGATGACTAAGGCAGAAGGGAAGAGGAAAAGAACTCATTCAGATAGAGACATTGATTCAGAGGTAACAAATTATAACTCTGACAAAACACCTAAAAGAGAAGTGTTTGTTTATATTGTGTTCTAAAATCCCTCCTCCTCTATGTCTTTCAGTTACTCACCCAGAGAAGTCCAGAATCTTCCTGTCAAAGTGAAGCAGTAATTCATCCTCACTCTGCTCTCTGGGCTGACAGACACCACACTGAGCCAAACAGAGCCACCAATAATGTCTGCCCTTCTGTTTACCTTCTCCCCGCATCCAACTCGTGGATTGCTCAGTTATCGACTGCAGCCGGAGAGGTCATCTCTCCTCTGGAGAAAAAAAAGAGAATGGCTCAGGCTAGCCTCAATTTGCCGCCCAGTTCTCAGAGCGAGGATAAAGAAAGGCCCTCCGTCATCCACTGTTCCCAGTCTCCAGCCAGGGCTTCTTCCAGCAGAAACTGCAACTCCTCTGATGGCTCCCCACTCCCTTTATCCTCCTCCTCTTCCCGCAGCCCCTCCCCTTACTCTGTTTCATCAGAGGAAGGTCCAGCAGGAGGTGAAGATAAAACTGCATCAAGCTCAGAAATGTCCCAAAACGCTTCTGTCAAAAATCCATCGGGCCGCAGTGACGATAGCAAGACTGTTAGTAAGACACACAAAGAACCTAAAGGACAGAATAAGGATGTTTCTCAAATCGTCTCTGACTCGATTAAAAACCAAGTTAAAGACTGGAAGTCCTACAAAGGAGCAAGCAAACATTACCTTTATCCTTTCCAGCTACCCACCACATACTCTGTGAAACCTGGCTTTTCTCCAACATCTACCTCTAGCTTCACCAGAGTTATTCCAAAATCTGGCAATGTTCTACGACCCACTCCAGTTCGGCCAAGTACCAAAGGCCAAACGGGTAGGTTGCTTCAGCAGGACGACTCTCTGACTTGTGCAAAGAGGATGTCTCTGTGGCCCTGTCAGACAGAGAAGAGAGAGAAATCCAGGACAATGCAACAGAAAGTTTCTCCCGCTCAGCAGAGCCTGTCCTATTCCGCCGCCAGCATGCCGTTGCCGTGTGTCCTGTCAGGCTACGAGAAAACAGCCAGAGACTCCAGGCTCCAACCTCCCCTGCCCCCTTCATTTATCCCCAGCAGAATGAGACTACCTCCCTCTCAGCTAATGTATCGCAATGTACCAATGGGTCCACCTCCCTCTGCTCTCATCGGGTCTGCTTTTTACTCCTACCCCTACCCCATTCCGCTGTTAAATCCCCAAACTGCATATGCCATTCCTGCCATCAGTCCCATTTACCCTCAAAAGTTGTGACAAAATCACAATGATAATCACAAAACAAGACAGTGGGTTGTTGCCCAGTTGAGTATTGTTGAGGCCTCCTGACATGTTTTAAACATTAAATATTTTCAAGTTATTCCAGTTGAGTGACTGTATGGATCCTGGGGATTAACACCGAGCAGTGACAGCTGCAAATATTTATAGGAGCCAGTGAATCATGTTGAAGACTTGCTGTCCAAGTGCACCTGAAAGGTGCACTACTTAAAAAAAAATTACAATATGCAATATTTCTTTAGCTGCTACACTAGGATCAAATAATGTAATCTGTCTAATATAAATTTTGGAAAAACAGATTAAGGTCAGTTATTTTCAGTTTTAATTTCTTTAGATTTTATCTAGTAAATTTTAATGATATGTTGCTATGATTATTAAAATGAATTTTATATTCAATTCAGGTCAAAATTGAATATCGTCAATTGCACAGTTTCAGTATTTTGTTTTTGGAAACAAAAAACTGTCTAATGTTCCCTGATGTACTGTAGTTATGTCTGAAGATTATTATTATTTTGAATGAATGTTGGTCAGTGTTTGATATAAAAAAATATCTATATTGTTCTCATGTTATTCAAGTGTATTTAAACGAAAGACTAAAACAGCCAACAAATAAAGAGAAAACATGAAAACATATTTGTTCTTTTTGTTCAGTTCAATCACAGCACTGTAAGATTGTGAAAGATGAAAGCTTTAGCACTAGGCTCTCTCCTCCGCCTTCTTGATATGATGTTCTTCTGCTTTCCTGCCCGCTGTATCTTCGGCGATGCTGTTAGCTCTTTTTCGTAGCGTCCTGATGACACACAGTTTGTGCTCCAGGGGGTGATGGCAGTCAAACCTTAATTAGAAAAAGTTGCATTTCCTGAGAAAATGCAGTGTGAATGCCTTGTAGTGGAATCTGCTGAAAACAGCTGAAAAAGCAGAAGTTTCAGCTGAAAAGAAGTAAAAAAGCAAAAATTGCCACAGGTCAGATTTGAACCTGTGCCAACTGCTCTCAAAGCAGCTGCTCATCTCACTGAGCAGAAGAGGCTGAGATTTGTGTTTATAAGAGGTGAAAAGCTGAAAATTCTGCTGAAAAGAGGTGAACTTTTTGAACTTTCTGCTGAAAATAGATGAAGAAACTGAAAATTCTGCTGAAAAGTTGTGCTCAAAACAGGTGAAAAAACTTTTTGCTGAAAAGACATGAAAATGCTGAAATGGATATTAGAAAATTTGCTGAAATCATAAAAACATTGCAGATATGTAATAAATTGGCAGAAAATTGTAGTGTGGTCCATTCATTTTAATGGGCCAAAAAATGGCACAAAAAGTTTAATATTTCAAAAAGTATAGCAGTTATGAGCACCAAAAGATATAGCACACATCTGCAGAAGGAGCAGAACAGTTTAAAGTTCGAATGGTGAAAATCAGTTGAAAACTGAGGGAGGAGTTAAGCGGCAAAGAAACGGAGCAAGTAGAATAATAAAGGATCAAAGAATAAAGAGAAACAGGATCACAATATTTTACGTTACCCATCAACTTTTAAATGTCCCCCATTACTAATGGAAATCTCACAGTCTAAGAAGGCAGTCATTTTTCATAACCTCCATGGTGAACTTGATGTGTTTCTCCACCAAGTTAATCTGATCAGTGAATTGTGGTACATCCTGAGGTTTGATTTTCAACCAGGTGTCATCCACATACCTGTACCAATGACTTGGGGGTGTTCCAGGGTAGGATAACAGAGCCCCGTTTTCCACTTCTTCCATGTACAAGTTGGTCACAGTGGGTGAAACTGGGGAACCTACGGCACACCCATGTTTCTGCTTGTAGTACTGACACTTGTATTTGAAATAGGTGGAATGAAGACACAGTTCCACAAACAAACACACTTGGTCGGTGCTGAGAGTGGTCCTGCTGCTGAGGTTGGGGTCATCCTGTAATCTCTTATGAACTACCTTCACTGCTTCAGTGACTGGAACACAAGTGAAGAGAAACGTAACATCATATGAGACCATTGTTTCATCTGCCTCCATTATGACATCTCTAAGCTTCTCAACAAAATTCAAAGTGTTCTGGATATAGTGTTTAGAGCTGCCTATTAACGGGTTGAGGATCAAAGCCAGAAACTCTGAGTTGATCATGCAGACAATTGGTCTTAAAGGTACACCCTGTTTTTGTATCTTCGGTAAACCATACAGACTTGGTGTAGTTTCCCCTGGGTGTAGCCTGTGGTATGAGGTCTGGTCAGCAGCATTGTCTTAATCTAAGTGCTTGACACATTCTATGACCCTTTTCCTGTAACCACTACCTGTGTCTCGATTCAGAGCCTCATAAGTATTTTTGTCAGTGAGCAGTGACAAATTCTTCTCAATATAGTTTTTCTGTTATTTGTGTTTGCTGATGTGCATTAAGGAAACTGCAGCTGTCTGAGGCATGTGGTGAGAGCTGCAACCTTGCAGGTCTGATGTAGTCCAGATAAGTTCAGAGGATGCTGATAGCGTGCAACACTGAACATCACTATGGTGGCCGCAGTGCAGGCAAAAAATATGAAAGAACTATGAAGCAAGTGCAATGAGGAGTGATGAGAAGGAGCAAATAGGACAAATGAGATACTGCAGTAAGGTTGTCTGAAAGAGCTGCAACGAGCGAAGCAGATGATCTCTGAATTCACACGAATGAAACTGCAGGCTAAGAGCCCAGATAACGTGTAGATCTAGCTCCCAGTTTGGATTTGTGAGACAGAAACCATCTCTACTTTTAAGATTAGCTTTAAAACCTTTGATAAAGTATATAGTTAGGGCTGGATCAGGTGACACTGAACCCTCCCTTAGTTAAACTTCAATAGGCCCAAGCTGCTGGGGGACTTCCCATGATGCAATGAGCATTTCTTCTTAATTCAACTCTATTCACACTCTGTGTGTTTATATGCTGCTTTGTATTTAATCATTAGTTATTTTTAATCTCCGGCTCTTTTCCGCAGAGTGTCGTTTTTGCTTCCTCCCTCCCCACTCATCCACGACCACTCATGGCACAGCCTCCCTGAGCCTGGTTCTGCCAGGGGTTTCTTCCCATTAAAAGGGAGCCGCTTCCTCATAATGATTAATCTGATTGTTGAAGTTTATTTTTATTGGTTTTAGAGTCTTTACTTTACAACACAAAGCATCTTTACTGTTTACTGGCAATTAAATTTTATCAAATTCAATGACATGCTGATTTAGGAAATCAAATTGACTTCTACGGCATCAGTTATGTCTTTGTGTGTTTGTAATAATCACAATCTTTTGGTATTTCTTGAGTGAATATGCAGTACCCTGTCCTGTCACTGTCTTTTATACAGTGTCTATTATATTATGTCTATTAGTGGTATGGGAAGCATTTCTATGAGGGGTTTTCTAGATCATAAGTAATGCTTGTGTTATATATTTGATAGTATTAGCAGTAATTATCTGTAAATATATAAAATATATAATAAATATATATATAAAGATATCTCTCGCAATATAAGCACAATAACATAACTACTAATTATGATCCGTGAAAACACAATAGAAATGCTTCTCCCACCACTTCCTACCACTCTAGCATTACTTACAACAATCTTCAGCAACATGCAATATTTTGAGTGTATTGCTTGTATTCACAGCACGTGCTATGTAGAGAAGATTCCCTCAGTGATGCATTTCAGGAAAAACCGGGCTCATTGAACTTTTAAAGTTTGCGCTCCTGTAGCAGAAAATCCTCAACATCCCCGATCAATATTCTTCCTGAATGTCTAGAAACGAATTTACTGTCTTTTATTGAATGCTCCGTCCAATTATTAATAAAAAAATATACTAAGCCTACGAGAAGGCTTGCCTGACAAGCTAAACTCGGGGAAACGAGCACAATGTAAATCTCGCGAGAAGAATCCCAGTGGCGCGAATAAACAACGAGTTTTTCCGCTAACTTGTGGCTGCTGTGACAGTAGTAGTCGCATTAGTACATTTTTTCTCATATTATTCAGTTTTAATTGCTCTATTTTTATTATTAATTTATTTTTAATTCAACAGATATTCTGCGTTTTGGTGAAATTTTGTATTTTTACTGAAAACCATGTCGGACGCTTTGTCTGACGACGGCAGCGACTTCAACCAGGATGACACCCAGGAGGATGTTATGACCCCGGCCGAGCTGATCGCTAAACTGGAAGAAGTAGGCCAGATTATTCCCCTGACGTGCAGACTCTTCACCTCTATTAGATATTCAGCACCGTCTTCACTGTTGTGTCCGTGTGTGTCGCCCACAGGCTTGGCTAAATGAGAAGTTCTCACCGGAGTTGCTGGAGAACAAATCAGAGGTGGTGGAGTGTGTGATGGAGCAGCTGACTCATATGGTAAACTACCCGGGGAATACCTCCTGCTGTGGGTTTCTAATGTTCAGTGGCATGCATGGTTATAGTTGAGTTTCTGAATTGCAAAACAGCAACTGAAACGCGAAGGACTGCAACCTATGACAATGTGCATGACTGATTCAAATGCAGCAGAGGGAAAACTATATTCAGTACTGTGCAAAAGTCTCGAGCCACCTCTCACTTTTTTATGTTTTGCTATGATGTAGTGAAATTGATGCAGAATGTAAGGCAAAAGCAAAGTTAGTACAAGTCTAATGAGCTTGAAAGTCCATATTCCGTATGACCACCTTTATGTTATACACAGCCTGAACTCTCTTGGGCAAGCTTTCTTGTAATTTCTTTAAGTAATCTTTAGGAATTGTTCTCCAGACTTCTTAAAGGACATTAAAAGCTCTTTGATGTCGGCTGCCTTTTGTTCTGTTCTCTGTCAAGATGATCCCACACTGCTTCAATAATGTCGAGGCCAATCCATGACTGATAGTGTTCCGCTGTGTGGGTTTTTTTTGTTTTTGTTTTTTATGTTTGGGGGTTTTTTTTTTTTTGTTGTTTTTTTTCCCATCCAGGTATGCTTTTACTGCATTGGCAGTGTGTTAGGGATCATTGCCATGCTTAAAAATGACTTGTTTGGAAAAAAAAACTTGTCTAGTTTGCACAATTTTATTTAATGGCACACATGCTGAGATATACCAAGCTGATTCTCAGTGAGAATCATCTTGTTGGTGTAGAAATATAATTTCATACCTGTAAAATGTTTTTTTTCTTTGGCATTTTTAATAGATTCAACTAAAGGAGTGAAAAGAAAGAATGTGTTTTTTGCTACAGGCTCCCAATAGCAAAGTGCCTAAAGTAGCACGTTAAAATAGCTTCTTTGTTAAGTTGTCTGTTGTTTTTGCAGACACGTTACTGGCTTTTCCTTCGAATTCGGTGCCTTTTCGTGCTCGGATGATTCATAGGTCAGTGTTAAGTGGCTTAACAAACAAAAATAGGTGCATTCCACCTCTTCTAAACTGTGAATTTTTTTTTAACCCATAAGAAGCAAAAGATTGTAGAAAAAGACCCATTACAATTCACTAGAGCTCAAAATGCCACTTTATACACACAAATTAATTTATTTTTCAGTGTGAGTTTAAAGAAAGTAATTTCCTCTTCAGTGGGTCAAAAAACATCAAATGTTCAAAATATAGAAGTTGAATTCAGGAATATCTGAGATTTCTTCTTTTTGTTCGTTTACTTGAATTATTACAAAAATGTTTTAATTTCTTCTGTCACCTGACAGATCAGCACTTCATTGCTGGTTTTCTTACTATTTAGTTTCATTAGTATGGATAAATTGATCTATAGGAAGCCCTGCAATTGATATCAAGACTTTGATGGTAATGTCAAATGTGTAATGTGGTGGTTTCAAAATAAAATCTCAAACAATTCAGGGCAATGTGGTTTGCTCTGTGACAAACTACTAACTAAAGCTGCTGCCTGTCAGTAGGACCTTGATTACATTACTATACATCCAGATGTGGAGAGTCATTCATTTCAGATGATTAGGATGGTATTAACACTGATATTCAAACATATCCCAGGGCTGTTGCTTTTCTGGTCATTCTGAGTAGCCCTGAATAAAAGGACCCTTTAATTTCTGACAGTTTTGTCACCAACAGGAGTCCAACTTGCAGCGGGTGAAGAAAGGCGATGCAAAGGCCAGCATCCATCGTATGGAAATAGACAGGATCCGCTACGTTCTCAGCAGCTACCTGCGCTCTCGTCTGCAGAAGGTCGGTTGGGTCGACGCCACAAAACTGAGTTTTCGCTAAGTTGGTGACATCTGCCTGACCTTTTGTGCTGTTCATGTCTAGATTGAAAAGTATTTCCCACATGTCTTGGAGAGAGAGAAGTCTCGGGGTGAGGGCGAGCCATCTCTGCTGTCGCCTGAGGAGTTTGCTTTTGCCAAAGAGTGAGTGTACTGGAATAAAGTCGTTTAAATCGCTGCGGTTCTTGCAACACTTGGGATTTTTTTTTTAAATCACATGCCAACACATCTGGCTTGCAGGTATTATGCCAACACAGAAAGCTACCTGAAGGCTGTAGCACTGAAGCGCATGCCAGCCAATGTACAGACTATGGATATGCTCAAAGCAGGTAAGGTGTCGTTCTGTGTCTAAAATGGTGATACTATTAGCCCATGCAGACAAATGGTGACATTTGCTGTGACATTTTTACTGACCATTGCACTGGATTCACCACTGTGTATCCTAATGTTAGTGCCTGAGCCCTGCCTGGACTCCTTTGTGTTTCTGCGAGTGAAAGAGAGACAGGAAAACATCCTGGTAGAGCCTGAAACGGAGGATCAGAGGTTTGTTTGCCAATATTTCTCTGGATGTGCTATTATTTAGGCATCCAGTAGGTGACAGTGTTGCCTTCTTGCATTCGCTAACCTTTTTCTGTATAGATACTAAACTGATAAAATCTCCACTGTGTCTCTTCTATCAGAGAGTATGTCGTGGATCTCGAAGAGGGCTCTCAACACCTAATGCGTTATCGAACTATAGCTCCACTTGTGTCAAGTGGAGCTGTGCAGTTGATATGAATGCAAAGGTCAGTACCAGTGAGCCTTGACTGAGGCATCTTTGTCATTAACTCAATACTGCCCTCACACCCTCTTCTACAGGCATCTAAAAATTCATTTCTGCAGCTCTTACATAAGCCATGGCTTTGCGGTGACATCTGGATTTATTTTTAGTGCTTACTTTTTTCTCTTTCCCTTTTTTCCCTTCTTGAGTGTTCATTGTCTCTTGGCAACAGATAATAAAAAACAGCATTGAAATTTTAAAGCACCATGATGTGTTTACAACAAATTTTAGTTGCCATCTCTAAACTAAACTACTGTTAACAGTCAAGGGCAATTAATAGTGGTCTTTTATATGTTGCAGGTTGCTTGTTACTTTGGATCCAGGAGACATTCCTGAAATAAAGACTGCACAGAGATCACATCAGGAAGCATGCCCTTCATCTTCATCTTTCATCCAGAATAAGGACTGACTTTTGGGATGTAAATATAGAGATGTTTGCAGCACCATGGGACCAGAATTTAATTCTGTGGGGGCGGGGGACACACAATCGAGGTCACTGCCAGCGGAAACTAAAAGCTGTGGATGAACCCTGTTTACTAAACTAGGTTTTTTGCAGCGCTGAGTTTGTATTTTTGGATCTTTTTAATCATGCCATGACATATGCTTTGTTGTGTAGTACGTTGGTGTGCGTGTGACTGATAAAGACAGCTCTGTCTAATCTGTTTATTCATTACTCTTCATGTTGCTTCATCCAAATGATTCATGTTATTGGATGATTTCTCAGCTGCTCCATAACCGGATGCATCAGATGACCCGATGGTGAAATTTCATCAGTTCACTTGGCATCATAATGCCTTCCATCCTGTGCTCATGCTACATGTGCATGCCTCTTTGCAAGATCAGGGTTTGTTTGCTGTGATTTAAGGACATTCACACTTGAATTAACATGCTTTAATGTCATTGATTATCCTGTTAATGCTCACGTAGCTGTTGTACATCGTGACATTACTCTTTTTCACATGTTGAAAGTTTCCTTTTTGACTTTGCTTTAAACTTTAACCTAAAAGATGTTATGAGAACATTGTTATGTAAGTGTTTCAGCGCGAGCAATCAGTGCTTATTGTTTGCCTTCACATAAATTCACCAGTAATTAGAACTAATAAGGGATTGAAAGAGTGGGCTTAGACAGTCGTCTTGATTACTCTCTGTTGCTAACTCTTAAACTGCATTCATAGAAGACCTGGAGAAGAAATGTTACTTGATGTTCTGATTATCACACTGCTGTCATATAGTGTGGGCCTTGACCTGGTAAAACCAGGAACAAATCAAGTTGATTTAGATGTCTGATAGCATACAGTGTGGGGAACGGCCCTGTTATTATTCCTATTAAAATGTTGGAAAATAAAGTAAATATTCCCTCAGGCATCGAAGATAGTTTGAAATGTGAGTTGGAGAAAAAAATAAAATGATTGTGAAAAAAAATTGCATTTATTAAACACTACACCATTTTTTTAGGCTTTGTAAAATCTTGACATTTGTAACAGTTTTTATCATTTCACACTAATTGTAAAGTCATAAAAATGTCCTGTAGTTTGGTGGCAACAGTCTCAGTAAAGATAGGTCTTCCATGTGTGGATATGTATGGAACTTGATATACTCGCATACGCACATGGACTGATTCCTGAATAGCTTCTTCGGCTAAGTGACCAGCCTGCTGAGAGTTGTTTGTAATCCGGCCCTCCTCAGGTTTGCACATGCTGATGGACTGTGGGGCAGTGATTCCTTTAGAGCAGGCGCTAGATAGCAAAGGTTTGGAGCCATGCCCAGGCCTCTGTGGGATCTGTGTCCACTAACAGGTGTGAGAATAAAGGGCAGGATAACCTGGATAGTTTCCATAATGCAGAGTGGAATTACACAAAGAAGACTTTGATGTATGTAACGCAGATCGTCAACACTGGACAATGAATGTGCAAGGTGACGATACAAATATTTAACTTCACATGGTTAACATTTAGGTGTGTTCATATGTTTCTTTCCCATAATTAAATTATTTATTTATGCAAAGTAATGGCAACCTATGAAAACATAAAACTTACTGAAATGCAGTACCACAGGGAGACATAAAGAGAAAAATAGTCACAAGCTGATTGGTCAGGACAGCGAAGAGGGTGGAGTTTACAATATGACATCTAAACTGAGGTGATATAAATGTGTTGTGCCAGATTCTCCTGTGGGGAACAACTGACAACACAACTGCAACACGCTACTCATGGGAGATTGTAAGTACATTTTTAAATGTCAGAATTACACACAAAGATTGTTGCATGTTGTCACACACCAATCTTTGTGTGCAACTTTTTTTTCTTTTTTAAATACAGATTTTCTTGTAATTGTGACAGATTTTTTTCTTTTTTCCAGAACTCCAAACATTGAGGACAATATTCCCATCACTCAGCATAGGAATACCAGCATGGAGATGTCCAGTACACCGTAAGCAGACACAACACACACACAAACTGTGCAGATTAGCTTGCACAACTTCTTTAGGGGTTAAATTAAAATTACCATAATATTTTTTATCAGATCCCTTTCACGTTGTGATGCCTTCCTTAAAAGCCCTGCATAAACATGTAATGACACAACTGCGATATATACAAAGATATATTCACATTTCCAGTCAGTACTGAGGTCCACGTGTGTTTCTTGTTAGTGTCCTGCCAGTGGTTGGCTTTGGGTCGATGGCTCGGACAGCCGGACTGCTGGAGATTGCTGTCAGGCTGTGCTTAAACCAGCGTAAACAACTGTGTCCTCATGTCTGGGTTCCCATCCTGAAACCCCAGCGATCCTGCATCCGTCCTCCAGCTTCAGAGCACTTATCCTCTGACATCTTGAGCCAAGTCTTTCCGCCCCATCCTTCCTCACCTTTCCTCGATGACTTGGACGACGGCGATGATGATGTGTTGTTCCCAATCAAGAGCAAACGTGTTGTTTTTGCCGACTCGCGGGGATTGTCTCTAACAGCCGTGCGAGTGTTTTCCGACAAAGAAGAGCAGTCTGACCTCGACCTGCTGCCATCACTGCAGTCTCTGGGCAGCATGACAGAGGATGGCTACAGCTGCACAGTCAGCACCTGCTGCCCAGGAACACAGCTCAAACTGGGCTTCCCGCAGCCATCTGCAAATTTCCAGGCCTTTCGTGCCAAGCTGGCAGAGAGCATGGTCATCTTGGAGAACTGCAGTATCAGCGAGAAGGCCCTCCGGGGTACCGTAAGGGTTAAGAATGTCAGCTACCAGAAGGATGTGCGTGTGCGCATCACCTTTGACTCGTGGCAGAGCTACAGAGACGTGCCCTGCACGTACCTGCAGAAACGCTTCGGAGGACCTCAGACGGACATCTTTGAATTTGACATTACTATTCCTAAAGTGCTAGATGCCAAAAGGAAGATTGAGTTCTGTTTAAGTTATTTGCCAGGAGGGCACAGCGAGCCTTTTTGGGACAATAACGATGGACAGAATTACAGCATTACAGTGAGCGTGAACTCACATCTGTGCCATGGGAAGAATCTAAGTGAAAGGTCATGACTCACTAAACCTAGAAGTGATCCTGTTTTTTTCCCACCTTCGTGTATACTGTATCAGTCCTGGGTGAAGGTTTCGTGTACATTTTTGTGTTTTTCTGTGAAATGTTACTTCTTTTATTTTTGATCATGTTTATACTGCTTAGTAACAGTTCTATATTTTAAAAATGTCTTTAAAACAGATCAGTTTTGGTGTCAGTTCCTTTCACGTTAAGCATCACACACTGTGTCCTGCATTTTGGCCTGTCACCACAGGATGAATTATTGTTGTGCGACAGGGAGGGGATCCCTTTCACTTTAGGCATTTCTGGGATTCCCATATAGGTCAGAGATTACTGGGCAGGGACAAACAGGAGGCCAATAGCAGAAGCCGCTAATCTTAGCACAGCTGCCAAAGAGCGACTGCAGGGAGCTTTGAGAGCTTCCTCATTACCTTTCTCTTATGTTCAAACACTGAACCTCCTCCTAATGGCTTTTACTGTTACAAAGTATCCTACTGTTCTGCAGTATGACAATTTCTTAGTCATAACCTTACATTTAAAGTGAAGCAGGAAAGTATTCAGTGAGGATGCTGGAAACTAACGTTCATGTTTCAGTGTAGTATAAGTGATTAGACTTCATTTTGTAGGAGAAACATGGCAGTGTATGTTGTTTGAGAGGTGATCACAATAAACTGAAATAATCTCCACAGGAAAAAAAAGAAGAAGTTTACATGCCGTCACACCAGCTTTGACTTGTCACAGCAAAGAAAGAGCAGGAGGACTGATGATGGCTGAGTAAGCTATGAAAGTGAGCAAGTGTCCATATTAGAAAAACGTCATCTTGACTATTATTTCCCTACTGCAACAAGTCAAAATGTCAGTTGTGAAAAAAACACATCAAAGGGAAAATGGGCAAAAACAAAAAGAACATCACCATGATGATTCCAGAAAAAACAGTCTTCTTAAGCCTGCTGTGTTTTCTGTGCATTTTTTTTTGTCATGGATGCATGTTCATTGTATTTCCAGCTGTGATTAGGATGGAGTAATGCTATACACACTTTTATAAGTCTTCTAGTTTAAATACACTATCTGGTCCAGGCAGGAGGGAGGAGGGAAAGCAGCACGAGTGCACCCTGAGAGGTGACTCTTTCCACAGTGTTCTGACCTACACATGATGGGCTCAACCATCTTTTTGCATCACAGCGTCTGTCTTGGCTGCAGACTTGCACACTTCAAGTTCTGCGCCAGCGCTTCCCTCAGCGTCCCACGCTGATGTTGCACACTTTGCAGCTCGGGTCTTTCTTGGCATTGGCGGTGGTCAGACTCATAAGCTGGTGCCCGCTGATTTGCTCCACGCCGCCCTGATCCAAGTGAACCGGCTCGGTGAACAGCACCTCGAGGATGACGTCGCTGGCGTGGCAGTACAAGGGCTCCTCCCCGGGTCTCTGAGAGGCAGTGTAAGTCAAAAAGGGGTTGGAAGCCAAGTCCAGCATAGGGAGGCGGGTGCGGCAGAAGGCATCTCCCTCTGAGCCAACAGGGGCAAGCACCAGCACCACATAGTGGTAGGCCGTGTACATGCAGTAGAAGTCTGCAAAATACAGGCAGATGTTGGGGTTCAGCAGGTGTCCAGCCGGGATCTGAAACCGCAGGGGTCCGTACGGGGAGTCTTTGGGAGGGAGCCCTGTATCAAACTCTGTGTTGCAGCTGAAGAAGACTCCATGCAGTTTGCCGCTGATGGGTGAGCCGTGACTCCCACTGGTGTCTTTGAGGGCTGGACGCATCAGACCTCCACACTCCTTTCTAATTCCATACATTAAAAAAGGAAAATGAGTTATTGCACTCCGTTCATATGGGAATGTATAATAAAGAGAAAAAGTGAAGTGCCTACCTGACATAATCAAAGTAGTCTGGGTGCTGGTTGCGATAAAAGACAGAGAATTTCAGCAGCCTCCCCGCTGAGCCCTTGGCCTTGTCGAGAAGCTGCTGTAGGTGCTCCATTGCGTAGTCTGCAAAGTTTAAGTTTTGAAGCTGTGAAACTACTTGAAGTCTACACTACTTTCAAAGGTTAATGACTATCTGGTGCTGAGACAGAATTGTGGGTTGTTGTCTTGCCATTTTTGTGCGCTGCACTTTTTTGTTCCTCTCTTGTATCACTTTGGTCAGATCTCTGATGTGTGACTGCATGCATAATCACTGTTATTTTAGTCACAACACACGAGTGCATGTCTTACCCCCAGTGCAAAACTCCACCACCTGGCTCCACTCTGAGACCAAGTAATCACCATCTGGCTGTCGGACAGCAGTTTGAACAGCAACACAATATTCTGTCCGCGGGCTGAGGAACCAGTGTCCCCTCACTGCCATGGGGAGAGGCACGGCTTTGGCCACCAGCTTGGTCGGCACGTCCTGCAGGATGAAGCAGGAAGCAGGTGACACCAGGGTACAGGATGCAAGCCTTTAACGGTCTGCCGCATGCATCATTTACATTTCAAAGCCGATGCAGATGCAATTGTTAGTCAAGCATTTCCTTCCATAAACTTTGCCTTTATTAGTGTGAGATTCCATTTTTAAGCCCCAGCTGCTGTAACTAGGATACATCTAATCAAAACAGCAGCTTCGTTTTGACCAAGGCCTCTAAGCAGCACAGCTAATTACTACAGGCTCAGAGGTCCATATATCCATAGCAACATCTCTGATGCAAGTTTGTTTGTGCCTCTTCGTGTATCAGAGAGAAATCATATCCTCCATCTAAGAAGAGCTCGCTCAGCCTGCCTTGATTTCACAAAAGCACTTTTTAGTTTGTGAATGCGTGCTGCAATAATATGCCATAATTACAGTCGGCATTTTGCATCTGCGGAGATAGCAACTGTTTCTTTTCATTATCATTATTTCAGGCTACAGGCATGCCATCAGTATAACTATTAAAAAGAACACGAGAAAAAAAGGGAAGAAAATTTAAAAAATGATTGGAAGGAAAAAATACGTTTTGAAATGTATAAATAGAGAATAAGGCTTGTGGTGGCTTTGGATGTGTGGAGCAGGCAAGAGGGAATGCATAGCTGTTGAAGTCTTTGGAGTTAGTAGGGTTTCATCATTAAGTTTAAGTTTAATTATGCCACAGTTTATTTTTAATGTCTGAGTAATAGCTCATAGTGCTGGCGGGGGCACAGAAGTGACCCTATGTGATAATGACTTCTCTAAAAGCCATCTGGGGTCAAACGTGCTGGAAGTGCTGGTAGAAGTTCATCATCATTTGGGGCTGCTTTGTTACCACAGTGCCTGTCAGCTTGCAGACACTGAGGGAAAAAATATTAATTTGAAAGCGGACCAAGAAAATTTCCATTTGAATTTCAGGACAGAAGTCAATATGAGAGCGGACTTAACAAGATGATGATCAACAGCAAGTTAATGAACCACAGAAAAGCTGCAGGTTTCAGAATGGCCAAATCATGACTTTAGCCCACTTGAGATGTGACTGTGACCTGAATAGAAGATGCACAATCATGAAATCTCAGAGTCCACAAAGGCCTCACAAGCAGCTACAGGAAATGAGCGATGAAGTTTTCGCTGGTAAAGGAGATAAAACAAGTTCATGAAGTGAAGAGTTCACAACTTTTTCCGCCTTGCACTGTAAGATGTGACTCAGCACTTCAGGTACAGATATGAACTGCTGTTGTGTTGAGTCATGTTATGTTTGTCTTTAATTGGGACGTCAGTGCTGAATGAAAATCAGACCGGGCTGTATGAGTAACATAGAGGTTCTGGTAACCACAAAGGAGTTCACCAGCTTCTGTGGAACTGCACACTGCATGAGTATTTCTAAAATTCATCCAAGTCAGCAATCTATCTTGCTCACACTGAAAAGTCTGCATAGCTGGAATAATGTTTAGATTAACTTAAAGTGGAACTAAGTTCAACAGGAGTTCCCGCCGTTCTGTGGGTCTGAGCCGCTATCATGGCTCAGAGCAAATGAGGATATGTCTTATATATCTAATATGACCCAGAGAGAGCAGATGGAAAGTAGCTGGTAGCTACACATCTCTTCCCTATGCTCAAGATTAATAGACTCTGACCAACATTAAAGATAAAACTAAAAAAAGATTTGTTGTCACATTATATCTGCGTTTCATGAAATCTTTTAAATTAATGAATTTAACCATGCACACGGGAAGGAATTAACATGAAAATACGTCTCCATGCTGCAGCTGAATTTGTCAGGTTTTGTCCACTTTCAAAAAAATATATAATAAAAGAAACAATGTGCAAGTGAGTCACTGGCCCGAAGCTGTTGACTGCACACATTTTCCTTTTCGCTTGTATTGGAAGTGACTGAAAGGGCACAACCACAGTTTTCTGTGTTCCGAGTAACAACGTGTAAGGCAGTCATCTGCTCAGCAAAGCAGACTTCGATGAAAATCAAATGATTTCCTGCCTCGTTCGTGCTGCCCGCTGTTAATTAGGAAATGACGCACAGTAAACGGATGATGAAAACGAGCACTGTGACCGGTGTGAATCTGGAGCATGAGTCTAGATGACACCAATACGGAGCAGGCTGCCTTCGGGGAGAAGGTGGGGGAAAGGTATGTGAGGTCATGCTGGAATTACAGAATGATCAGACCCTGTGTTTGAAGCGGTTGGGGTCCCTGTTGGCCTTGCGGCTTAAGTCGATGAAGAAGTGTGTGGCTCTGGCCGTGTCCTCGGGGGTCATATCCCACATGATCCGGAAGGAGTCGCAGGTCACCTCACAAATCTGGATATTACAGGGGGTCGAAAGGGGAGCATCCATGTCTGTAATCTGCCATTAGAATTAGAGATAAAAGCACTGAGTTAGATTGTAATAAGGGGATGTAATACTGGTGCCCCAGATAGGGGTGGGGGTGGGGGATATCTGCTAAGAGATTAAACCGTGCCACTGTACAACAGTTCAAAACAAAACACCTCAGCTGAATGAAATTAACCTTTCATTTAGAGATCTGTGTCCAAGCTCTTTCTTCACTGCCCCCCCCCCCCCCCCCCACCCTTAACTGACATTTCCCATCATTGCACAACTCGATACGCTCCCAGCTGAGTGACTGGCCCCTGTCCCCCCCCTCCTGCATTTCATAATCCACCTACAGCAGTCTCTCAGCAACCACACGTCTCGCTGCCTCCCTCAATCTTCTCCTGTAATTCGCAAGGAAGGGGTCACAAACAAAAACCTTTCCGCACCCGTCAGCAGGCATCCAAACGTAAAAGGGAAAACTTTCTAAACATTTCTGTCTCCTTGCTGATATCTGCTCCTTTTCAAAACTGCAAGCGACGCGACTCCTTTCAGCTCAAGGAAAGCAGGGAGGTTTAAGCATCTGTAGCAGGTGATGTATGATCATATTTCCTGAGTTGCCCATCAGCAGTTCGATCTAGGCTGCTGCACATAGCCTTGAGTGTCAGGCTGGGAGCAATCTGTTGGCCAGCCTGTGTTTGTCCCATTAACTGTCACCTACCCTCCTCTTAAATGATGGTAACTCTCTTCAGTGTGTCCACAGTGCTCCTGTTTATCCCAGCTTGCTTGCAGTTTTCATCAGTCTAGTGTTACTGCAATAGTCTCCTCCACAGCTACAGTATATTTACTGATCTCTTGCAGTATTTTCAACACCAAAAGCAGCATTTTGCATATTTCTCTTATTAGCCCTGGCACAGTGAGCACGTGGCAAATATGTGTTCAAAAATAACTCCCCCCGTTGTGCTCCCTGTGATCCTACAAATTGCCTGGTTTAGAGTCATTGTCTGATTGCCGGGTCTGCTAAGGTGCGCCCCACCCGTCAGTGTGATGGACAGGCTGCGGTAGCTCATTAAAACCTGTGAACTGTGAAATTTGTGCGATGGCTCGTTCACACGGGCAACCGGGGCAGGGAGCCGCACCGTGCACGTGCAGTTCCACGCGTCTGTTTTCCAGCTGCTGTTCTCTTTTCTTGCCATAGTGTGCCTTTTTTTTTCAGAGATAGAAACTGGGGCAACAGAAGATTCTCTCAGGACAAGTCATCAAAGCTCCCCGTGCGTCTGCATATGCTCCACTTTTGGATGGCAGAGATGTGAACACAGTTCAAATTCAGGTTGTTATACCATTCACACAATTACATTTCTCTCACTTAGAAAAAAACACACCAGTGTGAGCCAATTATCTCCACCACATTACCAGCTTTAACAGACAGCTGCTCCACATAAGGCAATGTGGTCTAACTAATAATTATTATGAGTACACATCATAACTCATAATTCATCTAGAAGTGCATAATTAGGCTACAGTTCACATCTCTGGCTGAAGTACATAACACACACGCAGATGTTGTGCTGTAATCATGCATATGGAGCAGGGCATAGAAAGCAGCTCTCTGGTTCAAAGCTACGTTTCTTCTTCTTCTTCTTTGAGGAGAATAGTTTAAAAGACATTTACATAGCTAGGCGAGAGGGGAGGAAAAGGCGCAACCTTCTCGCTTTAGTTCTTAAACTGGGATGCTGAAAAGGCAGTCGCCGGGTATGAAAATGGAAATATTATCTCTTCGTTAAAGTAGTTTGAAGCGATGCACAGTTGGCACTGACATTTACCAGAATGACGCCCAATCTCTTTACACGAATCAGTCAGGGCTGCCATGTGAAATGTCCTCGCAGTCGCACGCAAAATGTCATTGGTGGGATTTAATAAATACCCAAAGTTGGCAGGGGGGAAAAATGCATGTTGACACCAAGAGAATAACAATCTGTAAATAAAACTCCAGCATCTGCTGCATTCATCTGACTTCATGTCAAATATATTTGGAGAAAACACACACACACACACACACACACACACACACACACACACACACACACACACACACACACCCAGGATAAGATCATTTGATGTCAACAACTTGTAAATAGACTCGTTTAATAAATTGATTCATTTTCTGGGACTCAGAATAATGTAATGTGAAGAATAATGTAAAAAAAATTCCTTACTTGTATGAGGCTCAAATTTGAGATGGTAGAAGGTCGTCTTATTTCGCTTTCTAATTGCCTGCTATCGTTCAGCCGATGATAGATCCTCCAGGAAAACTGATTAGGAGGTGAAACGAACACACAGCCTCCTCTCTTCCTCTTTCTCCGTCTGTTTCTCTCTCTCTGTGTCACACAAACACTCTAACCCCCCACCTCCCACTTCCTGCCTCCCTCTCTCCCCCCCCCCCTCCCAATCTCATTTTTCGCTCTGGGCGCTGCACGATGATAACTTGACTCCTCTGCACCCATAAAGGATGAATTAAAAGCTGAAAGAAGGAAAGGGGGGATTTAAAAAAAGAGAAGATTTTTCCAGTTGCAGTGTGACCGCAGCGAGACACTCAGTGTACCTCGGCAGCATCGGAGCTCTCGCCAGCCAACCGTGCACAGCACATCACATCACTCGCTTGTAAATCTGCCCCGAAGCACAAAATCCAAATATACTCTAATCTGAACACTGAACTGCCAACATAAATGTCACCTCTCAGATATGGAGAAAGTCTGGGCTCTGGGAGTCTGAAGGTAGAAAGAATAACTGCTTTTTGCGCACTCAACTTGCCACACATTATTCTAAACAAATTACACTGTGAGTGGTGGCCCATAAAATTACACAGAGTCCTGTCAAGACCTCAAAAAACATACATGTGCCAACTGTCATGCCATATGGACCAACTCCACAGGGCATCTCCTTCTGGCCTATTCGGAGGTGGGGGATGCCACTATCTAAGTCCTGAGTAATCAGATTTCCACTTGCATTCATTTTCTGTGGGATGTTTTTGTTGTTTTTTTTGTGCTTGTTCGACCTCACTGGACAATTTAATTTAGGATTGCATCAGAGATTAAAGAGACCCTCCCCAGATTAATGCATATAATCTGCTACTAAAACAATAGACATGAGTGTAGGCTAAAGAGAGATAACAAAGGGATGAATTCATAGTGCTAGTGAAGTCCTTTCACTGTGTTTTATTTCGAAAAAAATGACAAAGATATAGTGCCTTAATTCCACACACTGTTTGGCATATTGAAAAGCTTCATTTATTTCCAGACAGCCACAGATAAGTGATACCCCTAGAGTATAATTAAACTGCAATCATCCATCATTAGTCATGCCATGACAGCCTCTGTCCAAATAACCTTCCCTGCTTCAGAAATGGGAATAACCAGTTTTTTAGGAGAGCAGTAGGTGTGCGTGTAGAAAAAGCAGAATCTGGCCCCATGTTATGGTTACAAATTGGCATATTTGAGTTGTGTTTTTAAAACAAATATTGTAAATTTATTCTAGACTCATTCAAGTATTTGCCGAGAGGTCCTTCCCTTATCAAAGGGACCAGGCACTGTTTGACCCAGGTTACCAAAAGTCTGTGGCACCCCTAGGAGGAATATACTATTACTACATTTACATAAGCGGATGCTCCCAGAATAATGTGTTACACAGATGTTCAGTCCGCATACTGGGAGAATCTGTGTCCACCAAATTATGAACAAACGCCATAAAAAGTTTTATTAGCAACTTGGCATTTTCTCTGAATAGATGAAATATTCTCAGCACATTTGCAAAACTCGAATTACACATTACGTGTTATATGTAAAGACTGTTAATCCTCATGTGGCCACATGGGAGCTATACTGATATAAATAGTGTGATGTTCAAAATCTTAAACTAAATTTGGGAACCCAAATTCAGTATAATGCAAAAACAGAAGCTGTATAATTTGTATCAACCTTGAAAGTCAATATCTGGAATGAACATTTTTATTCTTCAGCACAGTCTGTTAGGTAGTTTCATTGTAATTTATTTAGTCTTCAGGAATAGCTCTCCAGGATTCTGGAAGGACATCCAAAGCTGTTCTTTGGATGGTGGCTGCTTTTTGTTCCATTCTCTGGCAAGATGATTCCACACTTCTTCAGTAACGTCTTGTTTCTTCAAGACACGACTCTTTGAACTCGTCTGCAGTAGATAGTATTTTAAGTATGCCACTGAACAGGCTGAATCGGAGGGCCAGCTCTGTTCTAGGATGCCCTCTAGACCCAGGGGAGGTGGTGAGTGACAGGAGAATGGTGGCTAAGCTGTCATTCCTGTTGGACAACATCTCCCACCCCATGCAGGAGACTCTAACAGCACTGAACAGCTCCTTCAGTGGCAAGCTGCGGCACCCCTCTTTCCTTCCCACTGCTGTCAGACTCCACAACAATGACTTCGCAGTATTTTATTCTGTTGTATATAGTATCTTGTTCTTATTATCTTATCCTATTCCAGGGTTTTTCTTATTTTTTGGTACTGTAACTGTGCACTGTCCACTTTCTGCTGTGACACAACAAATTTCTGACATGTGGGACTAATAAAGGTTATCTTATCTTATCTTATCTTATCTTATCTTATCTTATCTTATCTTATCTTACTTCTTCAGCCTTTCACTTGTCCAGTTTCCTCAAATTTCTTAAGGACACACTCCACACCATGTTAAGATATGCCAGGTTGTCACCTTATACTTCTTTGGGAACCACATTGCTGACTCCCAATAATAGTATTTTATGTTTATCAAACTGTGTTATGTTTGGCATATTTTGTAGATTCAACAAAAGAAACAGGAACTAGTAACAAAGTACCTAAAGACACAATTTAAAATTTAATGCCAAATGAAACACGATTCTTTGCTAACTGGTCTGTTATGTGTAAACACAATAGTGGTTCAAGTGTTTTGGCTACAAATAACAGACAGACCGAACTGAAAATGAACCAGAAAGCAGCAGATCTCCAAAAAAAAGAGAGCTTTGAATCACCTTCAGAAAGCCCAGGAAACTCTTGCTCTAGACTACTTAAAAATTAGCAGAAAGTCTGGCTTCTTGGAAACAAAATATAAAGAAATGAGGGGTGAGTCAAGACTTTTGCATGGACCAAATACCAAATTTACAATTTGGTATTATTAGTCTGTCCTTTCCTGCTCTGTCTTTCTCTCATCCTTCTCTGCATCTTCTATATTATACATTCTATATTATGTATTTACACAATTACAGGTCAGGAGAACCTTTTCACACCCTGCTGCCTAAAATGAAGTTCAATTATATAATCTAGAACAGTATTATATTATGAGATTATTAAGGGATCTTAATAAATTTCAAAGTGATTCAGCTGTGTTCGACCTACTCACAGCTGCGCATAGGAGCGAACAACGGCCTCTTCCGTTTACTTATGATTATGAGCATCAGTGAATAGCTACTGCAGATCATCGCATTTGGTGTGTTTTATAACAAAGCATATTTATATGTCAGTAAAATAACATTTTTCATATATATACATAAGTCGATCTAAATGTATTAATGTACGCCGGTCTATCGAGTTCCGTGGTGAACATGCGTATGTTTCTGCGCAGGTTTGATCCACCTGAACTGAGTGGACGGTGACAAATGCGGAAGTGTCATGGCGTCGTGCTGCAGAATCATCAACACTGTCATGCAGTGTCCCACACAGCACTGGTAGAAACAGTCTGTAATGACTCTGGGGTTTTGGATTAATATTTCATAAGGACGTCAGAGGGACAATAACGTAAGTAGGCGAGAAAGCACAGCATATGAAAAGTTCGTCCTGAAAGTTAAAACAAAGTCTCCCGTGTCATTGTATTTCACTGGAATGTGGCCACGTGTTGCTGAGGTAGTCTAAAATCATTTCAAAGAATTAAAATGTGTCTGCAGGATCTCTGTTTATAGTGATACAATAACGTGTCAGTAATTTATGTCACAGTGTTATAAGCGCTACTTTAGTAAAAACACAAAAAGTAGAAGCTCAGATTTACATTGTTGTCTGTGTTCAGAACAAAAAGATAATGTATATTACAACGAAATTAATAAGTACATACTACATGAATCAATTATGTCAACAGTATGTTCTGCGGTCTTATAGAGCAGGGTATATATCTATATTCACCCTTTAAAATCTGAAGTCACATTTAAACATATAATACTATATAATATAAACATTTAATCCTTTTTAACATTAAGATTTTAATTTAAAAAAAATAAGAAAATTCTATTTCAGCTTTCATGCTGCATTGGACCAATGGGACAAGCTGTACCATTTAAAAACAAAAATAAATAAATAAACCAGTAGCTAGTTTAATTGAGTTCTTTTTCTAACTTCGCTCGGTGTTTCACTATGGGAATCGCCTCGGCGTGACCAACTACGGAAGCTCCAATGACACCACGTCTGTCTATGACAGACCTGTCGAGCCGTGCTCAGGGCTCCGCCCCCTCGTACTAACACGGCCGACCAGCTCCTCCTAACTCATTCTTGCTTTCTTCCCGTGAGAAACTACTTTGAGCTCCCTCAGCGCATCCAGGCTAACTTGATTAGCTGCTTAACAGTTCTCAGGCGTCCCGTGTAGGAGTACGTCGCCGAACGCAGTTTTTCCGGTTCCAGTTTGGATCGTGCTGAGTAAGTCCTTCGAAAGAAGTGTACTTAGAGTTGCACTGTGGAACAGCAACCGCGTCAGGCGAGCTGTCCCAGCGGTTCCTGGTTTTAGTTAGCGAGGTAGCCGACGTTGTGTGACTCGGGCTAACGCGTTACGGCGAGCTGTTCGTTCAGTGTCCGGCTAGCATTAACTTGTTAGCAGGCCACGAACCACATTAGCGTCTCACTAGCATTAGCTTGTTGGTCGACGTAGGGTTCGGTTAGCATTAAGTTGCTAACGATATTGGCTAGCGGAGTGCAGCCAACGTGTCACGACGAGCTGACTCCCGCCGCGACTAGATCGGATTTAACACCCGCTGCTAGTCCTAGTTACTTACGGGCTAACGTGTCGAGACGAGCCTGGTGTAGCCTAGTCTCACCCCTTTCCGCTAACCATGTCTACGGCTCCTACTCCCGCCAAAAGGTCGGAGCCGAAGGCTAAAGAGGCTGCATCCCGCCCGTGCCCCGCATCATGCGGTGCCACCATCTCGGGCAGGGACCCTCATCCAATGTGCATCGTCTGTATGGGTGCCAAGCATGCTCAGGCTTCACTGGCGGACCCTCAGGGATGCCCACACTGTGCTTTGATGCCAGAGAAAGTCCTGGAAAGGAGGCTGAGAGTAGCAGTAACGAACAGTCAGGACCCCTGCCTGTCGGCTGCTACTGCTACGAGCGATATCCGTCATCCGCGAGCCTCCACAAGCTGGGCGGACATGATGGAAGAAGAGTCCCCGCTCATGCCCCCATCGTTCGAGGACCTCCTCGATCAAAACGTGGGCGAGCCGGGTGGCGAGGACGCGGAGGGCGATGCCGACTCCGACCTCCTCGACCTGGAGGACATGGATGAGGAACAGGAGGATGACTCTACCTTTCCTCCCCAGCAGTCCAGGCCACCGAGTGGGGCTGAAGTTGCACCCCTGGTGGACAGCAATTTGTACGAGGTCTGTAAACGGGCTGCTGCCAAGCTAGGCATCCCATGGCCAGCCGCCCAGGATGCCGAAGGGGCAGAACGTGACTTGTATGACGGCAAGAGGCTCCCACCAGCCTTGCCGCCATCAAAGCAGCTTCTGCCAGCAGTCCCAGCCTGCATGAAAGAAATGAGTCGCTATTGGTCAAGCCCTTTTAAAAGCAAGCTTCCGACCAAGGGCTGCTCTAAGCTTGAGATCCAGGGGATGGGTGAACTGGGGCTGACTGAACCCCCAGCAGTGGAGCCTTCAGTGGCGTATCACCTTCACCCTAACCGCAGGGCAATCTCAGCTTCTTCTAGCATTTCTTTGCCCAACAAGATAGATCGCCTCACGGCATCTATTTATCAAAGGACATACAAATATGCTGCACAGTCAGTGTGCTCGCTTAATGCAGTCACACTGCTATCAGCATATCAGGCAGAAATTCTGGAAGACATGGGCCGTCAGCTTGACTCGGGTTCCCCGAACCCAGCCCTCTGGGATGAAATCTGCGTGGTTAATGATCTCATTCTTCGCTCCTCCAGGGGAGCAGTCCAAGGGTGTGGTCGCGTTATGGGCCTTGCAGTCTCGGGTGAGAGAGCCTTGGGGCTAAACCTGTCAGGCCTGGGTGATGCTCAGAAGGCTGAGGTCATGGATGCAGCCTATGACCCAACCAAGGGTCTCTTTGGCCCAGCCCTGGAGAGAATGAGAGAAACAAGCACCCGCAGAAAGCAGGAGGGTGAAGCATTCAATCTCTGCTTACCCAGAAAACCTAACTCTCAGCCCCAGCAGGTGCCAAGAGCTGGCTTTGCAGCAACAGCAGCAGCTGCGAGAGGGAGACAGAGTGGGGTCAGAATGCAGAGAGGAGCAGGAGGCCAGCAGGGTGCCCACCAGGCCAAGGTAGAGAACCGAAGACCTTGGGGCAAGCATTCCTTTGCAGCAGTTGCTGCAAAGAACAAGCCGTCACACCCCGGAGAGGGAAAAAAGAAGCGGTCAGCCTAGCACACCTGCAGCATTCTGTGTCACCCCTCTTTTCTTCCCCAAAGAGAAGGAAGGTGTTAGAAGGGGTAACCAAATCACTCCAAAGTTCAGGGTCTCCGGAAGTTTCCAGTTCACCAGGAGCACCCTCTCAGTCTCCTCCTCCAGTTCAGGGAGGACAGACTTGTGGACAAATGGCGCAGTGTCACCAAACACTTCTAAACACTCTGTCTGTGTCACCAAGCGCTGCCCAGAGTCACCAGACACTTCACTGTGGTTTGGGGGTAACAAAAGAAATAAAACGTGCATTTCTGCAGCCAGGCAGTTTGCCAAGGGCAGAATGTCCCCCCAGTTTCAAAATAAAAACAAAAGAAAATCACTGCAATTATGTGTTCCCAGCTCACGCTCTTCCCGAGGGGGAGAGCCCCAACTCCTTCCGGGAGACAGGGGTGACGTCACGCTACCGCTTCTTCAGAGGCCCACTCGCAGAGCGGCTGGAGCGGTGGCGCGCATGCGCAGTTCATCCCTGGGTCTTGTCAACCATTTCCCATGGTTACAGACTACAGTTTGCGGCAAAACCACCGAGATTCGGCGGAGTGTCAGCTTCTGTGGCCAGTCGCGATTCAGCGAATGTGCTGGAGGAGGAAATATCCTCCCTGTTACACAAACAGGCGATCGGAGCGGTTCCGAGCGAAGAAGCTCAGCAGGGCTTTTACTCCCGCTATTTCCTCATCCCGAAAAAGGATGGAACGTCGCTCCGTCCTATTCTGGATCTGCGTGTGTTAAACAAGCATTTGAGAAAGTACACGTTCAGAATGCTCACACACAAGACGCTTTGTCGCTCAATTCACACAGGCGATTGGTTTGTTACAATCGACCTATCAGACGCATATTTTCACATCGCCATTTATCCTCCACACAGGAAATATCTCAGGTTCGCTTATCAGAGCGTAGCGTACGAGTTTCAAACTATCCCATTCGGGCTATCCTTAGCTCCGAGGGTGTTCAGCAAATGTGTGGAGGCAGCGCTGTCTCCGTTAAGGAACAGCGGCATCAGAATATTTTCTTACATAGACGATTATCTAATATGCTCACGATCGCGCGAGCAGGCGATCAAAGACTCCGAGGTGGTGGTGAATCACCTCACGGAGCTTGGGTTCACTATCAACCTGGAAAAGAGCCACTTGGAACCCGCACAGTTTACAGAGTATCTGGGGCTCAGAATAGACTCCATCTCTTATCGTATCGCACTTTCAGAGCGGAGGATCGCATCCTTCACTCACTGTCTTTCCCGTTTTCAGCTGGGGAAAGTCGTGCGGTTCCGACTCTGTCTTCGCCTCCTCGGCCTCATGGCCTCGGTGATATCGGTGGTACACTTGGGGCTGCTTATGATGAGAGATTTTCAGCGGTGGGTCGCTTCTCTGCAGCTGTGCCCTCGCCGACATCTCAGTCGTGGTGTAAAAATAACGCAGCCGTGTATTGCGGCTCTCCGGCCCTGGAGGAGCCCGACAGCTCTCGTGGCGGGGGTACCGCTCGGGGCAGTATCATCCAGGGTGACGCTGACCACAGATGCATCCCTGTCAGGTTGGGGTGCAACTATGATGGGCAGAGCAGTGAATGGCGTTTGGTCACAGAGACTCACTCTGAATCACATAAATGTGCTGGAGCTCCGCGCGGTGCTCCTAGCCTTAGGGCATTTTCTGCCGTATCTCCAGGGTCAACATGTTTTAGTGAAAACAGACAACTCCACTGTAGTTGCTTATATCAACCGCCAGGGCGGCACCCGTTCCCGGCAGCTACACAGGTTAGCCAGGGAAATAATTATGTGGAGCAGCACTCGGCTCCTCTCCCTTCGGGCAACTCACGTGCCAGGAATTCTGAACAGGGGGGCGGACCTCCTGTCCAGAGGAAATCCACTGTTCGGAGAATGGAGGCTTCACCCACAGGTGGTGGAGCAGATTTGGCAGAGATACGGCCGGGCTGCCGTAGATCTCTTCGCCTCATGAGAAAACACACAGTGCCCCCTGTTTTTCTCCCTGTCAGACGCACACGCGCCACTGGGCGTGGATGCGCTGGCCCATCCTTGGCCAAAAACTCTGCTGTATGCTTTCCCTCCCCTCAGCCTGATCTCCCCAACACTGATCAGAGTGAGGGATCAGGGGCTGTCTCTGATTTTAATAGCTCCACGGTGGCCATCCAAACACTGGATAGCAGAAATCATCCAGCTTCTGGTGGACGAGCCATGGCCACTCCCCATCCGCAGGGACCTTCTGTCTCAGGCGCGGGGGGAGATATACCATCCCCATCCAGACCAGGTTGCTCTCTGGGCCTGGCCCGTGAAAGGTGGAATTTGAAGGCAGCAGGCATGCCTCCGAAGGTTATTGAAACCATTCAGAATGCCAGAGCCTCCTCCACCCGTTCCATTTACAGCAGTAAATGGCGTGTTTTTGAAGAGTGGTGCCATGAAAAGCAGATTATCCCTTTTCAGTGTTCAGTGGTGGAGCTGTTGTGTTTTCTTCAAGACTTGCTGGACAAAAGGAAAGCTTTTTCCACTATAAAGGTCTATTTAGCAGCTATTTCAGCCTGCCACGTGGGGTTTGGTGATAAACCTGCTGGGCAGCACCCCCTTGTAGGTCGCTTCATGAGAGGAGCGCGTCGAACGCTCCCAGTTTCTAGACCACTGGTCCCTTTATGGGATCTGTCAGTCATTTTAGACGCCCTCTCCCACCACCCCTTTGAGCCTATTGGGGCAGTGGGGTTGAAGTTTCTCTCTCTTAAAACCACTCTGCTGTTGGCTCTAACCACAGCCAAGCGAGTTAGTGAATTACAGGCTCTGTCTATTCACCCCTCTTGTTTCACTATGGGAATCGCCTCGGCGTGACCAACTACGGAAGCTCCAATGACACCACGTCTGTCTATGACAGACCTGTCGAGCCGTGCTCAGGGCTCCGCCCCCTCGTACTAACACGGCCGACCAGCTCCTCCTAACTCATTCCAAGCAGATTTCTTTCCGTGCCTAAGCAAGGAGGGAAGTGTTGGTGAAACACCTCACTCTGTTATCAAAGAACCAGGGATTACGTTAAGTAACCCAACGTTCTACAACATACTTCTAAATTGGAAAAATAAAGCTCCCCCAACTCACTCTGCCTTGTTAAGAGACACAATGTATCATTTACAGTTGGAGAAAATTACATTTTCATTGAGAGATAATGTTAAACAGTTTTTAATGTTAAACATTTCATTTGTTCTACAGACAGGCAACCCAACATTTAGCTTCATCATTATTAGGATTTTTATGCGTGATATCTGTTTGTAGACTTATATAATTGTATGTAATTATACATGTATATTGTATATTGAGGTAGGATCAAATGAGTTTACCTTTAAGTCTGTTTGTACCAACCCTTTCTTTATCTCATTATTGTTTAAAGTGTATTTTGTTGTTATTTTAGTCATGTTCAAAATAAATCAATCATTCAGTGGAGAAAGAAAAAAAAATATATATATGTCTCATTTTCAAGACCTATTCTACTTACCAGTTCCAGTCTTTGTGGAAGTAGAGTTTAAAATGTGCTAAGAGGCATAAGTACCAATGTAAAAATGTTCATACATAAAGTAAATATAGCTAAACAGTTAAGAGTAATCAATAGGCAGTAGCAGTAAGTAGCCTTGCAAGGCCAATTTGGCCATGTCCACATAGTGTGATTGGTAATCTGATCCAGGACTGTAACCATTGGCAATCGGCATGCTGACTGTTGAAATGTATGTTATATATAAATATGAGAATGTTATAAGAAACAATGTTAATATTTGTAATATCCATCCCATGGTCGATCCCCTGCCTTTGCCCCAATTCAGGATGTCGGACGCAGGTTCAGGCGACCCTGCTGGTCGGGTGCCGACTCCTGGAGGGAGCGGTAACAAAGGACTCCTGATGAGCCGTCGCCCGTCAGCTGGCATCTCTCCTGGCCGCCTCCCCACGATGCGATCCAGAGACCTCACATTAGGAGGAGTGAAGAAGGTCTGACATGCCTCTGTTTCACTAACTCACTCGCTTCATTTAACAACAACAGAAAAAAAAAGCGCAAATGGATACTTTAAATGAATACATTTGTTGTCTCATCTCTTGCATTTATCGTTCTTCTTTTTACTCTTTAGAAAACGTTTACACCCAACATTATTGGCCGAAAAGTTAAAGAAGAGTAAGTTCCCGAAGCGCTAAATAAATAAAGTGCAGACATCCAAAGCCAGCTGTTTCTTTGACTGTTATTTTCTCACACTAGAACAAAAGTTGAAGATGGGCAGAGGAGAGAGAGGAAGGAAACGGATCGAGGTCGGGGTCCCAGAATGAGAGGCAGGGGCCGAGGCCATCAAGAGCTCATCCAGTCGCACTCCATTTTTGAACAGGGGCCCGGAGACATGATGATGAAAAAGAGAGGTGGGAGACCCGGTGCTCCTCACGCATCGTTTACGTGTGTGTCTTACAGAGTCTCTATCGCACCAGCATAATTCTGTGTCACCCACACACACAGGCGGCTATGAAAGCGAGAGAGACGCTCCAAGCATGGGACCCTCGCCCATCATTAATATCAAAAAGGAAAAGCGAGAGACCGAGGAGGAGACCAAAGAGATCCTGCGCAAGCTGGAACGAGACAACGTGAGTCTCTTGGTTTTCACTCGTCTTTGTTTGCGTAACTAAATACGTACAATTTCATTTATATAGCACCTTTAGAATAAGACCTAAGGGACTTGCTTGGGTCATATAGCTGTAAAACATTCACTGATGTAACCTGGTTCTAGTCCATGATGAGCTCTAGTCAGAACGACAATCTTGAAATGGGCTCCGAGTTCAGCGGGGAGCCGGTGCAGCTGGATCAACAACGGTTTAAATGTATTTAGAAGATTTAGTCAGAATCCTCGCTGCAGGTTTTTGAACAACCTGCAGATGTTCCATGGGGTTTTTGCTTAGACAAGTAAAGGATTATATCTTTTTCCCAATGCTTATTGTGTTCTTTTAGTTTGTGGATGATCCCTTCCTGCGGAGTGAGAAGAGGAGCTGCCCTGTCCAGCTCCCCCTCGCTGTGTCAGGATGGGGATTCAAGGATGAATTTAGTGACGCTTCTATTAAAAATGAGAAGAAAGAGGAGGATTGTGAACCAATGGAGCCTGCAGCTGAAGGTAAATGTTTGTACCTGCGTTGGACTCAGAACTTGTTTAATTTCCTTTGCAGCATCATGAAATTAATCGTAACTTTGTCTTCAGTGAAACAAGAGCCAGAGGAAATTGAAATAAAGAAGCCCGAGGCAACTTGCAGGCCTCCTCCTCTCCCCGAGCCCGAAGTACTCCCTGACCTGCTGCACAGATGGAGTCTGAGCAAAGTGGAGGAGCTTTTCTTCATTCAGCTACCAGACTCGCTGCCCGGCCAGCCTCCCACAAAAGAGCACAAGCCGGTGAAAACAGAGGTGCAGTCAGAGGATGGGCAGTCTGTGCTCCTGAAAACAGAATCAGAGGTAAGCATACAGCTGGGGTCCAAGTTTAAGTCCACGATGTCGTCATGTTCTTCTGAGTAGGTGGTGTTTTTATACCAAACAGGAGGAGAAAGCTGAGGACAACAGCTGCAATCTGAAGGATCTGCGGGAGGGTGTTGTGGGAAAGATGCTGGTACGCAAGTCTGGCCGAGTGCAGCTCATACTGGGGCAGGTGACGCTCGATGTGTCTCTAGGAACATCCTGCTCTTTCCTGCAGGTACAACACAAATTTATTTCTTTGAGGATTTTTTATGTCTTTTTCTGAGTAATGTATTTATTTCCATCTTCCAACATTCTCCTCCGATCTGTTGTATTTGCACGATAAAAACATTTCTGACGCGCTTTTCCTTCCATCCCTTCTATTCACAGGAACTTGTCTCTATCAATACAGAGGGGAAAACGGGTAACTTGACTGTATTAGGGAACGTCAAACACAAAATGGTTTGCTCACCGGACTTTGAAGCTCTGCTGGAGAGCAGTTCTTGATGCTCATCAGAGGAGCAGGCGACTGATCCTCCTCAAGTCCGATGGACACTTGCGGAGAAGTTGACAAAAGGCTAGATACTACAAGGCTGCTGCACCCGTAAGGCTTACAAGTAGAGAGGTAGCTGGCTGAGATTTTGTGTTTACAGAGTGGTTATAAAACACTATCTATAATTAGGAAACAAAAGTTTTATTTTCTCTCATTCATAGAGTTTATTAATTCATGGTTGTAAGCTTGAATGACGTGCCAAGTATCAGTACCATTTTTCCTTCTCTGTATCTGAAATTACTTGAAAAGACTTTACATGGATGTAAATGTGTGAATAAAAAGGGTCTGTTTTTGTTATCAAAGTATTTTCAATTGTTTAAAAGTTGGTTTGTGGAAATTACAAAAATAATTACTTTCTTTTTGTAGATAAAAATATATATATATTTAAAAAAAACATAAACAACAAAGGCTTTATTTTTTGTTTTGGGGGAATTTGCTATTACGTGAAGAGTAATATTAGAAAAGGTGTATTAATTCTATCATTCTGATGCAGTACAAATGGCAGGTTTGTACTAATATTTCCTATTTTGTTTAGTTGTGGTCAAAAAAATTTAAATACAGTATGACAGTTTTAAATATAGTGCAGAAATTCTCAACAGGACTGAGCTTGGGGCTTTGGGAAGGCCATTCAAGAAACTTAATGTTAGCCTGCTTTATCTAATCCAAAACCAGGTTTGATGTGTTTTGGGTCATTGTCTTGTTCTTGGTTGGCATCCAGCAGTTTCCCGTTCATGGCAGGCTTGAGCTTTGGTGATTCCTGGGTTGTTCTAACAATTTACTCTCATCTAAGGGTGATAGTTTGACCTCTTTTTAGACCTTAAAAAGTAGTGAGACATCTGAATAACTTTTATTTAAGGACAGCTGGTTAAACTGATGATCTTAGAATTTGCAGTGTTTAGAAATGGCTCAGGGAGGTCTTGACAACTTGTGTAAATCTACAATTCTCCTTTTTTGGTCTTCACTGAGTTCCTTTGTTTTCTCGTTGTTCTGAGTGGTGGTCCAATGAGTGTTGTCAAACATCCATATGCTAGCAAAAGAAACTAGCAGTTAAAGTTAATAGGTCGTGAACTTGTCAAGTTAAAAGACATTGTAGAACCTTGAACACCATGTATTAAAGGATTTAAGAAAGTGGATGCATACTTTTGAGCCTGCTTGGACTGGAAAAAAAATCCAAAATAACTCCTTCCATCCTGAGAAAAAGAACGGTTTAAAGAAATCTTTAAAGCCCCAAATTATCATGATATTCCTGCCCATGGTTAGTGGATGTAAACCTCTGACCACAAGCGCGTGTGGCAAAGTTGCTCTATAGCGCCACTAGTGGTTAGAAAAAATAAAATCCCAATAAAGTATTCAACTGTAATAGCGTACATGTACCACCAGAGGTCAGCACCGCTCGGTGGGGTGGGGGGGTTTCGGCAGGAGTTGGTCGTTTCAGTGATCCTCGAGCCGCCAGCTGTACGCTTGTGCTGTCCGACGGGTGGAGTTTGGCTGCAGTCCAAAAGACAAAGACAAAGTGATGGGGGACGGAGCGCTGCTATACCGGAGCCGGACTTAACGTGGCTGAAGGTTGGTTAACTGTGAAGCCTTTTAAGCCTCGTGTAGTTTTGTTGTTAGGATAATTACTGGAAACACACCAAGTCCTCGTACCGAATTCAAGCTGGCAACTGAAAGGCTGTCTTAGCGGAGCGTGAACTACCGGACAGCATCGTGGAGGACTGAGCTGAGCGCAAGCAGGCTAACGTTAGCAAAACGAGGCAATTCGCACAAGGAGGCAAATTTGAGCCTCACTGTTAGCTCAGAGGCGACAAGCTAACTTTATCCTTGGCTTCTTGTCATCAGTGTGCGTTCAGGAGTCTTTGAGTTTCGCAACCGAGTTCTTGCTTATATCGCTTTAATAGCCTCCTCGGGGTTGAGAGGCGGCCAAATTGTCCTGGAAAGCGTCAATAGCCGTTAAATAATGCATGAGCCGCGCTAATCCAAAGTGTTTTGTTTTTTTTAATTGAGGACGGAGCCTGTCGTTAGCCGCCCGACTGCAGCATCAGCAGCTGGTACGAGAAGGGCCTCTAAGCTAACGTTATCGTTGCACCCCAGCCCATAACCGTAACATTTAAAGTTATCTGCTCCTTAGCAGAAAATAGGTGGGCGCTAACCTTATAAAGACCAGTGGTGTTTATTTATGTTCACGTTAGCATTAAGTTTGTACACCGGTATATGTAATATGTACTGAGCAGGCGCTGACACAAGGACACGTTGTCTGTCTTGCGTTATTAAATTACACAGACAGCAATCCGACCAAAGAGGTTTTAGTACTGAGACACAGCTGGTCCTGACCATGTGTTTACATCTTTCCAGGCCTTTGTGACTCCTGCCGAGCTCCCGGATCTTCACCACACAAGAAAAACCACCTGCTGTACCCAGCTGTTTTTGTCCCAGTGTTTACATTGTTTCCGCCAGCGGGAGGCATTTCTCAAACCGCAGAAAACATCTGCAACAAGGGACAGGCAGTTTGTTAGCACACCTGCCTTAATCGTAACCCCCCTCCCCTCCTTTTCCCGGAACTCTTCTCGGAACTCTTCTCAGCTCAGTTTCAGAATCCAGTTCGAGGTGAATCTACTGAAATACTTAACACTGCCCAAGAGGGCAACAACAAGGTGGTCTCCTGTTTTTGTAATGATTCGCATTTCAGTGCAAGGAGAAGCTCCATCCCCTAGTTATCTTGATGAAGACCTTTTTCTGACAAAAAGGTAAAGGCCACTTGGGGCCGGGAGGTGAAGACCTGCACCTCTTCTCACATCTGCTCAATCCTGGGATTTTACACTGTTTTTGAACTGAACTCATCCAACTTTAAAGATGGAACTCTTCTTCAATCCTTTTGATAACTTGGTGTGTATCCTGCTGGGCATCTCCTTCACCGTGTGGTTCACCCTGCTGCTGGTCTTCATTATTGTGCCTGCCATCTTTGGGGTGTCCTTTGGTATCCGGCGTCTTTACATGAAAACACTCTTAAAGGTCTTTGAGGTAAGAGCGTGCTTCCTCGTGACTCAAAGTTTATTGCAGTCTGATGTGCTGTGGCAATCATAAATGTTGCGGATAAAGGTGTGTTTGTGCTTTTGTACAGTTGACCGTTAAAACGATTGCTTCTGCTGCCAAGCACAATGGCAAGGACATAAAAGTTGCTAGCATTGTTCCTCAAATGTGTCATTAAAATTTTATCTTAGTTGTAAAAAGGAAATAAGTTGTAGAAAACAGCGATTGTTCACTGGCACGTCTCCAGCTTTATCTGTGCCTTTAACGACTGACCAGTAGGCATTGTCTGACTGATAGAGATCAACACCACAGCCACTTCCCTTGTTATTCAAGTTTAGAAAACAGTGCTTGTCAGTAAGTGTTGTCTCTGCTTACTGAATTGCTGTCGTTACTTTAAAGAAATGCATTTGAACTCCTAATAATGGCACAGTGCATCAGCTGCTCTGCCCAGTTGTGTCACTAGTAAAGCAGTCATTACTTTCCATCATGTACCTCTGAGAGCAGAACTTGTGCCAGAAATAAATGAACCACTGGAAGATAATCAGATGTTCTTAGCTCATGATTCAAGGAGCAGCAGTGAGATTTCCAGAACAGAACAGATACGACCGAGAGCGTGCAAGGCAGAGAATGAAGATGTAGCACATGGATTTGGTTCATTAGGTTTGATGGAAATAAAAACATGAAACCTGCCATGTTTGTGTATAGACAGTATAGACAGTTTTAACAGAAAACTTTGTTTTTGCAGTTACTTGTCTGAAGAATTTGCTTTACTGTTAACCAATGAGTGTATAAATGGCAATACTTCATAAGATATGTGCATGTAGCAGTTAGGACCTTTTCGCTCGCATGCAGCTTGGGGGCTACATGCTGCAAAGCAGCTGCTTTATTTTGGTCCTCATCTTTTTACTAGAAGGAGCCGCTCTCTGTTTACTCCTGCAGTCACCACTGACAACTGCAGCTGCATTTTCATATGATGACTCGGTAAGACAACTTGTCACGACACAGTTCAAAGGTAGCTGTAAAAGAACAAAATAAAAAAGTGAAAAACCTTGGTTGACTAGTGTTGCTTGTATCAGATTTGACTAATGATGGCTTGTGTAGAGCCTTCATTACTAGAGTTAATGTTAATTGTTGCTGTAAAATAAAGTTATTTTTAGGAAATGTAATAAAACATCTTGGTTATCCAGCCTAAATAAAGGTGTTTAGGCTTTCTGTGATTTAGAGCCAAACGTTTGAAAGTTTGTGAGATGTCCAGCCACCAAGCGTTCTTGTTTGTACCAGTCCTTTTGACTAATTTGAGTTTTAGCAGACTTTCATGCCTTAATGTGTTTGAGTACTTACAAACATTCGGTTTTGTTCCAGTGTCAGTTGATTTTCTTATGATTGATGCAGAAAACCCTCAAAGTTGCCAAAATTCTGCAGGCTGTACCCATATGGAAAAGATATATATAAATCTTATAAAGTTTGTATCTGTCTTGTGTGAAACTTGTATGTAAAGCATATAAGAGTGAAAACAGATATAAGATCCCTTGAAAAATTATATAATGAAACTTGTATGTTTTGGATACTTACGAAAACAATGTATGAAAGTAATGAGAAAGTGGCCACTTTCATGAGTAAATCATGTAAGCCTTATATGATTTACTCATGAAAGTGGCCACTTTCATGAGTAATCACATATAAGTTTTTACTATTTCTTTTCCATATGGGTAGGCACAGGTGAAACTGATCGAGCACAACCAGGTTACTCATTTCCTGATATCCCCCCCAAACACACGCACACAAACAAACATGTTGTTTTCCAGCTTGGGAGAACACTGCGTTCTTTGATGCACTTCATTTAGTTTTTTATCTCACCTAGCACAGCATACGTAAATGACTAGATGTTTGCGTCATAGGAAATATTTTTGACATTTATTGCAGTATAATACATGTTAAACAGGGAGTAGTCTGCATTTTAGTGTTTCTGCAAGCACAGATAAGTCAGAAAAATTGGAGAAGTACTACACACGGAAATCCTCTTTTTTTTTTTTTTGAATAAGCAAACATTAGGTGTCTGAAGATAAGCACGATATACTTGAACAACACTGGGGAATTCTGCCATTTTTAATCATTTGTGCAAAAAGGAAAAACAATAGATGTAATATTTCTTTTTGTGGGGAAAGTTCATTCATATTGCCTCTTGAGCAGAAACGAGTATCGGATATTGGCTTGCTTAAAAATGTGACCATTTGTCCATATAAGATTCCTTCTGCTGCCAGATGTTTGACCTTTCTTTCATGTAATGTAATGTTGCAATGATGATTGAATGCAAGGCTGAAACCTGTCTTTAAAATAACAACTCTGCTGATAACCAGTGCGCACATGTTTTCATTTTAGATGCCTTTAGGCCAGGGTGTGGAGAATATTTGTGCACCTCTCTAGAATGAACTGTTTTTTTTTTTTTTTTTTAATTTCTCAAACATTTTTGCGTCTCTTTCTAATTGTAGATCCATTTCTTTCTTTGTTTCTTTCTAGTGGGCCACACTTAGGATAGAGAGAGGAGCAAAAGAAAAGAATCACCTCCTGTACAAACCCTATTCAAATGGTAAGATCATTCTTGGAAATATTTGTTCAAAAGATGTATTTGTTTTAGAGGTGAATATTTTTGACTTTCTGTCTGTCTGAACTATTCCAGCTATCATTGCCAAGGAGCCAACCTCCTTGGAGGAGGAGATCAAGGAGATCCGGCGGAGCGGCAGCAATAAAGACCTGGACTCAGCCACTGAGTTTGAGTTATCTGACATTTTCTATTTTGCCCGGCGAGGAGTGGAAAGCATCATGGATGATGAAGTGACCAAGCGGTTTACTGCTGAGGAGCTGAAGTCCTGGAATCTGCTGACCCGGAGCAACTACAACTTCCACTATATCAGCCTGAGGCTGACTGTCCTATGGGGGCTGGGCCTGCTGATCCGCTATGGTTTCCTGCTGCCTCTCAGGTATTAGCTGTACTTTGAAGAGTCACAGGCAAAAGCACAGTTGCTGCTTTTGAAATACCAAAAACATGGATACACACAATACATTAGCCCCTCCTGTACAACTAGGCACTGGTATAACCTTGTCACAAATGCTAATGCTAGCATAAAAATTTAGTTTGAATACTTTTCCATATTTTAGCTCGTCACAAACGCTCAACGACATGAGAAATATGTTACGTATGTAACATACTAATAATCTCCTTCCCTAGCATGTATGTTTGTATCTTTTGTCATGTAACTCTATCTAAATAGTCCAATAAAAAGTTGCAAATGTACCACCTGTAGGCCAAACCAGCCTCACAATCGATGCTTCCAGTAGGGATATTTCAGAAAGGTCGGGTACACCCTCGATAGGTCTTTAGGCCGTCACAGCATTAACGCACATGTTCGCATCTATGGGACGTCTAGATTCCAGCCCTTGGGTGTGTGGTTTGACTGTGTGATGCAGCAGTCCTGCCCAACTGAGCAATGATAGAACGCTTTTTTCTTGTATTAAGTTCTTCAGTTTTAACAAACTGTCCCAGAGAATGTTACTAAAGTTTCACATTTATGTTTTAACCACATGCAAGTCTAACTGGTTACTCAGTTTTGTGTGGTTACTTGACATGCGAACTTGCTGTTACATAACTAAAGACGCCACATACAGAGATCCTCTACCAGCCTCATCTTAGAAAGACACAGAGATGGTGACTCAGTGCTAAGTGTGGCTGGCTCATTTCCAGTCGCCAGTGGGGAGACAAATCAGGCCACCGCTGCACAGACACCCTCCTTTCTAGTCTCCTGTCAAGCCTAATAGATTCTCTCTTTCAGCCTTTGTCCAATTGAATATTGGCTTTGCTCATGACACTGTGAAACCTTCAGCTCTCTTATATTTTTCTTAATCCCCACACAATATAATCAGCACCTTTTCCAGCCCTGGATGATTGGTTCATCCAGATTAAGTCGACGTGTCGGCCAGCTTAACTGTCACCTAATATGTCCTCCTGCAGGTTCTGCAGTCTTGTCTGAGACAGTGGAGTGTAGAGGAGGGCATGATACTTTGAGTTTATGTCAAGAATCTTACACTACTGCTTTTTACATGAGCTCTTCTAAGTGAAAGCTTGTGGTTCAGAAGAAAGCTTTTTAAGTAATATATCTGCATGTTAATGTCCATACAAAGACTAATTAATTAAACCAAAACAACTACAGTGTTCTGTTGTAATGCTTCCTTATATATGCTTCTCTGAATTGTCCTGTCTCCCTCTATCAGGGTCACTCTTGCCTTCACTGGTGTAGGTCTGCTTGTGTTCCTCACCTCTGTTGTTGGGCTGCTGCCAAATGGAAGGTATAACTGATGGTTACGACTTTAACTCTATCAAAAGTATCAGATCAGCCCTGCAGATGTGTTAATCCTGCTGTGTACTCTTTCCAGGATGAAGAATTTTCTGAGTGAGAAAGTCCATTTGATGTGCTACAGAATATGCGTCAGAGCTTTGACTGCCATTATAACCTACCATGACAGGTAAGGACCTACACTGTTTTCCCATATAACCACCAAGTCATGTGACTGTTTTATTCCATTTGTCAACCACTGGAAGTGTTTACTTGACATTGCTCATTTAATTGCATAATTTTCCATTTTTTTTTTGGATCAGTGTCCGTCATAGAGGACAGGATGATGGGTGGTGCATCTGCTGGTTGATTGCTTCACACAACTGCCCCAGTGTTTCTCTGTGCTTTCTCAACATTGTGGTTAATTTCCCAATTTTTTTTCACTCTTGCTCTTTAATGGCATACACCCTGATAAGTTTTCATTAAAAATATTGATTGATGTGTCTGTTCGCACTCAATAAGAAATTGCATGAAGCCAAAGTTCTAACAGTGCAAAAGTCTGTCCGAAAAGTGTAACAGTGCTGCTGGTGATTATTGACTTCGCTAAAAAAAAATCAAATTACAATTAGATAGCGCTCAGAGCGATTTACTTTTTCATTGTCAAGGGGAAAACTATGTTTAACAAAAAGAGACCCCCAAAAATTGCATAATGTCAGCAGTCACTTTCAAAAATGCCACTGTAGATTTAATGCTGACGTCGACTGAGAAAATTGTCAGGCGGTGGAAGGAATACTTCGAGGACCTCCTTAATCCCACTGACACGTCTTCCGAGGAGGAAGCAGAGTCTGGGGAGGAGGGGAATGACCCGCCAATTTCCGGGGGCGAGGTCACTGAGGCAGTTAAACAACTCCTTGGTGGCAGAGCCCCTGGTGTTGATGAGGTCCGCCCCGAGTTCCTGAAGGCTCTGGACGTTGTAGGGCTGTCCTGGTTGACACGCCTCTGCAATGTTGCGTGGAGATCAGGGGCAGTACCTGTGGACTGGCAGACCGGGGTGGTGGTCCCCATCTTTAAGAAAGGGGACCGGAGGGTGTGTTCCAACTACAGGGGGATCACACTCCTCAGCCTCCCTGGGAAAGTCTATGCCAGGGTGCTGGAAAGGAGAGTTCGTCCGTTAGTCGAACCTCTGATACAGGAGGAACAATGCGGTTTTCGTCCTGGTCGCGGAACACTGGACCAGCTCTTTATCCTCTCCAGGATACTTGAGGGTGCATGGGAGTTTGCCCAACCAGTCTACATGTGTTTTGTGGACTTGGAGAAGGCATTCGACCGTGTCCCTCGGGGTGTCCTGTGGGAGGTGTTGCGGGAATATGGGGTGTCTGGCCCATTGCTACGGGCCATTCGATCCCTATACAACCGTTGCAAGAGCTTGGTTCGCATTGCCGGCAATAAGTCGGACTCGTTCCTGGTGGGTGATGGGCTCCGCCAGGGCTGCCCTTTGTCTCCGGTTCTGTTCATAATTTTTATGGACAGGATTTCTAGGCGCAGCCAAGTGGCGGAGGGCTTTCGCTTTGGTGGCCTCAGAATCTCATCTCTGATTTTTGCAGATGATGTGGTTCTGTTGGCTTCATCGGGTGAGGGCCTCCAGCTCGCACTGGAACGGTTCGCACCGAGTGTGAAGCAGCGGGAATGAGGATCAGCACCTCCAAATCTGAGGCCATGGTTCTCAGCCGGAAAAGGGTGGAGTGCCCACTCCGGGTCGGGGATGAGTTCTTGCCCCAAGTGGAGGAGTTCAAGTATCTCGGGGTCTTGTTCGCGAGTGATGGGAGAAGGGAGCCGGAGATCGACAGACGGATTGGGGCTGCAGCTGCAGTAATGCGGACGCTGCACCGGTCCGTCGTGGTGAAGAGGGAGCTGAGTGTAAAAGCGAAGCTCTCAATTTACCGGTCGATCTACGTCCCTACCTTCACCTATGGCCACGAGCTGTGGGTAGTGACCGAAAGAACGAGATCGCGGATACAAGCGGCAGAAATGAGCTTCCTCCGAAGGGTGGCTGGCCTCTCCCTTAGAGATAGGGTGAGAAGTTCGGCCATCCGGGAGGGGCTCAGAGTAGAGCAGCTGCTGCTCCACATCGAAAGGAGCTAGCTGAGGTGGTTCGGGCATCTGACAAGGATGCCCCCTGGGCGCCTCCTGGGTGAGGTGTTCCAGGCATGTCCCACCGGGAGGAGGCCCCGGGGCAGACCCAGGACACGCTGGAGAGATTATATCTCTCGGCTGGCCTGGGAACGCCTTGGTATTCCCCCGGATAAGCTGGAGGAGGTGGCTGGGGAGAGGGAGGTCTGGGCCTCTTTGCTTAGGCTGCTGCCCCCGCGACCCGGCCCCGGACAAAGCGGATGAAGATGGATGGATAGATTTAATGCGTTTTGGGGTTACTTTAGGCTACGTAACACTGCAGGCGAAAGCGCATCAAATATGACTTTTTTGACCCTATGCGACCCATATCCGATCATGGTATGACAGTGTGAACGGCACAAATCCGATATTTTCAAATCCGATCTGGGTCACTTTCGTATGTGGTACTGAATCCAATAGATATCTAATGTTTTAGAAAGTGACTGCTGTTTGAATGGTCATGTTGCATTAAATCAGTCTTTTATGTCACTGACACAAGACAGAAGCCAATTATCAGTGCCAGAGAAGACAAATGAGAAAGCATGGCGGCGGAAACTGGAGACGGAGCGAGTCAATGGACAAAAACTGAGGTTTTGGAGTTGATTAGCATATGGGGAGACAATTCTATTCAAGCTAAACGACTCCGTGTCCATATATACCTCTGCACGGAGGTAGCAGCCACTGCTCCAAACAAGGCCATTGTTAAAGCACAGGCTATCTTTTTTCTCAGTGTCCTTCTTCCTCTAATTTGTCAAAATTCTGTCAGTTATGACTGTGCAGAAATTAATAGACTGCTGCAACAACACCTGCTAGCTCTGTAGCTGCCATTTTTACTACCGTAAACGGAGTGCGTTGTGTGTGATGTCTTCTTTTGCGCGTGCGGGCCACTCTGAGGGCCGTGAACCGTTCACACTAGAGCGGTTTTGCGGTCACATTTTATTTGTAGTGTGAACAACCAGACAGAAAAATCGGATTTGATCAAAAAATCGGAATTGAGCATTAAGACCTGCAGTGTGAACGTAGCCTATGACACTTTGGGCTAGAGCAGGACGATATGACCAAAAGTATTTATCACGATATACATTTGAAAATTTGCGATAATTATATATAAGATGATATAATTGACACTAGACAAAACACTTTACAACTTTATTAGTGCAAAACAAAAAAAACATCAATGTATTTTCACTTAAACAAGCAGCTGTTTTTTTTTTTTTTAATTTTTTTAGTGTGCATTAAAAGTTATATAAAAATGTAACTGTGCAAATGCAAATTCCTTGCTGACAGTTTAACCAAAATGCATTTCCAGTGGAAATTGGCCGACATATCCTCAGCATAACCATGTATAATATCTACAAAACTTAAAAAGAGGTTATACACACACAATACGGTAATATTATGTTGAAGCACAGTACATATCACTCCACGAGGCTCCTGCGTACGACAGCCGTAATGCTCCGACAATCCATCAAGCGGTGCGGGTTCGTAGCTTAGCAAAGTCGTACTAAAACATTTGACTGATTTTCGAACGCCGTGTATAATACATAAAATCGTTTCGAGGTCAGTAAACACAACCAGAATTCATATATAAGGCACACGGGATTATAAGGGGCACTGTCGATTTTCAGAAAAATCAAAAGATTGATTTTAAGTGTGCTGTATTTTCCAAAATATAACTTGGTAATAACGACGGCCCACTAGCATGCGCTACCAAAAATAGTTTTTTGATGTGTATCTGACAGACGAAAGCTAAACCAGTTCCACACCACTGAAGTTGCAGCATTTTGACAAACTAATTCTGGTTCATCCGTTTCATTCATTCCACTTTCGCCCTTCTCATTCTCTGTCACCGCCATGCTTTTTCCGCCATTTTCGTATGAAAACAAAGGCACTGCGCATGCGTTTTACCCATATTCTATTGCGATATTTCATTTTGTTATCGTTGCCCAACATTATACCGGTATTACCGTGAACGGTATGATATGGCCCAGCCCTACTTTGGGCAATGAGGATGTCAAGATTTAAGCTTTGGTTTGAAGTTATCATAAATCTAGAAGGATGCAATAATCCCAACCATGCAGCGGCTGCACCGCTTGTTCACATGGTCCCATCATTTTGCCTTTCAGAAACATAAGGCTCAGTTGACATCTTGTCCTGAGGGGAAAGGTGTCAGATTACATGATGACAGATGACTTATGTTCAGAGAGCAGAAGCCATGGTGTTAACAATGGAAATCTGTGCATATAGTGTGTGAGCATGAAAGGAAGGGTGTCTGTAGCTAGACTCAAGACTTTCTGAATTAATTTTCACCACAGCAGTTATTCTGATGCAAGATGAAGTACAGAAGTCAGCAACAGATGCTCACACAACCATTGTGAGCTCAACCAAACTTTCCAAGTTTTTACATATGACATGCTTGGAGCCAAGGAATGTGTTTCATGAACCATTACTGATTCAATTAGATTTGGGTTTGAGAGATTTATTAAGTGATGCAAGAAATAATTTAAATATATATATTTTTTTTGCAAGAACGTTGGAGGAACATAAAACGTGACAGAGGACTTTGATCAAAAGGGTTGCACATGCAACCGATGTGGAAGAGGAAGTTATTACTCACATTGTGCACTCTCTAGCAGCTGGTGTTTTCTTGGCAGTGCCAAGTGTATTGGAGGCTTGAAGGAATTTGAAATAATCAGCTGACATTTTTAGTGATATTTGTTACGTTTCTGAAAGGAAATGTGACCTGATATGCTTTCACCTGCAGAACAATGGTGGTTTGTTGTTGAAATGAGAATATAAATTCAGATTCTGTTGAGACTGAGAGATACGAGTAGAAGTCGAGTCAGTACTTGTTTGACATTTGTTGATTGGACTGATGCACATTAGGTGCACTTGTAGGTAAGCCAGAGCTGTAACTTTGAGTCTGTTGGGCCTAGCCTGTTGTAACATGTATTCCTCCCCAGTCTGGTTCTAAAAATACTCAAGTGATACAGTAAGCAATGTTCTCTCCCTATTTAAGATGGAAACTCTATCTGTGGAATGTAGTCTTAGCTGTCAGATCCTCCATACTCAGGGGGTCGCACATTTCAACATGGACAGCATGGGTTGCTTTGTTTTCACCAGAGAAGAGGGTGGGAGGCACTGCACCAAATCATACCAAAATTTCTATTAAGCATGGTTTTGCATTTGATTTTAACAGTTGCTTACCCCCCACACTTCATAATCTTTATTAAGTCCCATCATAATTTAATTGTTGTTTCCCCCTTTTCTAGTGAGAATAAACCCAAAAATGGAGGCATCTGTGTCGCTAACCACACTTCACCAATTGATGTCATCATCCTGGCAAGCGATGGCTGTTATGCTATGGTAACTATACTGGCACAAAATGTAGAAAAGAACAAAACATTTACGTTGGTCACTTCTTCTACTGCAGGTATTTGTTGGAGTGGAAACTCTCCCAGAAATAGATCTGTTGCTATCTTTGTGTTTGTGTTGTTAGGTTGGACAAATCCATGGCGGCTTGATGGGGGTCATTCAGAGATCCATGGTCAAAGCTTGTCCACACATTTGGTTTGAACGCTCAGAAGTAAAAGACAGACATCTTGTGGCCAAAAGGTAGAATTACAGTCTGTGTTTAAAGATATTTTTTTTGTACGTTTTTATGACGTTTTACCTTTTTAGAAATTATTCCATGGGTTGTTTTTGGATCATTCAAAGTAAAACTTCAAATTGGAATAAGTCTACTCAAATTTTTGGTTTAATAGTCTTTAAAAAGTGATCTCTTTAGAAATCTTTTGCATTAACCTGCATACTTCTTTCACTACAGATTGAGCGACCATGTAGAAGATAAATCTAAACTGCCTATCCTCATTTTCCCAGAAGGTGAGCTCATATAGAAAATCATATAGTTATCTAACTGCAAGTTTCATTTTATCTTACATAAACCTTGTGTTTTATGAATTCTTATTTCAAGGTACCTGCATTAACAACACATCGGTTATGATGTTTAAGAAGGGCAGTTTTGAAATTGGTGCCACAGTCTACCCTGTGGCTATTAAGGTAACAGTTTTTGTTCTAGTTTTTAACTACAGTCTTGTCCACAGTAACACATGTACTGATTAATCATTTTGGTGTGTGCCTGAACCTCATAGTATGATCCCCGCTTTGGAGATGCTTTCTGGAATAGCAGCAAGTTCGGGATGGTCAACTACCTTTTGCGTATGATGAGCAGCTGGGCCATCGTCTGCAGCGTGTGGTACCTTCCTCCCATGTCTAGAGAGGTGAGACTCAACTCGAGGCATCTCAACAAAGAGAAGCTTTGTGTTTCTTTTTTTTGTTGTTTTGTTTTTATATATTGAGAGCACGTTGTTTAAAATCCATATACTTGTAATGGATTTTTTTTTATCTTGATTTATTACATTTTATTTTGACCAGCCATCCTCAAAATTTGACCAGCAGGACCTGCAGTCACAATAACAGAATATGCGTTTCAGCTGTAGACCCTCTGTATTGTTTTGTCGCCCTGTTTACAAATTCCTACAATGAGAATAATACCAAACTTTTGATGGTATACATTTTCAAGGCTTTATACTTTTTTAGACAAGGGCAACAAAACACATGAGGGGAATAAAGCACTTAGTGAAACATCTCAGCATTAATTATCTTAACTGGCAACAGGTCATTAACATTATTGATTATGCAAAGATCATCTCAGAGAAGCAAAGTCTTTGAGAATTAAAACAAGATTCAGAAATGTTGCTAACTCTCTTATTTAAGATCGACTGAAATGTAACATAAATCTGTCCGGTGACCTGACCAATCAAAATCTATTCATTCATTCATCATATACATAGTCTTAAAGAGCTAAAAAGAGCAACCATCAGCACACAACTCAAAAACCAGCATCCTCCATGGTATGTGGTGCATTAGTGCATATTGCATGAGCATGTGCTGCATGGCATTGCTACAGATGCTGCCACCCAGATCTCCTTCAGTATGACAAAATGATAAGATTTTAGGAGAAAAGCTGTTCATTGTTTATGACCGCTTGCTTACCAGAACTGTATTCATGTTTGTCCTCCCAACAGGAGGGAGAGGATGCAGTACAGTTCGCAAATCGTGTTAAAGCAGCCATAGCCAGGCAAGGAGGACTTGTCGATCTCTTATGGTAAGATAACACTCTTTCATTTTCACATACACATTCAATGAAGGACAAGGCAGAAAAACGTGTGACTATTCATACCAGACACTGGATCATAGAAAAGCACAAGTGTAACCAAAAGCAATAGCAAAACCTTACAAAATAAAAGGTTTTTTTCTGTCAGTCACATACACAATCATTGCTCCAGCTTGTTGGAGCTGTTAACCAAATCCATCCATAATTATGTTACATGTACTATAGTCCCACACAGATCATTTTAGATGTCTAAAAATATACTGGATTTTCTTTACTGTTTCAACTGCATCCATTAGTTTCCATGAAATGCATTGAGCAAATTGATGCAACCTAATAACACTGCTTTCCTTTCTTTTTATGAGCTATGAACTACTGAAATTTCCTTTAGTTACTACAGCGTTGTAGGGTGCCATCTGAATTACAGTTTATCTGCTTGTTACATGATGATGTCCCTCCTGCTTCCTTGTCCTCCTGTGGCGTTTGTTTAGACTCTTGTCTTTTTAATGTACTGGGATACTTTTTTTTTTAGTTAACATAAACAAGCCCCTAAGAATAATCCATGGTCGTTGTCAATTTGTCTGGCTTTTTATTAGCACTGGTTATGTGCAGCACGCCTTTAAGCTCAGTTTGTATCTACTGTATCTACAGCTCACGGCTTGCCAGACACCAAATATTTTAACGCATCAGAAAAGAATCACTCTCAGGCTGACTAAGATTTCAGTGGGGACCTGAAGCCTAGAATCAGAAATTTTTCCGTTAGATGGATTATCTGAAATGTTCTCTTAACTAAAGTTTAGTTAAGAGACCCTCACATTAACCTTTATTAAGTTTATATTACTCTAACCATAGCTCTGTAGGTAGCCACCAGGTAGCACGCCATTGCCAGCTAGCCAAACTTCAGTAACACTACAAACATCGCTACTCCCAAAAAGTTGATTCTGTTCATCTGGACATGGTGTTTTCATTGGGAGAAACATTTCGTCACTCAGAACAAAATCAACTTTGGGGGATTTCCTTACTTGGATGATTGAGCATGCAGACAAACATTGCTACTGTTTTGTTTTGTCCAGAGTGACAACAGATCTGTCTCCTTTCTTTCTTTCTTTCTTTCTTTCTTTCTTTCTTTCTTTCTTTCTTTCTTTCTTTCTTTCTTTCTTTCTTTCTTAACTTTCTTAACTTTCTTAACTTTCAGAACATGATTTATAATTTTTTGATGGAGAGTATAGTTAGCTAACGTCTTACTCTGTTAAACAACTTTTTCATGGATGTTGAACTTTTTTGTAACACCAGGGTGAACTCCCACACTCATCATTTTATTGGCGCTGCAAGAATTTGGACTGTTGTTACTCTCAGTGATGCCAAAAATGTTTGATTTCTGGGAAATGAAGAACAGTTTGACATCATTAGCTATTTCTGCGTCTAGACTTATGAAGCTGATTGGATCTACAAGGCCAATCAACCTATAATTTAATTATTCAATTATTCTTACCAATTACATGGAGACATTATTATATTTAATTCAGTTTTCATAGTTGAATATTTGCTTCCTTATACCATTTGGTTGCCATTTTTTTTAAAGAATAAGAATTTATTACAGTATTGCCATTTACGATAAAGTTTAAGTTTTTTACATTTTAATTGCTTGGATAGAAACTAATCAGTAGAACATGTGTGGCTACATTGTTACTAATTCAGGCTCTTTTATAGGGATGGAGGACTGAAAAGGGCAAAGGTTAAAGATACCTTTAAAGAAGAGCAGCAGAAGTTGTACAGTAAAATGCTGGTTGGCACCCAGGAGGACCGCAGCCGCTCCTGAAGGACCTTTATGGAGATGGACTGGCTCAAAGCTGGGCACCTCTTACTGATTAGGCGATCAGCAGCGGTCCTTTTCTGTCGGAGCCCCTGGACTGGAAAATTCTGTCCCTGATGTCAAAAGTACTCCATTTGGCTTCCTCGGTCACTGCCTCAGCCTGGCATGTTAAGTTGGCTTCGCTGTTACAGGTCATTCTGAGTCTGCTGCCCTGTGTTGGAATAGCTTGACCGAAGCCTCGCTTGCATTAGAAACGGAGCAAAGGAGAGTCTTCCTTGGTGGCAGTCTTTTAAGGAAAAGTGTTTATTTTTGTTTGTTTTTTTCTTTTTCACTTAATCGTTTTATATTTTGTTTTTAAGATTTTACAGTCATGTTTTTATGTTATGTTTCCGTTTCAGACTTGATTATACCTGGGTGTATAAAGGAGTTATTGTAGATAAAAACTAAATTGTTCTAAAGCTGAAACCTGTGACTGACTTGGGGTTTTTCATGACCGGCTTGTACCCTTGATTCAGGGCACAGTGCCAGATTTTGTTACATTTCAGATATTTTTATGGGCTTTTTTCCAAGATGAAAAAAAAACCTTGTATTTTAAACATTGAGTTTTACATTAAGACTTGTATCAACACATGGCCACTGTAGGAGCTGCGCTTGAGACGTGTTCCTGATATGCTGTCTGTGACTTCTTTTCTTTTTTTTCTCCTCTCTCCACTGAATGTGCAAGTGCTCACATTATGAAGTGGAAAATGTGCACCCACAGTTACTCTGATGGAAGTCTGTAGATTTAGACACCTATTCTTCTTCCAGCTAATAATGTATAACTGGAAAAAGGGATTATTAGGAATTTCGTCAGCATTGTTCCTGTAAGGCTTGTGTCACGCAGGTAGCGATGTAAAATCATAACAGTGGGTCTCTTCACTAAACACATAGATATAATGGCAAATAACCAAAACATACTCATACACCTTTTAAAAATACATCTTTTCATTGACTTCCTGCCATTGCAGTGAACAGTGGCTAGTTTATTTTAAGTAAACTCTAAAAGCTATTGTGTTTATCTGCCCCGCCTCACCAATGACCTTTTTCCTAACTTAGCAGCCTCAAGGAGGTTTCATGAACAGACTGCAGCTTTACTTTGAACTCAAGAAACTTGGTGGACGGCCTCATTGGTTTCTCCCTGGGACCTTTGTCTCACTGGTCTGCTGTTATCAGGGATAGTCGTTTTAGATTATGTCAAATCATTTCATAAAAATAAATGTTCAAGAATGTTCACTACTTTTGACTTTGTTTTTTTTTCACTATATCTAATGTTTATAAGTATTGCCTTGACTTGCTGTTGTTTTCTGTCTTTCTGGATAGTTTTTCGTTGTGATGCCTCCAGTCTGGCATCAAGATTGGAATCTTTATTTTTCTAGCACTGTATTCTTGCATTTATTCCCTATCAGGGTTTAGTGCTAAGGATCAGTGCGTGAATGTACAGCACATTTGAAGAGATTTAAACATGTGATTACCTGAGATGCTTATGTGTGACCTTAAACAAGCCTTTCATTCTTGAAAACCCTGCAGTGTGGTTGATTTAAAAAAAAAAAAAAAAAAAAAAAAACCTCTGCAAAGGCGAGTCGGCCAAAGTTCCTTCACAGTGATTTGAAAGACATTGCCAGTAATCACACACTTGATTTCAGTTCGTGCTGCCAAAAGTGGCAAAACAAGTTATTAGGTTTACACTATCACTCTGTCACACAGAGCCAGATAGGTTTGGGTAGATTTTATCCCTTAATTTATTAAGTCACGATTTTAAAACTGCATTGTGTGTTTTGTCATTATAATTGTCCCACATTAAATATTTTTTTGACAGTCTGACACATGTAACTGTGACAATTATGCAAAGAATAAACCAGGAAGGGGGCAAATATTTGCTGAGTTTCAGCACACAGTAGAGTCAGATGTCATAAGCTCACTTTTAGTCTGATACCTGCTCATGATATGCGTCCAAATGACTAAAGCATTTATTCTTAGAAGTGCTGATATAGGGGATAAAACAAAAGACAGACCTGTTTTAAAGTAGATTGAATAAGAATTTTGAATGCATAAAAAAATCAAAACATCTTGATCTCATGGGTGTCGATTGATGGAAAGACGATAAACATCAGCTATTTCTGGGTCTAGACTTATGAAGATGATTGGCTCTACAAGGCCAATCAACCTATAATTTAATTATTCAGTTATTCTTACCAACTACATGGAGACCTTATATTCAATTCATTTTTCACAGTTGACTATTTGCTTCCTCGTACCATTTGGTTGCCCTTTTTTAAAGAATAAGAATTTATTGCAGTATTGCTATTTATGATAAAGTTTATATTGTTTACATTTTAATCGCTTGGGTAGAAACTAATCATTAGAACATGTGTGGCTACATTGTTTACGAATTCAAGCTCTTTCATACGGATGGAGAACTGAAAAGGGCAAAGGTTAAAGATACCTGTGAAGAAGAGCAGCAGAAGCTGTGCAGTAAAATGCTGGTTGGCACCAGGAGGACAGAATCGAATTTGAGATTATTGGAACTTGACAAAATGTGGAAAACTTGACAGTTCAGTTTTATTTATAAATCACCACAACAGTCGCCTCAAAGCACTTTACATTGTGCCCCCTTAAAAAGAAGAACTTGGTGTCAGTGGGAATGAAAATCCCCCTTTTAACAGGAAGAAACCTCTAGCAGGACAAGGCTTAGGGGAGGACAGCCATCTGCCATGAGGGGAGGAAGACAGGACAAAGACGCACTGTGGAAGTGAGACAGAGATGAACAACAACCACAAGGTCTGAAAACTTTCATACTGCACTGCCTCATCCAAGAATCCATGGCTGCAATAAACCACTTCTTCCTCCTTTCAATGAGGCGTCCTTCCAAACCATTTGATTGCGATAGCTTCAAGTGGATTCGTTGATGCGGGTAAATAAAGCACACAGTGCTTGGAGGAGGAGGAGAAAGAGGAAGCAGACAGCGGCTTTCGATTGTGTAACCCATGCCTTGGTTGAGTAGCTCACTAACAACATTACGGAGTGCCAGAGTCCAACCCTGCCACATGGCACACATCCATCGACTCCAAATAAGTCTTTTATAGCTTCTGGCTCCACTGGAAACTAAGGATGGGGAAATGTTGTTATGCTGCTGTGGTGATGAAAAGATACTGGAGAAGGCGGGTTTTCTAAAGAAAAATGACTAAAGTGGAAGTCATGCATCTGTTGGCACAGGACTGCACATTACAGTGTAGTTAATGGTGATAGCAGCAGGGTATAATCACTGATCATACAGCTAAGGGGAAGTGAGATTAAGGCAAGATGTACCTGTTATATAATTTGATTGTGCGCTGAAGAAAAGCAACCTGCCCCAAGTGAAAAGAAGTGCTACACAGAGAGGAGATCACTAACTTCCTGTTTTGTGTCTTTAGACAACGAGACTGTGGTACGCTGATTTGCGAGTTTAAAATCCTTTCAGGTCTTTTTTTTTTTCAACAACAAAAACTTTATGTGGTCTATAAATTACATGTTAGGTTATAACACCTCACAAAGCATTGTTGTAATAATGTAATGCTTAGTGTGGTTCAGGAGTGGTTGCGGTAAAAGCTAGCTGTTTTGTACAGCAAGTCATGTATGTATGTATGTAAAGGTTTCTGTGACATTCAAATGCTGTGAGATTACCTCCAGGTGATTTTATTATTGAGTGCTGGTTGGCTTATCACTGATAAACTTGTATTGTATTTTATTGAATACAGCAAACCAGCAGCGATCGGAGCAAATGGGCGGAGCGCCAGGAGTTCATAACGCAACACCGCCCGCTTTCAGAAGGCTCTCCGAGGGTTTGTCAGCAACAGATGCCCAGTCCAGGCAGCTTAAGAAGCCCTTAAGAACCTACTAGTCCAATTAATCCCGAGGAGGCGGAAATCCACACGTCTGAACGGGCAGTTACACAAACTTGTTACCTGCTCCCTGACTCCACGACGATGATGAAGACGAGCGCCTCTCTGCAGGCGTACGTTAACCGTGCGACACCGAAGCCCGCTATCAGCAAACGATTTGGACCAGAAGCGGGAAGGCGTCCGTGAGGGATAGCTGCTAGTCGCGACTCAGATTCTCTCTCAGACACTCACACACATTATAAGCCTCGGTAAGCTCCTGCAGAGTTGATCGCAGGCCTGCATGAGCATCACTGGCGACGCTGCTGCTGCTACTACGGAGTTTCCTCGGGACTGCTCGCGTCGTTAACATGGAAACGTTCACCGGTGTGCTGCTTGTCACCGCAAACGTCGGCTCACTCTTTGACAATGTAAGTAGAACGGCATCACAATTCAAGTCACACCATACTTAAGGTACAGTCAGAGGATTATATAAACGCTAATAGGCTTAAGTAAGCCGGTAGGAGGGTGTAGGGTAGGAGGCAAGTTTTTTTTTTTTTTTAAATATTGAATCGGCTACATTGCTAGCTTACATCATAGGTATAAGGATGTAAGCAGTGAGCTGAGCTCTTCTGGTGCTTTATGTTTTTTTTGTTTGTTGTTGGGGCTTTTCGGTAATTGACGTACATTTGCCTCGTAATGAGACGCTTTCAAGTTACCAAGCAATGTTTCCTTGTCAGCTGTCAGCAGCAGATACTGTTAATTAAAAGGAAACAGTCAAAGTTGACTCATAATTAGACAAGCTACCTGTTGGACGCGTCACGTGCCAGACTGGAACGGGTGGCTGCACCTCAGGTGGTAGAGCAGGTCACCTACAAATCGTGAAAGTTGGTGGTTCAATTCCAGTCTGCATGCCAAGCATCCTTGGCAAGACGCTAACCTCAATTTGCTCTCCGATACATCCATCGGGGTGTGAATTTTAGATAGAAAGAGCGTGCTTTTCTTAATGAGGGAAGCTACTTTGAGTGCTCAGATAAAGTAGTTATATCTACCAGTCCTATAAGAACCAGTCCTTTTACCGTTTACCAAATCCTTCTGAACCTGTCTGCAACACCCAGACATGAACAATAACAACACACAGGTCAAATAAATGTTGTCATTCAGAAGTGTTTTTTTTTTTTCGTTTACAGTTATGCTTGCAATTCAATTATACATTCATACTGATAATAAATAGTGAATAGACCTCTTTAACCCTCGTCATGTTGACATGAAGTAACAAATTGCCCTTTTCCTATAAAAAATAAAACAAACAACAAGAGTGCAGTGTAAACAGGTGAACGAGAAAAAACAAAAACACCACCACCAACACAATACTGTGCAATTTACATGCTGGAAAACTTTGTAAACTTTTGATGCTGTTTGATAATGATCAGCTCAGCATCTGTGCACACACATGTACAAACCTAATGATCTCCATACACACAGATGCATACACAATGCAGTGCATAATTCACAGAACAAAACATCAAGTTGCATTGAGTGTTGGGCATAACTCATTCCAAAGTAAACTAAGGTCAGCAAAGGTTTAATAGAGGATTGCAGGTTACATAAAGTTTATAACAGATTTAGTGCAGAAGTTGATTTATTGCCAAGGATGTTAACTCATTTGAGTTAACATCCTTGGCATCCTCTCAGTCTGCAAAGGTAGCTGTGCCTTTGCAGGAGTCCTCCAGATCCTCTATGAGGGTAATGAAGTTGCTGCCTCTCAGATTGCAACCATACTATTTCTCATCAATCCCAGGTGTAAAATCAGTGCTTATGATGTCACTACTGGGAAAGTGTGTTTGTTTTGTATTCAGTAGTCAGTTTATAGCAGCCTTGTAAAACTGCGGAGATTTAGAGCGCCATGGTAGCTCTATGAGTCTGTAACAGCCCAGTCTCACTTTTTTGCATGTGTCCAAAAACATACAGTAAAACTACCATTTTAAACACAAGATTAAATAATTTAAACTGTAATTTAACTGTCCCAACGGGCTCCAGCTCTTTCTCTGTTTTACCTCGGCTTTGCTTAACTTTCAGGGAGGAGAGCTCTTAGACTCATGGAAATTTGGCTCAGGACCCGTTTCCGGTTGCCAGACCTTGCTCCAATGAAAACATGTCAGGTCCCATTGTGGGAGATATGTAAACAGATGAATATCTTCCGCGGTGGACTTGAACTTTTCCACTTACTTAAGTTAAGCCCTCTCATTTCTATAAACAAACATTCCTAAATTATTCACCCAACTTTTGGGTGAGAGCAGGACCTGCAGCACAAGACAGAGTAAATCCTTTTCCTTTGCAGTTCTGGGCTGGCTGAGTGTCCTGTTAGAGCAGCTCAGCATATGAGACATTAAACTCTCACCGATATTTACTGCCATCTTGGCTACCATGTTTATTACTGAGCTTGTGTAATGACTAAATATATACTTATTTATATATTTTCCCTTGTATAAAAACAAATGCCTTCATTTTCAGTCATTCCCAGCTGACATAGGACGGGATGTGGTCACCACTCTGTGACAAGACCAATCAACTTAATCAGCCTGTTTAATTCAATCAATCAATCAATCAATCAAAATGTATTTCTATAGCACATTTAAAAAGACCACAGCTTCACACAAGTGCTGCAGTGCAGATTACAACAATAGACAAAGAAAAGAGTTTAATTTCTACTATGCCTGCTGTCTGACAGTTTGCTTATTGCTCTGGTCAGAAAGAAAAAATAAAGTGTCCAACTGGTTGTTGTAAGTTTGCCTCATCCAGTTTTTAACGTTGTCACGTCTATAGAAAGTATAAATTAAAAGTATGTCAACTAAATGCAAATGTATTACAGCTGGTGGACAGAGTGTTTGGAGCAAGGCTGACGTGAGAGGAGTCCTATCGGTCACAATGGCTGAGTCGCTGTTATCCCTGGCATGCAAATGCACTATGCAAAGTCATTTCTCAGGTGCTAGGGAAAAAAATGGCCTTGCAGGAGACTGCATATTACTCTGCGCCTACTCTGGGCTGTAAATCCAGTAGTGTCACTGTAAGAAAGTACATGATCAAAGTTGGTATCAATTGATGAACTACAAGACTGAAGATTGTGGCAAAAGAAACAACTGTTTTACCTGGTAGTACCAGCTACTAGCTATACAAGTTAACAAAACATGACCTTAAACAGCAACAACAAAATCATGGGATGAAAACAGAATTTTATTTGATGAGATGGGTGGATCAGTATTGTCAGGGTACAGCACCTCACATGTAGCATCTAAAATATCTGCCTGCTTTTCTAAACCTGGAAGCACTGAACCTGTTTGGCTTCTTTAGCTGTGTATAAGGCTTATCTGCTGACTTTTTTGAGTAACATTTTACTATTAAACCTGAATATCAACTGTCTATGAAAAAAGACACAGACCTTCATAGATGACAAGCTGATGTTGGCTGGACTGCAACAGGTGCAGCTGTACTTGTACATGGCACAGGATAATGTTTCCAGGAAATCCCTAATGTTTATGTTAACCTGCTCAGAGTTTGAGATGACTTCCTGACTTCCATTTGAGCTGATTATCCATTAGCTGATATGGCAGTGCAATTTTAAATACAGAAGCTTTTCTTTGTTTTGCATTAATCTGAGGTTTCTACTTCTGTCCTTATGTCCCTTCTGTTGGGCAGCATAAATGAGCAAAAATACATCATCATTTGATCATCATTTATGGACTCCATGTAAGAATTAGGTGGAATATTTGAAGCTGCAAGTTATGTAACTCTTAAGCATTAAAAAGAATTTGACCATTTCTGTCACATTTACTAGTCACTTATTTTTTTACTTCAATTTGCACTTGTAGCTCTGTGCATGTTTCCATACATTTCTCTGTAGGGGACTTCTGTTGTCCCCTAGAGAGATTGTCCATATATCTTTCTTTCTTTCACTCAGTATCATATTTGATCAATAATCGCAATCTTTCGGGCATAATTGTTTTTTCATAGGACGATGAAATGAGCATTTGCAACATTAAGTCAATGGGTTTAAAAAAAAACATATAACACACACCTTATATGCTAGATAGATCAGGCCATGGACTGTACGACTAATCTGGCACATGAAATATAAACTATTGTGAACCAAGTGCCCTGTTAGAGTCATACATAGCAGTAAAATAAAGAAAAAATAATTGTATAAAATAAATAATTAGTTTATTCTAACAGAAGTCTGTGACATTTTCTTTACTGCAAAATGTAAAGCAGTATATTTAAAATTAAGTGTACCCTTACTGCTTCCATAGCAATTAAGTAGGGAAGTAGCTGCCAGGTGCTGCTAACTAAATGAACTTGATTAACTGATCATCAGCAAGTGTGAGCACCTTTATAAAAGAAGATGTTCTGGCATATGTTAACAAAGACAGAAAGACACCAGCCATGATCTTGAAATGAAATGCAATGAAATTGCAAATAAAAACCTAAGATTCTTAGGTTTCAGATTCTACAAGCCTCAGTTAGAATGTTAAATGTTAAAATTCATGACAGTACAATTAAAAAAAGACTGAACAAGTACGGTTTGTTTGTGTTGCCAGGAGAAAACCTCTCTGACAAAAACATGGCAGCACAACTTTGGTTTGCAAATTTGCATCTCATCAAACCACAAGATTTCTCAACCAATGTCCTTAAGAAAGACCAGACCAAAATGAAGATGTTTCGCCATCCACAGCTCCGCATTTGACAAAAACCAAACACAGCGTATCAGCAAAGACCTCATACAAGTTGTCATACACGGCGGTGGAGGGATGATGATTTGGGATTCTTTTGCAGCCAGAGGTTGTTGGGGGACTTGCAGTGATTGAGCAATGAACTCTACTGTATGCAAAAGTATTCTACAGTCAAATGTGAGGCCATCTGTCTGACAGCCCAGATTGGGTCATGACGCAGGGGAATGATACGGTGGCCCTGAGAGGCCAAATGGAATGCAACTTCAGAAAACACTTGCAAAAAGAAAAATGCTGCAAAAAGAAAAACACCTGCAAAAAGAAAAATGCTGCAAAAAGAAAAACACCTGCAAAAAGAAAAACACCTGCAAAAAGAAAAATGCTGCAAAAGCACACAAAACACAACGGAAATGTTTCTGGGGAGACAATAACCCGACTGTGTCACTACCCGATCCGTACCGGAAACCCGATCGGTACCCCGCATGCGCGAACGGTGTCTACTTTCGGTCGAAGCGTTTTACGATAGTTACGGGTCAGAGTACCTGTTAAGATGTTAAGAATAACAAGTATCTCTTAAAATGTTTCCAATAATGAAACATTTCAGTATAATGTAGACAAAAACGGAAAAAAAACTGTGCGGACCGTACAAATCGGGTCTACCCGATCCGTACCGCGCATGTGCAGGGGTTTTCTTCTTCTGTTCGTTTAATGGCAGTTTACTCCCCAGTGTACGAGGATACTGCCACCTGCTCACCAAGCGAATGAACCCTATTGTAAACTGAATTAGCGTCATTACAAACGTGTGTTAAATTTGATTTAGTGATAGTTGAGTGTGTTTATGCTTGTCTGTGTGGAGAGGATTGATTGGAATAATGATGATGATGTCCGCTATTAGGGCTGGGCCATATTATACCGTTCACGGTAAAACCGGTATAATGTTAGGCAACGATAGGAAAATGAAATATCGCGATAGAATGGGAGTAAAACGCGCATGCGCAGTGCCTTTGTTTTCATACGCACATGGCCGATTGTTGAGTGAAACAGGTGAACCAGAATTGGTTTGTAAAAATGGTGCAACTTCCGTGATGTGGAACTGGTTTGGTGTTTGTCCGTCAGATACACAACAAAGCACATTTTTTGCAGAACATGCAAGCGGCCGTTGTTATTGTCATATTTGTCGGACTAAGATGCTCTTAAATCTGGGAGTAATCTGGGTCCTAAACTCTGTATGCTTCAGGTCAAACAACACTGCAGCATCACTGAGAGTTAAAAACTGTCTAAATTCTTTCATCTTTAATAAAACAATCAGCATTGCTGCTTTACCAGGTGTAACTATAAAGTTTAACTTCCAGGCATCCATGAAAACAAAACTTATTACATTTAACGGAGTTAGAAGTTAGCCGGAAGCTAGCGGAAGTTAGCTCGCTAGTTTCGCTAGTTACCTAAGCATGATATAGCATGTTCTGACTGAGAGATTTCTGAAAAAATTCAAACGTACAGCTCTGCTATCACTTCCAACATAAATGAAGACAGGAAACTAAACAGTAGTGACGTTTGTAGGGTTACTGAAGTTGGGCTAGCTGGTATATAATGATGTGCTACGTGATCGCTAGCGACACAGCTATGTTAGCATAACATAAACAGTGAAGCTGGAGGACGAACACTAACACTTTTCCACTTATAAAAGTTAACGTGAAGGTTCCTCATGGTTAGAGACAAATGCAATCGCATGGCAGGATGCTGTAAACGGACCAAACTTCAGTCAGGATAACAACTGAGATGATCCATCCACGATAGGTTAGTTATACTGCAACAACATGGGAATAGAGCAGCTGCCAAAGAATTCAACATTAATGAATCAATGGTACAGAAGTGGAGGAAGCAAGAAGAATGAGTTTAATAAAGTTTGATTTATCTGACTGCTTTGATTCGCTTAATGTTCCTTATAATCCCGTGCACCTTATGGTCTGAAAGATACGTACTGCACACTGCAGTTTAATGTTGCAAAGCACCTCTTTTTAACTTCAGTGGATATTATACATGGTTATGCTCAGGATATGTCAGCCCATTTCTACTGGAAATGCCTTTTGGTTATACTTTCAGCAAGGAATTTGCATTTGCACTGTTACATTTTTATAAAGCTTTAATGTACATAAAAACCAGCTTCTTGTTTAAGTGAAAATAAATGGAAGGTTGTCTTTTTGCGCTAGTAATGTTGTGGAGTTGTATTTTGTCTCCCATCAATTATATCGTCAGTTATATCGTTATCGCAAATTTTCATATATATATCGTGATAAATATTTTTGGCCATATCGCCCTGCTCTAACCGCTATCACTGTCAATTGTCAGTAAACACTTCATCTGGCTCATGAATCTTTACATGACACATTACAAAGTCTGTATTATTAACTCTGTAATTAGGCGCCATTCTTCTTATTTTACGGCGCTGTTGTTCAATCGGGGAATGCTCTCTGTTGAGGAGAAAAGCATGAATTTGTTTGTATACGGATTATCCATTGTTTAAATGTCCCGGTAGTCGAAAAGGAGGCAGAGCTGTTGAGAAATGCTAGGTGCTAACTGGGCGCTAAACGTATCATTCAAATATATTGAATGTCGCAATGTTGGCAAAGAGAGGAATTGACGTAAGATTTGCGCATGCGGGGTACCGATCGGGTTTCTGGTACGGATCGGGTAGCGACAGGCTGTATCCCAATTCAGGGTCTGCAGCCTTAACGGTCCTCAAGGGCCGTGTAAATAAATAAATAAATAAATAAATTTTTATTTATACAGCACCTTTCAAGACAGATTCACAAAGTGCTGAACATAAGATTACAAGTCATAAAAATATTTAAAAAGAGAAAATAAAACAGGCATAAAATACGTACTCAAAGACCGCTGAGGCCGGAAGTGCGAGGCTTGTAGGCTTGTGAAATGGGACGGTCTAGCCTCTGTCGTGCTGCCCAGGTTGCCTAGCAACCACGATACTAACAGCTGGAAACGTTTCATACAGCTTTGTTTGACAGAAATGAAGGAGAACATAATTTGTACATTTGTTTCAGATGATATCATACTTACATAATAATATCATAATATCATACATACATAATTGTCCACAATAATACTGTTATCATGGCACTGTGATAATTGAGACATTGCAATAGCAGTGTTATATGATTATATCTGTGCAAGTGAGGGAGAAAATAACATTTAAAAGGAAAAAACATGAATTAAATATCTATTGTGTTGTCAGTGTTATGAGTTTCTTCTTCTTCACTGCAAATTGGTTAACCTCTGCTGCCTTTAGCCTCACGATCTGTGAAATTTAAATAGGGACATCATGTTCTCATAGATGATGAAAACGGGAAAGTAAATATTGTCCATTTTTGACACCTACAAATAAAAAACCTATGAAAAAAATTCTGATTTCCAGATGTACTGAAAAAATGTGTTGATCTGAGCCCAAATTATATATATATATATGTTTGTTTGTATGTTTTTACATTTCATAGGTCGGTGAAATTCAAAGTGAATGGTTAAAACAACTGTACAAGGTAAGCTGAGCTTCTGCATGTTGCAATAATAATATTACAGATTTCAGAATGTGATATTTCATGTTTTTGGGGGTTTTTTTGTGGGGAGTATGGCCACTTCTAGGAAGCGAAACCTGTGTTGGTGCTGGACTAACACCGATAGTCAGTAATAGTAAACCTTCACCTGGCCTCCATTCATAGATGTAGTGTTGAAATTCAAAAATCACAATTAAAAGACCAATCGAGACAAACTGAATGGTCAAATATTTAAGATGTGCTGATTGATTTGCATTGCCCACACATTGGACATACTTTGTGTATCTTGTATTTCAAATTAAGAGTCTTCCCTAGAGAGAAATCTTTAATTTTTTAAACTGGATTATATTATGAAACATTTGCAGGAACATTCTGTGGAAAACGCTAATGTTTCGAAGAGGTTTTATGTTAAGAAATTACATCCTTCAAGCAGCGACATGTGAGGATGATGATGTATAGCAGATGAAGAGGGATAGGCAGTAAGAGATGTGAGAGACATATGATTTCATGAAGTCAGTCTGATGTGGTTACATAGATTTACGGAAGGAACTACAACTCAGCCGTGTGCATGCATGTGCGTCATCGGTGCAATCCAGTACTTAAACTGATAGCATTACCAGCCCTTCTCTAAAGGACAGTTGCCTTCATCCTGTAACAATCATTATTGACCTTCTACACCCCTCAGTGCTCTTTAGTGTAAGCATGTACGTTGCACTGAGACTGTTTGCTTTGCTTTATAACAGACTATCCAGAGCTACAAGCCACAGTTCATTGCCCTGCACTTCCAGGAGGTTGGAGGAAAGGACTACATGTTAAACATGGGCCATGCAGAAAACTTCTTCTGGTAGGATTAATATGCTGATTATAATGCATTTCGCCATTTCCATTGATTCATTGTTGTCAATTAAACAGTTCCTTATAATGTGTCAAAAAAATGAAAACCATTTACGGTTTGATGTCATTCAAGAAGCGAGAACCAGTCAAGTCATTACATCTTTATTTAAAAACATAACATTAATTGATGGTTGTATAGTTGTAGTCAGAAGACTCTTAGTTCGTTAGATCTGTATACAAAGAAACCTCCAGTGCAGTGATCATACTTTTTTGCTCTGCTGTTACCAGGAATCTCGAGTCCAGTGAAGAAATGAAAGACTTTGACAGGTCTTGCATTTATGTGGACAACCAGTTCAAAGTAGAAGATAGCTTCACGGTAAGAAACACAAAAACGTTTCATACAGAGTAGTTGCTGTGTGTTTCCACTAGATGGAGTTCTCTTACATGTTAATGCACAATGATAAGTGGATGCATTCAATGCACTCTGCTGGGGAAAATCAGAAGTTTCTGAGAGTGACGCAACACAGTGAAACAAAAAACGTGCTTACTGACTCCAGATTGCATTGCAATCTTTGATTTTATTTATTTTTTGCTGTGTTTTACTGGCATCTATTTAAAAGTGTGAGTGTAAACACAAAACATTATTTTAGTGTCTATGCTGCAATATGCAGAAAATAGGTTTAAATGTTAAAGACAGTTGCATATAATTGCATTTTTGCTTGATGCAATGTGCATGAAATTAAAGGATTAAAACAATCTTTAAAAGAGACTTTTTCATTTGATTCAATTTTACATGATGCAGAAAAAATAGAATTAGGGTGAAAAGGTCTATTGTGTTATTACATATTCAGGTTGTGTGTCATGTTTTTTAAAAGTAACTAAGTAATAAAGTAACTAATTACTATTGAAAATAAGTAACCAGTAAAGTAACAGGATTGCTTTCTTGGACAAGTACTTAGTCATTATTAACTAATTACTATTTTCAAGTAACTTGACCAACACTGGTTGCCACAGACTGCCCAAACAGACTTTTCTGTGAGTCTAACTGTTATTCTGATCATCATGTTAAAGATCAGGACATTGCAAATAAAATCTGCTGAAATCTGAACATACTATAGTAGTACTTCCTAGCTGGAGTCAGTTTTCAGTTCACTGCAGAATGTTAGATGTGCAAAACAACAGCCTTGTGTAAGTGACATTGATCTCAAAGATGAAGCACAAAACAGCGCTAAAGCTGTTGCGCAATATGAGCACAGGGAGAGGAGGTGCTCTTAAAGACAGGTCTGTTAAATCTCATGCTGCTCCCGGCATTTCTTAATGTCATGAGCTGAATCCTTGGTCTTTCGCTGGAATGCTGTTCAGTCACAGATTAAGCCTCATCGTCCACACCTTTTATGAAAGACGTTTTCTGTATGCACCTTCGTTTTTATTGTCCTCATGTAATACAAACAAGTTTTTAATATCTTTCTTAGAAAGTAATGAAAATGATTTCTTAAAGTTCACAGTGGCTCTTAACTGGTTCAACAGTATTAGTTTCCTAGAAATTTTGCCCCTAGCTGGAAGTGCAAAAGTTGTGACTCACCCCTCATTTTTTTTATTTCACTTTCGAGGAACCAGACTTTCTTGTAATTTTTTAAAAGTTGTTTGAGCAATAGTTCCCCAGGTTTTCTGACGAGCTTTTAAAGTTTTTCTTTAACCACTGGCTGCTTTTTTGCTTATTTTCAGGCCAGTCAGGGCAATGTTTTTGTTTTGTTTTTTTGTTACGCTTCTTAACACTCGCCTATGAATCATTCAAGATTTTAAAAAGCCATGAAATTCAAGGGATAAGCCCGTGTTATGGACAGCTTAGCAAAGAACCAGTTTTAAATTGTAACTTTAGGCACTTTGTTACTAGCAGCCTGTTGCAATCCTACTATTTGTTTCTATTTTTGTATCAACAAGTTGAGTCCGAAAAAGCTATGAGCCAAAAACATGTCTCGGCATACTTTGTAGAGAGGAAACTGAAGAGTCAGGCAAAAAATCTATATACAGCAGATCAACAGCATCTGAAAGTCAAATCATTTAATGTTATTTATATAGCTCTAAATCACAACAAGAGTTGCCTCAAAGCCCATATATTGTAAGGTAAAGACCTTACCTTGCTTCAAATGGATATGTCAGTATGTACAGAGGTCAGGAGAGAAGAACGACAGTGAGTGTCTACTGCATCTGTAAACCAGGGGGAGGCTGGAACTGCATTTTGGCCAGTGGTATTGGACAGATTTTGGGCTTCTGCATTACTGAAGCAGTGTGAGATCATCTTGACAGAGAGCAAAACAAAAGGCAGCCAACATCCAAAGAAGAGCTTTGAATGTCCTTCAAGAAGCCTGAAAAACTATTCCTGAAAACTACCTAAAAAAAAAAAAAACACAAGAAAGCTTGTCTAAGAGAGTTCAGGCTGTACTGAAGAATAGAGGCGCTCACACCAAATATTCACTTTCAAGCTGTTTGAATTGTTCAACCTGTTTTTTCCATGCATGTTTGCACATTTTTCAATAAATCGCAGTGCCTTTTTCCCGCTTTCTTAGCAAAACGGAAAGAAAGGACAGTCAGCTCAAGACTTTTGCACAGTAGAGTGTTTTTTAAAGTATTAACCCACACTCCTCCCAGGTGATACCCTCACGCTGAACATTTGACAGTAGGGGTCAATGGCTGCATCTGTAGACTGAAGGTGCGTGAAGTAAAAAAGGGGAAACTCAATGGCCAGGTGAGAGTAGAGACAGGCCAAAGTCAATACATTTAACTCTAGATTAAAACTATTGATCCCAGCCTATTTGTACACAATAAATAAAGTGTGTTGGGGGCAGAAGACAGCCGGGACTAAGTTTCCTCTGCACTTGAGTGTTTGCACCCCCCGCTGTTTGCCCTGGGAGGGTTGCAGCCACCCCACCCCACCTAATGCCTCATTCTCATTTCGTCGGTGCCACCTGCATTGATTTTCAATTTGTTTCCCCTTGGCTGCGATCATCAGTTATACGGCCATGAGAGAATTTGGGGAGGGGTGGTGGGTTCTCTTTTCAGAGGGGTTGCAGAAGCAGAGGGGGAAGACTTGCATGAATTCCCAGTACAAATGGTGTTTTGATAAAAAATCACTTGTAAGTCAATATTTTTTTATTAAACTGTGCACAAACCTGATTGATGAAGATAGGTGTTTGGCAGAGTATGTGGAGGAAAACGAGGAGGGAAATGTGCCTCTGTGTGCGCCGACGTGTGTGCACATACTTTACAGTATATAACATTGTTACTAATCTAGCATAAACAAAGCGAAAAGGGTTGGCCATCTCGTGTTTTATGAATTGTTAGAGTACATTTCTAATGTCCCAATTTTGTGAAAAAAGTGCCAACATAACTTCAGTGGGATCTGACTTCCTTCCTGAGTCTACAAGCTGCTATACAAGTTAAGGACAATTTCAGACTCGGTTAAATAACTCATTGCTTAAATCTTCATTCAGACAAGTTGGTCACCAACTGCAGTTCGCAGACAAACACGGAGACATATCTAATTTTATTTATTGTGGACAACTTTGGCACTGAAGATAAATGAATTCTTCAGGGAGAAATTTCTCATGTAGCGGCTGGATTTGTGTGTGTGTGTGTGTTTGGGGGGTGTCTGTCACCGCGGTCTGTCACGCCCTGAGCCCTCTTGAGTGCCGGCTGATTTTTCTTCAGCTCCCAGTTTGCAGCAGCGGTGTTGGCAGACAGCGGGCTCACTGCTTAATACCTTTTAAATGGTTTTAATTTTCTGTCTTTATTGATTTCACGGGCCGCGATTAATCAGATCAGTGGAGCAGGCAGTTAGTACATTAAAAATGGTCAGCCCCACGTCAGGGATGATTGGGTACTGAAGTGTGCGTGTCTCAGAAGCAGCGCGTGGATGTGCTGTGCAGTTATACGTCCTCTTGGAAATACTTTATTACTTAAAGTTTGCCATCTCTTTGGAGAGTAACAATGCACTGTGTCATACATTCCCAATGCACAAAGCATACCATGTGTTCTTGCTTTCTTTGAAGAGGATCAATGAAACCAAAAGCCTCTGCAGAACGATTAAAAGTCCAGTTTCACTATGATTTTTTTGAAGTGGTTTACCTAAAACTGATTGTAACTGCTATATCTTTTCTATCCACAGGCTTTGGGGAGCATGTACTTCATCCACAAGACACTGAAAAATATACAACAGTATGACTTTCATGGTAAAAAAAACACAACGCTTACATGGATTTCCTATTTCATCATTCATCATGTTGTGCTAAATTTAGTTTATTTTCCAAACAACGTGTTGGAACGCACCAATGGTTATTACTCAATGCATTGTTTTGATAGAATCCTCCCTCCTTTGGTGCAGTCGGTTGTGCTGTTGCAAAATCCTTGTCGGTGTTTAATTGTTGGACATTTCTCTGGCAAACTGTGCTGGCAGTTTGAAGGCTACGTCTCCTATTTGCAAAGAACTCGAATTTAAAGTGGAGCGGCTATTTTGCTGTTGCATAGTCCAGTCACGTTAGATGTGAAAAAGCTCCTCAGAAAAGCTTATGGAAGGACCATAAACATCCCGAAGCTGCCACTCGCTGCGTGGCCCGAAACGATTGTTGTTCGCCGAACACAGTCTAATGGCCCGCTTATAGATTTGCTCATCATGTATGCTCCTCTGATGAGGTTAACACCAGTTTATTGATTGCTGTTTGCATGTTTTCTCACTCTTTTACATGTCACCTCCTTGGCTCTGCCTCTCACAGTTAAGAATTTTAAAGCAGTGCTGGAAAAGAACAGGTATATGGGCTCTCTGGACAGGGTCACCACCGTGGAGAAAGAAAAATTCCCAAAGAATTTCTGGCCTGATGTGAGTATGTATGCATGACTGTGCATCTGAGTATGCCTGTCGGGAGGGGCAAACATGGGCCAAAGGAGATGTTGGGACAAATGAGTCTACTGGGGCTTTCGGGGGGCCGTCTGCCTGCTCTGACAGGGTGATGAGACAAATTATGTGCAAGAATCAATAATTATCAATTTAGCCCTTTAAAGACACAGCTCACTGCTGTTTAGTGACTCACTCCAGTTTTTCCTCTGTTGCAGTTCAAGTGGTCCAGAAAGGGTTTCATGAGGACCCGCTGGATTATACACAACCAGTACGTAACAAACACTCACCTTCACCGTGATGCACCAGCAGGGTTGAACACACTTTCATGTGTGGCTGTTTGGTGACGTTTTTGGAAAAATACATTGACAATAAAAACACCCTTGGGAACAAATATGTAGCCTGTTTTTAAAAGATTGGAAAAGCAGCGTAAAAGATTGTTATGAGCCCAAAGTCCTTGACTGACTGTCAAAGTTAAATAAATAAAAAAATGTCCCATGGGTCAATGTTCAGATAAGACATCACATCAGAGGGCTGGGTATACATTTCACTGATAGGACCTAACCTTTGATAATAATTAAAAAAAAATGTTATTAAATCATATTTGGTATGTCCACATTGGCTTTGTCCATCTTTTACAGTATTTGGTATCAGTATGTTTAAGCTCCTACAATATGGAACCATAACTGCTGGAGTTAAAGCAACTGTTAGCCACTATGTCATACTTGTTTTTAAAGCATGCTTCGGCATCCCTCAGTAAACTGAAGGTCAAATATTGTAGTTCCTTGAAGACAAGCAAATAAAATTTTACTCAGTAAACATCTAAGAGGACATTTAAAACCTACTTTGATCTATCAAAGCTGATATAAAACAAACAGTGAGGCTCACATTCAGCTGCTCCGATGACCTTGTGGTTTCTTATCATCCAGTTATTAATATCTTCTGGGTTTTGTTTTGACAAAAATGTCCTCTTTACTTCACTGGTTACACTCACAGAATATAAATAATTAATTTAATGTGGTGCTCTGTTGGGAGCTTAGACTCGGCATGTTATAGGATGGTGAGCAGGGTTTTAATTTCATAGTAGTAGTCAGTATTTGCTCTGCTGTGTTGTTACCTTGGGACTGGAACAACAGGAGCTCAAAATCGAATGTACCACAGCATCATACTGTGAGTCAACACACCTCATTTGTGAGATGCTCATTAATTGCTTTCTGGTGACAGCCTAAGAAAAGGAGCCAGTGAACTGCACTTGTTTGTAGACTGAACATTAACCCAAGTGTGCTCATTGATAAGAAAGCTCCTGTAAAGACACCTGTTATTTCACACACAGACTCACATACACACCTATCTGATGTCAGGCTTTGGAGTTATCGGATTGTTTCCTGTTTTTTTCCCCTCCATCTGCCACAACTCACCTTCTTTTGCCTGTGTGTGTCGGGGGTGTTTTCACAGAGGTCTAGACCTGGTAAATGTCCACCTGTTCCATGATGCCTCTAACCTCATTGCCTGCAACTCCAGTCCTTCCATTTACTCAGCCAACCGCAATAACGCTCTCAGATATGTCATCAGCAGGTGAGACTAGCAGCTGCACGCTACTGTATGAAAACATAATATTCAAAATGTGCTATCATGTAGCTCCTCTTATCCAGTGAATTAGCATTTTAACAGAATCAACACATACAAAGTACATTGGGATTAAGAATTAAAACCCTGTGTTATGGCTTAAGGTAGTATTTTTATTTTTCCAGGATATCAGACAGTCGGCAAACTGTGCTGCCTTTCTTTGTGTTTGGAGATTTCAACTTCCGTCTGGATACACTTAGTCTGGTCCAGGTATGCAAGAGCATTCATTTTCCCCAAAGTTCAAGTGTTGCAATCATGTACCAGTCTGTAATTTTGACATAAACCCTCTCGTTTGTGTTTTTTGACCAGGATTTGTCCACTGCTGCCGATGTGCAGATGGTGAAGAAGGACAGCAGTAACGAAGTGCAGAGAATCATATATGAAGAAAAGGATAACGACCACCAGGTGATTGAAACGAGAGAATCTCGTTTAAAAAAAGAAAAGGCAGAATTATCTGCTTCAAAAGTTACTTTCTCTGCCTCCTTTTCACCTCTAGGTTCTGCTTCGAATTGAGGAGAAGCTTTTCGCCTACCTGCACCAGGCGGTTTTCAGAGAGGACAATGGCAGAGCAGTAAGAACACAAGCTCACCTTTCACCCATAAAGATATCATCAGTTGCACTACTGAGAAACTCAAGGGAAACTTAGTTTGACCTGTCTTCAGAGATTTTAGATTAGATTAGATTTTAGATTCCATCACCAGGAATACTTCAAAGAAATGACAGCGCAGTAAACACAAAAAGGGAGAAACATTAGTAGCAGTAACCCAAATTATCCCCCATGTTAAATCTGCACTCGCTCACATCATGCTTGTTTTTCATGTGTTGACGTTTGTAGTCATTTGTAACCATAATGGCTTCTGTCGCTCAGCTTTTGAAGTATGACAAAGAAGTTGCAGCCTTCGATGATGTTATTAGGGAAGAGGACATCAAGTTTCCACCAAGGTCTGTAACTCTGCTACTTGCTGCAAATTTCTGCCATTTACTTTTCATGCTTTAAGAATTTGTTCCCTTCTTGTCTTGTGCTCAGCTACCCATACAGTGAAGAGCATGCTAAACCAACCCAGTACATGAACACTCGCTGTCCTGCCTGGTGTGATCGCATCCTTATGTCACATACAGCCCAAGATTTAATCCACAGGGTGAGTCTTTGCACAATCACATCATTTCATGATGACAAGAACACAATTTGATATAATACGTGAGTTAGCATGACGTGTTAAGGAAGCACTTTGGCAAGCTAGCCAGCCAACATTTCTAGTCAATGTGTTTTAGCAGTAGCATTAGTTAGCAACATTTTAAGGTTAACCAATTATGCTGCATGACTCTGACTCTGGTTAGTTCGTAAACCTTTGCTGATAGTGACGGGTTAATTTATCAGCCAGAGCAGTTCTAGGGGTTTAAAAAAATTAGCTAGCATTATCTATTTAAGATAGTGTTTCGGTACAATATGTAGCTTGCAGTTTGTCTGTTTTTGCAGGAAAGCTAATGTTAGCTAACAGATGGTGATACCTGTGTTTGCAAAAAGACTTCTTTTCCTGTAGAAGTCTGTGAGCCAAAGTCTGTAAAAGTCCTCCTGAGTTTTTGGGATTGTTCTGGATCATATTTTGAAATTGAGGATTAACTTTGGTGTAAAACTACATCTTCATTGCATAAGAAGTTGTCAATCACAAGTCATTAGACAACGGGCTTCGCATACTTCTCTTTCTTGTCTTGTTTGTGATGGAGTCTGTGTTGTGTGGGAGATGGTCGTTAGTTGAAGTTAGTGGGCTCTGGTTCTAAAATAATGTTGGCTGGTCTTACACACCGTTGGCACAGCATGCAAGCAGAGCATGGACGTCACTTTCTTCTGATTTTACTAGAAAATTAAGACTTTTACAAATAAATCAGCACACAGGATGTTAGAGGACACACAGATTTTTTAATACTACACGACACTTCACTCACACTGCCAATTTAAAAAAGTATTTACCTGGACACGGTTTTACATTCGTGCACACATACTGTATAACCTTTAATATGTAATGTGATGTAAATCCACTATGAACATAATCCAGCCCACACAAATGTGATACTCAACATTTAACTTAATATAATTTAAGAAGAATCTGTTCGTTATGTTTACATATAAATGATCTTCAAGTTCATTCTTCTTTTCAGAGAGACGATGGTGAGAAGAGTGTTGTTTACAACACAATGGGTCCTAATGTCTGTATGGGAGATCATAAGGTAACAGATTACATAAGCAGTGTGTTGTGCACATCAGCCATGTGGACTGACTCTGATGTGTTTTGTTTTTCTTCTGTAGCCTGTGTTCTTGTCCTTCTCACTGAAGACAAATGACCACATCTGATACTTCTAAATGGTAAGAAGTTTCACTGAGAGTGTGTGTGTGTGTGTGTGTGTGTGTGTGTGTGTGTGTGTGTGTGTGTGTGTGTGTGTGTGTTCTGTACTGCATGTGCAAGTGCAGCTGAGTCGATGTGGTAATTCCAGTGAATGGATTCAGTGTGAGAGAGTGAGCGCAGTAATCTTTCTCTGGTCCCTGGAGAGCCATAACCCTACTGGCCCAGTGGAGTCGGGATATGAACTAAGAGTAATGCGTGCGGGACATAAGAGATCCTTTGTGCACATCGTAGTTGGAGTGCAGGCGATCTGCACTCTCGCTGATCTATGTCTATTGAATCCTCTTTGCTGTCACTGTGGCTACACATTAGGTGTAATGCTGGCCTGCTTTTCATTAATTACCACATGGATGGCTGGCTGGAGACACATTCATTGTGCGGGGCAGTATATTGGCATTTTTATGGCCATGATTTTGTTTTGCTGCCATTTCAATTTATTTTTTTAAGGAAGTACTGCCTTTTCATGATTGTCCTTCTTCAGAAAGCTTCAAAATGATGAGATCCACACAATGGGAGTGCTTGAAGAGGCTACAACCATCACCTTTTTTGTTTTTGACATTTCAAAGCATATGAAAGGTTTAGCCTACCGCTAGTACTTTGAGGCTACATTTTAGCTCTTGCAAGGTGTGCTTTTTATGTAACCGTTTACATTTCAAATGATACTAAAAATCATAGTTAATTTTACCTCATTGACCTGAGAAATGGCTTTTGCAGGACAGTCAGTCTTATGTACGCTAATTTAGACTTGATTTTCTTACAATAGCATTTAGATGTCTGAACCCACTGTGTCCTGTATTTGCACTGTAATCCACACTGGTTAAACAGTAGCTGAAGATCTGGTGGTGGAGCAGGTCGTCTGCTGGTCGGTAGATTGATCCCCGACTCCTCCAGTCCACATGCTGAAGTATCCTTGGCCGAGATGCTAAACCCCGAGTTGCCCCTGATGTAGCCACCAGAGTGTGTTCGCTGTGTGAATGTGTGCGTGCACAACAATGTGTGTGTGAACAACAATTAGAAAGGGTTTTCAGTGCTCATTTACAAAGTGTGTTTCTGTCTGCTGCAGGTCTGTAACCACAGCATCCTCAGAGGCTGATCAGTGTGATTGTTCTCCACTACAACCGTCCCATCAGCCACCAAAAATAAGCCGGCGTTTCACTCAGCCTCAGCTAAGCTCCCTGCCACACACTGCTGACCACAGCTCTTGTATCATGTAACCCAGATTTATCAAGACGTGTCAAGAGTTTTTGAGAGTTGTTCCTATTCACCGCTTCCTCTGGGATTTTTTATAAGTCCCCTCTACCCGAAACCTCGGAGTCACCAGGGATAATCCTGCAAATCCTACCTGCAGCTGCACATTCATGAGACACATCAAGAATTTTAAAAATCATTTTTAGCTCAATTGATTGTATTTCATGTTTTTTCAATGCCGTCCATTTTACAGGCAGTGTCGAAAATAACCAAACTTTGTATGAATGTCAATTTACTCATTTCTTACTGGCCCTAACTAAAGGCATTTTTAAATATTCTAAAACACCCAACTTAAGCAACAATTAACAAAAGATTCAGGAGAGTACTGGGTATATGATGAACCACACTTTGTGTAGTAGTGGTGTCTTGAAAAGGGAAATATCAAACCCTCGTGGCCATGTGTGCACGCTTTTAGTTAGTTTTTTTTATGCTCTATTTAGTACATGCATCTTTGCTTTGCCATCACCATAGCATTTTTTAAATGACGGGGGAAGCACAGCTGTCTTTGCTTCCAGGTGTCATGTGTGGATGATCTCCGCTGATAAAACAGGATTTGTGACAGATTTCCTTCCTTTTTTCATACAGGTTGCTACTTCATACACATCAGCTCCAGCCATGACAGATTGGATTTTTAATAGTGGTGTTATGATGAAATGAAAGTAGACAGGCAAAAGAAAAAAAGGCCGGTAACATTTTAGCAGCAGTGGTGAGAGCTGAATGGATTACCGCAGCATCCAAAATGAACTTGTGTATCTCTCTTATTTCCCGAGCTGTATTATACACATTATACCAAGTGCTTTATTACCTTGACTTTGCATTTCTTCTCCGATTAATTTGAGCTGTCCTCCTCCAGTTTACTATGCAGGATGTCTGGTCAGACTTCACCCTGCTGTGGTCGGCGTCAGCTGTATTTCATTGCCAAAAAGAATCACGCTGTAGTTATGCTGTAGTTAAGAAGAACGTCTGTTTTGATTACCTGGCATCAAATAAATTGAATTAAAAAAAAAAAAATCCTGTGCATAATCACACCTGTGTACCCACACTCAACAGAGGGGGCGCTGTTTGCTTTTGAATTATTGCATTTATCTTTGATCCTTGTCTCTTACTGCAGTACCAGTGTAGTAATATCATGTGTGAGTTAACAAGGCTTTGACAATTTTGACTAATGGATTCTGTTTAAAGTGTGTTTGTTGCTTTTTGGGTGTTTTATGGGAGAGCATTTTCCTATATTCATGCTTTTTTGATGCCCAGATTCAGAACTTTGGCATGATGTTTGTAAAGTGTGACTGTAGCCTCATCGCAACGAGAAAGAGTAATGCAAATGTCTGTTTGTGATAAATGCTTTGTCACAGGAGTGGAGCTGGTTATAAACACTACATTTGTGATATTTCATTTTTGTAAATAAAGTATCACCCTTTGTTGCACTTTTGTTTTTTGTGTTTACAATCAAGTCACACCTCTTATGGGAAAGCAAAGGCTGTAAACTATGTAAATGACCTCATTTCCTGAGAGCAGTTAACCCTGACAGGGTATCTATTGTCTTATCTGTATACCAAGTTACTTTTTTTTATGACTTTAATGACTTATAAAAATATTATAAGTAAACTATATTCTCACTTATATTTGTATATATATACTTTTGTGTTGATCACATTAAAAAAATGTCAGATCATGTCAAATTTAGCCTATCGAAGTAACACAAGCTTTACATTAGTGTCTGCGTGTGTTATTGCATTTAGTTCCTGTAAAAAAACTGTGGTTACTTTGGGTCAGAAGAGCAAAATGACAGCTAAAACTGAGGAAATATTAAACCTGTGCTTCAGACTGAGAATCACAGTCAGGATTCTTTCTTTTTTCACTTTGTGTTGATGCAGCAGTTGGACTCAGATACAGATTTAAGTCCAGAATAAACAACAACAACAACAAAACAAAAAAAACCAGATAATATCAGTAACAGCAGAGACCAAAATATGTTTTTCAGAATAAAAGACTTGGAGCCACCTCTGTCACTTTGACACTCAGATAAGAACAATCACATTTTTGACTGTTCGTGTACGTGACTGATGTGAGGCTGAGCATGTAGGAGTTGGGTATTTTGTACTGGCACACTGAGGTGTGAGAGGAGCTGGTCGGACTGGTTAGCAACGCAGCGAACAAGCTCCAATTGAAAAATGAAATTTGGTGGTCAGAGAAGGAATTCTCTCACCCACACATGGAGTCTGAACTTGTGTGCCAGACCAAAACACATCTTTCTTAACACTTGCAAGAACAACTACCTTTTTTTCAGACTTTTCTTTGAAGCAAAATGTGATTGTCTTAGCGGCGTTCCCATGCTTTTGTTCGGACACTGAGCCTAAATGGTGACCAAGCTGCTCTGCTGGTATTGATTTGAAGTTGAAATGGGTTGCAGAGGTCATTGTCTTCAATTAAGCCCCACCACACTAGTAAATCACACTAGAATTGACCTTTGACCTTCTTTAGCTTTTGTGCCTTTGCTTTGGCCCCTTTAACCAGCTACCACATCAGCATAACTCAAGACCCAAATTGTCTACATTTAAGTTTGATTTTTCACATTACAAAAGACAAAAAAAGACATGTCTGATAAATAATTAATTATAATTTAATGTGCACAGTAATGTTTTTTTATATCATACACCTTGATATTTTTACAGTGTGGTTAAAAAGTAAGTATGAGTACAAAGCAAAGTCAAAGACCTGGATTTGAGCCAACTTCAAGCTAAAATGTAATTAAAGCAAACAAACTGTAGACGATTAAAACACTTTACAGCACGTCAGCACTGTCTGCTTACCTTTTATTGTTCCGGCCACACCCCCACCCCCACTTTTAAAAAGTCTACCTTTCTAGTTTGTTGGAAACCGTATACGTTAGAATGCGTGTCATATGATCACGCATTCTCTTCTCTGGCCTTTTTGTAACGATCACGGAAAATCTCCTTGTTCTTGGAAATTATACTCAAAAGTAAATTCAGAAAATTCACACTGCCTTTTAATTTTAGCGTCTACTTTAGGGGCGAAGGCTCTGTGATCTTAGTGTTTTATGGTATATAGAGTTTACTAAAGCATTTCGACAGCATTATGCAAGTCACACAAGGATTTAGAAGAGCTTTATTTTGAAATACGCATAACTGAAAACGACCCAGCTGTTCAAAATTGGAGTGCAGGAATAACTTAAGGTTACTTTCTGTGACATAAGTAACTGTGTAACAAGTCAGAGATATCGATTTTTTTTACAGTAACTTTTTAAAGACTCTGCGTCAGTTCGACCTTTTAATGTTTTTTGTCGGGCCTTTTCCGATCATGCGAAACAGCTCAGCAGTTAAACGTATTGCAAACTAGTTTGAAATTTATTACAGCATGCATATGTGCTGAGAGAGTTTTATGCCTGTACGTGTGTCTCTGTGTGTGCCTGTGTAGCCTATAGCCTGCAGGAAGTGCATCAGATGTGGTGCGGCCCGAGGCGAAGGACAGAGAAAGCCCTGCGGTGTTTGCGCAGCAGCAATCGGATCTTATCGTCGTCAGAGTCGGGGTCTAGAGGCTTGTTGTACTCCTCGTCCTCCACCTCATTCTCCGAGGCCTCTCCGGCCGGCCCCGAGTGGTTGGTCTGTGTGGAGCTGGGCTCAGAGGCGCTCTTCTTCCTCCACTTGGTGCGCCGGTTCTGAAACCAAACCTGAAAACACACAACGCACGGGGGAGTTGTCATCTAACTCCTGTAGACCGGAGCCCTGCAGCTTATCGAGTATTCTTTTAAGCATTGTGTTACGTGAAAAGGTATGGAAAAATAATCTGTGTCCCCATTTCTGCTTGAGGGTGAGTATGTGCTGGTATATGATCTGCAGATTTCTATCGCTGCACTTGAATTTACACACGACATGTATGCTTTTTTTATGTGGCAGCTTTCAAAACAAGTCAACACTACTGGGTATAAAAAACAAATATACCACAAGGAATATATATCAGTGGAACTGTCGAACACACACAAAAATAAAAATCTTATTTACACTCATCTCAAATGTAAGCAGATTCTGGCGACGTTACCTTGACTTGTGATTCAGTCATTCCCAGAGAATAAGCCAGTCTCGCTCTCTCTGGCCCTGCCAAATACTTTGTCTGCTCAAAAGTTTTCTCCAGAGCAAATATCTGATGTCCACTAAATGTCGGCCTGGTGTGTTTTTTCCTGCTGGACATCTCCCCAAGAGGACCACTGCCTGAAAAAAATAAAAAATAAAAACACATTACAGGAAACGGATGTATGACACAGGACTGAATTTCTGCCTGAAATGCCACAGCATTTTGGCTCATTGCTCAGGGAAAAAAATGACCACATATATATTTCCCTCATAGACTGCATGTATTTGTTGTTTATACACTGAACCGAAGTAAAATGTCTCCATTTGTGAATTAAATGAAACATAATTTTTCAATCATCTACATAATTGAATGAAATCTTTTGAATGAATATTTGACATGTTTATTAAATAAATTGTTTTTAAAAGATCTGTTTGTATTTTCCTTTAGTCTGCACAACCTCTAATAAACAACAGATTGTTACATTTTAATAAATGGATTTTCAAGGTTTTAATACAAAAAGAGAGAAAAAGTTTTAGTCATATCAAAAATCTAACCTCGAGTCTGAACTCAATAGATAACAAGTTTATAACAGATCTGATTCTGAAATTTGTGTATTTACTGGATAATGTTTCCATTTTTAAAGTGGAAGATCAGAGTGTGATGACAGTGCTGAGGAGCTGCTGCTGCTGCTGAGCCCGCTCTGCAGTATTTAGACTCACTGTTGGTGCACTGCTGCCTCCCTCCTCTCCACTCACAGCTGCTTTCTGCCCAGCAGTTTACACTGCGACTCTTCATCGGGCACTCAGCGCTGGGTTTGGAGAAGCCGCCCAGTGAGGAATTGTAGTCTCGATTGTAGTACATGGAAGTGCTGGTGACAGAGGGGCTGAACCCCCCCATGCTGGAGTATCCGGGCAGCAGGGTGGCGGTGCCCGAGGAGCCCACCCCGACCATGGAGCGGCTCAGGATGTCACTGATGCCATGAGGCGTCCCTGGCTGCAGCTGGCTGTTCAGGCCCGGGCTGAGCTTGTAGAAGGAGTTGGGCATTGAGTACTGGCACACTGGTGCCTTGATGTCTGAGGGGAACTGGTTGAGGCTGTTGTTAAACAGGAAAGACCCCTGGATGTTTGGATCCATGGGAAGTCTGGTAACTCTTCCTCTAGGTCTTATCAACACATCCAATGAGATCCAAGTAGAAAAAGATATTTGGTGGCCAAAGAACGAGCTCTCTCACCAGCAGATGAGGTCGGAGTTTGGTACCACACCCTCCGTCTCCAGATAGTCAAACAATTAGGAACACGAGCAGCAAAGTCTCTGATCTTTGTCAAAGTTGCCACCACATCCGAAAAATAAACTTCACTCGCACATTTGATTTCTTCTTATCCACAGCTTGGCATGTGATAGCTCCATATCTGAAGTCTCCTGCGAGTCCTCTGGACACGGATTTTAGTGTTCTCCGAAAGACATATGCCTCCCGCTGGCTCCCTCCTCAGAAATCATAAATAAGCAGTATCTGGAAATGGAGTGGCACCTTGATAAAGATAGGCCACATTAGAATGCAGCTTGGGATTGGCCTGGGTCTCGCAGCATTAATGCCATTCTATTGGCTCCTCGGTGAAAGCCAAGCCTTTTATTGGAAGGCAGCAGATTAATAGCGTTTTGAACAGGTGGAGTGGGAACAAGTTGATTTTTTGATGGCCTGCCATGTGTGAGTGCAGCTGGAGTGAAGAGGAGGAGTGGAGGAAGGGTTCCCCTGTTTCCTAGTTTGATAGCAGAACAGTCCAGTTTTGTATATAGAAAATGTTAAATGTTTGTTGTATATTATATAATTATAAAATGAAAAACTAAACATAAAGACTTGGTTTACAGATAGACATTCTTAAATCTGTGATGTGTGAGGATTTGGTCTATCATTATTTATTTTCCTCTTTCCTATTCCTATTTATAAATCTATTTACCTCCACCGAGGCATTATCAGAAAGGTGATCAATCTAAGCACCACCCTTAGTCAAATATATACTCACTGGCCACTTCATTAAGTACACCTCTACAACTGCTGGTTAATACAAATATCTAACAGCCAGTTACCAGGCAGCAACTCAGTGAACTGAAGCATGTAGATGCGAGTAAGACAATCTGTTCAAAGCAAGTATTGAAATGGAGAAGAAAGATGATTTACATGAGTTTTGAGGCTTTTGAGGCTGGTTCTGAGGGAGTCTCTTCCTGTTAAAATGCCATTTTCCTTCCCACAGTCACCAAGTGCTTGCTCATAAGTAGGTTGTTTTATTGTTGGGGTTTTCTCTGTATTATCGTGAGGTCTTTATAAAGCACCTAGAGGCAACTGTTTTTGTGATTTGGTGCCATAGAAATGAAACGGGATTGAACTGAATTGCCATTATAAGATTCTGCTGAGACATTTGGTCAGAATTTGGCATGAAAACAAAATGAAACCATGGATCCATCCTGGCTTCTTGTTGTTGGTAGGATATTTTCTTGGTTTTGAACCCCTTAGTGCCAAGTGACATGATTTAAACTCCACAGCCTACCTGAGTGTTGTTATTCACAACATTTGTTCCTTTATAACCACAGTACACACATGTTCTGGTGGGTGTCACAGAGCTCAAATAATCTCAAACTGGTTTCTTGAACATGAAAATGAGTTCACTGTACTCACTTGGCCCCCGTAGTCACCAGATTTCATTTTAATAGAACACCTTTGACATGTGGTGGAACAGGAGCTTTGCATCAAGGATGCACAGAAACGATGTTGCTGCAGATTTGACAGTGTGGGCCAAAATCTCTGAAGAACATTTTTAGCACCTTGTTGAATTAGGACACTGAGAATTAAGGGAGGAAAAAAAAATGCAGTAAAGTTGCTCCTGTGGCCCAGCATCTTACAGAGTTTTACTTTAATTTGTCGCACATCTATATCTTTAATCTCTTTAAACAAAATGTGTCTTACACAGAGTTGTCAGGCAAAGGACATTGGTTAAATTAAATGCCATATTCACTGGCAAAATCTCATTTCTTATTTTATTTATCAGTGTAATAATGTGTCATGTAATCCACTCTGTTTTTGCACATTAACAAACTATTGAGGAGGACAGGCAACTGTGTCATTTAACTATGTGGCATAAAAAAAACCCCATCAGATTTTATAATCATGCAAATGAATTGTTGTGATTTATATTAGAGTTATTCTGTGGACTTGTTTCTGGGAAACAGCAGCAGCACAGTGGCTGCTTTGAAAAGAGTTAATGACTCAGGCAGACCTTGGTTTCTGTGTTGCAATAGCTTTAGCACAATTTCCTCACCCATTATCATGTAGGTTAAACATGTCCTGTGGGAGGACTATTTCCGGCCTCATATCTGGACTTTTCTTTTTCGTGTTTCTTGGAATTTCTTTAACTATTTGATTACAGTTTAATAATAAACCTTTATATAAACTTACAGATATCAGGTTATGACTTTTATTATTTGTATTTTTTTGTTTTTTAAATAAAGTACTCAATGCTTTAAGTGCATGACATATAGAAAGTATTGCATTCTTAACCCAATAGGCGCAAAATACAAGTTGAATGACATAATTAGTGCACACAACACGCTCTTCTCATTTCACAATCAGTTTTACACGTTGGAACACATCGCTGCTTTTACGTACAGTCTATCAGTGACGAAATGTTGGGATTTTCTTGGGAAAAGGGGGAGAGCTGGTAAATTTCCGAACGTCATGATCTCACAGCTGTTACAAGCTATAATTTCGTCCTGTCACGGGACCTGAGCAGCCAATCATAGCGCCTGTAGAGGGCGACACATCCGCTTTAGAGATTAATCACAACCAGCCAGAGATGTGTAATGAAGCGTCACGTGCTTTCATTGCAGGCATGTCTAGATTCTCCTTTAAGTTCACACTCACAGTCATTCCGGAAATAATATGTTTGATATGGTGAAAAATTTCCATGATGCAAATCTTAAAACAAGATAATATAATTGGTATTTAATGTGTTAAATGGGAAGGAGGCTGCACTGCATTTCTGATAGAAACAGCAGTGAGTGCAGCATGTTAAGTGAAGAAAACGATACTGAAAAATCTTTTTGAGACAGTGATACAGGACCAAACACATTCTTATTCGTCGTGAACATTGTCTTTTGTCCTAAGCCACAAAATAATTACAGATAATGAAAATGAAACTAGTTGCACGTGAGCAGAATTCACACAAATCATAATGTGTCTGTGTGCTTTTTTGTTTGAACTTTTACTCCAAAGGTCAGTACCTAAAAAGAAATCACGAGACAAACAGTAATCTATGGGGGAAAAAAACCAAAAAACTACCCTGGTCTTTTTTTTTTCGGGGGGGATTTTAGGTGAATTTCCAAAGTATGGCTCCTCCCTCACTCCCGTCCGTCCCACTTCTTTAACTTGTCATGCTGGAATTGTTTCTGTTTCCAAACCACATGTGCTCCAGACCAACACACAGACGCGATCACATCTTCTATTCAGACGCATATGAGAAATATTACTTATCTCTTCAGGATGGTGAAGGAGAGCAACAACACGAACTCCGGTAAGTCCTTATAGAGAATTTGATGCATAAAAAGCAACAAGAAAAAGTTGTAATTGATTTTACTAAATGAAAGAGCAATGCAAATTCAATTTCACATGTTAGTAGCATTTTTTTTTTCTTTTTGTGTGTAAAAGATATTTTCTAAACTGTTGATTAAGAAATGTTTTATGGCTGTGGCACCACTGCAGATAAGAGAGGGAGAACAGAAAGTTTATATTTTACAGGAAATGGTCTGCTTGTTACTGATGAAGGTATACACAATAACTGTGTGAGTCACACCTGCAAGATAAATCTTTGAAACTGCAGACGAAGCTGACTGCAACTCACCGTTGACAGATAGATGAGGCAACTTGTAGAGTTCGCTTTAAGCTTAAGGTTACTAAGCGTGGATGAAACTTCATGTACTAGTCAAAAGTGAACACTCTTGAACTACTATATTAGTTACGTTAACATGATTTAAAGTATAATTACTAATACATAGATCAAATATTAACAAATAAAATTTCACAAGAATGTTTTGTTAAAGTAAATGATCACACTCACACAGCTTGAATCTGACTGATGATAGATCATAGAACCTGTTAATTAACCATTAAATGCAAGTATATTGTTACAGTAGTGATTTTCATTTACTAAACCATGTTCTGCCTGTAAAATAATTTGTTGTGTTTGTGTTTTTATTCTTTGTAGTTCTCCAGTCAGAGGTGTCACACAGATGCAGTCTGCTCTGTCTCGGTCCTCTGAACTTCCACCGTCAGGCTGTGGGAGAAAAGATCTGCCTGAGTCATGGAGGTCGACTCGCAGAGAAGACTGAGGCCACGTTCAAGAATGGGCTGGTGTTCAGCAGCCGTCCAGTGAGAGTCCAGGAGAGGATTCGTCTGAGAGTGCAGAGGGATTCGATCATCTGGGATGGAGCTCTGCGTGTGGGCTTTACCAACGTGCCACCCTCAGCCAGATCTCTACCTTTGCCCTGCATGGCCATTCCTAACCTCACTGACAAGCCTGGACACTGGGCTGTTCCACTGGATGAATCTGTTTGTGAAGCAGGTTCAGAGCTGGAGTTTTGGGTTTCTCGTGGTGGCAGCATATACGTAGCTGTCAACAACAGGCCGTGTAAGAAGCTAACAGGAGTGAACCTCAGCCAGCCGCTGTGGGCCATGATAGACATCTACGGGCAGACGTGCTCCATTTTGCTCCTAGGCAAGTTCACTAGAACCACAGTTATATTTGCCTTACAGCAGCTTTTCTTGGTGTCCAAAGGCACAGCATGCTCTGACAGTGATAAATGTCTGAATGCCTATTAAAACATTTTTTTCTCTTTGCTGCAGGTTCAGAGAAACGTGAGCTGTTTTGCACTAGAAGATCGTGTCCTCCACCTGAATCTCTCACTTCACTTGCTGGTTCAGTTTCTGATGTTTCAGACTTTACTGATGATGACTGCATCTCCTGTCTTGACACAGAAGTCCCAACAGGTAAAAAGAGTTCCTTTAAACATTGCTGATTTCAGTTGCACATTTCACACAGAGTGTGGTCTCATTTCCTGATGTCACATTTTTCTAATTCAGGATCTCTCTCTTCTGCTCACAGATATAACCTGTGCGGTGTGCATGGTGAAAGAGGCCAGAATCACACTGCCGTGTGGCCACCGGTGTTTATGTAGACACTGCAACTCCAGAGTTTTTCAGGAGTTTGGCACCTGCCCGCTGTGTCGACACAAGATCAGAGCTCCATCGGCAGAGGAGCTGGTCTGAGCTCCGAGACAGAAGCCAGAAATCACCAAAGAGAAGTTACAGAGTGACTGTAACAGTGAAAATACTGCACTAAATGCAAAATATGCTGCTATTTCTATATTATTTATAATGATAACTTTGTCTGTACAGCGTACTTTTCTACCTCGATGTAAATCTTAAAGCAGTGTTGTATTTTTGTCTAAAAATTGTAATGTGTTGATGGTAAAAAAGATAAACTCTGTTATGTTTTAAGGGTTAAAAATAACCTCAAAAACAATATTTTTCAATGAAGCGTGTTTTGGAAAAGAAGCATCTGTCTACAGCTCATATCTCTACAGTCAGGAATGAGCGGACGTGAAAATAAATGTTGGTTTTCAGATAAGAGCAGACTGTGTGGCTGATAATAGAAAAACTACACTCCCAAATCACTGATCAGGTCATGTTGTGGCCACCAAACATAACCATAGCGATCTTAATTTAACACAAACACATTTTTTACCTTTTAATTAACAAACATGTGTTTATATAATTCTTTAAATGTGAAAGTAAATGAACCTAGTTCCATCATTACTTGATTTTTACATATTTCAATATTTATAAAATGTTTCATCAAACTAAAAATAAATAATCAGAGTGAATTATTACATAAAAGTGGTCAAAATAAACTGAAACAGCAAATATTTGTTTGCACTTTGTCCTTGAAGGCTAAAATTAACACAATCAGACATGTTTGTGCTGCCTTTGAGTTTGTGTTCAGTACTTAAAGTTGGTGTTTATGAGTAAAAACTAACAATATTAAATCAATCTGTGAACAGAAAACGTAACAACAGTAAGACCTTTGGTGTGAGCAGAAATGGGCAGTAACGCATTTAAGGTAACGTGCTTTCAAGTAATGAGTAAAGCAAGGGATTACTATTGCAAAAAAAGTAATTAGATTACTGTTACTTTCCTGTAAGCACGCTGCGTTACTAAACCGTGATTTTGTTCGCGGGAGTGTCTCGTGACAATGACGTACGAGCGTGCGACGCCCGTGGCAACAACAGATGTGTGTTGATCAGCAATGGATAATATGAAGTGTGGGAGACAGTACGGCCATCCAGCGTTTAAAGCGTGGACGTACTGACCTTACTTTGAGTTTGATTCCGTAAAAAGTGACAAAAACATTAGCTTCCACTGTACACACTGAACAGGAATGTGAAATTCACAGAGAAACCCCGGCATCCCCCCACTGACATGACCGCTGCAGCACCAGGCAAACCTCCGCCTGCTCCACTCCTGCTAAACAGGTGAAAATAGACTCAAGAGTGACAGGACTTAGTGCTACTGAATCTTTGATTTTATTTATTTATTGCTGTGTTTTACTTGCATCTATTTGAAAGAGTGAATATAAACACAAAAAAATAATTTTATTTTATATGCTGGAATATGCAGAAAGTAGGTTAAAAAAATGTCTCCAAGTCAAAGACTTGCATGTATAATTTTTGCTTAATGCAATATGCATAAAGTTAAAAGATTAAAACTAATAAAACAATTTTTAAAAGAGACTTTTTCACTTGATTCAATTTTATATGATGGATTTTGCAGAATAAATAGAATTGGGATAAAATGTCTATTGCTTTATTAGATATTCAAGTTGTGTATCATGTTTTTAAAAAGTAACTAAGTAATAAAGTAAATAATTACTTTTGAAAAAAAGTAACCAGTAAAGTAACAGGATTACTTTCAGTAGTCACTAATTAGTAACTAATTACTATTTTCAAGTAACTTGACCAACACTGGCCTTTAGGTTTCCTGATGTCTTCATTTAGCTGATATTGGCGCTCCAACACACCCAACTGTGAACACAAGTTAAAATTTAGATGACCATAAATGTTGGTATGTCCACTGTAACAAAGAGCTCAAAAAAGCCCCAAATTCAGGACTCCGAACTCTTGGAAAAATTCCAAATTCAAAAACTTTAAATCCAGACGATGGTCGTTTCAATCATTTTGTGGATTCAAACCATTCAGGAGGAGCAGAGGATGCCTGAAATCCAAAAAACTGGCAAAAGATCTACAACATGTATAAAATAGAAGAAAAGTTCAAACTTGAATTCAAAAGGGGAATAAAAGAAAATTAGAACGACAGCAGCAATACGTCACTACTGAAAGAACAACACAGGAAATAGGAGAAGCCACAGAGGTGGTACAGATGATTAAATAATTAAAATAATTTTCTCAAACCAAGGTGGAGAATCTGACGAAACTAACAAGGGTGCAAAGAACATTGGAATAAAAAAATAAAAGAGGAAATGACTAATAATCAAATCACCAAATTATGTTATTGTTCACATCAGGTAATTTTCCAAACTTTGGTGCCTCCCTCTGTCCCTCCCCATTCCCTTTACTGGTGATGCTGGGCGTGTGTTCATACTTCACGTACTTCATCATTCAAAGGTAGTTAACACTCATGACTTGATGACTCTCAACCTCATCATCCATCAGGACTCGCATGACAAGATTTATTTGCACCTTCAAGATGGCAAGAGAAAGTAAGAACAAGAACGCTGGTAAGTCTTTACAGAGAATTTTATATCTCAGTTTGATAAAGGAATCATTATCAAGATGATGTTTGGTTGCAAAAATCAACTTACAGCAGCTCATTTCATTCTTTTACAGAAACATAATATAGAAACAAGACAATGCAAAAGTAAACATTGAAAAACAGCAAAGTGCCATAAAGCAAGTGATTAGCAAATGAGTTCAAAGACAGAGTGCTAATAATGAGCTGCACACTGAAGTTTCTTATAAAAAGAAACTAGAAGCTTTGTTTCTTTGGAAATTAAAATCTTTCCAATGATGATAAAACACAGAAAACAAATCAACACAGGCCATCTAGTGGACTGAGACGGCAACACAGACTTCACCAAACAAACACTGCAATCTCCAGCACTGAATTTCTCAGCTTGGATGAAGTCCAGACCAAACAAGCTTCTTTGTGAAACCACAGCAGTTTTCTGTTTACATGTTTATCTATTTCTAGACTATTAAGAGGAAACTTTGGCTTTAAATGTATTATTAAATATGAAGCAATAACTTTGATATGTAGCTTCTTTTAATTAAGTAAATGTGATATGTCACCTACCTGAAAAATGTGCAGTTAAAAAATCTTGAATAAATCTTAGGACACAGACATGGTTTCATATGTTTCCATTTTCTATCTTTGTAGTTCTTCAGTCAGAGGTGTCACACAGATGCAGCTCTCTCAGGAGTCAGGAGTTTGGCACCTGCCCGCTGTGTCGACACAAGATCAGAGCTTCATCAGCTCTGATCTTGTGAGTAGTGGTGTGTTTCAAGTCTGGTCTGAGCTCCTAGACAGAAGCCAGAAATCACCAAAGAGAAGTTACAGAGTGACTGTTACAGTGAAAATACTGCACTAAATGCAAAATCTGCTGCTATTTCTATATTATTTATAATGATAACTTTGTCTGTACAGTGCACTTTTCTACCTCGATGCAAATCTTAAAGCAGTGTTGTATTTTTGTATGTCTGAAAATTGTAATGTGTTGATGGTAAAAAACATAAACTCTATTATGTTTTAAGGGTACATGCTGTAACAAAACCCTCAAAAACAATTTTTTTCAGTGAAGTGTGTTTAGGAAAAGAAGCATCTGTCTACAGCTCATATCTCTACAGTCAGGAATGAGCGGAAGTAAAAAGAAATGTTGGTTTTCAGATAAGAGCAGACTGTGTGGCTGATTGTAAGAACAGAAATGTGCTACAATGTGTTCATTTCCAAACGTGCATTTGTGTTTGCACGTAGGAAGAATAATGATGCAAATATGCATAAAAAAATTACACTCTCAAATCACTGATCAGGTCATGTTGTTGTCACCAAACATTACCCTTTATCCTTTAACATTTTTACCCTTTAATCTACAAATATACGTTTATATGAAATCCACTTGTCCACTCCGGTGCTATGTGCGCTGGTGTGTTGACCTCCTAACTATAATAAGAACTTTATACAAGACTTTTCTGAATTCTTGGCTGGTGTTCTACCAAAATATGACAGTGTTTTAATCATACGAGATTTTAATATTCATATTTGCTGTTTAGATACCCCACTGACCAATGATTTTTTTAAACCTTATAGACTCCTTTAATCTTGTCCAGTCAGTCAAAGGCCCAACTCACGAACACGGTCATACCCTGGTTCTCGTACTCTCTTACGGCCTATCAGTCACTGACACTGAAATCTGTAATATACATTTTTCGGACCACATGCCTGTCCTATTTGAGTTTCCCTTTTCAGGTCAGCCTGGTAGATCTGTTGTGCCCAAGCTCCGATCTTGCACGATTAATTCAAATACAGCAGATCGCTTTGCCCATTCCTACAAAAATCTAAATCCGGCATCACCTACTGACAGTACCACTCATTCGACCACTGATAGTCTGCTTTCCTTGTTCAGCTCAGCTTGTCTGGAAATACTGGATTCCATTGCTCCTTGTACCACTAGGTATCTAAAACCTAAAACCCAACCGTGGTTAAATAATGACACCAGGGAATGCAGACGGGCATGTAGAAAAGCGGAAAGAAAATGGAAAAAATACCATCTCCAAGTGTCGTTTGAGGCACTTAGAGAATCCCTGTCAAGTTGCCAGAAAGTTGTAAGAGCAGCTAAAATAAAATACTTTTCCAAGATCGTGTCCAACAACTGTCATAAACCTCGGATTTAATTTGGTATTATAAACTCAGTTCTTAATCCTCCCACTGCTGATCCTCATATAGCAGTGAACATAAGTTGGAATCTAATGAAATTCTTCATTAATAAAATTGTAGATATTAGATCCCACATTATTCCTCCCATTTCTGACCCAGGTGTTTATACTCCAACCTTGGCTGTTTTTGATCACTTCGAGCCAGTATCCCTTTCATTACTTAATGAAGTTGTCAGAAACTTGAGACCTTCAAAATGTACCCTGGATATCATTCCACCTAGGTTACTGAAAGATGTTTTTTGACACTGCTGGTACATGTCTTAACAGTTAAGCCCTTTCTCTGTTTCAGAGATTTTGAGAAAGCGATCCATGCCTTCATCTTATCTCGCCTCGACTTCTGTAATAGTATCTACTCTGGTTCACCTCTTCATCAATCGGTCGACTGCAGCTAGTTCAAAACGCTGCAGCACGGCTCCTAACTGGCACACGCAAGCGAGATCATATATCTCCTATACTTCCATCACTACACTGGCTGCCAGTCAGCTTTCGAACTGACTTTAAGATCTTAACACTTGTTTTTAAATCGTTGCATGGACTAGCCCCTACACATCTTGCTGATCTCCTAACCTGGTATTCTCCCCCAAGATCCTTGAAGTCTGCAGACCAAATGCTTTTTGTTATCCCTAGGTCCAAATTAAAACATAGAGGAGACTGGGCATTTGCTGTGACTGCCCCCAAACTTTGGAATACATTGCCTTTGCATATCAGATCCTCCCCAACACTGGATACTTTTAAAAGTCGTCTAAAGACCCATTTTTAATCTCTGGCTTTTGGTTCTTCATGAGTTTGTTACTATTATTCTTTTTTTATGATTTTATTCTCCTTTTAAGGATGTTATTCTCTTCTAAAACACTATTCAGTTTTTTTATGTTTATTGCCTTGTCCATTTTATTGTACAGTACTTTGGTCAACACCTGTTGTTTTAAAAGTGCTATATAAATAAACTTGAACTCGAACTTGAACTATATAATTATTTAAATGTGAATGTTTGGATTTGGATCGAAGTCATCAGAAATGTCGATATGCCCACTTGGAAAAAGGATCCATAAAAGCCCCACATTCAGGACTCCAAACTCTCGGAAAATTCAAAACCTTTAAATCCAGGCGATGGTCCGTTTAGTCATTTTGTGGAATCAAACCATTCAGGAGGAGCAGATGAAGCCTGAAAACCAAAAAACAGGCAAAAAATCTAAAACATGGAGAGGGTGAAAAAATAAGGTTGAGGAAAGAAATGAGACTAGAGGGATAAAACAAACATGCTCAAACTTGAAATCAAAAGAAAAAACATGGAAAGGACAACATGGCAAATGGGGGAAACCACTGAGGTGGTACAGGTGAGAGAACAGCAAAACATGAGAACTTAGTGCAACAAGCAACTCCTCTTGAAAGGCCAGGGCTGTAGTCATAGGGGCGTTGTTAAAACCCCCAAAAAGTGTGTTGTACAGCTCACTCCATACCCTCTCATGTAATATATTGTTCTTGGTATGGTTTGTAAAAGGAAAGAAATAGACGACTGTTAAAACTCTGATTAAGTGACACAAAAACAAGACAATCCAAACATAAGCATTAAAAAGCTGCAAAGTGCCGTAAAGCAATTAGAGTTCAAAGAAAGAGTGCTAATAATGAGCTGCACACTGAAGTGTTAAATGATGGCGATAAGAAAAAGAAACTACAAACTTTATGGTTCTGTGGAAATAAAAATCTTGTCACTGACAATAAAACACTGACAAGGTACCTGCGTGTGGGTGTGTCACATCAGCAAAACAAATCAAGACAAGCCATCTAGTGACTAAAACTGCAACTCAGACTTTACCAAAGAAACGCTGCAGTTTCCAGCATTGACTTTAATTTCTCATCTTGGATGAAGTCCAGATCTTCACATTCTTCTCTAAAGTGAAAGCACAAGAGTTTGCTAGTTTCATTATGACTTATTACATGTTTAACTACTGTATATCTACACTGCTAAGAGGTAACTTTGGATATATTTTCCACAATTTACATTTATTAAATAAATATGAAGAAAAGATTTTGAATACGTAGTTTGTTTTATTCAGCTAAAGCCATATGAAGTATATCACCAACTCAACAACAAACTTGTATTATTATTATAAAACATTAAATGTAACTATAAAAAATAGAAGAAATGTTTCAATTTTCGTGTTTTAGATTTTTTCTATTGCATTTGCTATTGTGATGAGTGATTGCAAGATTAGACTCATGTGACATTTCAAACTGGAAGAGCCATAGAGATGTTACATGTACACACTGAATGGCAATCAGCTGATTAAAACAACAACAAACTACTGGAGGGAAATGCACAAAGAGAAGATACTAAACTAACAAGGGTGGAAAGGAAACTGGGAATCCACAATAAAAGCCCAGATCACCAAGTTCTGTTATTGTACACTTCAGGTAAATTTCCAAACTTTGGTGCCTCCCTCTGTCCCTCCCCTTTGTCTGGGTGTGTTTCTGTTTTCAAACCTCACGTACTCCATGATTAAAAGGTAGTCAACACACCTGACTTGAGGACACTCGACCTCATCATGCATCAAGTTTTTTCTACATCTCCAAGATGGCAAGAGAAAATAAAAACAAGAACTCTGGTAAGTCTTTAGAGAGAACTATATTTCTCAGTTTGATAAACAAATCATTATCAAGCTGATACTTAGTTGCATAAATTAACACATAACAGCTGTTTATGTACTTTTATTGTAATACACAGTAAGGGGGTGCAAAATGCTGCAGCTCAAAAGATTTTGCAAATTTCCCCAAATCTAGCATGTGCTCCAGTGCAGCACCAGTTTTGTCATTTAAGAAGTAGTATCCCTGTTAAGACAACACAATACAAAGCAAAGTGCCAAATAATGAACTAAGTTTACCACTCAGACAACTTGTACCAAACAAATGCAACTTTGTGCAACGACTTTAGCTCGTCAGCTTGAAAGACGTCCAGATTTCCGCATGCTTTGCAAAAACAAGAGTGCGGGAGTTTGCTAGTTTTATTCTGACTTATTTATATGTCTGCTTTTGTACTGTTAAAATGAAAATGAAATTTTGGCTACAGTTTGCACAATTTAACTTTAATATGAAGTATTAAAAACAGCTTGACATATGTAGCTTCTTTAATCCAATTAATATGGCAATTCACCTATTAACACAGCATTATTTTTATTTTTATTAGTATTATTATCATTATTATTATTTTATAAGAATGAAAATTATAAAAATTTGCGACATGACCAATTGACCTTTAAACTGAAAAAATCTTTGTTGAACTTTTTAAAATTTTAAACCTCATTTCAATTCAAGTCTGTCCTGTATCTAGCAAGTGAAAATAAAAATAAAATAAAATAAAATAAAATAAACAATAAAAGGTGAATCAAATAGACCATTACGGCAAGGCTGTGATGGTCAATTTGGTAAAGTAAATCCGTTGGGCATCTTTCCTCGCCTTAAGACAATAATTCTGATGGCAAAAGAACCAAACGGGACAGGCAAAAAAAAAAACCCAACCTAATTTCAGTTAAAAAAAATAGTTTTGAGGTTCCTACACATCACAAATGTAAGGGACACTTATTGTTATTGTGATTGTTGCTATTAAGTAATTCTCTGGAAATAACATGATTTGACATCAACATTCATAACTGTGTGTTTTTATTCTTTGTAGTTCTTCAGTCAGAGGTGTCACACAGATGCAGTCTGCTTTGTCTTGGTCGTCTGAACTTCCACCGTCAGGCTGTGGGAGAAAAGGTCCGCTTGAGTCATGGAGGTCGACTCGCAGAGAAGACTGAGGCCACGTTCAAGAATGGGCTGGTGTTCAGCAACCGTCCAGTGAGAGTCCAGGAGAGGATTCGTCTGAGAGTGGAGAGGGATTCGATCAACTGGCAGGGAGCTCTGCGTGTGGGCTTTACCACTGTGCCACCCTCAAGCAGATCTCTGCCCCTGCCCTGCTTGGCCATCCCCAACCTCACTGACAAACCTGGACACTGGGCTGTGCCTGTAAATGAATCCTACTGCCAAGCAGGTTCAGAGCTGGAGTTTTGGGTTTCTCATGGTGGCAGCATATACGTAGCTGTCAGCAACAGGCAGCACAAGTGGCTGACAGGAGTGGACCTCAGCCAGCCTCTGTGGGCCATGATAGACATTTACGGGAAGACGCGCTCCATTTTACTCCAAGGCAAGTTCACTAGAACCACAGTTTTATCTGCCTTACAGCAGGTTTTTCCTGTTCTGTGAAGGCAGAGCATTTCATATGCACTGACAGCAATAAACAATGACTAACTGTTGAAATATGCTTTTGTCTTTGCTGCAGGCTCCAAAAAAACAAAGCTCCTTTGCACTAGAAGATCCTGTCCTGCACCCGAACCGCTCATCTCACCTGATTCTTACAGTCACTTTGGTTCAGTTCCTGATGTTTCAGACTTCAGACCTGATGACTGCATGTCCTGTCTTGACATGGAAATCCCAGCAGGTAAAAACAGTCCCTCCAAACATTAATGTCTGATTTCCGTTGCACATTTCTGACCACAGAGTGTGATCAGTGAAATCAGTTGTAATAGTGTGGTCTCACATATGCCTGATGTCGCATTTGTAATTAGAGTCTCTCTCTTCTGGTTATAGATAACGTCTGTGTGGTGTGCATGGTGAAGGAGGCCAGAATCACACTGCCTTGTGGCCACCGGTGTTTATGTAAACACTGTGACTCCAGAGTCTGTCAAGAGTTTGGCACCTGCCCGCTGTGTCGACACAAGATCAGAGCTCCATCAGTAAAGGAGAGGCGGTTTATAGACGTCTAAGCTCTGACACACCAGCCAAGAATCACCAAATATAAACTACCGACACACAGTGAATGGCACTTATTATGACGCTTTGTCATGTTTGGCTTTTCTGTTTTGTTAAACATGTAAAAATTTCAGAGTGATGAAATGTCCTCAAATTCATGTAAAGATGTCAAACTGGACTATTTTTATGTAAATATTGCAATTAAGTCAGTATGTGACGAGACAAAATATTGCACTAAGTGCAAAATATGTATGTATGTGAATATGTAAAATAGCATTATAACAAAAAATTTCTGTACAGTATATTTTATAGGTTGGTGTAAATCTTAAAGAGATGTTTGATTTTCATAAACTCGTTTTGTCTTAAAATTGTTATAGTGTTTGTGCTTAGACAATGGAAAGAAAACATAAATAACCTTGTTTCAATCATCATATTTTCTTCTCTAATGTGTTTTTAAGGATGTTGCTATAAGAAATAAATCAATAGCAGTGCATATTAAATAGAACATGTTGGGGGATAAAGAAATACACACGTGTGAACAGCGGTTAAACATACCTTAAAGATTAACAAGAGAACCAAATTGCAGTCATGACTGAACTGAACTATAAATAAATGGAGGGCATCATATAAGAAGAGACAGAGTAGCTTGAAAACAAAAGCTTGCTTGGAACACAAGAGCATTTTCAAACACTTAGTTGTGTCAAGACATCGCAGGAATAATGATGCTAAAGCAAAAAACGAAACTTTCAATCCAGCGATCAGGTCATGTTGTGGTTAGCAAAGATTACAAACAATCTCGCATTTTGTTTTTCAATAATTAATTGTACAATAAAGCATGCAATAAGAAATTCATTAATTCAAAACAATTATTTTTTATTTTCATGAATAAATTACGTGTTGCGTGGAGATCAGGGGCAGTACCTGTGGACTGGCAGACCGGGGTGGTGGTCCCCATCTTTAAGAAAGGGGACCGGAGGGTGTGTTCCAACTACAGGGGGATCACACTCCTCAGCCTCCCTGGGAAAGTCTATGCCAGGGTGCTGGAAAGGAGAGTTCGTCCGTTAGTCGAACCTCGGATACAGGAGGAACAATGCGGTTTTCGTCCTGGTCGCGGAACACTGGACCAGCTCTTTATCCTCTCCAGGATACTTGAGGGTGCATGGGAGTTTGCCCAACCAGTCTACATGTGTTTTGTGGACTTGGAGAAGGCATTCGACCGTGTCCCTCGGGGTGTCCTGTGGGAGGTGTTGCGGGAATATGGGGTGTCTGGCCCATTGCTACGGGCCATTCGATCCCTATACAACCGTTGCAAGAGCTTGGTTCGCATTGCCGGCAATAAGTCGGACTCGTTCCCGGTGGGTGATGGGCTCCGCCAGGGCTGCCCTTTGTCTCCGGTTCTGTTCATAATTTTTATGGACAGGATTTCTAGGCGCAGCCAAGTGGCGGAGGGCTTTCGCTTTGGTGGCCTCAGAATCTCATCTCTGATTTTTGCAGATGATGTGGTTCTGTTGGCTTCATCGGGTGAGGGCCTCCAGCTCGCACTGGAACGGTTCGCAGCCGAGTGTGAAGCAGCGGGAATGAGGATCAGCACCTCCAAATCTGAGGCCATGGTTCTCAGCCGGAAAAGGGTGGAGTGCCCACTCCGGGTCGGGGATGAGTTCCTGCCCCAAGTGGAGGAGTTCAAGTATCTCGGGGTCTTGTTCGCGAGTGATGGGAGAAGGGAGCCGGAGATCGACAGACGGATTGGGGCTGCAGCTGCAGTAATGCGGACGCTGCACCGGTCCGTCGTGGTGAAGAGGGAGCTGAGTGTAAAAGCGAAGCTGTCAATTTACCGGTCGATCTACGTCCCTACCCTCACCTATGGCCACGAGCTGTGGGTAGTGACCGAAAGAACGAGATCGCGGATACAAGAAATGAGCTTCCTCCGAAGGGTGGCTGGCCTCTCCCTTAGAGATAGGGTGAGAAGTTCGGCCATCAGGGAGGGGCTCAGAGTAGAGCCGCTGCTGCTCCACATCGAAAGGAGCCAGCTGAGGTGGTTCGGGCATCTGACAAGGATGCCCCCTGGGCGCCTCCTGGGTGAGGTGTTCCAGGCATGTCCCACCGGGAGGAGGCCCCGGGGCAGACCCAGGACACGCTGGAGAGATTATATCTCTCGGCTGGCCTGGGAAAGCCTTGGTATTCCCCCGGATAAGCTGGAGGAGGTGGCTGGGCCTCTTTGCTTAGGCTGCTGCCCTCGCGTCCCGGCCCCGGACAAAGCGGATGAGGATGGATGGATGGATGAATAAATTAATGAACAATACAAAGAATTATAAATAAATATTCCTAAATAAACTACTATTCATAAATATTTCATATATAAAAGGGATTTATGTCAAATGAAGGCTGTGTGCAGGCAGGAATAGAGGACCCAATGTGCAGACTCACAGAGATGAATATGAACTCAGAACTCAGCTTTAATGCTACACAGCAAAAGAACAGAAAACTAACTAAACTTCAAATATTAACAAAAGAAAAACAGGCTAACTGGCAGAACACAGTATAGTAAGATGGAGACCACAGCACAGACAAAGGAAAACACAGCGCTTAAACACACAGAGGAGCAATCAGGGAATGGGGGACAGAAGGGAAACACGCTGGGACAGATCAGGCCTAACGTGACAAGGGAAGCAAAACACATTAACATAAGACACAGACCTTCAGAGTAAAACAGGAAACTTATAGACACAGACTCAGAAGCAGAGACAGACACTGCAACAGTGGGAACACAGAGACGTGGGACCAGGGCAGACATGAAGACACAGACTGGACACAGAACAATGGCAGATTGATTTTCAACAGCTCTTAACAAAAGAAAAGGACCCAGAACATCAGACACGTGTGAAGTTCAAGTTCCTGAACCACAAATTCAGGGCCATCTAGTGGACTGTTTTAGACTGCAGCTCACCCTCTGACAATCAAATGCAGCAGCTTCCAGCTTTTGTTTCAGTCCAGACCTTCATCTGCCTCTTTATAGTAAAACATGGTAACTTCCTGGTTTCTTTATTACTTTTTTATGATTTAATCTGTTTTATAATCACACTAAAATCATTTCAGAAGTATAAAAGAAGTATAAAAAAGTATATGACTATATGACTAACCAGCATCTCACTGTGACATCCAAACATGAAAACGTTACGCTTTTACCTTCCTTTTTGTCAAAAGGTGCTGGCAGAGGGAACTGTAGAAACATTACAACCCCTGCCAATATCTGTTATTAATTTGCTCTGGCGCAGATGTCTGATAACGCTCTCACTGATCATTCCTGTGTTTTCTCTGAGATAAGTCTCTCCATGCACAGATGCTCAGTAAATTCGATGAAGCCCAGAAAACATTAGTGAATTATATTTGTAGGCATGAAGGGGGTATTTTCAACCATAATGAAAATATGTGGTCATATTTGAAAAACAAACAATATTTTATTGTACACTTAATTATTTGATGTGTGTGACTCCTTTGGCTCCATACAGGTGGTGGTCGAGGCCTCTTCTTTGATGAATGCTCTTTTTCCAAGAATTTTAAAAACAATTACTTATATTTTATGATTTCATATTTTTGATTTTAAATTTGATCCATTGTATCAATTCATAATTTTAAAAAGTAATGTCCAATAACTATTTTTTATAACTGGTCCCACCTTTAATTTGCAGACAAAAAAATGCAGTAAAAGAAACTAGAAAAAAAGGGCAACTACAGCAGGCAGCAGAGGGTAACAGCTCTCTTCTGTTGTGCATCAGGCCATATAACAGTAAGAAGGGTAAGGGAGATTTATTATCACCTGAAAACTCTATGTAAAAATAATGAATACAAATACCATTGTCTCCGTGCGAACTTATAATTCTGTAGGAGTCTGCTGGGTTTGAATTTTGATGTGATAGACATCTGCATCAGTGTATCAGTGTTAAAATAAATAAATTCATAAGCATGTAAAGGGACTGCTAATGAGCTCAGCTTATTTATCTTGTAAAAACCTATGTGCCCTTTGCTGGCTCAAGCACCTGCTCTCCAAAATCTCTGTGCAAAATTGTGGTTCTCAACAGGTCAATCTTAACATTCAAAAGGAAAAAGACCCAGGACATCAGACACATGTGAAATCCAAGTTCCTGAACTAGAAATTCAGGGCCATCTAGTGGACTCTTTTAGACTGCGGCTCATCCTCTTACAATCAAATGCAGCAGTTTCCAGTTTTCTCTTTAAGTGCTGTCTTCAGATAAAGTCCAGACCTTCCTGTGCCTCTTTAAAGTACAAACACAGGCTCTTCCTAGTTTCATTATTGTTTGTTCATAAATTCTTCTATTTTTATAATCACACTAAAATCATTTTCAAAAACATAAAAGAAATATAAAAAAGTATATGACTATCTGACTTACCAGCATCTTACATCCAAACACGAAAACTTGTAATGTTGTTACCTTCCTTTTTGTTAAAACATCAGTAATGTGAAAAAGAAAGCTTTCACGGGACTCTCTGCAGTCATACATGCTGCCATGTTTAATACACATTTCTCTGTCAGCCCTGTCAAATCAGCCATACCTCTTCATTCTTTTTCTAATTGAACTGTTTTAACATGTAACAATGGTTACATAGCAACTGATGCCTTTAAAGATTTAACTCTTGGGTTGTTGTTTCTCTTTTTTCCCCCAGACACGATACATTAGATTAAACTGCCAAAAAAGTCTGCTTTGGTAGGCAAAGTCTAACTTTAAATAAGGTCATGTGGTGTTAGCAAAGATTAAAATACCAGTAAATCAACCAGTCAAGTGCATGAATCTACTTTAATTAGTGTCCATCAAAATTGCTTGTCTGATGACTTATTTTGATTAAGTTAATCTTCCTGAAAGTATAAAAAAAGCAAAAAAACAACAACAACACACACACACACACACACACACACACAGGTCCCCAAAATCAGTTGTCCAATAAGGTGGCATTTTTTATCAAAAAAAACTAAGTAAACTATTTGTCAAAAAAGTAATCCAATTCCATCGAAATATTTTCATGATCATATTTTTGACTATTGATTATTACTGAGTTATGAAATATCATAATTTTTTGATATTTCACAAAAGTTATGACTGTCATTAACTTTTATTCCTCCCTTTATTACTTCCTAAGTCATAAATCATTTGACAGGTCAGCTATAAATCACTGATTTGATATAAAGGAGGGCGCATTTCTAGGCTGCATTTGGAGGAGCCGTCGAATTTGAACAGCCTTCGTAGCGTTGGTGTGACGTAATGTGTCCTCCTAAGGATACAGCCCCTAAATTTGGAAACAGCCTGAGAATCAGACTCGACAAACAGAAATGTACGTCTGAAACAAATGCATCCCAAGTGAAAAATACAAGTCATATTGGAAAAATTATTTTCCCTTGAGCAGGGAAAATTACTCCATTTTCATATTTGTAGAGTTTATTATATGGACATTGTGACAGTGTAAAGACAGCTTCCGACTGAGAAGTTAAGCCAAAATTCGGGAGCTGTTTTAAAATTGTTTCCTATGGGAAAGAGAGATGGGGGAGGCACTTTGATAACATTTATGACAGAACTGTAAATCCCATCTAAATGAGAATGACACTGCATGAAAGAGGACAGTAATGGCTACATTTTAATGTAAATATTATACATGTCAGAGAAAAGGTTTGGGCATGAAAGAAAGAGAAATATTTTTTTTCACATTATTCTCCAGACTCAATTTTTAGAGCAGGTCATGTGATCATGCAGTCACAGGAAAATTCCATTAAAAATAAAAATTCTTCATGAAATCTTGGAAGAAACCATAAACATATCAAAACATAGATTTTGTCAAGCCAAAGTCTTGTGACCCGTATAAACCTTAAATCATGTTTTTGTGATAAGGTATTACAGAGCAGTAGGGATCCAAAGTGGCTGGTTTGGTGTACTTTTTCAGACGGTTCCCTTTTAAGTGAATGGAGAAAAAAAATCACAACTTTTGTGTGTGTGTATGTGTGTGTGTGTGTGCGTGTGTGTGTGTCTATCTGTGTGTGTGCATGCGTGTGTGTGTGTGTGCGTGTTTTTCTGTCTGTGTGTTTATGTCTGTATCAGTATGTGAGATGGTCTGTGTGAGTGTGCTTCTGTGTTTGTGTGTCTGTCAGATTTAAAACAGAGACATTAAATTAGGTTAGATTAGTTGAAATGTGGGAGAATCCACTAGAAACGGGTAAATGGTTTCAGTTCTACAGGGAGTGCAGAATTATTAGGCAAATGAGTATTTTGTCCACATCATCCTCTTCATGCATGTTGTCTTACTCCAAGCTGTATAGGCTCGAAAGCCTACTACCAATTAAGCATATTAGGTGATGTGCATCTCTGTAATGAGAAGGGGTGTGGTCTAATGACATCAACACCCTATATCAGGTGTGCATAATTATTAGGCAACGTCCTTTCCTTTGGCAAAATGGGTCAAAAGAAGGACTTGACAGGCTCAGAAAAGTCAGAAATAGTGAGATATCTTGCAGAGGGATGCAGCAGTCTCAAAATTGCAAAGCTTCTGAAGCGTGATCACTGAACAATCAAGCGTTTCATTCAAAATAGTCAACAGGGTTGCAAGAAGCGTGTGGAAAAACCAAGGTGCAAAATAACTGCCCATGAACTGAGAAAAGTCAAGCGTGCAGCTGCCAAGATGCCACTTGCCACCAGTTTGGCCATATTTCAGAGCTGCAACATCACTGGAGTGCCCAAAAGCACAAGGTGCGCAATACTCAGAGACATGGCCAAGGTAAGAAAGGCTGAAAGACGACCACCACTGAACAAGACCCTTCAAGAAAAACATGATTTTCATGCAGGACAATGCTCCATCACACGCGTCCAAGTACTCCACAGCGTGGCTGGCAAGAAAGGGTATAAAAGAAGAAAAACTAATGACATGGCCACCTTGTTCACCTGATCTGAACCCCATTGAGAACCTGTGGTCCATCATCAAATGTGAGATTTACAAGGAGGGAAAACAGTACACCTCTCTGAACAGTGTCTGGGAGGCTGTGGTTGCTGCTGCACGCAATGTTGATGGTGAACAGATCAAAACACTGACAGAATCCATGGATGGCAGGCTTTTGAGTGTCCTTGCAAAGAAAGGTGGCTATATTGGTCGCTGATTTGTTTTTGTTTTGTTTTTGAATGTCAGAAATGTATATTTGTGAATGTGGAGATGTTATATTGGTTTCACTGGTAAAAATAAATGATTGAAATGGGTATATATTTGTTTTTTGTTAAGTTGCCTAATAATTATGCACAGTAATAGTCACCTGCACACACAGATATCCCCCTAAAATAGCTAAAACTAAAAACAAACTAAAAACTACTTCCAAAAACATTCAGCTTTGATATTAATGAGTTTTTTGGGTTCATTGAGAACATGGTTGTTGTTCAATAATAAAATTATTCCTCAAAAATACAACTTGCCTAATAATTCTGCACTCCCTATAATCACCCAGTCATAAAAGTTGATTCTAAAAGTCATCAACTGACTCCAGCTGCCTAGATTTAATCCACCTGTCTGCTGAAGACAACTCCACCAATTAAAAATAAGCCTGAAGTCAATGTGCCAATCAGAATGATCTATCATTCACATACATTTAAATTATTGCTTTCTCTTCCATTTGCCCAAACTGAATTTGGTAAAAGAGCTTTTGTCCATTTAGCACCCTTGGCTTGGAACAAACTGCAGAACGAATGGAAAATGACTGAATTCATTTCATTAAGTGCTTTTAAATCTAAACTACGAATCCTTGAGGTTTTAATTGTTTTAATTAGATTGTACAGCGTGAGCTATCTCTTCAGGCGAACCTATTGGAACAACACGAGAAGATGCTTCAGCATATTTCTAAGGAACAGGGCACCCTGCTTCAGGTAGTAACGGAACTCAAAGGTATGTGGCACTCCCCTCACCCAGCAGCAGCTAATGTTTCACCTCATTTACCCTCCTTACCCGCCTGCCCTCTTCCTCCCTCTCCACCTCCACCCATGCGTGAGCATACCTTACCTGTGCCTGAAAAATTTTCAGAGGATTTAGATAAGTGTAGAGGCTTCTTAACCCAGTGCGACTTGAGTTTTCGCCAACAGACTCAAGCCTATGCTACCGACGGTGCCAAAATTGCTCTCATGGTGCAACTCATGACGGGGAGAGCACTGAAGTGGTCTCAGGCAGTGCTGCGTTCCAACCCCAATGTTTCTTATCCTGACTTTCTGACCAAATTCCGCAGTGTTTTTGATAAAGGTTCTAATCCAGATGCAGCTGCTCACCGTTTGTTTTCTTTAAAACAGGGCAAAAAGAGTGTGGTGGATTTCTCTGTGGATTTTTGGATCTTGGCTGAGGAAACTGGCTGGGAGGAAAAAGCACTTTGGGGGGCATTTCTCAATAGCCTGAATGAAGGAATCAGACGTGAGTTGGCCACCAAAGAATTACCTAAATCGTTGGATGCTTTGATTAATATGTGTATCAGCCTTGATGGCCACATGCAAGAATATGGAGGGCGGTCTGAGGAAGCCCGCCGGGCAACAGGAAGCCCAGGTGGTTGGCTGAGCACTTCTTCCGATGGGGGAGGACAAGGGGAGCGTGAGCTTGAGGAGACGGAGGAGGAGCTGATGCAGCTAGGGCGAGCTAGATTCAGCTAGATTCCGGGTGGAGGAAGAGATGACAGATGGGTGAGTGCTTTGCATGCGGAAAGAAGGGGCACTTTGCAGACTCTTGCCCGTCCCGGCTAAAAGATTTGGCCCGTCAGTAGCGGTGGGGTTACTGATGGGTGCGACAGGAGATGTGTTACCCCACCTCAGCTACCCCACCAAGCTTATCTTTCAGTCCATAACTCATTCCTGTAACGCACTAGTGGATTCAGGCGCAGAACAAAGCTTTATGGACGAGTCTTTAGCCAGGAGATTGGGGGTCCCGCTTGTTTCCCTGCATGTTCCTTTACATGTGTCTGCCCTCAATGGGGAAGTGCTGGCCAAAGTCACGCATCGCACGCATGAAATCACGCTTTCGTTCTTTCACGTTCACGTTCTTTCTGGTAATCATGTTGAAAATATAAGTTTGTTTCTGTTTAAGGCGCCTGATACTCCATTGGTGTTAGGTTACCCGTGGCTTTAACGTCATAACCCTCAGATAGATTGGGCCCAGGGTAGTGTGGGGGGATGGAGTGAGTGGTGTCACAAGCAGTGCTTACGGTCAGCTGTTCCCAATCTGACGCCGACTGTGGCGAAGGATGCTGTCTGTGCTCCTGATCTCTCTGTTGTTCCGGCTGAATACCATGATCTAGCTAGTTGATCTAGTTTGGCCTCATCGCTTCGGCCTCACCAACCTTACGATTGTGGCATTGATTTGCTTCCAGGAGCTACACTGCCCACCAGCCGCCTGTACAGCCTGTCCAAGTCTGAGCGCAAGTCCATGGAGCGCTATATTACCGACTCACTCTCTGCTGGCATCATTCGACCGTCCACTTCTCCGCTTGGGGCAGGATTATTTTTCGTCGAAAAGAAGGACAAATTCCTTCGCCCCTGCATTGACTTCCGTGATCTCAACAAAACAACCATCAAGAACAGGCTATGGTGAATGACGTGCTTCGGGATTTCATTAACCACTTTGCTTTTGTGTACTTGGATGATATTCTCATTTTTTCCAAGACTCGTGAGGAGCATGTTGAACACGTCAGACTGGTGCTTCAACGGCTGTTGGAGAATCGCCTGTAATGTAAAGGTGAGAAATGTGAATTTCACGTCCCGACAGTGTCTTTTCTGGGATTTGTGATTGATTGGGGGCAGTTGAGAGCAGATCCTGCTAGGGTCAAGGCAGTGGTGGAGTGGTCGGAACCTAAGACCTGAAAGGCATTCCAAAAATTCTTGGACTTTGCAAACTTCTACCGTAAGTTCATTCGTAACTTTAGCACTGTGGTGTTGCCGTTGACTACTCTCACTTCTCCTAAACAGCAGTTTGTGTGGTCACCCCAGGCCCAACAGGCTTTTGTGCAACTGAAACTGTTGTTCTCGTCTGCCCCCATTCTCGTTCAAGCAGATTTATCTCAACCCTTCATTGTGGAAGTGGATGCGTCGGTTCTGGTGTGGGAGCAGTCCTTTCCCAACGAGTGGAAGGTAAACTCCATCCCTGCGCCTTCTTCTCCCATCGTCTTTCCCAGGCGGAGCATAATTATGATGTCGGGGATCGGTAGCTCCTGGCGATCAAGTTGGCCTTGGAAGAATGGCGCCACTGGCTGGAGGGGAGTGTGCATCCGGTGCTGGTCTGGACGAACCATAAGAATCTGTCGTACCTGCAAACAGCCAAACGCCTCAATGCCCGGCAAGCCAGGTGGGCCTTGTTTTTTACTCATTTTGATCTTGTCATCACTTACAGGCCAGGGTCGCGTAACACCAAGTCAGATGACCTCTCATGCCAGTTTGCTCCCAGTGGGGAGGGGGAGGAGGAGGAGAGGACTATCATCCCGGCCTGCTCTGGCGAAGGACGTCCAGGAGTATGTCGCTGCATGTACCATCTGTGCTCAGAACAAAGTTCCTAGCTCTCCACCCTCGGGTCAGTTACGGCCACTTGTTGTCGCCAGCCATCCATGTTCTCACATAGCAGTGGACTTTGTCACTGGCTTGCCACCATCTTCTGGTAATACTGTCAAAACTGCTAAACTCCTCGTCCAGCATGTTTTCCGTTTACATGGCATTCCCCAAGACATTGTGTCGGACCCAGGGCCCCAGTTTACTTCCCGGGTGTGGAAGGAGTTTTGTGCGGAACTGGGGGCCCAGGTCAGTTTGTCTTCTGGCTTTCACCCGCAGACAAATGGTCAGGCTGAGAGGGCAAATCAGGAACTGGAGGCTATGCTCCGCTGTGTCATCTCATCTAACCAGTCCACTTGGAGCGAGCAGTTGGCCTGGATTGAATATGCCCACAACGCCAGTACGTCAACCGCAACAGGAGTGTCACCTTTTGAAGCCTCCCTGGGTTATCTACCTCCGCTCCTGTCTATCATTGAGGGTGAGCTTGCCGTGCCATCTGTCCAACATCATATTCGTCGATGTCGGCGCGCCTGGAAGGCAACTAGGGCAGCCTTGCTTAGGACGGTGGAACGGAACAAGCATTTGGCGGACTGCCGCCACACCCTGGCGCCCGCTTACCAGGTTGGCCAGAGGGTATGGCTCTCAACCAGGTACATTCCCCTTCAGACTGAGTCCAAAAAGCTGGGTCCCCGCTTCGTCGGGCCTTTCCTTGTTCAGTCGGTCCTCAATCCGGTGACATTGAGGCTGTCTTTGCCCCGCAATATGCAGATTCATGATGTGTTTCATGTTTCTCAGATGAAACCAGTCCAGACCAGCCCGTTGTGCCCACCTGCTGGGTCCCCACCACCTGCCCGGATTATCGATGGCGCACCTGCATATTCCATAACGCGGATTATGGACACTAGGTGCCGCGGTAGGGGCTTCCAATACTTGGTGGACTGGGAGGGGTATGGTCCGGAAGAGCGGACAACAAGCCTGTGGTACGTTGATTTGTCAGTTTCAAATCCTTGCAAACAACTTTATGTGGTGTATAAATTACATGTTATGGTATGACACCTCACATTATTGGAATAATGTAATGCTCAGTGTGGTTATGGAGGAGCTGCATTTGGTAAAAGATAGCTGTTTTGATTTGTTCTGTAAGGCGCATATAAAGGTTTCTGTGACATTCATATGTTGTTAGATCACCTCCAAATGATCTTGTTATTGAGTGATGGTTGGTTTATCACTGGTAAACCTATGAGCATCTGCTACATATTATTACTATAGAAGCTACATATGCTGCCACCGAGATCTCTTCTAGCAAGACAAAATAACAAGATTTTGCAATTGATAGCAGCAACGCTGTTGATCATTTATGACCACCTGCTTACCAGAATCACATTTATGTTGGTCCTCCCAATAGGAGGGAGACGATGCAGTACAGTTTCCCAATCGCAACCATAGGCGATCGCTTGAGGTAAGATAACACTCTACCAACCTGACACATTGAGTGTCTATGTGAAAATGGTAAAGGCCAACCTGAGACATTATGTAGAATACAGTGCTTTTATTTACAGTGAACAAATGACAACACGCAAATAATTCCCAGTGCGTGATCTCTTTGAGTGAGATTTTGTTTACTCAGTTTTAACTACATCCATTAATGTTTCTATGTGATGAATTGAGCAAACTGATGAAACCTCATAACATTGTTGTCCTGAGATGAAAAATCCAATTTTCCTTTGGTATATATATTTGCTATAGCTTTTTAAAAAGCAGTTAAGATGGCAGCCTATCTGCTTGTTACATGATGATGGACCTCCTGCTTTCATGCCCAAGCTCCTATGGTGTTCATTGAGACTCTTGTCTTTTTAAAGTGTTGTATTATTTTGTATCTGTTTTATTTAACATAAACAAGCCACTAAGAATAACCAGTGGTTGTTGTCAGTCTTCTTTTTCTTTGTTAGCATTGTTCATGTGCAGAATGCCTCTAAGATCAGTTTTTAAAACCTTATCATACATCTACCACCTATGGGCTCAAGGTTTGCCAGGCACCAAACATTTTAACCCATCAGAAAAGAATAACTCCCAGGCTGACTAAGATTTCAGTGGGGAGATGAAGATTAGGATCAGAAATTCATCCAAACCACACAGCAGCATATTAATGACTTGTGTTGTAGATAATCTGAGATGTTCTCTTTATTGAAGTTCAGTTGGTTTTCCACATCTTCTTTCTGCCATGTTTTTGCCTTTGCCATCAGAGACCCTCACATTTTGTTTGATAGTTTCATCTTTTGTTTTTAAGATTTTATAGTCATGTTTTTATGTTATGTTTCAGACTTGATTGCAGGATGTATCAGAGAGATATTGTAGATGAAAACTAAATTGTTCTAAAGCTAAAGAATGATTTGAATGATTGGTGATGAGAATACCTGAGAATCTTTTGCATGACCTTTCATGCTTTCACACCCTCCACTGTGGTTTAATTAAAACAAATACGCAAAGGGGAGTGGGCCAAAATTCCTTCACAGTGATTTGAAAGAGACTACTAATCACAAACATGCAATTTATGCTCTGAAGAGTGGCACAACCAGTTATTAGGTTTAGTAAGCAATCAGTTTGTCACACAGAGACAGATAGGTTTGGGTAGCTTTTATCCCATCATTTATTAAATCACCATTTTAAAACTGCATTGTGTGTTTTGTCGTTATCCTTGTCCAATATTAAATATTTTTTGACAATCTGACACATGTAAGTGTGACAATTATGCAAAGAATAAACCAGGAAGGGGGCAAATATTTGCTGAGTTTCAGCACACAGTCAGATGTCATAAGCTCACTTTTAGTCTGATACCTGCTCATGATATGCGTCCAAATGACTAAAGCATTTATTCTTAAAAGTGTTGATAATTTTTATAGTGTATAGGGGGGAAAACAAAAGACAGACCTGTTTTAAAGTAGTTTGAATAAGAATTTTGAACGCATAAAAATATCAAAACATCTTGATCTTGTTGGTGTGTCAACTGATGAAAAAACAATCAAACAGAATTAGTTTTGAGATTATTGAAACCAATTGAAAAAAATGTGGAAAACTTGACAGCTCAATTTTATTTATATAACGCCAAATCACAACAACAGTGACTTCAAGGAACATCTATCGACTCCAAATAAGTCTTTTATAGCTTCTGGCTCCACTGGAAACTAAGGATGGGGAAATGTTGTTATGCTGCTGTGGTGATGAAAAGATACTGGAGAAGGCGGGTTTTCTAAAGAAAAATGACTAAAGTGGAAGTCATGCATCTGTTGGCACAGGACTGCACATTACAGTGTAGTTAATGGTGATAGCAGCAGGGTATAATCACTGATCATACAGCTAAGGGGAAGTGAGATTAAGGCAAGATATACCTGTTATATAATTTTAATACACCCTGAAGAAAAGCAACCTGCCCCAAGTGAAAAGAAGTGCTACACAGGGAGAAGATGATTAAGTTCCTCTTTTGTGTCTTTTTGTGGTGCATAAATTACATGCTGCTTCTAACACCTCCCAAATCATTGTTGTAAAAATATAATGTTCAGTGTGGTTATGGAGGGGTTGCAGTTAGTAAAAGATAGCTGATTTGACATGTACATTAAGGCAAATATAAAAGTTCCTGGGACGCTCAAATGTTTTGAGATTATCTCCAAATTATCTTATTATTTAGTGATGGTTGGTTTATCACTGATAAACATATTCTATGGAAATAGAAAGAAAAAAGCTGCGATCTGACCAAATGGATAGAAGAGCATGTGGTCAGCCCATTAGAACACCGCCCACTTGCAGAAGGTTTCCCAGGGTTTGTCAGCAGCAGATGCCCAGTCCTGGCTGCTTATAAAGCTCTCTCTTTCTCAGACACACACCTTGATAAGCTCCTGCAGAGTTTCGTATCGCAGGGCTGCATGAACGTCAGTGGTGACGCTGCTGCTGCTACTACGAAGTTTCCTTGAAACTGCTTGCGTTGTTAACATGGAAACAGACACGGATGTGCTTCTTGTCACTGCAAACGTCGGCTCACTCTTTAATAATGTAAGTAGAATGGCATCACAATTAAAGTCACACTATAATGATGGTATAGTCACAGGATTATGTAAAAACTCTAATAGGCTCATGCATAAATAAGTAAGGCAGGGTATAGGGTATGAGGAAAGCTGGGGGGGGTTAACATTGAATGGGCTCCATTGCATGGAAGAGGATTAAGGCCACTGGACGTCTTTTTGTTTGTTTTTCCAGAATTCCGAGGAAAAAGTTTAGAATCCTGAAAAAGTCTTCTCTTGTCTTATTCTGAAATCTTAGCAATGCCTTTCTTGCTGCAACTCTTCCAGTCAAACCTTCAACTCGAAGTCTTCTAATCACAGTTGAAACTAAGACTTGCTTACTCCGACCGCTATTAAGCTGCGCTTGAAGCTGTTGTCCTGTGAACCGCCTATCACGCAAGCTGGTAACTATCAGAAACATCCTCTGATTAAGCTGTGGCTTTTGATCTGCCAGACCTCTTCCTGTTAGAGTTTGTTTCTGAGTGCCTTTTGACGGTGAAGGAAACTGTACTGACACCTTGACTTTCTTTGTAATTTTTCTGTAGGTTTAGAATGTTATGATGGTCTGTCTCTCTTCCACACACTACATTCTGCAGTGCAGTACTGTTCAACTGACGGTCACGAGGGTGTGGTGCTCCGTGTTCTCTGCTCCCGTGTGTCCTCACACCCCGTGCTCTCTGTCTTCTTGTTTTCCCACGCTCCTTCTGGGGGAAATAACAGAGGCATCTGTCAGGACACTCAACTACAGAAAGCATACACTCACTAGCCGCAGCTCACTAGGAAAATTGACTTGGAGTCTCACGCAATGATCCAGCATCGGTGAGAGCTCAATCACACTCTTAAATAGCTCCCCTGACAAGGCTGATCAGCTGCAGGTGCGTGGCAATATCTTCAGGTGTGGCCAGTCATGCAAGCATGAAAACACAGGAACAGCAACACAGTGCAGCAAAAACGCATATTAATATTATATTTTAAAATTATTTTATAAAAATAATTTCATAATTATAATTTTATAATTTATAATTATTTTATAAAATAAATTAATTCCTTCTAACAGAACGCACACACACAGATATAGTCTTGTGAAAATGTTATACATGTACATGTAAAACAACATGTTATTATTATGGGAAAATGTAAAAACAGTGTATCTAAAATTAAGTACACCCATATTGTAGGGGTGCAACGATATTCGTATCGATATTGAACCGTTCGATACAGTGCTTTCGGTTCGGTACGCATATGTATCGAACAATACAACATTTGTAATTTATTTTATCAACTTTCCTTCTGACGATGCTGTCTGTGTTGAGCGCTCAGTGAATCTGCGTTCGACTACTCCGCCTAGGCTGCACTGTCGAGCGCAGATCCACTGAGCGCTCAACACAGACAGCATAGTCAGAAGGAAGAGCGCAGGGCAAGCTAGCAAGACAGAAGTTAAGCTCTCCTTGCAACATGGAACTCCCCTACCCTCATTCAGATCTGGCGTTTGGAATTATTTTGGTTTTCATGTGACGTATGACCCTGAAGTCATGGACTAAAGTAAAACAGTATGTTGGATGTGCCATGCAATGCTCAATTACATGGGTGGGAACTAGTGTGTTAGCGCAGTTAGCTCGTTAACGTGTTGGCCGTCTAGCCCCATGCACGGGGCGATCGGCGGTAGCTCATTAACGGAGATTTGCCGTGTTGTGGCGTTAAGGTCATTTCAACGAGATTAACCTGAAAGCACTAGTGGGAACACAACGAATATGACTGCACATTTATGCCGACATCATCCTAGTGCAAAGACAAAAACAACAAGCATGCTACTAACTTTAGCCGAGTCATTTAGACAGCTGTTAGCACATGATTCTCCTTATGCTGCTGAGAATATAGCCCAGAAGAAGCGGATAGTATCGCTTTTATTTTGGAAAGAGACATTTCTCTGTAATAAACTCTCTTTTCCAAAGATGAGTGATTCCTCAATCAGATACAGGGCTTGCAATATCGCTAGCCCGACGTCCCGGGGCTAGAGATTTTTTCAGTCGGGCTACCAGAATCTATCTCTGCCCTGCCCGTCGGGCTATTGTAGGAAGGAAAAATATATGTCAATGCTTTTGCATTCTTTCAGAAATGTAGCTGGGTAATTATGTCATTGGCATCGGTGAGCCACTCTCAATATGTGACATATTGAAATCGCGTTTGAATTTGCGCTTGTTTTTTGCTTTCACTTTGCAATCACGCGAACTGTGTATAGAGAGCGACAGCACTGATCTGTGAGTGATGATAATTTGTGCACCAATTCCTCTGACATCGTCTTATTAATCGTTAGCTTACTATGCAAACATGACAAGTGAAATCTCCCGCAGCAAGCTTAAACATGTGAGAGGTTGATCGCGCAGAGAATCGCTGAGCTTATGTGAGTGCGTGTGTAAAAGCAGCAGGATTTATATTTTAGTTCTGCTGAGCCAAATAAGACAGGTCAGGGTGAAGAAGTGACAGCCAAAGAAAAGCTTACCACAAAACGGAGAAGTTATGACAAATCAGACTATAAGGCAAAAAGAAAGTGCAGCTTTATGGTTTCATGGACAAAATCATTTCTATGGCTGCAATATGACGAGCTAAATAACCAGGGCTGCACATAAGTGGTCCGCAGGTGCGCATTCGCTGTCAAAATAAAAAACACGCACAAGGGTTAGGGTTAAATTTAAAAACTGTACTTTTGAGTTAAAATATATATTTATAATTTTAATAAATGACAAATTAAAAAGGCATGAACCTTTTTTTTGTATCGAAAAAATATCGAACCGTGACACCAAAGTATCGAACCGAACTGAACCGTGAATTTTGTGTATCGTTGCACCCCTACCATATTGCTTCCATACCAGGTAAGTAGCCGCCAGGTGCTGCTAATTAAGTGGGCGTGATTAACTGATCATCAGCAAGTGTGAGCACCTTTATGAAAAAGAAGTTTTTCTAGCATATGTTAACAAAGACAGAAAGACACCAGCCATGATCTTGAAATGAAACGCAATGAAATTGCAAATAAAAACCTAAGAACTACACATCAGATTCTACAAGTCTCAGTTAGAATGTTAAATGTTACAACTCATGACAGTATTTTGGCCAAAATAACATCTCTGATAGGCAGAGTCTCCCACCCCATGCATGTAAATGTTGGTGAACTGCAGAGCTCCTTCAGTGACGGACTGCTGGATCCTCGATGCATGAAGGAGCGTTTCCGCAGGTCCTTCCTCCCTGCAGCTGTCAGACTGTACAATCAGAACTGCTCCCAACAATCACAGATTTTACATCAGCGCTGTAACTTGCACTATTTTATCAACCGATTCACACTATAACCAGGGTTTTTCATTATTATTATTAGTCCTTTTACCTCCAGGTAAAAAATCTCATTGAGATTAAAAATCTCATTTTCAAGAGAGACCTGGCATCATGGCAAAAAAAGTCAAAATACACATACCACATAAGTATATAACAAGCCTCTTATCTGCATTTAATTTTATTTAATTTAACTTGGCAGCACAGCTTTGGTTTGCAAATTTGCATCTCATCAAATCACAAGATTTCTCAACCAATGTCCTTAAGAAAGACGAGACTAAGATGAAGATGTTTCACCATAATCCATAGTATCACATTTGACAATAACCAAACACAGCGTATCAGCAAAGACCTCATACAAGCCGTCAAGCACAGCACAGCAGCCAGAGGTTGTGGGGGCCTTGCAGTGATTGAGCCATGAACTCTACTGTATGCAAAAGTATTATACAGTCAAATATAAGGCCATCTGTCTGACAGCCCAGATTGTGTCGTGCTGCAGGGCAATGACCCCAAGCAAAGCAGCTCCACATTGATTTGAGAGAGTGATAAAGTCATATAGATAATGATTACTCCTAAGTTACTCCTGCATACTCCTACAAGACATCAGATCATTTAGTCTACTTAGTTTACCACACACTAGATCTGCATTTTGCTTTAGTTTTTGTTAAATAAATAATTCCACAGTGTAATATGTAATGTGCAGTTGTTTATGTGGGACGGTATTTAATAATTTTTGAACCTGCTAGGGGCAAGATAAACTATTTTTTATTATGTCCTAGTAAGTAAAAGCTTAAAACGGAGAGAGGGTGTTATTTATTTTACCATGACTGCAATATTTTTAGTCCTTTAGCTTTGAACATTTTAAATAGTTGAAGATTGGCTAACCTTTTTTCTTTAATTTGGTGTAGTTATGATATAAAGTGAGATGTTATAACTTTAAAATGTATTAATAAGTGGGCATGGAAATCATGGAGCAATGTAAAAAAACTGTGATATCAAAATACATTGTCCACAATAATACTGCTATCATGGCACTGTGACTCTGTGATAATTGAGACATTGCAATAGCAGTGATATATGATTATATCTGTGCAAGTGAGGGAGAAAATACCATTTGAAAGGAAAAAACATGAATTAAATATCTATTGTGTTGTCAAATTCAAATTCAAATTTTATTTGTCACACACACACAACCATACACAGTATGACATGGGGGTGAAATGCTTGTAGCTGTACAATGCCCGACCATTAAATGACAGAAGAAAAGTTTTACAATATTTACAATTTACTACAAAAATTTACAAATTAACTTAGGAATTTACAGTAAAGAATGTGCAAATAGCAGAAGAGATTATAAAGATAAGGATTATAAATTATAGGAACTATAGGATTATAGGAAATGTGTGGTGGTGCGTGTGGTGACGTGTGTGAGAGTCCAGTCTTATAGTGACGTGTTTGGGAGAGTCCAGTCCTACACCTGGTTCAGGGCCCGAATAGCCTGGGGGAAGAAGCTCCTCCTCATTCTCTCTGCTTTGGCCTTAAGGGAGCGGAAGCGCTTCCCAGACCTCAACAGTGAGAAGAGTCCATTGTTGGGATGGGAGAGGTCCATCATAATCTTCCTAGCTTTGGACTTGCACCGCTTGGTGTAGATGGACAGCAGGTCAGGGAGCTCTGATTGAATGATGCGTTCTGCCGAGCGCACCACCCTTTGCAGATCTCGTCTGTCCTGCTTGGTGCTGTTCCCAAACCAGGTGCAGATGTTTGACGTCAGGACGCTCTCGATGGTGCAGGAGTAGAAGTTCTTGAGCACCTTCAGTGGCAGATGGAAGTCTCTAAGTCTTCTGAGGAAGAAGAGACGCTGACGGGCTTTCTTAACCAGGGTGTTGATGTGACAGGACCATGACAGGTCCTGAGTGATGTGGACACCCAGGTATCGGAAACTGTCCACTCTCTCCACTGGCGTGCCACTGATGATGAGGGGTTTGTAGTGAAGTCCACGATCAGCTCCTTAGTCTTGCTGATGTTTAGGAGGAGGTTATTCTCCTGGCACCAGGTCTCCAGGTTCCTAATCTCCTCCAGGTAGGCCGTCTCGATGTTGTCGGAGATCAGGCCCACAACAGCAGTGTCGTCAGCAAACTTGACAATGGAGGTGGTGTCGGATGTGGCTACACAGTCATAAGTGTACAGTGAGTACAGCAGGGGGCTTAAAACACAGCCCTGAGGCACTCCAGTGCTGAGTGAGATGGAGGGGGAGACTTGTTTTCCTACCCTCACTGATTGGGGTCTGTCTGTGAGGAAGTTGAGGATCCACTGACACAGTGGTGATGGGAGAAGGGAGCCGGAGATCGACAGACGGATTGGGGCTGCAGCTGCAGTAATGCAGACGCTGCACCGGTCCGTCGTGGTGAAGAGGGAGCTGAGTGTAAAAGCGAAGCTCTCAATTTACCGGTCGATCTACGTCCCTACCCTCACCTATGGCCACGAGCTGTGGGTAGTGACCAAAAGAACGAGATCGCGGATACAAGCGGCATCCGTTCGGCCATCCGGGAGGGGCTCAGAGTAGAGCCGCTGCTGCTCCACATCGAAAGGAGCCAGCTGAGGTGGTTCGGGCATCTGACAAGGATGCCCCCTGGGCGCCTCCTGGGTGAGGTGTTCCAGGCATGTCCCACCGGGAGGAGGCCCCGGGGCAGACCCAGGACACGCTGGAGAGATTATATCTCTCGGCTGGCCTGGGAAAGCCTTGGTGGTCCCCCGGATAAGCTGGAGGAGGTGGCTGGGGAGAGGGAGGTCTGGGCCTCTTTGCTTAGGCTGCTGCCCCCGCGGCCCGGCCTCGGATAAAGCGGATGAGGATGGATAGATGTTTTTGGAATGACTTTCCCACCTTCCTAGCAAAAGAGAAAGAAAGGAAAAGCAACTCAAGACTTTTGCACAGTAGTGTTTTTTGGTTTTGTTTTTTTAAGTATTAACCCACACTCCTCCCAGGTGACACCCTCACACTGAACATTTGACAGTAGGGGTCAATGGCTGCATCTGCAGATTGAAGCTGTGTGAAGTCAAAAAAGGGGATACTCAGTGGCCAGGTGAGAGTAGAGACAGGACAAAGTCAATACATTTAAGTCTAGATTAAAACCAGGGCAGCTGTCTTCTAAGGCAGAAGACAGAATCTAGCTAAATCCAGTGGAGTGGTTTGGTTTAAACTAGATTAAAACCAACAATTATATATTTTAAAATAAAATAATTAAACATACTCACCGAAAATGGATTTAGCTACATTCTGGGCCGCGTTTCCGAATGCAGTAGGTAGCGAGCTGACTGGAGACCGTAACAGCCAATCAGAATTTTTGCATCAAGTCTGTGATTGGCAGGTTTTGTGGCACACTTACAGTATAACGGTGTACAGTGGTCCCTCGCGGTCCTGATTGGCTGTAGACCATTGTCAATCAATCTCGTGCCTCCTGTCTCCTGAATAGTACAGAATGCGTTCAGTTGTCCAATTTATATAAATATTCGATCGTTAGCGGTGTGACTCTGAAATGCTGTACTGTATGTTTGTACGTTTTCTCCCCAACAAACACCACAATGTCGACGAAACGTTTTGCACCGTCGTCAAAGGCACCTGCGGGTATCTTTGGTTTCATTCTGTGATACTGGACTTATTTTTCTACGAAGGTTTGAACTTTGAGAGTGTTTAAACAAGAGAGAAAAGTGTGAAAATGTTCATGCCTGTCTGAGAAAAATGTATAAAGTGTGTAGTCCGGGGTTTTACAGCCTTAAAACATCTATAATAACTGTAAAAAATAAAGTTGGCTACTTCGAGGATTTCATCTATTTCATAACTCCCGCGATAAACGAGGCACCACTCTATAGAGAGTTGAGCGCGCACGAAGCAGAGATGTGAGCATGAAGACCTAGGGCAGGTCCGCAGGTATCTGTCAGCACACAGCAGAGATCTGAGCAAGAGCAAATGCCAACAACTGAGCGAGAGGGGCTGTTATTGTGTGTGCAATAATAACAAATAATAGCAAACACTGAAATACATTTCTTGCATGCAGAAATTAATTTTGTCCCCTCAAATTAAACTTTTCTTCGCGCAAAATAACCTTCTTCTCAAAATGCAACATTTGCGCATGCATTTCTTTTAACGTGCGATCAGAGAAGAGGCACAGAAATAAACAATACTTTGGGCTGATGTTAGCAAGTGTGCGTTCATAGAACCAGTAAGTCACGTTGGGAACCTATTTTTATTTCTGTTGCAGTTAATTTACCCATGTAGACACCCATTACTACTGCCTGTGTGACAGCTATGCTGTAGAAGTAAAGTAGATAGTAGCCTGACTTCACAGGGTATTTCTAAGTTGTTTTCTGTTGTTGTGGAGAGTAATTGTTCAGAAAGGTTTTACCTGATGCAGTTACTGTGCTAACATACAAACCTGTTCTTGCTAATAACCCCTGTGTAAACATAGCGGCATTTGATTGAGCAATTGTGTCCACTAGAGGGTGGTGTTGATTTAATCTAAATTGGCTATAAGCCATCCTGTCATGTCTTTATGATAATCTTTTCATGGTGTCTGTTTCTGTCCACGCTTAAATGGTGTTCTCTGTAGTGCTTAATGTGAGAGATGCTGAACCAGTGAAAGATGTTTATGTTATTGTACTAATTTAAGAACCACATCCGTACCAGCTAGAGCGTGTGTTCGATGCGGGCCAGTTTTAAATAAAGTTCTTCAGCACTGTGACATAATTCCCCGTCTCTGACCGGACCTTATTAACAGGGAACAGTACAGAATCACGTTTCAGAGATAGTGGACTAGTGTGTTCACATTCTGTTGTAACCCATAAACTGAACAGTAATGTAACGACATCCATCTTTCACTTTCACAAAAGTAAAACATCACCACTTCCACCTATAGTTGGTTGTAATGGAGGTGGAGTAAAATGGATCCACTCTCCCTGCCCAGCGCGTACTCCCCATGCAAGGGAAGCAAATTCTGTCGGGGATACCTGCCTTGGCACAACACGTCCTTGCACAACAACCTTGTGTTGCAGCCAATGAAACAGACTCTTCCTCCTTTGCCCAGGTGTGCTGGGGCACAAGCGGTTAATACCTTTTAAATGGTTTTAATTTTCTGTCTTTATTGATTTTACATTCCACGATTAATCAGATAAGAGGAGCAGGGAGTTAGTACATTTAAAATTGTTAGCCCCACGTCAGGGATGATTGGGTACAAAAACAGACACGCACACTTCAGGGCCCTTTTGGAAATATTTTAGTATTATTATTGTTGTTGTTGTTGTTGTTGTTATTTGCCTGTGCCATTTGTCACTTTAGCAATCAGAATTGTTTTCTTAAGGCCAGCCAAGAAAAACAGGGGAATGGGGGACAGTATGAGAAGACACTGAGAGAATCCGTTGGATCACCTGTTAAAACAAGAAAAAAGAAAACAAACAAGAGAACAACACAATACAGAGATCAAAGCAACAACTAGATATGTATAAGTAACAGTAAATACTAAATATTGAATGTTATTGAGCAGCACGCAAGGCCAACAGCGCACAATATGCTTTAAGATAGCATACAAGGAAGATATAGTTTGTGTCTGTGAGCACCCGTGTGTACACCTGTGTGCATGAGCGCGTTTGCGTTCAAAAGGTTTCTCCATGTAACAATCTGCTAGAGGGTGTGGGAAGCCATAGCCCTGGCCCCAGAGCATGAAGCAGCCATGGAGAAGACCCAGGCCCCAGACATCCACAGGCCCTCCAGAGTGTGAAAGCCCAAGGAGGACCACTGGAGAGGCAAATGCACCACATTCCCAGAAAGAGCTGAGGAGAGCACCAGATGTGGGGTCACCCAGCAGCCACGGTGCAGATGCCACAGGTGGCTGCGGTGATGAGCCCGCAGGCCATGCCGGCAGACAGTCATGCCAGAGCGGATCGAGCCCCAGTCTCTGAGGTCCGAGGGAACCCCACCCCCCAGATAGGGTCCGACCTGGCCAGGGGCGCCAGGCCTCACCAAGCAGCCAGTGGGAGTATGCGGGGTACATACCTGAGCGCTCAGCCCCAGACACTGAGAACCACCAAAGGTTCTGAGGGCTGAGGGCATCAGTTTGACATAGACAAACTGGCACACACAGACACAAGCATACATTCCCACCCTCATGCACATAAATACAAATACTCAGCACTCGCGCAACGTGGAGACAAACAGAAATGAACACTATACACCTTTTCACACTTCCCAAACATACTTTACACTCCGAGGTTCAGGTACCACCGCCCCCAGGGGGGCAATGAGCCCCCAGAGCCAGGAGATGTTACCCTTTTCCCTGGGGTGGAGGGACGGACTGCCCCCGGCCCGGCAGCTGCAGGGATGGCCCAGCGTCCCAGACCCCGACCAGACTGCCAACTCCTCCCAACCCCCTGCCCCGATCGTGTACAGAGAATGGGGGTGTGAAGACCCCACACCTTACTCAGCCTGCTCATATGTCTTGTTGATGTGTAATGTTCTAAAGTGCATTTAAAACACAGGAGTGGCATGGTGCTTCCTGCCAGGAAGCAGTAGGTGTCAGCAAAGCCCCTCCTGGGGCATCGGCCCCAGGAAAGACTATTATTTAAAGTTTGCTGTGTTTTCGGAGAGTAACAATGCACTGTGTCATACATTCAAACTACAAAGCATACCAAATGTTCTTACTTTCTTTGAAGAAAGTACTGCCCCTGCCCCAGTCTAAGAACTGAGACTGAAGGAGTCACTTGGATGAGTGACGAAATGTTTCTCCCACAAAACGCTACGTCCAGATGAACAGAATCAACTTTTGGAGATCAGCAGGAATACTTCAAAGAAATGACAGCGCAGTAAACACAAAAAGGGAGAAACATTAGTAGCAGTAACCCAAATTATCCCCCATGTTAAATCTGCACTCATCAATCATGCTTGTTTTTCATGTGTTGATGTTTGTAGTCATTTGTAACCATAGTGGCTTCTTTCCCTCAGCTTTTGAAGTATGACAAAGAAGTTGCAGCCTTCCATGATGTTATTAGGGAAGAGGACATCAAGTTTCCACCAAGGTCTGTAACTCTGCTACTTGCTGCAAATTTCTGCCATTTACTTTTCATGCTTTAAGAATTTGTTCCCCTCTTGTCTTGTGCTCAGCTACCCATACAGTGAAGAGCATGCTAAACCAACCCAGTACATGAACACTCGCTGTCCTGCCTGGTGTGATCGCATCCTTATGTCACATACAGCCCAAGATTTAATCCACAGGGTGAGTCTTTGCACAATCACATCATTTCATGATGACAAGAACACAATTTGATATAATACGTGAGTTAGCATGACGTGTTAAGGAAGCACTTTGGCAAGCTAGCCAGCCAACATTTCTAGTCAATGTGTTTTAGCAGTAGCATTAGTTAGCAACATTTTAAGGTTAACCAATTATGCTGCATGACTCTGACTCTGGTTAGTTCGTAAACCTTTGCTGATAGTGACGGGTTAATTTATCAGCCAGAGCAGTTCTAGGGGTTTAAAAAAATTAGCTAGCATTATCTATTTAAGATAGTGTTTCGCTACAATATGTAGCTTGCAGTTTGTCTGTTTTTGCAGGAAAGCTAATGTTAGCTAACAGATGGTGATACCTGTGTTTGCAAAAAGACTTCTTTTCCTGTAGAAGTCTGTGAGCCAAAGTCTGTAAAAGTCCTCCTGAGTTTTTGGGATTGTTCTGGATCATATTTTGAAATTGAGGATTAACTTTGGTGTAAAACTACATCTTCATTGCATAAGAAGTTGTAAATCACAAGTCATTAGACAACGGGCTTCGCATACTTTGGTACACGGTTTTACATTCGTGCACACATACTGTATAACCTTTAATATATAATGTGATGTAAATCCACTATGAACATAATCCAGCCCACACAAATGTGATACTCAAAATTTAACTTAATATAATTTAAGAAGAATCTGTTCGTTATGTTTACATATAAATGATCTTCAAGTTCATTCTTCTTTTCAGAGAGACGATGGTGAGAAGAGTGTTGTTTACAACACAATGGGTCCTAATGTCTGTATGGGAGATCATAAGGTAACAGATTACATAAGCAGTGTGTTGTGCACATCAGCCATGTGGACTGACTCTGATGTGTTTTGTTTTTCTTCTGTAGCCTGTGTTCTTGTCCTTCTCACTGAAGACAAATGACCACATCTGATACTTCTAAATGGTAAGAAGTTTCACTGAGTGTGTGTGTTCTGTACTGCATGTGCAAGTGCAGCTGAGTCGATGTGGTAATTCCAGTGAATGGATTCAGTGTGAGAGAGTGAGCGCAGTAATCTTTCTCTGGTCCCTGGAGAGCCATAACCTTACTGGCCCAGTGGAGTCGGGATATGAACTAAGAGTAATGCGTGCGGGACATAAGAGATCCTTTGTGCACATCGTAGTTGGAGTGCAGGCGATCTGCACTCTCGCTGATCTATGTCTATTGAATCCTCCTCACTGTCACTGTGGCTACACATTAGGTTTAATGCTGGCCTGCTTTTCATTAATTACCACATGGATGGCTGGCTGGAGACACATTCACATTGTGCGGGGCATTTTTACGGCCATTTTTATGGCCATGATTTTGTTTTGCTGCCATTTCAATTTTTTTTTTTAAGGAAGAACTGCCTTTTCATGATTGTCCTTCTTCACAATGGGAGTGCTTGAAGAGGCTACAACTATCTTCTTTTGTGTTTTTGACATTTCAAGGCATATGAAAGGTTTGGCCTACTGCTAGTATTTTTAGGCTACATTTTAGCTCTTGCAAGGTGTGTTCATAAACATGTTGTTTATGTAACCGTTGTTTTTTTGTGAAGTAATGCCTTGTGTCTTGTCTAGGCTTTGCTGCCTCCGTCCTGATTGGGTGCTGCTGTCTAAATCAAGTCGATCAGCAAAGCCCTGTATGTCTGGCCATTTTGACTGCTCATACTCACTCATTGGGTTTTAGAGGCTTAAATGCCTTTGAGTTGTATTTTTTGCCACATGTGATTTTGTTTAGACTGTCTTTGTAGGGTAGAGCTGCCTTTAATTTGTTATCCCTAATTTTCTCCTGTTTATGTGGTGATTAGGTAGGTTATTTTTGTCGGGTGTATATTTTGTTTTATTTGGAATTAAGCAAGTTAACTTTTAATTTCTTTTTAGGGATGTTGTATTTGTAATATTGGCCTTAGCTTTCCTTAAACTTAAATGTCAATCTGAACCAAACCGAGATTTAAACTAGCAGAAAATAAACATTTAACAAAATAATCTTATTAAAAATGATTTTCTTGATATTTAATCTGTGTATTAATAAAAAAAATTTTTTTTGGATTTGTATATTTGTACATTTTATATTTTTTCTGAATACTCTTCATGTGTATAAAGTGCTGTAGAAACTGTGCACCTCACCTCCTTTCTTTTCCCACATGTTTGCACTGAGTAGGAGATTCTCTGTATCTCATTGTACATGTGTATAGTGACAACAAAAGGCATTCTATTCTCTATTCTATTACTGCCTGGCTAATAGTGACGAACTTCAGGGGAATTCATGATGACAGAAAGGTCCAAACACTGAAGTCAAGTTTCTTTTCTTGTTTTTGTGACTTCAGCATGCTGGCAGACTTAAAGATTTGTAAGTGATACTTACAGGGTAGAAACTTCTTTTTCATCCATTTAATCAAATATTTTATGCCTGAGCTGTCTCAGTCCCTCTGTAGCATTCTGCAACTATGACTAACCTGAGGAGGCTTGGTTTTGGCTGCAGGTATCCCTGTACATCCTTCTCAACAGTACACATATAACGACTCAGTCACACTTCCTCAGCGTTGCTCCCTCACAAAACCAAAGCCTTTTGCCAGGAAGAGTTTGGAAGAGGTATCAGCCACCTGAAAGAAGAAAGATTTAAACTAAACCTGGTTTTGTATTGCACCTGCTGCATCTGCAAAGCAACCAGCGTTAGGGATAATCCCACGCACCCGTCCCACACACACACTCTCTTCACCCTGCTGTGTTTTTGACAAGAGGTACTGGAGGATTAGGACCCTCATTGCCAGACTGCGAAATACTTTCTTCCACCAAGCCGTCAGTCCAGTCACTGAGTGTTCAGGAGTCTGACACACATGCACACCTTCATAAATCAAGTTGTATGAAGGTGTGCCAGAAATGCACACTTGCACTTTATCCTGTGTTGATTGTCTGTTTTATGTAGCACCATGGTCTTGGAAGAGCGTTGTCTCACTTCACAGTGTACTGTACCACTGCACATGGTTGAAATGACAATAAAGCAACTTGACTTGACTTCTTTTCCTGCAAAAAGACTGAGATCAGCAAAGGCCAGAGAACACAAGACACACAAGGTGCAACACTCAGACTCAAACAGCCTTCAGAAATGAAGGCACAGTGTTCGTCCAGTCATACTAGAAATGATTATGTATCAGAATAATAACTAAGAAACAAACTTTGAAGAAGAAAGAAGATGTGGATGGGCTGGTGTTCGCTGACTGGTCATTTCTGGTAGTCCGCTATCATTTCTGTAGTTTTGCTGATGTTGAGAGACAGGTTATTTTCCAGGCACCACTCGTACAGTGCCATCACCTCTTCTCTATAGGCCCTCTCATCGTTGTCTGTGATGAGGCCTATGATGGTTGTGTCATCTGAAAACTTGATAATGGTGTTGGACTTATGCTTAGCAACGCAGTCGTGTGTAAACAGGGAATAAAGGAGGGGGCTAAGCACACAAGCCTGTGGCGTTCCTGTGTTTAGGATGAGTGATGAGGTGGTGTGCTTACCAATTCTCACCATCACCAGCTTTTCTTTGCTCAAAATAAATTTCTCCTCAAAATGCAACACTTGCACCTGCATTTTTATTTTATTTATTTATTTTTTACGTGCGCTCAAAAGATTTTTTTAAGTGCACTCAGAATAGTGACACAAAAATAACGCTATAAATGGGGAACAGGTGGGAACACAGATGAGACAAATCAGACCTAACGAGACAAGGGCAAACAAAACCAGATGCACAGCACATAGGACAGGACTTTCACAATAAAACGGGAAACAGCATGGAACGCAGACATGACAACGCAAACTTGACAACATGGACAAGACGAAACTGAAAATGTTACGTCCAGATGAACAGAATCAACCTTTTGGGATTTTCTAACCCGGATGGTTAAGCATGTATCAGGATAAATACTCATATATAACTATTTTAGGGATCATCTAAACTCCAAGACATCAGGAATTATCACCCAATAAAAACTGCTGGCTGACTAACCGACAAACACAATGAATAGAACCTGATGTAAAGCTTTATATATGAATTATTTTCTTTTTGTTAAACATGTAAATGTGCAGAGTCTTTGACATCAAAGGTTGATGTAAATTTACTGATTTGATAAAAATAAAAGGTTCACTCTATTGTAATGTGTATGACTTAAAACACTGAGTGCAAAATGTGCTGTTTAAAGCAGTTTTCTGTGAAAGTGTTTGATGGTTAAACTATGGCAACATTAATAAAATGTATTTTGTTGCTCTTAATATTATGAAACTTACTGCAAATAGCACTATTATTAAATCGATAATGGTAAAGAAAAGAAATACGTGACCTTCAAATATAAAAAGATTGTGTAGCTGAAAACAGACACTTGCAGAAGACTGAAAATGATAAAATCTGCAGCAGCTGCAAATGTGCAGCAGTTAAATATTAATCGTAGATGAAGGTCAAATCTTCATGTGGTTCTCAAAAGTGAAAGCAGAGTTTGCGGGTTTCAATATGACTTGTTTACAACTTTATCTACATTTATAGTTATATTGAATGCTTTATCTGAAATACTTTGTCATTAATATTAAAAAAAAATAACAGACAAACACAATGAATAGCACCTGATGTAAAATTTTGTATATGAATTATTTTCTTTTTGTTAAACTTGTAAATCTGCAGAGTCTTTGAGATGAAAAGTTGATGTAAATTTACTGAACTGCATTTCTATATTATTAAAATATACTCAACCTGTTCTTGTTTCATAAAAATAAAAGATTCACTCTGTTGTAATGTGTATGTATCACGTCCGGTGTGGCAGACGTGTGGAGTTGTAGAAAGGACCCAAAAGGCGGCAGCTCTGGTGCAGGTGAGTATTTATTTACAGGAGTGGGTACAAACAGCAATGGTGGGTGAACATGAAACCGGAAACCTAAACTGGGTAAAACTAACAAAACAACCCAGAAACGAAGATGCAGGGAGGTCCGGGGAAATACATACAGAGAGACGCAGGGAGATCGAGGGGAAACAACACAGACGAACCAGCAACGAGGACGAGGTAACACACACTATAAACACACACGCCAGGAATCAGGAGAAGGGAAACAGGAGGGGAACACACCTGGAAGACATCACAGCTGACGAGGCAGGGGAAACGTAACCAGAACACACTGACATAAGACACAGACCTTCACAATAAAACAGGAACTTACAAAGCAAGGACACAGACTAAGAAACGCGGACTTAACACAGGAATACATGAGCAGAACCGAATAAACACTAAACAGAGGAAGAACAGAACCAAAATCGCAATAAGAGAAAACACAAAACGCTGGGTCAAAAGGACCCAGGATCATGACAGTATGAGTTAAATATTAATTGTAGATGAAGGTCAAACCTTCACGTGGTTCTCAAAAGTGAAAGAAGAGTTTGGTGGTTTCAATATGACTTGTTTACAACTTTATCTACATTTATAGTTATATTGAAATATTTGTCTGAAAGACGTTATCATTTATATTAAAAAACAACCCTATGCCTTTTTTTCCCATTGTTAATGTGTAACTAAAGTAAGTCATTTGATGAGAGGGAGAGAGTCTCTCCAAACCTCTGCAGCCAGCAAACCCAGCTTAACTCTGATGGTCTCCCTCACTCATTTTCCCCCAGGATGAATGTGTCTGTTGATGATAATTTTGACTCTTGGTGGTGTGGTTAAATGAAAAGAACAAATTGGAACTAAAGGTTTAAATCTTTAGTTTAATATTATTCCCAGTCTTATGTTTAAATTAAAGGACAATGTTGACTAATTGTCTCCCAGTCAACCATACATGCATGATTTTTAGATATCATCTCCCAGTCAGCTATAAATCAGTGACTTTTCAATAGTGGACAGATGGGCTCTACCACTTTAATCTCCCAGTCAACTATAAAGCCACATTTCTTCAACTATATAAATCAATGGCATTTCTGTAGCACCTTATAACACGACGCAAGTAAGGGACGAGTACACTGTACTTACGTGTGTTTTGCAGCCAACAAGTCAGGTTTTTGCCAGAAACAATGAAACAAGTACACTTTAAGTACCCTGCACTTGCATACAAATTGCACACACAAGTAACCTTTACTTACATGCAATTTGCAAGAAACAAGTATCACTTTTTGCAAGAAATAATTAAACAAGTACTCTGTAAGTACCCTGTATTGGCATGCAATTTGCAGGCAACAAGGTGGAAGTACCCTGTACTTACATACAAGGTAGGGCTAGGTTTCACAATGAGCTCACCCGAAACCTCAGCTGATTTTGACATACACCTGTTTTCACACCTTGGCTCGTGTGATTAGGTAGAGGATCATTAGAGTGTCCATGTCCCTCTTGGGGGGACACTCCTACAGGGCTTAAGAATTTCAGAGTGATCTGTTATTATTAAGTAAAACATCACTGATGATAAATAAAATAAAATAAATAAAACAGAGAAAGTACTTTAAGGATTAGAGAATGACTGCCATGATAACGTTTATGTTTTAGAGGAAATGCTCAGCTTCCTATAAGATAAAGTGCACACGTAGTAATTGTGTGAGAGTCACACCAAAACAATGAGTCATCACAAGCCACCTAGTGGACATTGACCTTGAGAGTTTGCTTCAACTGATAAGGATGAAGTGCAAAGCTTCACATGTTTCTCAAAGGTGGAAGCATATAAGTTTGCTGATTATATTATGACTTTTTTACAAGTTTATCCGGGTTTACTGGTGTCTTTGTTACTACAGGTAAAGAAATAGTATATAAGTGGTTAATCAAACTTCAACAGCTTTATGGTGCAAAAGAAGCACAAGTGATCTCCAATCAGAAAACTTTGTCACATGTTTCTGAATTTTGTTCTCTGATTTTATATTGTTAACATGAAGAGAACTTTGAATATATTGTGACAATTTAAGTTTATGCAATGTGCAAAAAATGTTTTAGAGTTAGAACTGCATTTAATTACATTGTTTTATCAAATGTGTATGTATTCACTAATATCCCAAAAGGTTGATTCTCTTCATCTGGACATAGTGACGAAACGTTTCTCCCACTGAAAACGTTACGTCTATATGAACAGAATCAACCTTTTGGGATTTTCTTAGCTGGATGACTGAGCATGTATCAGGATCACTAATATATAACTATTTCAGGGATCATCTAAGCTCCAAGACATCAGCCAGGAATCATCACCAAATAAAAACTGCTGACTATTTAAAAATAAAAGATTCACTCTGTTGTAATGTGTATGAGTTAAATATTAATCGTAGATGAAGGTCAAACCTTCACGTGGTTCTCAAAAGTGAAAGCAGAGTTTGCGGGTTTCAATATGACTTGTTTACAACTTTATCTACATTTATAGTTATATTGAAATATTTATCTGAAAGACTTTATCATTTATATTTATATTAAAAAAACAACCCTATGCCTTTTTTTCTATTGTTAATGTGTAACTAAAGTAACTTGTAATGTATAAACAAGTGCAAGAGAAATCTGCCAGAGATATAAAGATGCTGAATGCTTCAGGTCTAAACTTGTAAGTTTGTCTAACATACACAAAGCAAAGGTCACTATCACACTGTTCATAAAGTGCTGGGTTTGTCCATCTTCTACGGTGGAGGTCTGAAGATTTCCCTCTGAGGGAGCTGCTGGTGAAGATTCTGAGTCCTGCTTGATCCTTGCAATGAGCTTCAATCTCTCTGATCTTTCTGACAAGATGGGTGCTTCAGTGAGTAACAGAACACTTAAAACAGGACATGTTTGATGAAACCTCTGCAGCCAGCAAACCCAGCTTAACTCTGATGGTCTCCCTCACTCATTTTTCCCCAGGATGAATGTGTCTGTTGATGATAATTTTGACTCTGGGTGGTGTTGTTAAATGAAAAGAACAAATTGGAACTAAAGGTTTAAATCTTTAGTTTAATATTATTCCCAGTCTTATGTTTAAATCTCAAAGGACAACATTTAATGTTGACTAATACAGGATTGTCTCCCAGTCAACCATACATGCATGATTTTTAGATATCATCTCCCAGTCAGCTATAAATCAGTGACTTTTCAATAGTGGACAGAGGGGCTCTATCACTTTAATCTCCATTTGTTATGGAACAAAAAAGTTAAACCAGCAAAATAATTTCACCAGCACGAACCAATTGGCTGTCCTTTAAGACATTGGACGATCCAAATTAAGGCTTTTACTGGTGCGAACTGCAGCCCCATAACCATCAAGCGGCATACTCAAGGGCTTCAAAAAAAAAAGGGCTTCAAAGGCCTTGTTTCCTTGAATGCCACAGAACACTGAAAAGTGGAAGAAAGTTTTATTCTCAGATGAAAAAAAAATTAACCGTGATTGTCCTGATGGTTTCCAACGTTACATGATGTTCCCAGAGATGTAAACATGCAGAACACTTTAGATCTACAACAGATAAAACTAAATTCTTTCAATAAGGCCACGTGGCACTATAAGATTAAAATGCCAGTTAATAACCCCCCCCCACAAAAAAAAAAAAAGGATTACGTGCATTAATCTACTTTAATTATCAAAATTGTTTGTCTGCTCTCAAAGAAACAGGGGTTACACAGTAAATAAGGAAACTGGTCACAACCAAACTCTCAAAATAATTCTGGGAAATCTCCTACATTGGGTTCGTTCCTCCGTCCCTGCCCTTTCATTTTTCCTGCGATTCTGGAAGTGTTTGTGTTTTCAAACCATATGCACTCCATGTCTTCAAGCACCCAGCAGTTCCCATGTCACACTCAAACGTGGAACTCATTCAACAAGTATTAGTTACGTCTTTAAGATGGCAACGCAAACTAAGGAGAAGAGCTCTGGTAAATCTTAACAGAGAACTTGATATATAAGTTAAAATACTGCTTTATCTATCAGTCTGGTAAATCATTTATTATGCTAAAATCAACACAAAACAGCTTTTTCAGTCTTTTTACAAGAATAAACAGTAATTTAGATTTTGTACATGTAGACAAGAATATTGATTATTTTTAAGGAATTTATAGCATATCATTATGAGACAGCTGTATTTTCTCTCAAAGGTTCAATTTTCTTAAGAATTTCAGAGTGATCTGTTGTTATTAAGTAAAACATCACTGATGATAAATAAAATAAAATAAATAAAACAGAGAAAGTACTTTAAGGATTAGCGAATGACCGCCACGATAAAGTTTATGTTTTAGAGGAAATGCTCAGCTTCCTATAAGATAAAGTGCACACATATTGTGTGAGAGTCACACCTAAACAATGAGTCATCACAAGCCACCTAGTGGACATTGATCTAGAGAGTTTTGTTGTGGATTTTTTATGATATTTGACATATATACCTGTATACACTGGACATATACTCGCAAATATACTATATATACCTACACTGGAGTGTTTTATATAATGTAATCATTATGATAATCCTCTAACATACATGTTCAAATCACAAGACCCACATATTTAGGTCAAATATTATCTATAGTTATATTAATGAAGTTTGTGCCACTTCTTGTATGAACACATGTTGATCAATGCTGTTTGAAAATGTAATAATTAGGATTGATTGTGTTATGGCCAATGGTGACAAGTCCAAACATAGAGTTATTTCAACTTGGCACTGCTAAATGTGCACCTGGGACTCTCTGCTCGTCTTCATTCTGTATCCAGCCCTTCCACAGCCTATATGGTAAACAAACCTGGCCCTGCCTAGGATGCACCTAGGATTCTGTTTTCTTGCCTCAGCCACCATAGGTGAAAAGTACCCTTTCTTATCATGGATAGTCGTGTACTTCTGACAAGCGAACCCGACAAAATTGCCAAAATGATTAACTGTTATCTGCCTTTTTGCAAACCTTCGAACTCACTTTGGCCATTAAACTGACAAAGTGACCCAATTATAAATGATGGATGCCAGGACTGGCACTCGAAAAGTTATGGTGCCAGAAAGTTGTGTAACCAAGTTTAAGATTAAACAAAAGAAACATGTATGATTAAAAACTGATTGGGGGAAAATATTGATAAACATATAATGATTGGGGTAATATGACATTTGTACAGTTGAAAGAATAAAATAAAAACTTAAGACTCACCAAGAAAGAACAAAGGATGAAAGGGTACCCAACAGCAGGAGGAGGGGTTCAGGACTGCTGTGTGTACTCAGAAGCTCTACACCCCGGGGTTTGCGTTGCTTCACATTGGTTCAATTTTTATTGGTCACTAACATATAACTATTTCAGGGACCATCTAACCTCCAAGACATCAGCCAGGAATTATCACCAAATAAAAACTGCTGAGTGACTAACACACAAACACAGTGAACAGAACCTGATGTAAAACTTTGTATATGAGTTGTTTTCTGTTTGTTAAACATGTAAATCTGCAGTCTTTGAGATCAGAAGTTGATGTAAATTTACTGAACTGTGTTTCTATATGATTAAAATATACTCAACCTTTTTTTTTGTCTGATTAACATTAAAAGTGTCAAGGCTCGGCTGTGTGGCAGGCAGGAGGAGGACCCAAACGCAAAACTCACAGACACGGGGATGAACTCAAAATCACAGCTTTAATGCTGGAATGGCGGAACATAGGAAATACAAAACTAAACTGGGAAAAGTAAACTAACATACGCAGAGAGACACAGGGAGATCCACACAACATGAGGGACGACGTCACGCTGAACAGAGGGAGACGCAGACAGAAATACACAGAGGGTTAACGAGGGGAGTGGGAACACACGGGGAACACAGGTGACACTGATAGCCATAACGAGACAGGGCGGGGTGAACTGAACACTGACGGGAGAGGTGAAACAGGGAGCACAGAGGTTCAGACAGGAGGAGAGAGAGCACGAGTAGAACACCAACATAACAGGCAGGGGAGACACGGAATAAACACGAAAGGGGACGAGGGCTCATAAATACATAGAGGGGCACACAGGGAGACATGAAGGGCAAGGGATCAAAACTAGAAGCCATAGAATAAATCACACAAGTACAATAATACGAAAATCACAAAGAACTAAAAACGCTGGGTCAGGAGACCCAGGACCGTGACAAAAAGTGTATGACTTAAAACATTGAGTGCAAAATGTGCTCCGTTTAAAGCAACTTTCTGTGAAATTACTATGTTGAACAATTGTCAAATTCTTTGATGGTTAAACTATGGCAACATTAGTAAAGTGTAATTTGTTGCTCTTAATATTATGAAACTTACTGCAAATAACACTATTATTAAATGGATCATGCTAAAGAAAAGAAAACAGATGCTTGCAGAAGACTGAAACTCCTCTGATAGAAAACCTGCAGCAGATGCAAGTGTGCAGCAGTTAAATATTAATGGTAGAATGTGGTTGAACCTTCACATAGTCCTCAAAACTAAAAGAAGAGTTTCAATATGATTTGTTTAAAACTTTATCTACATCTATAGTTATATTGAAAGCTTTATCTGAAAGACTTTATCATTTATATTAAAAACAAAACAACCCTAAGCAGTTTCTATTGTTAATGTGTAACTAAAGTAAACTGTACTGGTACAAATCATCAATTCAGGTTTGGGTTACTGATAGGTTTGTAGCTTGAACCTATTCGCTGGAACGTTGAAGACAATATAATTACACAGCAAGCAAGACACGAAGTAGGCAAAGTTCTTCATGTTTCTCGTGCATGGGAGAGAACCGGACAAACGCCGTTCCTTCGCTTGACCCCAGTTGCTCTCGTCCGCTCCCCCGTAACACTGGTCTTTTATTGAGGTTAAATGAATATGCATAGGTTCATTAACATATGACGTCTTCATACAAACAAAGAGTACCTTGCCTGCGTGTGTGTCTGTGTGTGTGTGTGTGTGTGTGTGTGTGTGGGGGGGGGGGGGGGGGGGCAGAGTGTGGCCCCATAAACAACTTCCCTAAACCTGCTGGTCTGGAAAATCCAACAGTTCATCTATATGTAAAAAAGCACTTAGACTAAAACAGATATAGCCACGTTTATCCTACCAAAAAATTCCAGGAATGCACACCAAGCCTTTGCAGCCTGCTAAAGATCACACATCCTATCACTACACAATTGATTATACACCTCTAAGCATATATGGTTGAATATTTCTAAGCATAAATGACAATCAACAATACAAAACCTAACAGTTACCAAAAAAAAGATGTTTGATGCTTCTTCAAACGTCCAATTCAGTCCATTTCGTTTTATTATTATTTATTTACATTGTTGTATTGTTTGCAGTTGTAAATGTCATAAACTGCATGCAGCAGGCAGGAAGGGAGGACCCAAATGCATTTGGGTGCATTAATGCAGACTCCAGGATGTGAAACATAAACTCAAAAAACAGCTTTATTGCTGAACAAGGAAAAACTAACTTAACTGAAGATACAAAATAAACTAGCAGTTTTAGCAGACAGAACACACAGTGTGGACTGAGGGAGACTGTGACGGTGGACAGAAGAAAATAAAGCTAAATATAACAGATCAGACAAGGTACCTTCACAATAGCAGAAGCAAAGCAAAACATGGCGCACACAGATAGGAAACTACCAAAATAAAAAAGGAAGCAATGGGAACACACGCACAGAGGTGCAGACAGACACAGAGACGTGACTGACTGGGGAAACATGGATAAACATGGCAGGCAGGTGAAAACAGAATGAAACACGAGGAGGAAACAAGACACAAGACAACGCAGACACAGAGAGAGACATCACAGACACAAGGGGAAAATACTAAACAGGGAATATAACTCACAATGGAAAACTAAAGACCACTAATGAACCAGAACATAATCTAATAATACAAACTACCACAGGAATACAAGAAAACACAAAATGCTGGCCTAAAAGGACCCAGAACCATGACAGTAAAATCTCAGTGAAATTAAAAACCTTATTCTCTATTGTCAGACTGTGACAAATTAATAACACTGGTGGTCAAAATAAAACAAAAATAGTTTGTAGTTTGATTTTGAAGGCCCAAATTTCCATCCTCAGCCCCACGGAGCTTTCCTATTGTTTGTTTGTTCGTTATTTCAAATAGTTTATTAAAGAGCTGGAAGACTGATTGGCTGTGACATGAAAATTAATGAAGATCAAGGCTAACTTTTGTATTCGGCTCTCGTGGTTTGATCTTCCTGATAGGTGTAGCACCTTTTCTTTAGTATGCAATGTTACCCCATATTTGTATAAAAAAACGTATTCTTTAACTTAGAGTTCAGTGAACAAACAACATGCAACAACAAATCAGCAGGTTTTAAACTTAGTCTTGTTCTGTGAGTAACTATTTGTATTTATAAAGAGGTGTGATTCATTTATTGGACATTTTTCAGATCCTAAAGGTTTTTTGTTTCTTGTGTTGTTCTTCTCATTTTGGATTATATATGACAAAAGCCTTACAGCCAGAGTGTCCAACCTTCCAGGCCTCGGGGGCCGTTGTCCTGCAGGTTTTAGATATCACCTTATGTCCACACACCTAAATCAAATGATGAGTTCATTAACTGTTGAGGAGGTCATTTAGCCATTTAAATCAGCTGTGTTGTGGATCAAGGACACGTCTAAGACCTGCAGGACACCGGCCCTCGAGGCCTGGAGTTGGACAATCCTGCCTTACGGTCATAAACTCTTTCCAAATTCACTTCTTCTCCTTAAGTTTATGATTATGTTTATGCTTTTTGCCATGGTTGTCCTGTTTTCACTCAGCTGATGTTTACTGCAGCACATTGAACTTACATCAAAAAAAGCTGCGCTGTTTTTCCTTTGTTAATGTGTAAAGGATTTCCTAATGCATGAACGAGTGTAACAAAGTTCTCAAAAATGCAGATAGATGCAGAGATTTACAACCGATAAAAGTCACTCCCAGAAAAGGTCAGGTTAACAAAGATTAAACTGACAGCAAAACAACAAAGAAGCCATCTCCTAAACCTTCAGCGTCATTAACTATTACACTACTGTTAATGTTCTAATATCTATCTAGATTGTGCATGAAAAGTGCATCACTCTTCTACAGTTCAATGTGTTTCGGTTTTATAGCCGTAAAATATCCATCAAAATAAAAACTAAAACCAAAGTAGAAGACTGACAAAGATACTCCAAAGCAAACCAAAAAACAGCAATATTTTTAATTAGCACCATCATCATCCAGTTCTTTTGTTTTTTCTTTGTTTTGTTATTCAAACAGAAAGTCTTTATTATGTCCCTGGAAGACTGTCTGGCTATTTTGAAGCATGCAGGTTGGTTTGGATTTAATTCCTGACAAGTGTAAAAAAAAAAAAAAAAAAAAAAAGCATTTTGGGCTGATATTTCACATGTATAAACAAAGCCTAACAATAGTACATATATGTACTATTGTTAGGCTTCTGTGCACAGATTCTATACTATAGTATAGAATCTGTGCACAGAAGATTAAAGCTCAATAAGACTGTTACTGTGAGTGTCCTGATGTCCTCACTCAGCTCAGACATTGAACTGACATCATCGGAAAGTACAGTAACTTCCCCAGCCCCTCCTCTTTTCCTTTCCTGGTTATGCTGGGAGTGTTTGTGTTTTCAACCCACATGTGGAAACTATAAAGGAGCACACACACTATCATCCATCAGGACTCAGCTGACAAGTATTATTTACAACTTCAAAATGCCATGGTCACGCTCTATGAGGATTTTTAAATGTAAGTTACAGAGCTGCTTTATATATCAGTTTGGTAAATCAATAACTATTATACCCAAATCAACAAATGTCAGCTGTTTCTATATTGTTACTAGACTAAACAGTTATTTATATTATATGAAAACAAGCAACATAATTGACTTTGGAAATTATAGTGCATAAATATGAGAAACAGATGTTTTTCACTTGCAATTTTGAAGAATGTAAAATCTGCTGTTATCTATTGAAATAAATCCATGAAAACTGAATGAAAACAATAAAGAATATATGAAAAATGGCAAAGTACTGTAAGGATTAGCAAACGACTGCAAAAAAAATTCTTAATTATAAGCTGTGAATTAAATGCAAAAATCTTTAAAGATAAAGTTTATATTTTAGAGGAAATGCTTATTGCCAAAGATAAAGTGCAAACACAATAACTGTGTGAGACATAAACAATGAATAATCACAGGCCACCTAGTGGACATTGAATGCAACTTAGTTCACTTTATTTAATGATCAGGATGAAGTCCAAAGTGTCACATCATTCTCAAAAGTGAAAGCACAGGAGTTTGCAAATTTTATTACGACTTGTTTACAAGTTTATTAGCTTTTATTATTGCACTAAAATCTTTTTCAGAAACATCTTAAAGGTGTAAAATAAGCTCATGACAGAAAACCTTGTCACATTATTTTCAGTTATCTTTTATTAATAGTAAGTCAGACTACTAATTTTCCATTAAACCATTAAATGTATGCATGATATTTAAGCATCTGATCACATGCAAAGAAATATTTTTATATCAGCACTAATAAGTTTTATTTAATTCTGTGTAGTTGGCAAGTCAGAGGTGTCACACAGATGCAGCTCACGCTGTGTCAGTCCTCTGTCCTTCGACAGTCAGGCTGTGGGAGAAAAGGTCCGCTTGAGTCATGGAGGTCGACTCGCAGAGAAGACTGAGAACACCTTCAAGAATGGGCTGGTGTTCAGCAACCGTCCAGTGAAGATCCAGGAGAAGATTTGTCTGAGAATAGAGAAGGATTCATCCATCTGGGACGGGGCTCTGCGTGTGGGCTTTACCACTGTGCCACCCTCAACCAGATCTCTGCCTCTGCCCAGCATGTCCATCCCCAACCTCACTGACAAGTCCGGACACTGGGCTGTTCCATTGGATGAATCTGTCTGCCAAGCAGGTTCAGAGCTGGAGTTTTGGGTTTCTTCTCATGGCAGCATATACATAGGTGTCAACAACGAGGAGTACGAGCGACTACCAGGAGTGGACACTAAACAGCCGCTGTGGGCCATGATAGACATCTACGGGCAGACGCGCTCCATTTTGCTGCTGGGTAAGTTCACTAGAACCACGGTTATATTTGACCTACAGAATGTTTTTCCTGTTCTGTGAATGCAGAGCAATTCACATGCTCTGAGAGTTATAAATGTTGTCTGATTCATAGACTGAATGACTATTCAAATACTCCTTTCTCTTTGCTGAAGACTCCAAGAAAAACAAAAAGCTGCTTTACCGTAGAAGATCCTGTCCTGCACCTGAACCGCTCGCCTCACCTGATCCTGACAGTCACTTTCGTTCAGTTCCTGATGTTTCAGACTTCAGACGTGAGGACTGCATCTCCTGTCTTGACACAAAAATGCCAGAAGGTAAAGAGTCATTTCAAACATTTTTGGCTGTTTTCAGTTGCACATTTCTGACCAGAGAAGATAAAAGTGAAATCAGCTGTGATAGTGTGGTCTCATTTCCTGATGTCACATATGTAATTGGGATCTCTCTCTTTTTACAACAGATAACGTCTGTGTGGTGTGCATGGCGAAAGAGGCCAGAATCACACTGCCTTGTGGCCACCGATGTTTATGTAAAGACTGCAACTTCAGAGTCTGTGAGCAGTTTGGCACCTGTCCGCTGTGTCGACACACGATCAGCGCTCCATCAGTGGGGGAGCGGTGGTTTATAGAGGTCAGCTGATCTCTGAGACAACAGCCTGGAATTGTGACAGAAGAATAGCAGCAAGAGTGAAAAGGAACGTTTACAAGATGGTAGTGAAGGTCTGCTGATGTGGAGATGGTGGCACAGACAAACAGACAGGAGGCCAAGTGTTGGCAGTATTGAAGATGCTAAGAATGTCTCCGTTAGTGACCATACGGGATAGGACTAGAAATGAGTACATTTAGAGGACAGCTCAGATTGAGTGGTTTGGAGACAAAGTTAAAAAAGCAAGGCTAAGATGGTTTGTACTTATGCAGAAGAGTGATGGTGAATAAACTGGCCAAAGGATGTTGAAGATGGAGCTGTTAGACAGGAGGAAGAAAGCAAGACAGAAAAGGATGATAGGATGATCCACTGTGCCGACCCTGGAAGGGAACAACCAGAAGAAGAAGAAGAGGAAGAAAGAAACTTTACTAAAAGGTTGATGACACTGAACTGAAATATTTCTAAAATGAAATAATTGAAATAGTACATCTCTTTTTGTTTTATAAACAAAATGTATTTTTGTAATTTTTAAGTCATTGTGTGACTTAAACACTTAAACACAAAATGTGCTGTATGGTTTATTTTTCATTGTTATTGTAAATTGTAAAGCAATGTTGAATTTTAAAAAAAATACAAAATTCAACTGTGCCAGTATAAATAATCTGTAATATGTCATAATAAGCGCTTTTCTGTTATTTAACTGTATGTGTTTTTATGGAACTTACTGTAAACAAGAGTGATATTAAATGGACTGTGATGAAAGGGAACCTGTCGAGACCATGTTTGATTAAAGATGTCTCTACAATCAGGTATTTACTGATTATGGAGATATTAAGTGAAAAATCAAAGCAGGAGTTCAGGTAAGAACAGACTGTATTGCCGACCCAGGCCAGCCCACATACGTGTTGATGAAGCGGCCCCGATGGTCACAAACTGCCTGGAAGATGACTGATGGGATCAGTTTCCTGTTTCTGTAGCACTGACCATCAGGGCTGCTTGGAGACTTGATGCAGATGTGGCAGCTGTCGATTGCACCAACGGCTCTCAGAAAGTCTCTATGGCGTGCCAGCCATGCAAACCCACAGGACAATACCTCCAGCTCCTTGAGGGTCTTTGGGAGCAACATGATCTAGTGGCGAATGGCCACCACCCCCTCTGTGAGTCTATCAACAATGTAGTGAACAGTAGAATGAGGCATCCCGAACACTCTTGAGACCACCTGTAGGATGCTCCTCTTGCCAACCAGAAAAGAAACATCAGGGTCTCAATTGTGGCATCCAGGAGATTTAGCAACACTGCCATAGACTCCCTGCTTAGCCGAAAATCAAGCCTGGGATCCTCCTGGTTAAAAAAACGGTCCAGGACTGGTACACTCAGATTAATCCTGCAGTACAAGACTCTGGTCTGGTTAAGCAAAAGGTGGAGAACAACATAATCAGTTTTAGTAATAAGTTATGATTTAATTTATTTTAAGAGATCAAAGTATTATTTTCAATATTATCTCATCACTTTTGACGCAGAGAATGTATTTTATTGACTAATATTAGTAGGCTGAAGCCTTTTACTTCTACTTACTTCTGATTGGCTTTTACTATATATTAATATGCTTTTTTAAGGATCAAGACGTGGGTGTGTTTTTCCAGCTTCATTAACAGTTGTTTTTTCAGAGATCAGATGTCCTCACATCTTCAGCAGTAACGTTAATCTATATTGCACAGAGTGCATGTTTTGTATGATAAATTTTACCCATACCCTGCAGAATGAGAGACAGAGCAGCTGGGCTATGTAAAAAGTGTAAGGGGGCGTGTTCACGGTCACGTCCAGCGGGTGTGTGGGCAGAGACGCTCCACCACGAGTTACTACTGAGCAGACTCTGGCTCCAAAAGTGGAACATGGCAGCTCCCACAAGCGGGATATTTTGGCTTCATTTTTGCACAATGGGAGGAAGTGCTGTCGTGTCGTTCATCTTTTATACAGTAATTGGTTAGGACCAATCAGCAATCTTCTCCTTAAGAAATTTCAAAAATATACAAAACAATATATATAACTTCATAAGTCGACAAAAATAAAATCCAGAAAAATCATGTAGCTTTTCAGATTCATGATTCTTTCGGTTGCATCATAAAGATGTTTCAAGTTTATACACTTAACCTTAAGTTGAGGTCTTTCATGTCTCTTTAACAAAAAACAGAAACAAAATCCCTATTCAGAAATCTCTCTTCTATATGATGGTTTGTGTGTGTAAACGTGTATGCGTGTCTGTGTGTCCACACACAGCAAGCATTTGTTTGGCCAGCTGATATGGCGCCTCGAGCAAAAATCCTGGCCACGCCCCATCCCTTAAGATCCCGCTCCAAAGTCCTATTAATTTAGAAAGAAGACGCTGCATTGTTAAGTCAGAGGGAGATGGAGAATGAGCCTATTTCCAAAAAAAAGTGGAGTGTGTTCCTTTAAATACTATATATTGTTAAAAACTAAAACACACACACACAGACCTTTTGAAATGTATTTTGGTCTGAAACTAATAAAGATCACACTAAAGTGATGGTTCATCATAGAAAGGAAGGCCTTCTCTGAATGAGACAAACTCAGAATCTGTGTCTTTCTTTTCTTGTTTAGAGACTTCAGGAACTTCATTTTTTCCATATATGATGATGATGAATTATGATCACAGCTGGCTCACAGCTCAGTGGACATTTAGATGAGAAAATATACACTCAACAAAAATATAAACGCAACACCTTTGTTACTGCTCCCATTCCCCATGGGATGGACGTAGAGACCTAAAATTCATTCCAGATACACAATATAACCATCCCTCCCAAACAGTGGTCACAAATCAGTCCAAATGTGTGGTAGTGGGCACATCTGCTATATTGAGATAATCCATCCCACCTCACAGGTGTGCCACATCAGGATGCTGATCTGACATCATGAGTAGTGCACAGGTGTACCTCAGACTGCCCACAACAAAAGGCCACCCTGGAATGTGCAGTTTTGTCTCACAGCAAAATGCCACAGATGCCACAAGCAATGAGGGAGCGTGCAATTGGTATGCTGACAGCAGGAATGTCAACCAGATCTGTCGCCCGTGCATTGAATGTTCATTTCTCAACCATAAGCCGTCTCCACAGGCGTTTCAGAGACACAGAAGTTCAACTTAAAGCGCAGCTTTATTGCTGGAAACCCTCTTACTAACTAAAGGCATCAAAGACAAACAAAAACGCTGGTGGACTAAAACACTGAAGCAGAAAACACTGAACTGGAAACAAAACACTGAACTGGAACTGGAAACAAAACACTGGCAACACAGAGGCACAACACACACAGCTTGTTGAGGGTACGACGCAACACTGACTCAGAGAAACACAGGGTCTAAATACACTGGGAAGTAACGAGGAGAATGAGACACAGAAGGAGAGCACAGCTGGGGGAAATTAGAACTGACGAGACAAGCAAAGCAGGACACATTCACATAAGTCACGGACCTTCAAAGTAAAACAGGAAGGATCACACAGAGACGCGAACTTGACACCGTGGAGACAGCAACTAAGAAACACAGAGACATAAACCATAAGGCAGAGGACTCTAAGAACCGATAGACACGGAGGGGAACTCAAACATGCAGACACAGACTTACAGAACAGAGGGGACACAGAGAAACGAGAAGGGCAAGGGATCGAAACTAGAAACCATCGAATAACTCACACCAAGTACAATAATACAAAAATCACAAAGAACTAAAACGCTGGGTCAGGAGACCCAGGACCCTGACACATTCATCTTAGCCAAACCCGTTCTCATTCCCGACGCGTAAAATACTGACGATTTGTCACGTCCCTTAACTTCTCATGCTGACGCTAAAGGTACCCTTCCACGTTTTTATGCGACGCTGTGGGTTGTCAATTCATTCCAATATGAACCCGCTCGCGGCAATCAGAGACGCTTCGAGCAGAGGCTCCAGCCATCCATTTACTCCAATAATAACCCCGTCACAGCGAAACATGAGGCTGTGAAGCACAATCTAACTGGAGAACCGGGGACCCTCTCCGCGAACGGGTCCCCCCCCCTAATTTAATGCTTTCTTTTAATGACATCAACATTTCTCAACAAAAACACATGAAAGTATCACTGATAATTCAACAATAAAATCGCTTCATGTTGTGGCCATCACACAGTGTTTTCCAGTGATTCACGAGCTGAAAGTGCGCAGATTTAACGTACATAATCCTTTGTTAGGTTTATTACTTTCATTTCACACGTAAAACACATTTATAGATTCATCCACCACTCCTGTTAGTTTTGGATGCGCTCGGCTCCAACCAATCAGACCAATTTATGCAGACGGCGCACTAATCCCGTAACTGCACACTACCCATAATCCTCAACCGCCGTTGCTATGGAAATGAAGATAACAACAGCTTGGTGCTACCCGTTATTCCTTTATTTACTCTAAAATAATAACCAGCGATAATACGAAAATAAACTGGCCCAGTGTTTAATTATGTAATTAAAAATTGCAAATTTTATTCTTTTATTTTATTTTTTTACAAATTGCAATATTTATCTACAGCGCGCCTTTAGCGACATGTCAACAGATCTTAAGCAAGGCGATTGGATGGTTTTTTACTGCAATGCATCTTGGGAGTCATAGTAAATGTATCTTTCAACTCACGGTCCTGCAGCGAATTTTTCAACTCGACACGAGGCAGGTCCTAGCTAAGTAAGTTGTGATAAACTGTGGGTAATTTGCATGTTAAACTGATATTAAACTTGAAATGTTTTCACAGAGCAGTCTGTGTACCAAGAGAACTACTTCTGCAAAAGTTTATTTAATTTTTTTTTTGGTGATGTATTCTCATGTGTAAGACACTTGCTTGGCCACCCAGCTAATGTTAGTACTGCTCTATTTTAGCAATGTATCTTTTCTGTAATCAATTGAGTTTTTTTAACCCTATTCACGTAATTAACTCAATATTAACGACTTTAATCTCGTAATTGATTTTTTTTCTAAATATGGTGTAATACTGCCTCGTAATATAAGTTATTTCTTTGGTCATGAATTATTTTTGTAGTCATTTAACCAAAACAGACCTGAAATGATCCCTACATGTTCCATTTTCATTTGCAGAAATGACAAAGCCAAAAACCAAACCATGCCCTTCCTGTCAGGCTCCAAACACCTGCAACAGGAAGACATGCAGTGGATGCCTGGGCAGCCTGAACGTAAAGGAGTGATTGAAAAAAAACAAGAACAGTTTAAAAACAGTAACTGGGCTGCCTCTGTTAAAAACAACAGAAATGCGAGCAGGGTGGTTAATTCAGCCCAGTTGTCAGTAAGTTTAAAAGTTCTGATCTAATAAGTGGTTGGTCTGCTAGACAATTCTTTATTAATCACAGTTGTCAATGTTTTCTTGTATATCATGAAGTAAGAAACTAACAAGACATGTATATACACATAAAATATTAATTTATAAAAGAGCATAAATAAAAAAGTTATTCACATCAGAATAACACCATCGCACTAAAGACATCAAACTAGAAAAAACTTGTTAAAAACAATTTTTATTTAAGCTACTTCTGATTTTTAATTTAATCGGCTATTAACTTAGAGACAAAACATTTCAAGATGGATTTTATCATACATTTAAGATAAGATAAGATAAGATAACTCTTTATTGTCATTGCACAGTCATACATAGTACAGTAGTACAATGAAATTGGAAAAACTGTCCTACGTCGGCACTACATATAACACAACACGACACGATATGACACATCACAACGTAACAAACAACACAACACAGTATATTAACTTAGTATAAAAAAGAAGAATAAGTGTATGTGTATTGCACACTGTTATTATTGCACATTAATTATTATTGCACCTTGTTATAAATATAAATATTATTGTTATCGTTTTAAACATTGTTACCTCCCCCTAAAAAGTCCAGGGAGGTATCCAGTCAGGTCAGCTATTTACATTGATCAGGGCTATTGCCCTGTTGTAAAAGCTGTCCTTGAGTCTATTTGTTCGGGACCTCAGCAGCCTGAACCTCCTGCCAGACGGCAGCAGCTTAAACACCCGGTGTCCTGGGTGTGTGCAGTCCCGTAGGATGCTGCGTGCCCTCTTGAGACAGCGAGTGCTGTATAGGTCCTTCAGGGAGGGAAGAGGATGTCCAATGATTTTTTGGGCCATGTTGATGACCCTCTGGAGTGCCTTTCTGTGTGCTGTGGTGCAGCTGGAGAACCACACACCGATGCAATATGTCAGCACACTTTCAATGGAGCAGCGGTAGAAGACGGTCAGCAGCTCCTTCTTCAGGTCCATTTTTCTGAGGATTCTCAGAAAGTGGAGACGCTGTTGGGCCTTCTTTAAGACCGCAGAGGTGTTAGAGCTCCATTGGAGGTCTGTGTCTATGTGCACACCCAGAAACTTGAAACTGGAGACCCTTTCCACGCACTCCCCGTTGATGCTGACAGGCTGCAGCTCGGACTTCCTCCTTCTGAAGTCAACTACCAGTTCTTTTGTTTTGGTGGTATTGAGGTCCAGGTTGTTGTCTGCACACCAATCTGACAGCCTCTGAACTTCAGCTCTGTATGCAGTCTCATCTCCCCCTGAGATGAGCCCCACCACAGTGGTATCATCTGCAAACTTGATGACTGTGTTGTCTGGGTGGGAACTAACACAGTCATGTGTGTACAGAGTGTACAGTAGGGGACTCAGTACACAGCCTTGTGGAGAGCCGGTGTTGAGGCTGAGGGCTGAGGAAAGATGAGGCCCCACTCTAACTCTCTGTACACGGTCTGAGAGGAAGTCTCTGATCCAGCGGCAGGTGGTGGAAGGAAGTCCAATTTCCAGCAGTTTATCTATTAGTCTGTCCGGGAGTATCGTATTGAAAGCAGAGCTAAAGTCAACAAAGAGCAGCCTGGCGTAACGGCCCTGCAGGTTTACAGGTTTGGTCACCATAAATACTTTTTAACTATCTACAACAATAAAACAACAAAGATGTGAAACTTAAAGGTTTGTTATACATCAATTTGCTTACATGAAAGACTGGCTGCATGTTTTTCTTTGTTGTTCTTGCAGGTTTCAAAACTACATGCCCTGGGCTACCAGCCAATTCTGTTTCTTGGACAGTTTGACCGTAAGTGCCGTATAGTAGGGGACGTGATCACTCAGATCTAACCAGCAGAAGGTGCTGCACGTGACATCCTCATGAAGATGAGGAAGCTTTATGAACACCTTCTGAGAAGTAAGATATGCTTTGTCCATTATCTGTAACCAGGTGTCCTTATCAGGTAGCCTATCCTAGCTGTCTTTGGGTGATACTCATGGTACACCCTAGATAAGAAGGCAGATCACCACGGGGTACACAGAGACAAACAAGATGGTGAGGATGAGGATAGTTAACAGTCACCAGCTATTCTATTCTATTCTACTCTACTCTGTTCTGTTCTATTCTATTATTCAGCCAAGGCTCAGACCAGTAACCTTCTTGCTGTGAGGTGACAGCTGCCCTACATGTCCTGTTGCTAATAGAGCAGGGCGATATGGCCAAAAATATTTATCACAATATATATTTGAAAATTTGCCATAACGATATAACTGACGATATAATTGATGCGAGACAAAATACAACTCCACAACATTACTAGCGCAAAAAGACAACCTTCCATTTATTTTCACTTAAACAAGAAGCTGGTTTTTATGTACATTAAAGCTTTATAAAAATGTAACAGTGCAAATGCAAATTCCTTGCTGAAAGTTTAACCAAAAGGCATTTCCAGTAGAAATGGGCTGACATATCCTGAGCATAACCATGTATAATATCCACTGAAGTTAAAAAGAGGTGCTTTGCAACATTAAACTGCAGTGTGCAGTGCGTACTTTTCGGACCATAAGGTGCACGGGATTATAAGGCACATTAAGCGAAACAAAGCAGTCAGATAAATCAAACTTTATTCAACTCATTCTTCTTGCTTCCTCCACTTCTGTACCATTGATTCATTAATGTTGAATTCTTTGGCAGCGGCTCTATTCCCATGTTGTTGCAGTATATTAATGACTAACCTTGTATTGTGGATGGATTATCTCAGTTGTTCTCCTAACTGAAGTTTGGTCCGTTTACAGCATCCTGCCATGCGATTGCATTTGTCTCTAACCATGAGGAACCTTCACGTTAACTTTTATAAGTGGAAAAGTGTTAGTGTTCGTCCTCCAGCTTCACTGTTTATGTTATGCTAACATAGCTGTGTCGCTAGCGATCACGTAGCACATCATTATATACCAGCTAGCTCAACTTCAGTAACCCTACAAACGTCACTGCTGTTTAGTTTCCTGTCTTCATTTATGTTGGAAGTGATAGCAGAGCTGTACGTTTGAATTTTTTCAGAAATCTCTCAGTCAGAACGTGCTATATCATGCTTAGGTAACTAGCGAAACTAGCGAGCTAACTTCCGCTAGCTTCCTGCTAACTTCTAACTCTGTTAAATATAATAACTTTTGTTTTCATGGAGTTAAACTTTATAGTTACACCTGGTAAAGCAGCAATGCTGATCGTTTTATTAAAGATGAAAGAATTTAGACAGTTTTTAACTCTCAGTGATGCTGCAGTGTTGTTTGACCTGAAGGATACAGAGTTTAGGACCCAGATTACTCCCAGATTTAAGAGCATCTTAGTCCGACAAATACGACAATGCATGTTCTGCAAAAAAATGTGCTTTGTTGTGTATCTGACGGACAAACACCAAACCAGTTCCACATCACGGAAGTTGCACCATTTTTACAAACCAATTCTGGTTCATCTGTTTCACTCAACAATCGGCCATGTGCGTATGAAAACAAAGGCACTGTGCGTTTTACTCCCATTCTATCGCGATATTTCATTTTCCTATCGTTGCCTAACATTATACCGGTATTACCGTGAACGGTATAATATGGCCCAGCCCTAATAGCTAAACTAATTAGCCGGTTTCCATTAATACACCCGTCTCAAAACGCGCACTGCTGGTTTTACAAGGCTCTTTTCAGCCTAATGTAGCTAACGCTAATGCTAGAAACGAGCTAAAGCTAACATAAATTTATCATATGCGCCTTCACTGCCTGCAACACAATGCTGTCGATAAATAAACCAAGTTGGATTATTTTCTTACCGTAGTAACTGAAGACGAGCTGTGGCAGACGTTAAATTAAAAAAATGAGAAACAAGTCCACGAAAATGAAGATAGCGTGCTGCCGTAGTCCAAAGCAAAACTTGTGTGGAGCTGTACAGACGTTATCAGCGGTGGAGCCTGATGCAGTGCACTGATTGGCCCGTTTGAAATCAGGCGCCTTGATGTGAAACGGTGCTCTAAACTTCAGGGGAAAACGCCTGGTTTGGGGAGGAGGTTCTTTTAAAATCTTTTTTCTTCATATGATAATTAACTATGAATATGTCTGTGAAGGTTCTCAGTCATCCAGGTCATCGTAGTCAAAGGAGCTTGCAAAGAAAAGCGTCTGGACTTCTTTAAGTTGCTTGAAGAAGTGGATAAAAACATCAAGTTCACCAGGGAAGACACAAAGGACAACTGTCTGCCTTTCCTGGACTGCGCTGTGCACATTGAAGAGAACGGCAAACTCAACATCGAAGTTTACCGGAAGCCCACACACACGGACCAGTACCTCCTCTTTGACTCCCATCACCCTTTGGAACACAAACTTGGAGTAATTAGGACCCTACACCACCGGGCAGAACATGTTCCCTCTAAGCCTGAAGGGAAAAAGAAGGAACACACACATGTAAAGGAAGCACTCAAAACGTGCGGCTATCCTAAATGGGCGTTCTTAAAGTCAGCAAAGAGGCACAGAAAAGAAGACCAGACACCAGCGAGGGAGGATAAGAAGGACAGATGCAACAACATTGTCATCCCCTATGTAGCCGGTGTATCAGAGAAACTCAGGAGTTTTCTCCAAGCATGACATCCCAGTGTATTTCAGACCCAGCAACACGCTCAGACAGAAACTGGTTCACCCGAAAGACAAAACGCCAAAACACAAACTTAACAATGTGGTGTATGCTGTACAGTGCAGCGAGGAATGCTCAGACCTCTACATTGGAGAGACCAAACAGCCACTTCACAAGTGCATGGCACAACACAGAAGAGCCACCTCCACAGGACAAGACTCAGCAGTCCATCTGCATCTTAAGGATAAAGGACACTCTTTCGAGGATGCCAATGTTCACATTTTGGACAGAGAGGACAGATGGTTTGAAAGAGGAGTGAAAGAAGCCATCTATGTCCACTGTGAGCGACCATCTTTGAACAGAGGCGGGGGTTTACGACACCAACTCTCTGCCATCTATAATCCAGTTTTGAGATTTCTTCCCAGACGCCTTAACGCCCACTCACATCCTGGGCCATCTGACCTCAGGAATTCGCATGATAAGGTGGGGCAAGGTTTCAAAATGAACACACCCGAAACTCTGGCTGATTGGTACCCACACCCAGTTTCACACCTTGGCTCAGGCGATTAGAGGATCATCAGGGGGTCCTTTTGTCCCTCTGTGGGGGGTCACTCCCACTAGGTTTATATCTGGGACTCTCCACCATTTGACCTTAGAACTGAAGAAGCTTCTCGGATGAGAGGTGAAACGTCTTCAAGTAACTTAAAGAAGTCCAGACGCTTTTCTTTGCAAGCTCCTTTAAATAACTATGAATAAATAGAACAGACAACAGATTATTATTTTAACACTTTTGGGATTATATGAATTCACTAAATAATATAGTATGTCTATCATTAGCTGTAGGTCTCTCAAGTTGTTGTTAGCGTTTACATTTTAAACTCATGGTTTATTAGGTTCAACAGAATGTAGATTTAACAGCTACATCCCATATTCTTTACAAAAACTACATCCAAAAATTGCCCTAATACATTTCTAGTATAAAGATCTTGGGACATATGTACCTGTTATATTACAATTTGAGGAGGAATATGCTGTATTAAATATGCTATGAATCAAGAATGGATTTAATGTAAAGTGCTTTGGGCTTCTTGAAAACCGCTATCTAATCCATTATTATTATTATTATTATGTGAAATTAATGCAAAAATCACAAAGTCATATTACAGCATGTATCCATTACCAGCACAACCATGCTTACATTCAGCAATTAAAACCTGTATTTTTTTCAATAAATAAATGTAAAAAAAATTGTGTTTGCCTGTTCTAAACTTTATTGGAATCTTCTGTTAAAAAAACTATGCAAGAGTGATTTACAGTAGGTTTATGTATTTTTTTCAGAGAAAAAATGTACATTTACAGTTTTTCCACATTTCTTTATTTACGGCAATTTCACATCAAATCAACAGTTTTAAACTGTTTTATAGTTAACAGTTTTTTCCTGTCGTATTTTTACTGTCTTTCACTGTTAAATATACGGATCTTTTTTACAGTGTACGACGAATCCTGTAATAGACCCAACAGTTCCCCTCAGAGCCACAGAGGGACAGTGTGGTACTATCTTTCATGTTAAGGTGCTTTCCAATGCAAAGTCTGTCACAGTGACATTTTGGGGTGTTGCTTTTCAGACTGCAAAGAGGATCCAACAGAGAAGAGGGCATACATCATTTGACCACTGATGGAAAAAATAGCTTGCAAACTTGTACTAGTGTGTCTGGTGTTTCAGAGATGAACTTTATTAATCAAAAATGAGTTTTTCCTCTGTGAATAATAACCTAAAAACTTGGTTCTAGAAGAATAATTAATGGTCCCTGTGCAGCTGTTTGGTAACATGCTTGTCTTTTGTCTCTAACACAAGGGCAGACTCACAGAGGTGCGACCTTTGATTCCTGGTCTCACAGCCAGACTGTTAAATATTTATCTTGGATGGCAGGGCTGCGCTGCTTCTGGACTCAGGGTGAAAGAATCTAACAGATAAAACCCTCAAGAACTTAACAGAAGCTTAACATTTGTCCAGAAATGCAGCTGATCTTCATGATTACACTGTGGACTTTACAAGAATACAGCTTGAATACAAAGTCTTTCTCATATTGGGTGGCTGCATAGTGCCTGATACCGAGGATGGAAAAACTGACACTTATTTTGGGATTAGTCTTTGTGTCCTAGTCTGGGGCAAGTGTTTGCATATTTGGGGTTGTTAGCGGGTATGAGTTCATGTGAAAGAAAAAAAGAAATACACTTTCCTGGATCCTATCTGCTATCTGGATGTCATAGAAAGTGCTAAAGACTGTCCTTTTTCTCTTTTTTAGATTGATATGAATGTGACACACACTAAAGGCTTAAGACAGTGAATAGACCAACGCCATTATAACACTAAGGCCTATTATTGAGATTGCTATAGAAATCCTCTTTCTTGGCATGTGCTGTCAAACACCGGAAGGTGGTTCTGCTGCGCCTGTATGGGAATTTCTATTATTTCCAGCTGTGGATGGAAACTATTACCAAGCCCCTTTTCCCCTGATGAGCGTTAAAGAGCATGCTCACACAAACACAAGAAACATGCACACACACACATATTACATGCGCACGCCTATGGACACCCAGTCAAACATTCAGACTCAGGCTGAATCATTCACAGAAGATAAAAGACACCCTGTTGGCTTTACAAAGAGAAAGAGGGAGGGAGAGTTTGAGAGAAAGAGCAGCAGCAGTAGTGCCCTCCTTCTTTTTCATTCACTTCCTCTCTCTCCTTGTGTGCTGCAGAGACTTCACCGCTCAGCCTGCACTCTACAGCCTGTAAGTACTGTACAACTTGTGCCTTGGCGTCTCACAGTGACGAGCGCAAAGGTTAGAGCTACAAGGATTTAAACGCTCAGAAAGAAGACTTAAGTTTTTTTTAGCCTCTGTCAGTTTTGACTTCAATTTTCATTTGAGACTCTAGCACAGATGTGATATTTGCTTCTTCTCGTCACTACTCAGTTCATCACTGGCACTGACAAACAACACAAAGCATTATTTTTTTCACTGGTCTGTTACTGCTGTGGGTTTATTTTCAGAATGTGTTTAAGTGACCTTAAGCAGCTGTCTGTGGTTCAAAAGATGGTTATCATCTGACCTTTATCCACACACCGACTACTATGGTGACTTTACATGTGTGGATATTTCAGTGTTTTCATGCTTGAAGTGCACTCTATCACTCTTTTGGAAACAGGCATTAAGACCTGCAAGGATTTATTTCTATACAAGACATGTTTAAAGTGTGATCCAGAGTCCTGGGACATGTACAGCTCAGAAAAAAAATGTTGTTTACCGCTAAAATAAACTCTGATGCATTTTTGTTTGTTCTCAGTGACATTCCACATGGGCTACCTCAGCGCATAACCTGTTGTATGGCCGTCGTCCCTTATCAGTTGTCTATCATGGTGGCAATGTTTTTCTAAGCATCTTTCATTTGATTACAACAGTATCTGCTGTCTCCTGTCTCCTCAGAGGACAGAGAAGTTGATGCTTAAAAAAAAAGGCTTGGGCCGTAGCCACCAAGTATTTTAAGGTTTTTAGATGATTAACTTCCTGAGATCTTTAGCTGTCATTGTTTTAATTAGCTTGTGCGGTAAAAGTCTGCTTGATTTCATCAGTAACAACGAAGGGCTGAAGTACAAGATCATCTGTGATCCTTCCTATGGTGATTATCTGGTTAAAAAATAAATAAAACAAAAACAAAAACATGGAGCTGACAATGAGTAAACCTTCATGTTTGCTTGGCAATAAGAGAGTAAGACAAACTGAGCAAGGATTTTAACTCAGAGACGTGCTGAGCACCACCGCGCCAAACCTGCTATTGCCTCTTGCGTGATTACCTCGTTTAGGGGCAGAGTGACAAAGTACCAGATTTGGTCACAGCAGGGTTAAAGTCTGTGCCAGCAGGACACAGATTATGAAGGAAGGCTCCTCTAGATCGCCCTGCACTGTCCGTTTAGGTTCAGCAGCTCAACTGGTTGGCGAAAACAACCCTGTGAAGCGTACAAGCTCAGTAAGTGGATATCTGCACCGAGCTTTGGTGTACCAAGCCAGACCGCTGAATTATTGAAAGAGCTGAGTGCTTCGATTTCAAGTTGAAACTGGCGAGCACATGCACAAAAACATACACTTTTAAACAAATGGGCAGACTGTTGGGTAGGCTCTGATAAATTTCCTTCTTTGTCCTGCTGGCTTTCAGTTTATTGCTGGAATAAAACATGGATTTAAAAGGAGGGATTGCATCTGTCAGCAGGTGATCGGATCACTCACCTGCAACACGGACATTGTAAATCAGTCTTCCTGCTGCATAATATGTGCCAAAGCCAGCCTGTCAGCACATTGGATTTCAGGTTTTACACCGTTTGTCTTTTTTGGCGAGAACTGTGGGCAAACTGGAAATCCTGGTTTCATTTGGGCAAGAACTGTGTGTTTATGTGTGTGTGTGGGTGTGAAAGACAGCGGGATTTAAGAATGTGTTTGTTCCTGTTTGACTGATCCCCTTCTAATTTGCCTTTAAAAGGGCAAAACATATTTCAGTCTCTTGTTGTTTCATTTTTATCTTCACATCCAATAAAGTATCGCTATTGTGTGCGATCATGGGAGAAAAGTCAGCAGGACTTGTGCTGTCAGTGGTTGCCTATGTGGCGTAGAGTAATGACTCTGAAACACTTCCAGAGCTACAGGAACAGAAAGAGCTCTTATTCTCCCTTCATGCCTTTGGCTAGCCAAAGACCTGGACTGTGTACACACACACACGTTCACATAACACACACACACACAGACACACAAAAGGAGAGGAAGCCATGGGATAGATAAAGTTAGGAGGGGACATGATGGAGTCACTGGGTAGTGTCTGGGAGGTGGAGGTGATGAACTATTTTGGTTCTCTTTTGGTTAACCCTGTGCTGTGAAATATCACCTTATGACAACAATAGAGCTGCTTCACTGAAGGAGGTGCCCCAAACTGACAAGTCAAGTACGAGGGGGGCACTTTTTGAATATGGGGGGGTCAAAATGGGTTGCTATGGCAATGCCTGTCAACCGGAGAAGTCTTCAGTGGAGGCAGGGAGAGAGAGGACTGGAAAAGAGAGAGAGAGAGAGAGAGAGAGAGAGATTGTGTGTCCTGGCTAGTTTCATGAGTCAGAGAAAGTGGAGGGAAGGTCTGCAAGTGTGGTTTTCATGCACAGCTCATGCAGACAGAAAGAGGTGTGAGTGGGTAAGTACACCAAATGGGAGCACAAATATATGAAAACCAAATGCAGGGATTGACCTTAAGCATTGTGGCTGTCTGGAAACATGTGTAAGTTTTAAAACTGTGTTTTGTTTAAGGTTGAGTAACCTGTCTGACTGCTCAGGGATTACGTGCTGCTCTACAGGATTAATGTTGAGGTTTACAGTGTCTTAAAGCATGTTAACTCATGTAGTTAGTGTTGATACGGACAACAGGAGTGGGCTCCACTTGCATCTGAGCAAGTGGAGAAGAGAGCAGCTGGAGTCACAGCTGGAGCACTGAGGGAGAGAGGGAGAGTAAGAGAGAGCTCTGGCTGTGCGTATAGCAGAGAGAGAGAGACCTGGCATTGGGGATAGTGTTTCCCAACATGTCATCCCTTGTTGCTTTGCCCAGTGGGTAAGTGTACACTGGCAACTGTCAGGTGAGCTGAGAGGAAATAATTAGTTCTGTCAGGATTACTTTCCCATCTTGCAGCAGATATCAGGCCTAATGGCCCCAGGACCGTCCAGGCATCACTGTCGGGGTAATTTCCACAGTTGGCTTTGACTCCCTTTGTAATATTACTGAGGGTCTAGCTGCCAGCACTCATAACCACTGGCTGCACTCAGCTTTGAAGATGCAAGATGACAGGCATGAGGATTTGTGACATTTTTCTGCAGTTACTCTGCTCTGAGCTTTGTATTTTCTCATGCTTTGTCTGGTGTATCGAACACAAGCTCAAATAAGGAATCACTTTAAATGATGTGAAGCATGCTTTTTTTTTGTAAGAGCAAATCTGATAAAACGGAACCTACTCTGGCTGTGATTTACTGCCTTTGGGCTTCTCCTGGGAACGCATCGCCTCTCCATTGACAAGAAGTACACAGACTCCTCCTGCTGCTCAGACTGGACGAGCACCATACAAGGAGGTGAAATACTTCCCTCCTGATAAATGTGTGTATCCCCTCAATAACTGCATATCATAAACTTGCGGCCGCAGGACCTTGTATGGGCTGCGTCGGCACATCTGCGATGCTGCACACGGGAAGCAATGTTGTGCCATCGACCTCGCAGAGCTGACCTCTCGCATAGCTGCAGAGTGACTCACTTTATGTGTTTGGAAATAAAAGCCTGTTTTATTTACTCGACAAATGTGCTTGTAATTACCATCTCACCACTTTTTAAGGCAGCATTCTGTTGGTTTTTACGGCGCTCTTATGTAATTTACTGGGCAGCAGTAACACTGTGTACGTGCAGATGAGGTGATAGGACTTTACCCTTCAGAGCAGGTTAAAACAATATCCACACTCCTATACATGATTAGAATCTTTTTGCACATTTTAAGGATTTTATGGCATTCTAAGAGTGTTTAAGTCGACACGTTGTAGCCGGTTTTCTTACACAGCTTTTAGAACTTTTAATCAGACTCTTTGCAGCAGTTCACTCTTAAGGAGTAAATGATTAACTCTTTTGCTTCTGCTTACCGTGCTGCACAAAAGACTTGGGGGCTCATAAATGGTGATCAATTCACATGGCACTGTTTTGCTTTCTTTTAAGACCATCTTTCCTAATTTGCAAAAAAACAAAACAACCATCAAATCACGACTTTCCCAGTCGCAATCGCACAAGTTCATGGGTCAGCACTGCCGCAGTTATTCATCAGAGTATGTGCGGCCACCTTGACAGACTTGCTCCCACTGAGAACAATATAGGACGTGCTCTCTCTTTGTGCAGTGCAGATGGAGGTCATCATAGGTCAGAGTGTTGGCAAAAAGACCTGGCTGCAGCTCTCTATGGAAGATAGAGAGATTTAGGAAAAGGTTGACTTCTTGCCATCAGCTGGTGTGATTAGTGAGAGCTATGTGATCTTTGAAATGGGTTTACATTTTTTTTGTAGTCTGCAAAACTGCTACTATATTAGAAATGTTATTAACAGCTGTGGAAACCTCCTTTTGTGACTCAGAGGAATCACAGGGGTGTGGTGAAGTTCACTGACCTCGTAGCTGCTGACTGGTTCTGCTCTGCCTCAACAACTTCTGATAATAGCTTGGTTTGTCATCAACTCCCTTTGGACTAAAAGGAGAAGTAATCTTACAGCTTCACTAAAGTCACTTTTTAAAGTTAATTGTGATACAAATGTTTAATTTGATATTGCTGATAAAACTAAGTTGACGTCAGTTTTTTCAATCGAATATGTGGCTCAATTCTTTGAGACACCGGATGAGTGTCCTTGGGATCGATTCAGAGAATTTCATATGAAAATCCCCCGATTCTAATTCAGCCTGTCCTCAGTTACCCTCTTCTTTACTGAATGGAAAGCAAGAGAAAATAAGAAGTATTTTCAGCAAGCTGGAAGTATAAAATTCTGGTGTTGTGAAATCATGTCTAGAGCGGGGCATCCTCCTTTCATCTCAAGTGCACATGGGCCTTTTATGGCTCTGTTTTTCTTCCACCCCCAACCTGATCTAGGGGTGATAAAGGACCTCTCACCTAGCAGGGGGCTTTACTTGTAAATACGTCTGCTATGGCACTGATGCAATTTCACCATGACAGCATCACAGGTCTGCCTTTGAAAGCTTGTAGCAGCCTCCTATGTTGTGTCTCAGTAATTACATAAGAATGAACTGGGCGTTCAGATTAAATGTAGCCAGACATCTGAACAGCGGTTTTCTTGCTACATATCAACTCAGAGTTTTCCTTATTAGGTAGGATTGTGTTTGGTGCTGTCAAACAGGGAATGCATGCAGTGCTGGAGAATTACTGGGTTGGATTTTGCTCTCCAGAGGAATGAGAGTCACTATTATGACATGAGCTTACTCATCAGGAAGCTACTTCGCTGAAGTAGGATATTTTAGCTCTTAGGCTTCTGAACAGAGGGAGACCTTATTATGCCTCTCTACTAGTATAGCACTGCTTGATTCAGTTCAGAATATTCCATATTTGTGTTATACTGGCCATTTAAGTGTACCCACCCAACGGTTCAGAGCCACCCTCTCTTTGAGGCCACCCTTGAAAGTTAGTTTGCTGCTATACTGACAGCCAGAGCTGTATGCCTCAAGACCATGTTAAAGATAACCACTCTCATTCACATGAAAGTGTGAATGAGAAAATGCAGTCTGAAGCCTGAGCCTTTGGCTAACAGGGATAGGTACATACACTGAGCTGGTTTGATCCCTTAAGGAGACACAAACGCCTTTAGGGGCTGTGTCAGCAAGGGTATAATAATAATGGATACTTTATTGATCCCCATGGGGAAATTACTTGTTTTTCTCTGCATTTGACCCATTCACTCAGTGAAGCAGTGGGCAGCCCACTAAGCAGGCGCCCGGGGAGCAGTGTGTAGGGACGGTACCTTGCTCAGGGGTACCTCAGGGTAGCCGTTAAGTGGATTCGAACCGCCGACCTTCCGATCATGGGGCGACCACTTTACCTACTGAGCTATCCCTGCCCCAGAGGGTATCCAGAGTAAAGCCCTACCAAATAAAACATGCAGAGTTGCCTGCTGTTATGACCCCTTGTGAATAAGGAAGCAGCCAAAAGTAGCTACACTGGCCTAATTATTAGAGAATTTGGCAACAACAAGTACTCTTTAAAATGAGTTACAACTGTAAGAGTGTAACGTCTTCGGGGAATTCTTTGATGTTTGCAGATATTTGGAGGCTAGAAGAGATAATGCTGAGCTATCTTAAGGAGACTACAAAGACATATGACAAAATGCAGCTGTCACTGACTACTTTATGTGGAAACTGAAATGGCAGCAGTGACAGGAAAACTGTTTCGTCTTCCCAAGTTCTGCTGAAAATTACTCATCTATTATTCATCAGTGGCACAGCCCCTTACAGTGAGAGGCTTTATAGAGCCAGGGAGACCAGATGTAAACACAGAGCAGCGTGTCAAACACGCTGTAAATGAGACTTCATGTACGGAGCTTGTTTGCAGTGTTTCCTGCCGTAGGATGGATAATAATTTTGTTGTGATTGCTTTGGGCAATGATAGGTCATCGGTCATGCTTGAGCATTAATGGTATTGTTGAAGGCACAAACCTCGGGTTCCCATCTATTTTGTGTTATGTAACTGGGGTAATTGAGGGATGATGACTCAAATGAGTGACATTGTTGTCTGGAAACGGGAACATTTGCTATATCAGAGCACGGACTCTGTGCTGTCTCTTTCCCTTGTGCACAGAGACGCAGAGTGCTTATATTTCTTGGTCTTTACCACAATGATTATAGACTAATGTTCAGCTGCAAACGACACATGGAAAACTCATTAGTGCAAATTGTGCTGGGCAGCTTTCAGCCTGTAGTAGCCTGGTTTGTGCTTGGTCACGACTTTCTTGGCATGCTTCAAAGACATAGCTTTGGACTGCAAACTATCCTTAAATTAGCCTTATTGTTTCCTTCAAAAGTTACTACTATTTTCTGTGTTTTCATGGGTGTAGGGGGCGGTTTTCAAACTGCCTTTGTAATAGTTTGGGTTTCAGGAATTAGTGCTGAAGAGAAGGTGTGGTATGCATACGTACATGATGCGGACCATTTAATCTCTATAGGAGTCTGTCTCATTCAGGAGCAGAAATAGCCTTCCTCTTATTCTCAGCCTGCCTCTGATGTTGAGACAGCAGGCACAATCTGTTAGTCTGAGGTGCAGCTGATTTGAAACTGGTGTCTGCTTTCAGTAGCTGGCCCTTTCCCATCATCTAGCTGCTTCAAGTCCAGCTTATTACGACACTGGGAAGAGTGAGGCAGACGTGTGAGTCACACTCATTGTGTTTGGGTGGGTTTTTCCTTAGTAGTGGGAAAAAGTGGGTGACGTTCATTTTCCCTTTTTGGAAAGCTATTGGGATGGGATAATGGAACAGCTGGACAGTCTGCCTAGATGTAAAATATGAACTTATGACTGGGGAGCTTTGTGCTACACCACACAAGACATGACCAACAAGGAGATAATTGGGGGACATCACCTGAAATAAAAAAGTAAACAATAATATCCTTCGATCTATGGATTCTCACAGATACACTGATGGGACACTTCTAGCAAAAACAGAAATATGATCCATGAAGGATATGAAAACCAAATCTATTTAAAGTTAGTTTTTAAAAGAAAGAAATCACAATTTTTGGCATACAGCAGAACTGTTGTTATGAGCCATTTCTGTGAAGATGAATCAGAATTTAACGTTACTTCTTATTTAACACTTTACCTTACACAGAAACATTAAAAGTCACATTTGAATAAAAAGAAGGCAGCTGGATAGGTGCTGTCAGGGGCGTGTCAGGAGGGGGCATTTGTCATTGGACAAAAATACTGTTACTCTTACAACACAAGGATGAGTTGAGAGCATGGATAGGATAAGTAGGAACACAATTTAGGAAGTACTTTACTAAAGTACAGGTTTAATGTACTTGTACTTTAAGTATTCCTGTGTTATGCTATTTTCTCCTTTAATTCCATTTTAATCCGGATACAATTACTATACTTTGTACTCCAGAGAATTTTAAAGCTTTACTTTCTTATTGATTTTTTTATGAATTTGTGTCTCTGCAGATGCTTTTGATGCCGTGCACAAGAACTTGATATCTGTCACACAAGAACCACAACAGATCTAATGCAGTCGCAGGTAAAGTCAATTGCAGCTATGCTAAATATTGACATTTTCAACTGTTTAGCAAATGCAGCTGTCTTGAATAAGCAAATATGAACAGGCGGGAGAAACACTCATTAGTGTGACGCAGATCAGTCCAGTGTAGTGTCACAGTCACCATGCCATTGGTGCAGATAAGAGTTCAACCATGAGGCAAAGGGGATTTCCCATGACCCCTAGGATGAAGGACCAAAGCACCTGATAAACAGGGTTGGAACAGAGGATCCAGCATGGTCTGGGGTATCACTATGGAGACCGTAAGACAATTGCTGCCACTGCTGGAGTTTTGGTTGACATCCTCGACCCCTTCCCAACCTCTCTGCCCTGACTCCACCCCCGGCTCAAGAACAGGGAGACCTGGTGAATGGGGAGTTAATGGGCTCATAATGACCCTCTCCTGTTTCAGTGCTGCCTTTCTGCAGCTGGAGCAAGAGAGACGACAAAGTGGGTGCAATACGACTTTTCCGCTGCTGGTGCTTTAAATAAATTTGGGGTCTTTTCATCAGAAGCTCTTCTGCTCAGGCCAGTTATTCTCTAGAGAATAGCTTGACCGCCAACAAGTTCACATGACCTTATATAAGCGAGTGCTGTTTACTCAGCGTCAATAGGAGAACATGACAGGAGCAAAGTTCACACACTGTTTTCGTTCATCCATATTTTTCATTTCCTCTCTGTTTTAGCAAAGCGTGGAAGTGGTTGCTGATCCAGATGGCACCCGGATAATCTACTCCGGGAAACCTGGAGTTTCTTCAGATCAGCAACTAATAACTTCTCCGGATCTGACCCTCAAAGTGATCATCTCTCCTGGACTACCCACTCCTCCCCTGAGCCCCTTCCATTCTGCAAGGCTGCCGTCTGGAGAAATGAAGGTATCTAACAATGCTGAGGCTGAGGGAGCGGTATTCAGGATGCAAGTGCTCCTCCTTGTGGAAAAACAAAGCATCACACGCTATATATACATCAATGTTTCGAAATCATCACTCCTGCAGGTTTGAGCTACATAACGCTCTGACGTTTGGCACAGGGCTGATTTCTACATCTCTGTCCTTTTCAAGGTGTCAGAACTAAATGGGGGGAGCCCAGCAACTCTCAGCTTTGGATCATACTATGGACCCTCGCAGTCAAATAGTAAGATTACAAAATTAAAGTAAAGAAGTTGTAGTTTGAAAAGGGAAGAATTTGTAACCTGGAAGGATTTAAAATGTGAATAACAAGAAAAAGAGTTACCACATGTGCTGAAAACAAAGATGAATCAAGTCACTGTGATTTATATGGTAATAAATGAAAGCAGGTGAAGAATAAAATGTTAAATTTGGTTGAAAAATCAGCCGGTGTGTAATACCCTTAACTTGATCTATGGGTTTCATATGATGTAGGAGGATTTATAAGCAGACAAATTCCTGTGTAATTAAGTGAAACAGCACAATAAAGGAAATGTTGTTACTGTGACAACTTAGGCGGACTGTCCAACGGCCTTCGGGGTTCTGCCACGTTACCACGCAGCACGGGCCCCACCAGGGAGGAAAGGCTCATCAAGTTCTCAGGAATTGGCCCAGTGGATGAGACTGGGATGCCCATTGCTTCAAGATCAGTAAGCCAGAGCTAGCACTGCTTTAATTCTACAATGCTAGTTACATAAGAAGTGTTGTTGTTTTTAGCCAAATCCTTTGACTTTCTGCGCCTCCTCTTTCTTTCAATACCAGAGTGTGAACAAACCCAAAGACTGGTACAAGAGCATGTTCAGGCAGATTCACAAGAAGCCAGAAGGTAAGGACACTCCCCCCTCTCCCTCACATACCCAGCTCCAGTGTGAATTCCTCTCGGTGTCCGTGTCAGGTACTGCTGAGGTGATCCAGCAAACAGATTACTGCGGGGGCAGAAAAAGGCATGATGAAAGAGCCCTAAGGTCTTATGTCTGTTCTGTTTATTAGCTTTGACAATAATCCAGCTTCTTATCTCAGCCCCTCCTAGATCAGGCTGGTTATTTGCAGTCTATTAAAGGTTTCATAATAGAAAAACATTCCCTGTGCGCACAGTAAAAAGTTCCCTCACAGCACTCGAGTGGATCCTTGCAAGTATTTTGGTTTAGACAAGCAGGTGCTTTGCTTTATCTAACAGTATTACAAAATGAAACCTCTGAGTCCCAGCTATCAGTATCTCATCCGTATCTCAACGCATGAGATATAGTTTAAGAATGAAAACACTGGAACATCTGCATCCTTTACTTTATGCTTATTGACTCTTTTCTATTAAAGCCTTCCACTTCTATAATTGGACAGCTGCTTGTGTAGATTAAAGCTTTATGTACAGAACATATACAGCACATAATGGACTCTTTAGTACACTAGTACAATGTTTAGTTGCTTTAATTTAAATGAGATCTACTTTTTATGTGTGAAACATTTACTTATAAGTCTTAAATTAGTAAAGAACAACAAAACACTGCAAGTGAGCTGCAAGTAATTCTTAAACAAGCACATAAAAGAAATATGTTGGTGTGACATTCCTAATCACTTAGTCTAAGAAATAATTTCCTTGTTCACCAGAACCTGAGCTGGAGCCTTCAGAGAAGTGGTCAGCTGAAAGTAAGGAAATTCCCCAAATTCCACATTGTTGACTTGTTCGGTTATGTAATCAGTTTTTACTTAAGGCTGATGTGCACTGATCTGCAGGGATGCAGTTGTCTGCCAACACAGAAGAAGGTAATGAAGCAGACAAGAACCTCTTCAGACTAACACCTCATGGAGCTCTACCAGACTGGTGAGATTTGAGATAACTCCTTTGTGGTCACGGGATGACTTTTCATATCCCAACATGAAAAAAGACAGGAGCACCGAGAATAACAAACGTTTGCAACTTTGAGAAATTTAATCAAGCTTTTATATTCAGTGTAAGATGGATGTTTTAGACCTAAGAGTATGAACTTAGACAGAAGAGGGTCGAAAGCAGGATATCCAACACAGGTGCTTGCTGATTAGTGTTAACAATTAAATACAATAATACTAGAAATGCACTCATTTCCAGAACTCAACATTGTTACAATCAACCACACAGAAAGTCACATTATGCCAGATGCGTTCACTTAAAATGTTCTAAAAAGGCACAAACACTGCAAACAGGTCAAGAGGTCAAGTAAACTGACTCAGACCGTCCGAGTAATGATGAGCAGTAGATGGCTTATTGCCATCCACCTTTTTCTGAAAGCAGGCAATCCACTAAAGTGCTCATTCCTACCTATGAAGTTGGAAAGAAATTAGCTATAGAGATGAAAAACTTTTCAAATTTTTGAGACTTATGGATAGCAAAAAAGAAATGTTTTTAAGTGGCGGAAAAGAGCTTTCATAGAGGGGCTTCACATTATGCTGACAGGAAATGGAAAAAATGTGTATAAAAAAAAAGTCAAATTCTCATTTTGAACTTATGCTTGAGATTAATGTTACTGTGCTTCTGCACCACATCCAGATCTATAACAGGTTAAAGTTTTAGATCAGATCAGTTTTAACATATTTTTATTGCATGAAGCACATCTAAGTTCCATATACTTATTTATAAATTAGTATTTGTTTATATCTTAATTAATAAATACTCATTTACAGCAATTTTCACATGAGATACAGACTGCTGCTGATGTCTTATGTGAATAGCTGTACCATCAAAAACTACAAAGCCAAGAGCGTATGGGAAAAAATGTGTGGGACGGACAAGTTTGGATTTGTTGTTACAGGCGCTTACAATGAAGTCACCATTAAACTGCTGTCCATGGTGTGTGTCTGTGTGTGTGTGTGGGTGTGGGTGTTATATTTCAGGAGCGAGGATGTAGATAGACTGTCAGACCCAGGAAAGCAGCACGCTCAACCAAAGAGCATATTCGACTTTGAGCCTGGAAAGAGCACCACCTCAGAAAGCCACAGTCAGGTACAAACTCACATGCTCTCATAGTTTAAAAGCAGGCTCTGATTCCTGCATTAAAAATGTTCCTTCATGATTCTCTAAGCTCCAGGTTGTTGTTTGTTCTTACGAATCGCATTCTTTCTACAGTCTTGCACTGTTTTCCCAGTGCAGAGCTCAAGAAGAGGTTGCTTACCTTTTCTGTAAGGATTACAGTCTAAGTCTTTGTATTCCATCTTCTCACGTGAGGTGTTTAAATAACTTGAGAGTGTGGTCAGTGTACGGTACCTACCACTTACCACCAGATGTACTCACTCCTTTTATTCAGAGGATACAGTAGGCTCCCAGCATTCATTCATTTATCTTTTCAGTCAAAAAAAGACACTACCTATGTATTTATGTTGAGCCTTGAGGGGTTTTACACCTTAAGTCAGTGATTTACAGGCTGGTGAGGCTGACGCTCTGAACTAAGAGCCATTGTAACTGAGTGTGCAGTGAGTACTAGACCGGTGTCTCTTTAGAGTTTCTATTTTGAATGCGTCTTGCAACAATGTCCCAGATCTGGTGCATATTGTGCCTTGTGTCTACACTTGTGAAGAAAAGAAATCTTTGTTTCCACTCCCCCACCGGAGCTGTGGGGTCTTGTGATGCGTATTATGGTCCTAACCTCTTGTGGTGTATAATGGCTCACAGCATGGAGACTTATTTCATTTCCTCTTTATGACACTGGCCAATGTTGAATCCCCTGGATAGTATTTACAAAACCAGCTCACAGACCATATCAGGTGTTGTGCTGCTTCACAGTGACATTACAGTTTGTGACTGTAGTGAGGATGACCGCCCCCCCAAAAGGAGGGGAGGACTTGGCATTCAGAAGGACATATTAAGCCAAGGTGCTACAAAAAAATAGAGCATTAGTCTGTGTTTCATACCAGCAGAGCCTTTTAAAGTAATGTTTCATAGAATCAGGGATGAAGGCAAAGAGGCATTAAAAGAGGGATTTCTGTGCTAGTTAAACCAAAAATGCAGATTTATGTCTCTTGGCAGCCAGCCTATTTCTGAAGAAGCTACAAGTGTTAGATTGTACACAACCTGGGCCTCAAAATCCAATAAAGAACAATATAAATTAGTGAAATATTTTACAACTAAGCAACCACAGAACTGAGACATCTCTGGGAATTACATGGGGCGTCTATATAGCTAGAGCCCAATCGATTTATCTGGGGCCGATATTATCAGCTGATATTAGTGGTTTGTCGGTTTATTGGTGTTGGCATTTATAACAGCCTGTAAATGAACATTTAAAAAGTAAAGAAATGCTGGGTGAAACGCCCGTCAGCCACGTTATAAGTGTTGAGGTTGCATAGTTTGTCCACTGGAGGGCGCTCCTACTTGTTCTAACGGCACAAACACCGACAAGCTGATCCTGGCAGAGCAGAACGACTAAATAAATAATTACATATTATAGGGAAATCTGTTTATGCTTGGTGTGTGTGACAGAAAAAAATAACTGATATTGGAATATTGGATTTTTAAATCACCAAATATCAATATTGGTATTCCAGTATCAGTAAGGCTCTATTCATTAATATCATTTCATTTCAATTGTTTTCTTTTTTGTTTTTTTGTCCATAGTCACATCTATATGCACAGAAGCTACAAGAGAAACCCAAGTCTCCTTCAATAGAGGTGAGCTTCTTTTACAGTATTTATTTCTCTGTTCTAAGATGTCATCTGTTTAAAATGCGTAACAGGGGACATCATCAGCTCCAAACTTCAGACTCTGTATTAGTGTTTTAATCCTGCTATTCCACCTCCATAACTGTTCGGACTCAGGCCAGTCTGGTGTCTGAGCTGAGTCGATTTGAGGCTGAGCTGGACTCGGATATTCAAGGCCTGGAGCGGAGACTTTCCCAGAAGAAGCAGCATCGAGGCTGGGGTGAGGTACTGAGCCCCCCTCCTGACTCTCTCTGCTGAAGCATCCCACCCCCCGACACCACCAATTTAGTAGAATTGCCACTTCCCTACACTTCCAATAAAGGCTGTGCGCCAGTGAGATCCCTCTGCTTCCTTATCTGACATGTTTTCCTATGCGACCTGGATGATATAGTCTGCCTGTCTGCCTTTGCATTTGGATCAGTCTGCTTTGTAAATCGCCTGCTTGCAAGTTCCTCCACAGCGAATGTAGACCTGCCTGCTGAAAAAGAATTACAAAATCAAATTCTTCAGTACTCTTTGATTATTTTCTTCTGAACTCTCCTTGCAGTATCACAGCCAAGAATTGTCATGCTTTTTCCTGATTCCTGTGTGATTGAATCAGCCTCATAGTCTGCAATTTAACTGAAATCACAGGCGGCTCAGACAGATCATGAGAGGTGCTGCTTGTAGCCTAAGGAGGATAGGACCCAGGGGAATTCTTGCTCCTTTGGGAGTGGTCAGCACCTCGACTTTGTCTGAGTTGTTGTGAGATTTCCTCTGAGCTGTGAGATACAGAAGGCTTTAGGGGAAAATAACTGTGTTTACTGTTCACTCTGCTTGCAGGAGGCTAGAGGGAGGGATCCAGTAACTGCTCCAAAGAGTGGCGCTACTAGTTACAGGTCAGTCACTGGCATTGTTACACTTATAATATGTAGACAGAGTAAGGGATGTAATAATGATTACTCTGTATGATATGCAGCTGGATTTAAATTATATCTTTTTTGCTTTCTTACGAGCGATTCTCTATTTTTCCTTACTTTATATGTACCCATATTAACTGGCATAACCACGTATTATTATCCGTAGTTTTTAAGTAATTTAGATCATTTCTACCTCTGTCTGTATGCATTTCAGGTTGTTTGAGGAATTCTTATTTTGTGGCAATGTTTAAAAGTTTTCAAAGTGATTTTCATCTCCTGTGCACATTGTATCATAGTGGCATATGCAGGACAGGTTAATAGAAAATCCAGGGTCACTACATAACAGACCTCCTCTGAGAGCAACTCCCTGCCTCTTAATCCACTTTAATGTTGCGTCATCTCTTAGTAGTAACAGCTCCTTTCTTCCTGCTGTATTAAGAAAACCAGCACTGTGATTTGACAGAAAAACCATTAACTTCGCATGGAACCTGCTGGTTTTTCAGGTGACTTTCTGTTAATTGAACAAGTCCAAGTACAGTATTTACCTTAAACAGCTGACGACATTCCACATTTCTTCCCGTGTGTGTAATGCATTCTTGGAGGATTCTCTCTGTTGTTTGCTAAGTTGAGTTCATTGGTTGTGAACTTTTTCAGTCTCAGGGGATTTGGCTTAGGACATAGGAAATTTAAAACACACAGCAGGGAAACTCTGTCAGCTCCTCACTGCTTCCTGTTATCTGGACACTTTGTTTAGCTGTGCGAGTCCAGCTGCAACCACTAAGATACAAGAACTGTGCTGTCTGCATATGCAAATCAGCTCATGAGGAATCCAAGCTGGAATCTTTCGGGTTTCGGATTCATTCCCAACCCAAATGCAAATTCAAATGCAAACACTCAGGATTGGGATTAATGAATGGTGTATAGGGGCTGTAAAGACAACTAAAGCCTCATACTTTACTGGAAGCAGATTTTCAAGTCAAGGAGTCTGCAAGCCCTTCCAGCCTTTCAGTTATATACAGGAAATGTGCAGGAAACTCACACACTCTCTCACACTCATACACACTCACACTCCCAGCTTTAACTTTGTGCCTTTTCTAAATGTTTGATATTAGAACTGAAAAGAGACATAAACTTTTCAGATTTAAATCAAGGTCACTATGTTCTCCACTTTTTCAGCAATTCATCAGCATCAAAGCAGCCTGTCCATCACTTTGTTGGCCCATCATCACCCTCTGTGCCCACATATGGTAAACACGGAGCAACACACATGCACACTGAGGCCTTCCCAGCATCTCTGCAATGTCGTCGATAGTGATTTATTACAAAACTCTCCTTAAGTTGATAACAATCAGCTTTTCCTCATTCGTTAATCCACTCTCACTCAAAGACACATGTGCTTTTAGAGAACAGGCCTCTCATTTAATCAATCCGCATGTAGTTGATGAAAGCCCTGAGTAATCTAATATTTGCTGTTAGTCTCATGGCTGTCTTTCATTGCTAACGTTGTCTCCTGCTATTTTACTTGTTAGCTGAAGCTAACAAGTTACCACAGAAAGTCTTTGTAGTTTTTTTTTCCTCATAAAGAAACAGCTGTGGATGGGTGGGGAGGAAGCCCTTAAAAGTAGGAAGTGAAACCCGGAAGACCTGATTAAAGATTAGCGCTATCCAATTGTTTTTCCTGGAAATTCAAAATCCCCTTTAACCCCATGTAGCTGTTATGATTATAATTGCTTTTACACAGCAACACATTCAAAAACAACAAGGGAACAAAGAAGTGCATGTATCAGACTTCACTTGCTTTCCCTACTTTGCTCCACAGTAGAACATCTTTCGCCTGCAAATGAAACCATGGAGGTCCCACCTAAAAAAGAGGAGAAAAAGGTATGTTTCTACCACTTTATTGCTACGTAAAAAAGAAGACCGTAATAAATATATTTGCATTTTGATTTTATTTTGAAGGCTGGATTGTTTGCATGTGACAACTGCATTGTTCCCAAAACACTATTTGTTTCTCCAGATGAAAGCAGCACGAGCCAAGTTTGATTTCCAGGCTCAGTCACCCAAGTAAGTTACAGAAGGAACTGATATAATAAAGTTGTAATTTCTTCTCTGAATCTAAAGTTATAGGTGTATCAGAAACTGAGACGTTCCTTACTATCTTTTTTTCTTCCTTCAGGGAGCTCCCACTGCAGAAAGGCGACATTGTTTACATCCACAGGAAGGTAGATGCCAACTGGTTTGAAGGAGAGCATCATGGAAGAGCTGGTATTTTCCCCACAACATATGTGGAGGTAAACTTCTTCTTCTTCTGTGATGTGCTGATATTATGTATAATGGCATGAATTTGGCTAAAAACTCCAATGTCTTTCACAGGTTTTGCCTCCTACAGAAAAACCGACACCTATAAAGTCTCCCACTCTGCAGGTGCTGGAGTATGGGGAAGCTGTGGCTCTATTTAACTTCAATGCGGACCTACCTGTTGAACTTTCTTTCCGTAAAGTAAGTGGCTCATAATGCATCGCTTGTTTGAACTAAAGGTTAGAGCAGAAACAGAGCAAAAACATATTTCCATTTAGGTTTTCCGAATCAGTTCTTACTGTTTATGTCACCATTTAAAGCTTTTTTAACCTCGATTCTCTATTTTAGGGTGAGGTGATCAGCATAACCAGGCGAGTTGATGATCAGTGGTTGGAGGGCAGGATTCCAGGAACAAGTCGCAGCGGCATCTTCCCAGCCAATTACGTTCAGGTCAACAAGATGCCCCGCACCAAATACTCCATGGATGACTACTCACCGGGACCCATGTCACCAGTCTCTCCTGGACCCCAGAGTCCAGGACGTCCACTGCACTCACCTTCCCCACGGTCACCGCTGTCCCCTTTCACCTACACTTCCCTGAGCCCCAAACCTGACCACTCCCCCGTGAAACCGTCTTCACCTTCACTGCTCGGCAGCCCAGCTTCACAGTCACGCTCTCCCACTCAGACACCCGTGCCCAAAGAAATGGCTAATCGCTTGCACCACATAATTTCCAAACCGGTTTCACCCACCAACCACAACAATCACTGGGCTGGGACACCCTCAGCTAACCAGAGTGCCGCCGTTAAAACCATTTCACCCTCCACTCATTCATCAACGTCAGCACACAGAGCGGGAGCTCCCACAGCGAACACTCCCCGATACTCTGACCACTCGCAGGTCTGCTCTCACTGCCTTTCTGATAAAGTGACACATTGTACACACCCACAGTGTTATTGTTTGTGCTGACAGGAATGTTGTTCATTATTTGCCATTTCATAATGATGACATGAGGTTTTTTGTTTTTTCCTAGGGTGCAATACCTAATCAGGCTGCTCCACATGCCAACTCCCTGCCACAAACGCAAGCACCAAACAGCCCCGGTTCACTGATGGTGCAACACCAACCGTACGTCATCAGATGTTTTTGTTTGTTCACATTGTTACAGTACAGAACAAGTGTTGCAGCTTTGGTGACTTTGTGGTTAAGGCTGCTTGCTCTCAATTTTAGGTATAAAGCTGTTTACAACTACAAACCACAGAATTCAGATGAGTTGGAGCTCAGAGAAGGAGACATTGTACAAGTGGTGGAGAAATGTGATGATGGCTGGTTTGTAGGTATGTGGTTTATACCTTTATATATAAGTGCTATTTTGAGTGCATCATACTGTGTATTGTAGAAACAAGACACTGAAGCAAGGCTTTATATAAAAATGGATGGAATAAAAAAAAGAAAGAAAAGGAATGTTTTGGCTTTGGGCGACAACTTGAATGCATATCTTTATTCATGTATTCACAATGTAATACTTGTCAAACTAGTCAAGCGTCTACAATAGTTTTTGTCACCAGGAAACAAAAACACATTCTTTTAATTCAAGTTTGCCATTTGACATGTCACCCTTATTTAGATTGTCTGGGAATCACTACAGATATGTCTACAGTGTTAAAATGTACATAAGCAGACACGAGGATCCTTTTTTGTTAGCAATTTCAAAACATTCTGCAGTGTCAGTGCCCCATCTAGTGGACAAAATGATGTATTGCATATGTAACAGGCACAGTTAAACAGCAGAAGATCCCACAGATTCACAGTTTCTGTTTCATGAACACACCATATGTTCTGCCCCCTTTCTAGGTACGTCAGAACGGACTCGTGCTTTTGGGACTTTTCCTGGGAATTACGTGGCACCGGTTTGACTTCCTCACTTACTGCTTGCCCACATCCATCAGGGGTCATTAGAGGCCAACTAATAGTGCCAATATCCACCACACTCCCCAAGTGTTGATTAGTACAGCCTGCATGTTCATGATCTGAAAGGGAAATGATGTGATTTCTCACCTCACCTCCCTGCATGTTTCCATGTGTGTTGCACAGAGATTCAATGAGCATATTTTCAAGCACATCACTTCAGAAGATTGAATGAATGCAGATGACACTGTTTCAGATTGAAAGAATGGATTCTATTGTTCCGCGACTCTTTGCAGCTGCAGGACATTTGCATTTCTCCCCACTGAACAGCACTGTTTCTCCAGAGGTCCTCACAGTACGATACTGCATTCAGCTTTTCATCACCACAGTGCCATCACAAACCACTGAAGTTTCAGTGAAGACCAGAACCTTTTCTAGCTTTCATGGAATATTAATATTTCCTTCAAATATTTTCCCCAGATTTTCTTTCAGATCTCTGAACAGACCCGACGCAGTTTTGAGGAAACAACACGATAATCTGTAAATGGTGCTCAAAGTAAAGTGCAGTGAGGGCTCAGACATATCAACCTATTAATGCTGAAAAGTATAAAATGCATGTATTGGTCGCCTAAGCAAGTTATTGATTGTATAATGGATGGTATTTCTCATTTATAAGAAACAAAGTTAAACGGAAAATTTGAAAGTAAAGAGATGGAATGTGTTTGATGCTGTAAGAGAAGTATTTGCTTTGAAATTGAATGTACAAGATGAGCTGTGTCTGTAAGTCAAGACTAGACGATGGCTTCACAGCGATTGGCTGAATGATCTTTTAAGGTATCTGAATTTATTCTGAATGTGCCAAAGCTAACCTTTATTCACACGCCTGTGTTAACCTGCACATTCCCAGCTCACTTTATTCTTGCTACATTGTTCTACTACTGCTTCTACAGTGTTTTCCCAGCTTATGGGGGTAATTTTGATAACAGTATTCAGAAAATCACATATATTTGTGCCCATCCAACCTCAGAGTTTGTAATCCTAACTAAAACATCTTTATTCTAAAGTTATTTTGCAATTTTATAAGATACATTCATGATTTCACTGTAAAAAAAATGTATATTTAGCACACACAAAAGATGATTGTACAGACTGTAACCTGTTATCAAATGGAAAGCATAATATATATTTGTTTTTAAAAAAAATATATTGCATATGTATGGTACGCAATTTTTAAAATAAATCTATTAAACATTACAGAGTGATAATGAAAGAAGCTTTTGTTCATGTGTTAATTTTGTGGAACAGTAATATTATTAGATATTATTAGAATAGCTAAACTAGATTACATATAAGGTGACCGGGACTGTGTTTTTAAATGTTTATGCAGGTTTTAATGAACCAATAACACAAACGCATACATGGTTATCTTTCTCCATATGTGCAGCAGGAAGTGAACAAGCCCACGTGAAATGAACAGATATTAAACATATTAAATGTATTAAATAAGCTAAATAAATGGAATGATATCCTACTGACAAATTGATTGGTAGTTGTGTTGTTTCTCTTGTGTTGTTTCTCTTGTGTTTTACCTGCTATATTTCTGCAGGTATGTTTGAATTGTGTTTGTCAAAAAATATTATATCCTTTTTAACGATGTCTGAGTTGTAGACTGGGTACAGTAGTTCTTTGTTGGTACCATAAAGTGTTGTGCAAAAGTCTTTATCCAGCCCTCATTTCTTTATTTTGCTAGCAGAAAAGCAGAAATAGGTTCACTGCAATGAGCTGTGTTTGGCATCAATGTCATGCTAAAACATGAAGCTGCTGCCAATCAGATGCTTTCCATATGCTAGTGCATGGTGGATCAAAATCTGTCTGCATATTTCCAAATACATCATTGTATTAATTTTAACAAGATTTCCAACACAACTGGCTGGAATGCAGTCACGAACTATGACAGAGCCTCCACTATGTTTTACAGATGGCCGTAGAACCAGAAACTTCCAATTTGGATTCATAACTCCATAACACCTGTTGCAAATGATTTTCAGTCCAGTTCTTGTGTAATCAGTCCTCCACCCCGTTTCCATTAAGAATAGCTTCTTGACAGCCACTTATCCACTGAGACTATTTCTGATGAGTCTTCAGTGCACAGCAGATGGATCAACTGAAGTGCCAAATACATCTCACCGTGTCAGATCTTCACTTGGTTTTTTCCTTATTTCTAACATGACTTACAGATACTGTTCATCTGCTGTAGTGTTTTTTTTAGGCTGCCACCTGTCCAGTTTCCTCAGATTTTATTAAGGACATTGCACACCATGCTCAGATTTGCTAGGTTTTTGGCTATTAGCCCTTTCAGAATTGACCCATTAGTGCAAAAGTACAAATTTATGCCTGTCAAACTGTGTTATGTTTGGCAGTTTTCAAAGATTGGGCTAAAGAAATGGGAACGATGTGTTATTGCAACAAGTTGCCAGTAAAGTAAAACATACAGTTTAAAACTTTGCTAACTTGTCTGTTATGTGAAAAACGCAACACTCATCCCTTAAGGCAGGTGGGATTTTTTTAATCCTTGGGTAAATCATAGGTCCGTTTTAAGTGCCTTAGATAAGTAAATTAAAAACAACTTTTTTTTTTTAAAGTGGTCAGATACAAGGTATGGACTTAAAAACGTTAAAAAAAACAATGTCCAATGAAAAAACTGAAAAACTCTCAGAAAGCCTGGAGAACTAGTCAAAGTCTGGCTGCTTAGAAACAATGTATTAGGGGGGAAAGGATGGCTCGCGACTTTTGCACAGCGTGTCCCTCAACATTAAAGCAGTCCAAAGAAGCTGCTTGTGATTCTAAGTTTAACCGAAGCGACAGCCTCACCGCTAACGTGAACCAGCGACCTGTTCAGTCTCAGGTGAAAGCCATGACACTCAACTAGCTGCTTCGAGTGGGGGCGCGTGCCGTTGTGCTCTGCTCCGTCAGCAGGTGGCGCGTGAACACACACAGCGCAACCACCGTGTTTTGTTTCGGGTTTTTTTTTTTAAACAAATGATTCAATTATCATTGCGGTACACTCCTCTCGCCTGCTCCTCCTTGATGTGACACGCCCTGGGCCGGTAACCATGTCATCGTTTTTATTTTGGGAACGGCACATGGCTTCTCGAGCTCATACCATCACTGTTACAACTACGCGCGTCGTCACAAGTGGTGTTCACGCGTGCCATCCTCTCATCTGACTCAACACTCCAGAGACACAGACTCGGCGGGAGTAGCAGTGGAGCTTTTCTGTTTCATGTTTGCGATTTGGTGACTGGAGTGAGCTGTGACCTGTCTTGTTTTTTTTTTTCAATTTATTATTTTTTTCCAAACAGGTGGGAAAAGAACCTTAAAGCCCACTACATTCAGTTTGGTAAGTTGCTACAGCGACCTGAACAATTTAAACGGCTCTCAAGCCTTGTAGCTAATTAATTTCATTCACGCAGCTTAATTGTGACTCTCAATACTCCTATTTTTCGGAGGGGTGGTGGTGCAGTTTTTCCCCTTCTGTTGCAGTGTTTGATTTATAAAACGTGACTCATTATGAGTCTAAATTTGTCATTAGGTATCTGTTGTATGGAAATATTAGAAAATATGAGGTAGAGCAACACACAGGGTTTATATGCAAAAGTATATTAAAGTTAAAAGTGCACGGTACCAATGTGTGAGCTGTTGTAAGTAATGATGCATGATCCGAGTGGAAATCAGTCTAACACAATAGATGAGCCTAAAGCCACAATGTGCATGTTTCCAGCACCTACTGTAGATTTTCCATCCCTCCTGAGTTCAGAGAAGCAGATTTTTTTTTCTTTTCTTTTTTTCTTTTTCGCACATTAAGCAGTCATGCTGATTTGTGGAGAGGCTGAACCAGGTGCAACCTCAGGAAGCTCTAAGTCAGTATTTATGTCACATTAGCCGGCTGCTGGTGCTATTATCTTCCCTCTCACTTCACTTAAAGTGGTTTTAAAATGACCTGGCTGTGTGCGCGGATGAGAGGGTGAAACTGCTGAGGAGTGCAATCCAGAACAGTCACAGTGAAACAATCGTGTTTTCAAATCTCCATTGCCTGCTGTCTCTATACTTTAGCCTTTCTGATTGTGTCTGCTTGCCTTTCATGTGCCTGCTCTTTATACTTTTCCTCTCACTGTTTGTTTCCCGATGGTTTTGCTTTATTTGAGAGAACTCTCTGACAGGATAAAGCCATCCAGAAACCCAGAAACGGTCCACTGTAATTTTGTACCAAAGCAGCAGCTTTTTAAGAAAACACACAGAAAGGGCCAGGTCATTACTTCTAACTCGGAAAGATATGTTGTTTGTTTTTACGATCGCACTGAGGTTTTAACTGAGCCGAAGTAACGTTTTCTTCTTTTTTTCGCCTACTTTTAGTTTTAATCCTCCTGCCTTGCTGTAACTTTGATTTTTGTTCAACTCAGATGAACATGCATGCAGGAAGTCGTTTTTATCTTTGGTCTGAAAGATAAGTGTGGGTTGTTTTTTGTTGCAGAAGTTTGTTTTTCAGTTTTAACTGAGCCAGAGCCAGAGTGGTGGTTTAGACTGTTATTTATTTCACTTTACACCAAGATTTATGAGCCGCAGGATGTTCAGCTTTCTCAAAGGTTCTCAGTTGCCTCGGTACCTTTGGCATGCAAAGAGCACCACAGTTGTTGGTGTGAGGAGCCAGAAGGTGAAAGCAAAGGATGTGGTGAACCCGTTTGATTGCTGAAAATCTGCAAGTGAAAATGTAAAAATGCAAAGAGCAATAATGAAAAGGGACAAGTACAGCCAGTGTCACAGTATTCGTTTCAATTCTGTCAGCTGTATCAGTGCTGCCACAAAGTGATGAATGCACTTTGGTAAGTGGTGGATGTTATTAGATGCTACATTGCATTAAGCAACCCTTTTAAGACCATAATAATGTGAGATCAAATCCACTAGCAGCATCCACCCTTGAAAGTTTTCTTATTGAAAAGGGAGTAAGGCATTTTTCAGGTGTGTTTCATTCCACAACTATTTTGGTGACACATCGTAGCCATATGCAACAATGCAGAAATTCACCAACCAACACCCCATTTGACATCACATGTTATTGTTTGATATTCTCTTCATCTCCTTAGTGATTGCTGGTATATATCTGACCAGATGGGTATGATGTGCAGAATGTGCTGAATGCTACTGCTTTCGACTTATTGGAGGGAGAGGCTTGCCACTGCATTCTTTTCCTTTTTATTCAGTGGGTGTGTGTCCAGGTAGGTGCCAACCTGTCAGTGTACTTTGTGACACAGGTTGCAGACTGCATCGCTGACATGAGATTGTGGAAAGTTCACATTGGTGCACGGCGACCTGTGAGAGTTTTGACAAGTGTGTGATTCATACCAGGAATATTTCCCTGAAGCCACAGGAGTTCTTTTAAGAGAAAGCGTTCCTTCACATTAAAGAGCTTTCAGTTGAATGTGTGTGTCTGCTATGTTCATCAGCCATTGTTCATTTCACTCCAGTGGATTTTGGCACAGCTTTGACAGAAGAAAAACTGTCTCACTTAAGCACTCTAGTGATAAAAGAAAGTTATAGAGCCAAAGTAGGTGCTCAGTTTTGGCTGTCAGACATTTTACTGTACAGGGCTTTTAAGTTGGATCACCTAGTGGCATATAGTTTACACGAATATTCGATTTCCAGTGCTGTACATATGGTAACAACTTGTTTTTCCAAAATATTCATTCCTTGAAATAAATGAGGTGTTAGTTCTCAGCTTTGTTATGCAAAATGATGGTAACGGTTTCCTGTTTTGGTGTTCACAGTTTGCTCTGTCTGCTTTGATTTAATGAATATCAATGCATCTGTAAATATGACTACTGGTTCCCATGCCAGTGTCAAAATGGTGATCAAAGTTAATGACTCACCCTTGATGAGTCATTGTAATACCACACTAAGACACATGATTTCAGGCCTGTGTCAGCAGGTTTCATTCAGCCTAACTGCCCATAGCAACTTGTTGCTTACTAAATAGATTGCATATCAGTTGATGTTAATGTCTTTACACTGAAACCTGCATGTGCCTGATTTATCATCAGACACTGATAAAGAAAGCTACAGTCCTGCAAGACTTTGCTCTCAGAACATAAGCTCAGTGTGGCAAACATAAGCTACGTGTAACAGATTAGTTTCATGATGTATGTCATACAGTAACTAATATTTTATTTTTATAATGTAAAAAGCAGCTGTATCTATTGGTAATATCAGAAATGTTTTATACAAATGATACATTTTAAAACTACTTTACATTAAACCCTGAAGGCATTGCACAGGTACAGCCAATGAATCTTGACTCTGACATTATGAAAGGCCTATTCTGCCCCTTTGTACTGCTTGTAACCGTGTTTGCCTGTAGAGAGCACCACTCAGAGATTGCAAGTACCCAGAAGCCTTTAACATATAACTCCTAACATCAGTTTCCTAAAGTGCTACCTGATGATAGCCAGTTTTCTTGTTTTGTCTTAAACAACAATGTAAAACCTCAAGATGTCTGGTTTATTGCTGGATAGTGCAGCAATGTTTAGTAGCAGTTGTTAGACAAACTTTAAAGTACTTCTTGGGGGTAAGAACTGATCCTCTACACACTTTCAAATTCTTTTTCTTTTCATGTAATAATCTTAACCAAAACTTAAGTTAATGAACAAATCATTTAAGTGCTAAAAAAGTAGCAGAAACGATGACGGCTGCATTTAGGAATGTGAGGCAGAAAGAATTATGTGACCACACCATGTGGTTTGTTAATGTGAGGGGAAAAAGAAAAGGAATGTGAAGCATTCAGTAGGATATGGACAATACTTTGTGTTGCTACCTGTTTGCAGTGACAGAATGTGATTAATAAAACTTTGGGTTGTCGTTTATGTTGATGACTATGCTTGTTATCTACGAGTGGGACAGAATCCCACCAGTAACAGGCATCAATTTGTCAAACACCTGTTTAACAAAAAAGCTGTGATGAACATTTTAAACTGCTCTGAATACCCCTGGTCCACTCGATGATGCTGGTGTGCTCCATATGGAGCCTATAATGCTAAGTGGAAAATTGGTCTAAATGGCCAGTAATTTCATGAAACTAATCAGTTGTTAGCTGTATTGTTGCAGACTTTGAAGTGCCCTTCTTAAAACATAATTTTTACCAACATTGACTGTGACATTTGATAAAGTAGTGTTGTACTGGAATACAGTAATTCTTGCTGGGTGTATGCTATGCAGTTTGAGTTTGTTCAGAAAATTATGTAGCCTGTAGTAAAAAGTAATCTGACTTGACGTCTCACTGCTTGTTGTAGCAACAGGCCGTACGCAGTTAAGTTGTAAACCTGTCTATTGTATTAATTGGAGGTGAGAGGGATCGCTTTCTATTCTCATGCACACTTCCAGCTCTTTGTGGCCGGTGCTGAACTACAAGCTATAGAAATAGCTTCATAACTAGAATTCTTTTCATTGTGTTGGGCGTATTGAATTGTGCTGCAAAAACTGGCCTGGCAGCAATAGCAGTGAGATGTCACCAGAAGAGAACTTACCTTTATGTGTGCTGGCACCTTCCCAGCAGTAATTTCATGGACTAGAGACATTTCATTAAACTGTGTTCAGCAACACAGCCTATTTAAAGCTCATCAGTCACCAATTAAACGCAGCACATGACGAGCGTGCCACTTATCTTCACCGCCACAATGTGTTGTCGTCCATCTCCACTGCCCCCAGACTTTCACCATACTTTCCCTTTCCACCACAAGCATTTTTATGATGCAAACAGTGAATGTTTACACAGAGAATTAGCAGGTTTCTCGGACGATAATGGCCTCTCTATAGGAGTAGTTGTAGAGACTTATGGAACTAATTGACACCCCCGGAGGCTGGGAAAGTTTTGGACAGCAGCTCTCTGTCATTATCACTACTGCACTTATTTCTGGCCACAGCAATTAAGAGATACTAATGATGGAGAGCCCGCTAATTGGCCCAGACTGTTAATGAGTAACTGGGTCTGCATTGCTTGTTCCAAACTCTTGTGGAATGTGCGTACCATGAAGTGGGCCAGTGTTTGGAGGGATTCAGGGGAGTAGCATGGCTGCTGTCCTAGATCCACTTTACTTGGTCTGTGATTTATGTTATTGTATTTTGCACAACTCTGTTGCTTGTGAAGCTCGCACGCAAGAATTTCACTCGCATGTGCTGTACCAATGTACCTGCACATGTGATGTGACAATAAAAGTGATTTGATTTGATTTCTCATTGTCCTGCCTGTTTGTCATATTTTCACGATCTGTGATAAGTGCATTATGCAATCACTAGCAGTATTTGTTTACTTTTTTTTTATGGGGACCTTGAGTAACATCGCTTAAGATGAAAATTGACGTTGTTGGAAAATGTACGTCACAGGGTGTACAGTGTATAACGTACTATAGTTGGCTCATATCTGTTTTTTTTAGACCTTATCAGAAGATTTGCTGATACAGTCACAGTGTGCAATCAGAGGTGCTACAGACTGTGCAGGTCAGCATATTTCACACTCTGTCACTGAAAAGAATTACTGTGGTTAAAGAGTAAAAACATCCATAGTGTTATTATAGAAAAATGACAGTCAACAATAAAGTGTAATTTCTGTGTTTATTTCCAGAAGCTTTCTCTTAGACTGAGCCTTGTGTTATGAGTTGAGTAGCAGAGAATAGAAAAGAGATGCTACTTGGTGTTTATTTTTTCTGTTTGATCGCAGCGGTCTATACTTAAAATAGCTTATGTCATGAGCTGCGTGTAGAACTATATATTACTCGTTGCGCTAATGTCTTCACCGCTTTTTCTCTGTGAGATGAGTTTCAATGAGAAGCTGCAGCTGTGTGTGTGTTTTAGCAGTACGGGTGTTGATGCGTATATGACTGTAAGGGCTTATCTTTTCATCACATTATCACACTGCAGAGCTCTTTGTCTCCAGGTGAAGTCGTACTACAGACAGGCTTCAGTCCATTAGCAGAGCCTGAGAAAACCTGCAGGTGAATCACGTCTTACCAGTAACATCAGCACAAGAATTTTAATGCTTTAAAAGATATTCTGGGTTTATGCTCATGAATATTTCAGAAGTTGTGTAACTGATGATTAGTTAGTGCCAGGTTTTAATTACATTAGTGGAATCTACCCCAGTGTTTACTGAGATACATATTCACATATAAAAACTGTTGGTTTTACCTGCAATAACCAATTAACCAATAGTTGCTATTAGTTACCCTTTAATACTTTGCTGTTATCGTCTTGTCTCTTTGTGTCAAAGTACACAGAGATACAATGAGAAGAATTTTTGATAATGTGTTTATTGGGAAAAGTAAAGCAGTAAAAGCATTTTTTAAGATGTTCTTAGTTTCAGCAGACACTATTTAATCATGCTAATGGCTTTCTTTTGTTTAATACATAATATCACAAAACCAAAATAACTTCTGCATTAGAGTCCGTTATACAAGATTTTATTTATATATATATATATATATATATATATATATATATATATATATTATTAATTATACACACACTCTACTGTACTCTAGAAAATAGTCAGTAACAGTTAACTATGTACTCTTAGCACATTCCACTGTACACTGTGTTTCCTTAGTCTTCAAAGAGCACTTGGATTTAATGAAACTATTTAACTTAACAAACGCTTTAGAAATGTTGGTCATGTGAATTTGGTCTCAGATTCTTTCCATTCTTATTTGATGTGGTTGGATAATCTATGTCAGAGAGGACTTAGGCCAGTGAAAGAAGCTGTGCTGGAGATAAAGGCCATCTTGTGCAAATGATCGCTGTCCTCTCCTGTTGATTGTATTTTGAACCTGTCTCAGGCATGTGACTTGAGATCATTAAGGCATGCACATGTTTAGGTCTGACATTTCTTATACCTGATGTTGTTTCTTTTATTTGTTTTTGATTTTTTTCTCCCAGAGTTTGGACAAGAGTGAAAAAGAAAGATCCGATCTCGCCATGGCACTAACAGTGAACCTGATTGGCCCTTCACCATGGGGCTTCAGAATATATGGAGGACGAGATTTCAAGAAGGCCATAACTGTATCAAAGGTATTTGTTGACAGCAGTCCTGACGCTGAACCCTGTCACACCTTATAATACCATACCCATTTTTTTTTTCAAAACACAGACTGGAATGCCATGTCATGCAGTCAACTTCCTACTTGCTACGCCTCTTTTCTTGTCTTTGTTTATGTCCGCTGCAACAGCATACCTATTTCCTTGACAACTGAACCCATTAGAATAGAATGGAAGTAGATTGCATTAGAAGGAAATCGCTGATTACAGTAGAAATGGAAGCTGAGGTGGGAGGTGAGAGGTTCCTGAGTTACAGCGACGTGTAAATGTGTGAGAATATGGATTGCCCTGTGAATCTGTGCACTTTAGCATGTGTGTTTTATTTTTACTGACAATATTTTCCCAGTTGGATGAAGTAGAAGAAGTGGAAACATTACTACTGTAAGCAGACATTCTGCAGTAAACACATCCAGGAAACTTGCTCAGACTAACTACATGCCAGAGACACCCTGTTCACCCGCACATCCTGGTGCTATATCACCATCTCAGCGTGTGTGTTTTTTTTTTTTTTTTTTTTTTTTTTGGCCCTGTTCACTGAGCCTCCCCGCAGTCCATAAAGGATAAGTTATGGCAGTGCCATGAAGAGGCATCCATGCTTCAAACAGCTGGAGTTTTAAGCTCCTTAAACTTCAAAAGCACTTTGTTTGGCCCCACTCAACAGCTTATGCTAGAAAAACTAGTCTTCTCATGAATAATGGGTCTGATTTTGTTAGTGCTATCCAGTAAACAACACCAGTGTTTACTTGTCTCAAATATCAAACGTATCCTGTGAAGTGACAAGAATTCCTTCTCAAACAACAACTTAATTACTGAAATTGGTTTGTAAAGTGTGTGTGAAACAGTTGGTCCCAAATCCCCAAGCAGAGATGTAGGTTTAACCCTCTGTAGTGGTTTGTGCTTGGCACAGAAATACCACGGATGCACTCTTTTTATTTCTGTTGGCCTGAAAGATAACGTGCCCTTGTTTTTCTTAAGCACAGATTTGGGAAAAGATCCCCCAGCTGATCTTAGTTTATGTGAAACCAGGCATGTCCTGATCAGAGAAGGCATGCAAAACTGTGGGTCACCACAGCAACCCTTAATTGCCTCTCAAGTTGGCCCACAGACATGGTACCTCTGCCTGGCTAAGTGGGCAAATGGCCTGTGACTGGCATTTACTCCACATACATTTGCCTCTAAAGAGGCAGCAGAGAGTGATAGGCTCTTTATTCATTTTGCTTTGCATTCTTTGTTTTATTGCCTCTCTCTGTTTTTAATTGTGAGGCAACACAGTTTGTGACAAATGACATACTTTCTACTAAAGTTTAAGCTTCAGATTAAGTATGCCTGTGTGCTGGGTCACAGGGACCAAGCTGAGCGAGATCGTTTGGACCTTATATTTTGGCCCATTAGTGTGGAATTCCCTCTGATGTGGGGGCATGGTACTGACTCTGACACGTGGAGAGGCTGGTTGCAAAGGTCAGAGCAGTCAACCCATCGAGTACAGTCACACTAATGACTTCTCCCCAAGGGTGTCATGAATTCATCTGCTTGTGACCACTATTGGGAAATCCTGTGGTGTTTGTCGGCATTTACCGAGGGCTGACTTTTAGGAGAAGACATTTGGGTTAATTATGCAACAAAGTATGAAACAACTCTTCAGTGTCTTTTCTCGTTTATTCATTTGTTGTGCTGGAGGTCAGTCGATGTCAGGGTATACACACACTCATGGGATAAGTCAGAGATGTCTATGCTTGTTAGATAGCTTCCTAAAAAGTGTTGTTTTTAAGACCTGGGGCTAGGACTAAACTGGAGCTCATGCCTTTGTTCAACAGGTCAATGAGGGCGGCAAGGCAGAGCAGGCAGCCCTACAAGCCGGTGACATTATTTTGGAGATCAATGGAGAAAACACGGCTGATATGCTGAATGCAGAGGCCCAGACCAAGATCAAGAACTCCAAGACCTCTCTGCAGCTGGTGGTGGAGAGGTATGCTGACATGCAGATCTGAAGTAGGACTAACATTTGAGCTACAATGTCATTTTTTTTTTTTTTTGTGAATATGTCTTATAGACATAAAATAAACAAATACAGTGCCATGCAATGCAACAACATGCAGGCTGCATAGTCCCACATAGAGTATCTTTTACGTCTCTAATTTTCTCTGTTTGTGCCAAGACCACAGTCTCCCTAGCTTCCATCTTTCTTTACACCATTTTTAAGCACTGTACAAACAAAACAAGTGATTATAATCAGGGGAAATGCCAGCATGTATGAGAGCCACCCTACTCCCTTCCCTGGTCCTTCTTAATAAACTTTACTTTGAGATTTTCCTTGTTTGGATGACGGGAGTTGGGAACTAAGAAAAATCTTTCCCTTCAGTCGGAATTGCTCTTGGCTTGATTAAAGGTCCTCCCTGAGGTATTATTTGTTGTCACAGTTGCCTTCCAATCATATTTTTTTTTTCATCTCTGTTATTACACGCACGCGCACGGGCGCGCTCGCACACACATCCTTTCTGGATGTCCTACGTCCATGTGAGTGAATTTTTCCCGTCTGACCTCATGTCTCCTGCCAAGCCAGAAACAACAGTAATTCTCCTTCGCTGCCCAAGACAGTGCCACTCTGTCTGTTAGCTGTCAGTGGTTACACCGAAGCTTCTGTTTTTAATTTTACTCATTTAGCACTTCAGATCTTTGACTTATGTTCAGATGAGCTCTCTTGAGGATGGTAATTGAGTGGCACAAGTCTTTAATGTTTAATGAGTTCTTTTCTTAGCTGAGAGCACTCTCCTTCCAGCAGTGATGTGGGTGCCCACTGAAGGAAGCTGGCATCAGTCTGTACTCAGAAGTTTTGTTTTTAGCTGTGCCTGATGTTTTAAACTGAGATAGTGGTTTATTGTTGGTCAGTTCAACATCAGATTAATCCCAGACATAGCTAACTGAATATGTTTTCAACTGAAGGAGTAGCTACCACATTTCAAATTTGATCCTTAAAACGTTATACATTGCTTTTTTTTTTTCTTTTCTTTTTTTTCCTGCTGGATGATGTTGACCCTTTTCTTCATGGAGCTAGCTTTTAGCGCACCTTTTGCTTTATTGTGCAGTAGTTTTCTTCTAATTTCCTGCCTTTTTAAAGTAAAAATGATAAATAAGTAAATCCAGGTTGTATGCCGGATTTATATATTTATTAATTTTTTTTATAGAGAAAAGGGTAATGTGATATCAACAAACAAAAATCAGCTCTTGTTTATTGCCGGTTTCAATCCTTTTCAAATCTAGTTGTAGATGAAGTGTTTTTGGTTCATTTTCTCAGAGTGGTATTCCAAAAATTCACATTTTGAATTTCCAGATGTGAAGGCTATTATCAGTACGGGGTTTCAGATGCTGCTTTTGGGTCAGTTTTACATCTCTGTGGTTCAGAATCACACATTGTTACCACTAATAATTCTTCTGTAAATGAGACCTGTTAACCAAGAGCATTGGTTACAGCCTAAATACTCATCTGACTTCTTACCGTCCGTAGGCCACATCTTCCTCTGATGTTTGATATACATGCTACAAAGTGGAAGTAATGAGTTTTTCAGGCGTACAATATTAATATCCTTCCTATGGGAAGAAATGTCTTACAGGGACTGGATCAGTTTTTGTCTTCTTGCCATCTCTTCTCCACACAGTATGTGGAGCCAGAGCCACTAGAGGTGGGTTTCTGGGTGATTTACCACAGGCATCCAGGCCTTCCTGTGTGCCTCATTAGCTCAAGCTCAAGCAAGAGGCAGGCAGCTTCTGGTCCTGCAGCCAGGGGGGCATTGTGTGTTTGCATTGGCGCTTCCACTACCCACATTTTCCCCTCCAGCTTCAGTGATAGACTTGCTCATAATGTATCTTCTGTTCAAGAAAGAAAAACAACAGTTGAAAAGCTGCAGAGAGATCAAGAGAATATTTTGTAAAGAAGGCTCTGCAGTAATCTTAAAGATTCATGACAACATAATGGTGGACACTTGGCAGGGCACTGACACTATTATTATTATTATTATTATTATTATTATTATTATTATTATTATTATTATTATTATTATTGTTATTTTTTAATAACTGATTATTTCGCATTGCTTTGGCTCTTTCTCGATCGAAATTGATTTTTTCTTTTCTCCATGTTTGTTAGAGAAAAGTCGGCAGTCCTATATAAAGTTGCACGATATCCCGTGTTGATGCTGTTCCTGTATCATTATAATAAAATTAGTCCGGGTCAGCATTGCAACAGACCATGGATGTCAATGCATTCGGTTAACAGGTAACCGATCAGGTGGCTGATGCTACAAACATGAGTAATCATAAAATAGTTATTATACTGGATAAATTAATCAAGAAAACACTGGAAACGTTTACATTTTGTAAGGGGGTTTTATGTAAACAAAGACATCTTTTCTTTTTTCCCCACTTTACAAAGTTAAGGCATCACAGTGTGTTTTTGGTCACTTGCAGTAAACCAGTATTATTATTATGATGCAGGAATGCAAGAGTTGATCAGATACACCTATAAAGTCATTTGATCTGCTGTTCTCTCTCTTTCAAGACCTGAAACTCCCGGCGTTGGACAAACCAACGGCACTCCTGAACAGCTCATTGGACGTTTCAAGGTCAGTGCTGAAGCTACGGAGTACTTCAACATATTTGATGTCCCGCACTGGACAGAATAATATCCATAATTGTCATGTTTTCTTTTTTTCTGTATATTCAAGTCATGTTGGTTTGTTTGTAAAAATGTAAACGAATCTTGACAGTATACATGCATTACACATCTGTTTACAAGTCTGTTTTTCTGTCCACAAATAGCCCTAAAACCTTAAATCATTTTCAGTACTTGTATTTTACTGAGCTCACACTGGGTGTAAGAGTTCATCAAACAATATGTAGTGATAGATGACATGTTTTTGTGGTGACGTTTCTCACAAGTACCTCTGTTGATCCTTTTACAGCTTGCATGGCCAAAACACAGGATTAAAGATCAAGTCATGTTCAGCTGAGTCTAATGTAGTAACATTTCTCTGATGTGATGTATTTTTTTTAGGAAACAGTAAAACTGAATCAAGATGAGAATCAAAACTATAGAGAGTACACCATCTCCAGCCCTGTGTCACGATCTCCAGGACCGTACTCAACAGATCGTCCTGCCAGCCCCGATACAAGGATGGAGATGGTGACACCAACCATCAACAAGAGGTAGTGCACTCATGCTTTTCAAATCACTGTGATACTTTATGTTTAAGCAAGTCCACTTTTCATACTTTTTGACATGCAAAGTTGTGTAGTTTAAAGAATTCTCTGCAGAGAAACATGAGTTACAGTTTTCTCCTGTAACATTAGAGACACAAAAAAGCATTTCCCTAAGCGTTAGCGGTCTAAAAAAGGAGATTTTTAGAGCTCCACATTTCAGGTGTATGTTTTTTTTTTTTTTTTTTTTTTTTTTTTTTGTTACTGTTTCTTTTTCTTTTTTTCTTTCCAAAAATCCAACCGTTCACTTCCTAAATAGGCTTGTATCTGGACAAAAAGTCTGCAGCAAGTGGTCTCTTGACCAAACAACAGGCAAGCCAATAGGTATGGGAATAACAGACAGAAAGTGGAGCCATGGGATTGTGCTGTAGTAACAAAGGATATGCACAGGATATCACATTCCTCCGTTTGCATTCACGTTAACAAAAGGCAGAATGTGGAACATTCACCGCGGTTTTGTCTGCACTCGGACGTTTGTTGAACAACCTTTAATAGGCCATATTTCAAACTAGATTTCCTCCCTTGCATGCACTGGTAAAGTTTCCTGCCCAGGACTTGATTTAAGTATTAATATAATTTTTTGTTTTTGTTTGTTTTGGGGGGGGGGGTTGCCTCATAACCTATTAAATCTGTATTTTGTAATGCAGTCCTATTGATTTATTAAATAGAATAAACTCTTTGGCACAGTAACTTGTAATGTGTATAAGGAAATAAAGTGCATAGATCATTCACAACAGTCATAAAAAAAACCAATATAACCAGGGTGAGTTGATCATAGAGTTTGTGTTATTATTATGATATTATTAGCCTTTTTGAGGCAGCAGGAACTATGAAGCCACAATAATATCACAATAGTGTAATACATACTGAGATAATAAAGGTGCCACGTGCTACAGTAAAATATATGCAGTACAGAAGAATCTCTGACGACTGACGTGTGTCTCTGTGTGAATTGTGGCCAACCTAAAAGCATAAGTTCTTATGACTGATATCTTTTTTTCTTTTCTTGTCCATATGTTACAGTTTTCAGCTGCACTCAAGGTCACCAGAGGAGAGAAATACGAGATTGTCAGGACTCGTGTCACAGGTTGGTTGAAGTGTTTTTGTTGAAGGTTTTCAGCAGTCTGCCTTACACGTAGGAGTTATTGACTTTTGTTCAGTCATTCTTTTTTCTACCTTGCAAATAATGAAGCACAATTTCTGTAATAAAGAGCACTTAATTAGATGGAGACAGTGGTTGCTAAGTAACTTAAAATTACTGTCTTCAAAACACAGTTTGTGGGTGTCCTTTTTTGTTTTACGGTATTTGTGAGTCAGAATCATTATTTGCGTGTCCAGGCTTGAAAGCCATAGATTTTCCTGGACTGTCGTTCATCTGTAGCTGCAGTTTTAGGCTGCAGTTCACACAGACAGTACAGCTGAAGATTTTTGTCCACTGTGTATTACTGTGTGGAGAGTATTTATTTTGACTGGGCTAGTCCAGTCCGCTAGAATGACTTATCTGAAGCCTCAGCCTTCCCATTTGAATTGTTTGTTTCTGATGCCACAGAAGGTGCCCTTGAATAGGTTTGCGGACAGTGTACTGACTGTGCACTTAACAGTAAAGGCAGGAAACTGATAAGGTTTGGCATTTTTATAGCAGGGTGTGTACAAACTACAAAGGTCAGCGTTCAAAATATCTGGCATTAAGATGAACAACCGTCTGGAGCTGCTTCATTCAAAGCCTGGGCCAAGAAAAAAAGCTATTGATTTCCTTCAGAACAATGGCCATAACCTTTAGTTGTCAAAAATGGAGACTTATTAATCTCAATAGGCTGCAAGATATGGAGAGACGTAAAACACAGACTTATCTGTAAGTATGCTGTGTCCATTCCCCGTTCCAGCAACAGAACCAAAACCGGGGGACTAGAGCGTCTGGAAAGACTTCCATGAAGTAAAGAGAGAAAATGTTGTGGGAAAGTTCATCATAAGCTATTTCAGCTATGCCTCCATACTTAGTTACATGCATGGGTCCCACTGAAGACGAAACATGTGAAATGACAGAACAGGAAAAAACATTCAAGACCTTTTGTAGTGCCACAAGGAATTCCATCCATTTTTATAACTCTGGACATTACATAACGTTAGATAAATATGCAGAGGTTTGAACTTCAAAACATTGGAGCATTCCTCCTGAGAGGCAGCTGCGTAAGGCAGTCCAGTTTAAAGGTTTTCCTTCAAGTTTTAGATTCTGTGTCACGTCCTTGAAGGCCGGTGGCTCATGTTGGGGTACTCTTGGTTGTTTAGACACCACGAGAACCACTCTAACTAATATTTAGCTAATATCAATTTAGTGTAACTAATTTTGACAACTGAATTCCACAGTTTGCTACAGTTAACTGATACGAGGTTAAAGCTTTATTAATTCCTAAAAAACACTGTAGGCCACTTTGACATATCAGTTCACTTTATTTTTAGGGGGGGCATTTACAACCATGTTCTGAAACTGACTGTGGAGTTCCACTGTGGTGACCTGAAAACCATGGTGCAGTAAACTGGAAGTTGGCTTGCCCAAAACACATTAGGAGCTGTATTGTGGCTCAAAGCTCCATTGGCAAGCTCTTAGGAATGAACACACGCCTGTTGGGACAGCCTCACATGTTTGTGGTATTCATGGAGTCGCCCGTTCTTCCATTCTTCTTAACATTTTTAAAAATCATAATTCCTCTTATTTTTCTTCATTTGGACTCTGTATTGTCTGACTTCCTCTTGGAGCCTTTTCTTGGTTATTTTTAACCATTTGTTGAGTATCTTTGAATTAAATCAGTCTCAGGAAAGAGAGTTTTGGGTTTTGGCTGACCCCAAGAGATTTCTATCCCAGTTTTAAAGTAGTGATGAGCCTCCCACTGCAGCGCTGAGATTAGTGAGTGGAGTTCTTTCAGAGTGCTCGATGGGGAGATGGCTTGGAAGAGTTCTGCCATGGGTACATTGTGCATTATGTTGCTTGCGCTGGCAGGAACTCAGCATCCCATTGAGCGCTGAGATGTGGAGCGTCTGTGCCAAGGGCCTCTGTCCTGACTGAGAGGTGCAGAGTGCTTCTGTATCAGGTGATCAACTTCACTGAAAAGCTCCTAAAAGGCTTTTCCACCCCTGATTTGGCTCCCTGAGTGCAGAGAGAGTGGGGTGCGCAACAGGATCCGCCATTTTCCAGGGTGTTGGATATCCTGAGAAAAAGCCTGTATACAATAGTGGCTGTGATGGCCTGGTGTTGCTTTTTCCCTTGTGTCACAAGGCATGCTGTTGTGTGATGAAACTCAAATGGATGGGGGCTGGGGTATGGGGTGGAGTTCAGTGGACACCAGAGAGCCTGCTGACACTCGCAGACTGTACTTAAGCCATGTCACTCTAAGGAGAAACTTTTCAACACACAGCCATGTCTTTTGATTGGAGTTTAGACCACCTGCGATACCAGACCGACCACATGTATGACAGAATCGAAAGATTTAAATGAATGTTTAACCCAGTAATACCAATTCTACCACATATCATACAGAAGTATTTGAGACCTCTACACAAGTGGGGATATATTTTTTTTCCTGATACACTAGAATTATCTGCAAATTATTTCATGCTTCAGTCTTTATAAGGTTAAAAACAGACATTTTAGTATATTTATATTTACTATAGTGCTGTTTCTACCTCTACTTTTATACCAACTTGCCTTGTGGTGAATATGAACTATAGAGTTTATTTATCAGTGGCTCATATTTATCAATCAAGAATACTTCAGGACGTGGAGGGACTGGGAATTGAACTCTCAAATCATTGGCTATATTACAAACTGCTTTTGAAGTCACAGTCGTGACAAAAGAGCTAAATGCATGGTGCATCCTAGATTACTGGAATCTGGACATAAGCTTGTTTCTGAACTGCTCGGCCACTGTCATGATTCAGAGCATCTGTTTATATCATCATGAAGTGACCACAATGGGATCTCTGTTGCACTGAGCAGAGCCAAAACCAAACTGCTCTTCATGAGACATGACCCGTCGCTCGACCATTAAGACTAGGCTCCGTGTCTGGGTTTGCAGTTTCTGCACTTTGAGGTTCCTGAGGGTTGCCTTAGTGGGCTGTCCGATCCTGTGCTGGGACAGTGAGGTTGCTTTACAAATATCCTCAGTAGTGTAAGATCTCCAGCTACAGCCGGGCAACACAACATTTTGTGCCAGCGCTGGCCAAACTTTTCCTCTCGATTCTAAATTTGGTGCAGTGGCCTTGGCTGTATGACATGTCACGGAGTTCTTTATCTAAAGAAGTAGCTGTCAATCCCCACATCCTCTATTTCATGCATTACTGTCCATTGTTCTCTTCACAGGAGGATAGCCGTCACAGAAGGAAGGCGGCCTTGTGCTTCGTTATTCTAAATTGAGGCCAAAACTGTGCTCATCAAATTGGAGCAGGAAAAATGACTTGGCATTCAAGAATGGAGTTTATTTTTAATGGTGTCAAAATATAAACCTTTATAGACACAGTTGGATGAAAATTGAAGTAATTAAAGTATCAAAGAGGCTGGGAACTTAAGGAAAATTCAGCTCAACAGAAATGGCCACTCCTTTTTACTAAATAGAAATATACATATTATATAGATGATGATGGCTTGGAATGATGCACTTTCTCAGATCTGATGTGAGTGGGCCTCTTGTTTGGTTTGGCATGCTGGTGCTGTGCTAAGCCAAGCCAGTGTCTGGGGAGCAGTGCTGGCTGCACGGTCATGGTGGAGGGATGTTTTCTTCTCTGCACAGTGAGCTCTGTGACTGGGCAGTGTGAGGCCCTTTCACGTGGACTCGTAGCCGTTAAGCTCGGGGTCCATTGTGGCCTCTCCGTGGGCAGCATGCCTCTCGTCATCCCCTCTGATTGATCAGCACAGCTGTTTTTCTTTCCCCTGGAATGGAAAAGCAAACTGGGACACTTTTGATTCCCTGAGCTTTGCAGGCCTCTGGGTGCACTCATGGGGATAGATGGCCCTGAAAGTTTTATGGAGAACTGTTGGCTGAGAGAGATGGACCTTTTTACAAGTTGTTGGTGTTTACGAAGGTGGTTGAGCATAATGTCAACATTCCTAAAGTTGTTGTCAAGGGAATGACATGAATAACTGCCCCTTGATATGTTCGTGCCAACAAAAATAGACATGTTAGCATATATTTTTGTAGTTTTACACAGTACAACACCCACATTTTAGTGTAGTGATTACCAGGGGTGGATTGGGTGATCGTGAATCATAACTGTTAGGCTGCAGAAATGACATGTGGAGAGTAACTCTTCTGCACTGACATACCATAAATGCTGACATGTTAGATTTATGGTCTATAGTCATTTGTGGACATTCCTGTTGAAATATATGTGGCAGTTTTCCATCGCTATACAGAGTACTCCAGTATTCAGTACAGTTGGTTTAAATCTGTGTGAAATGTGAGAGTGGAACATATTGTTGTGATGCTGTGAGACTACTTACAGTTAGAGCTCTGTTATCTTTGTGGGAGGAACTGTAAAAACACCAAAAAAACTACAAAAATGTCTTTATAAAAATTTGATCGTCAGTCTTGTTTACATTCAGCTCGTCTTGACTCTTACTGTAACCCCACCACACATTTTTTTTCTTTTTTGGCGCATGTGAAGAGAGTCATCTCGCCAACCATGAATTGGAAGTCCAGTGATTTTTAGTCCAACCATAATGAACTCCAGATGTCTAATGAGCTTGATATGCTGATTCAGTCAGAGCCTTGTGGGGAATTTTATAGGGATAAAAATGTGTTGCTCAAAGCACCCTTTGTGTATAAAACACTATGCAGACATATTATTGACCTATTCAGTTTTGGTAGCAGTGAGTCTCTCTCTCAGGCCACCTACACTAGAGATCTTACTTCATTACTTTTAGCTTCAGGAATCATTTGTTTATTAAACTAAAACTGCAGCACTTAATAACTGTTTCACGATCTGTTTCTGTCAAGCATGTTTTGCAGCACCCAGTATGCTCATCCATTCAGAGGTGTATCAGAATGCTGCTCATTCGATATCCAATGTTTCTTGGCAGTACTGTATGTTTAGAATCATCCTCTTATCTTGTTTTCTATGTTCTTCATTTAATCTTGTACAGTTTGATTGTGTGTGGCCATGGTAAAGGAGTAGAGAGTAGAGGAGCTATTAGGACCAAAGTCACAAAAATCTATTCCTTTGTTCAGTGTCACTGCTCTATATAAGCCTATTTTACAAATGTCTATGTATAAACCCTGAGAAAAATGAGCTTGACTTGTAAAGAATTGCATGCTGCAGCATAGACTGGAGTCCCGTAAGACTTTTGCATCAGTATTTTGGAAAAACAAAACAGAACACGAAGTTAGCATGCATTTAGATTAAAAAGAAAATTACCTTTAAGTCTTAATTGTCTTAGATTATATGCACAGGTATAGTCTCAGCACATTGTTTTAGTCATATCATTATTGGAACCAGGACTGTAGTCGGAGATGTAAGACCTTTCATAACGCAGGGGCAGTCGGACATGAGCCAATAAAAAAGGTAAAGAATGTTAATTACATGATTTTTTTTTTTTTTTTTTTTTTGTTCCAAAAAGATGTCCTGTGTTTAACCATGTATTGTGTTTTATTTGTAACAGAATGTGTACACAGTAATGCACCATTGCTCAGACATAATTACAAGGCAGGGATCTATCAGTAACAGTGGATAACGAGTAGGTTACTCTTCGCCTCAGGCCTTTGCTCAGGACCTCCACCAGTGCCCACTGCTGGATAGGAAAAAACCTACACAGCTCTGATTATTACCAAGCCCAGAATGTCTGGTGTCCCCCGCCTCATTGTAGTGCAGCACTCATGTCTGAGGTGGAGACAGTGAATTAGCAGTTACAGCACTTTCTTACAGCGGCAACTGTCTTCCCAAAAGTAGCTCCTCTAGGCATCACTCCTATGTGCTGCTGGCCAGTGCCCTGTAATTGAAGCTGCAGGGTGGTAATGATGATGCACAGTGGCTTGGTTGGAGCCAGACTGAAGACTCCTCTGCTGGCACTGTCCCCAGTGTTTCCCATGGGTCTTTATCTGAAACAGCTGCCTTCACTTTATTTTGGCATTTTATGCTTGTTGTGTCTAAAATGGATAAACTCTTGATTGTGTTTAGAATGATTTTTTTTTTCTTTTGTAACAGTTTTTATAATGCACTAAGGCTTTATCTCTAATACTGGTAAATGAATACGTCCCATTTATAGTTGCCCACAGTTTTGTTTTGCAGAGATCAGCCACAACAGTAAAATCACCTGCCTTCTAGTGGGTTGATTACTGTTATGTGCCAAAGCAACGCTGATCACATATTAGGAGTATATAAAAGTCTTTCAAAGGTGTGTGTAGCCACTGCAGTGTCTCAGGCGTTTTTGGATTCTGCATTCTGAATCTTCAATTAGTGTTTTGGCTGCTGCTGTGTTTTTTGTTTTGTTTTCTTTTTTGGAGACAGACATTACCACCACACAGGCCAGGCCAAGGCCAACATACCAGTTGCCAACCATCTTGCCAGAGAAAAATATTTATTTTCTAGCTGGTGGGTTGCTGTAGGTTATTGGTAGTTACTGTGAAATGGATTTGTAAAGGCCTAGAGATCAGTCAGCGGCTAGAGAGAATTTTGTGTTCTTTGACCGGTTGGCAAGTCATTGTGGGAGGTTGCTGGCAAATGTTACAAACACCCACAAATTATTTGCCGATCAGTAAAACTGGTCAGTTAAAGTTGCGACTTTTGAAGTGTGTTGGTTGGGAAGATGGAAAGAACAGTGTCCATTTCTGGTTTGCACCAAACTTCTTGTAGTTTCACTACAGCAAAAAACTACAGGCGGCCACAACATTTATTTTACCTGGTGACAGCCAGCAACCTATGTAGTGACATGAGGGTCATCAAGCCTGTGTGACTGAGGCCTAAGCTCTTAGCTAGTGCTATTAAGCTGGTTTAACTTTGGATGGGTACAATCCACAGATAGGAATAATCAGCATACATTTATAACTAACATTACTAATAAATATTTGCCAATGCACCCAGAAGTGTCTTTAAAAAAACACAATCGTGGATGCTGCCAGCAGATCTTTTGGGTCTTGTAGGTTGCCAGTTTGGCCCTTCATAGACTGGGTTGGATCAGGTGCACCTGTCAGAAGGGGACCAACAGATCTCCATCTGACCAAGGCTGGAGAACTTTTTTGTGTTGTGCATGTTCTGGTTGAGACCACTTGTGTCACTTAATAGTGTGTGGTTATGCTTTATGTGAAAGAACATTAAGGTGAATGGTACTTGCCAAGGTAACATCTACATGAATGTCAAGACTAAAGAATGTAGGTTTTAATACAATGCATACTTTGTAATATGTGAGTTTCTGGGGCACCAGTGTTTGTATTTTCACATGTTAAAATCAAGCTGAATCCCATAAATGTCGGGTCAGTTTTTGCTGACGCACAAGGGTCTTCTCTGTTTCTTTCCCCAAGCATGCTGGGATAGGCTCCAGCCCCCTCTCCCCTGCCATGGAAGATGTGAGTGTATAAAATGGATGAACGATGAAAATAAACAGCAGGTTTCAGCACAACCTTAAGTTGCCATGTTTTCCACAGTAAGACAGATGTGGCCCTCCGTCTTACTGCTGCAAAGGGCCTCATACATAAAGTTAGAGATTTTAAAATTAAGACATTTTAAATGCTGGAGTTTATTTTGTTTTGTGTTGGTATTGGCTGTTTGGGCATTATATTAAATATCATAGAACTTCAAGCATGAAAAATGGTTAACACTGAAATGGAAAAAGCACATAGAAAAACCCAAATTCTGAAACCTTGCATGTTACTTTGGCAAAAAACATTGTTTGTGTTGGACCAATGGGACGTGGATATCCAGTCTGTTCTCCAGGCAGATTTTGTCTCTGTGCATTTGTATGTACAAACACACCATAATAAGCTAAACAGTATACCTAAAGAGGATATATAGTGCTCAATAGCTTGATATGTTATTTTAAATGCAGTACAGCATTCCAGCAACTTGCCCTAATGATCTTGGGATTGTTGACTATGAACTCCTGATTACAGTTCAGCGCAGCTTTAATCAGAGCTTCCTCTTCTTGCCAGCCACTGGAACCACAAAAAAATTGGCTGATGATATTCTCCGCTGGTCTCTTCCATCTGTGACCATTCTCTCATCCAAGAAAGAAAATAGGCTTTCCTCAGCTCACCCGTATTTCTTCTTGAGTTTTCTAGTACATGAAACATGGGGGTATTGTTGGCACTATCATGATGCAGTTCCCCAAATGCACTGTAGAACTGAGATCACTGTGTGTAATGGTTCAAAGGCTTAAAATGCAACAGTGATGATCTGGAACAAAGCATATGCAGGAAGCATTGGTTAAGGCTTTGCTAGTCATGTAGCAGTTACCGCTATAAAATTCTGGCACTGGATTTCGCAGAATGGATTGTGGTGATGGGAGAGCTGCTCTGGTTGTGCAGACAAAGTTTTTTTTTTTAACTTTCTAAGGTCAAGCTCAGTCACAGCTGCATACTCCCTGTCACAGTGGAGCGCATGTGTTTTTTCTTTATCCCTTTTGTTTTTCTTTACTTCATTGCATTCCTCTTGAGTCTCCGAGCCGAGCTGTGATTTTTATCCCTAAATTCTTATGATGTTGGAATGCATGAAGATCCACATTCAGTAGCTGGACACTTATGTAACATATATTTGGTTTGTATTAGAATAGATTCATCAGTACATACTGCTTGGCTTCACTAGGTCTTTAAGAAAGAATCTATACATATCCCTCCAGTACATTCCCTAGAGATTTGCTCAAATAAAGACAGCATGGATGTCTCTATTCGTGCATAGTGATAGTACGAAATATATGATGTTCTGAGCCTCTGCCTTTTGTGGTGGGTTTATCCTGGGAGGAATCATGGGGAGCCATCCCAGTGATCATTTCTGGTAAAGGCTTCCTGGCATCCGCCACTAATCTACCCACTCACTAAGGAAAAAGAGCAGGAAAATTGGACTCGATTGAGAACAGAGACATTGTTCAAAGAGTTTCTGAATTGGAAGCGGGTGCTGGCATTGGGCACACAAATCTTTGACTCCATCCATGCTATTTGTTCAGTACTGAGCTCTTGCATCAGCTCCAGCTTGACTTTCAGATGTGTGCTGGTTCAAAAGGTTGGGTGGAGCCACTTTGCTGTGAAGCCCATGTAACACTTGTGCCAGCTGGTGACATTTGAGGGAGGAGAAAAAAAAAAATCGGTGAGCTTTATTGCAAAAGCTGTACTCTTGGGTTGTCTGTGGGCTTTGCGATTTCTAGCACAAGATCTCCTGCACTGTGTGCACTGTGTGCGGGAGATGAAATGAAGTAACAGCTTTATTTCACAAGTAAACTTCAGTAGGAATATTGCAGCATATGTGATCAAGTATGACTGCTAATTATTCTGAGCTGTGCCAAGTAGTCATGAGGACTTAAAATACCAGTTTTGAAAAGACAGCAGTGAAAGAACTGCCAGGTTTCTTTTTGCCACAGGTTGGCTAGTCCATTATCCTTGTTGAATGATATTCACCAGGAAATAGTCAGACCACATGTAACACATGTACTGCTCTAAATCATAATCAAGCTTTCAGCTTCCAAGTTCAGGATTGGGAAATATAATATGGCATTTTGATGATTCTGTCTTAACTCTGTACTGCATATTTCTTTTCCTGAGCTAAACTAACATGCTGAGGAATGAATTTCAGGAGTTTTTTTTTTTTCCAACCCATACTGTTAGAGTAAAGATGGAAAAATCTACCTTTAACTTAATGGTGGAACTGCTGGATCACCTGTAGGTACTTAGCGCCCTCTTCTGTCAAAAGTCAAATATTTTTCACTTGACTAAGATTTCTCAATTTCAGTATTTGTACTGTAAGTGTTCATTTTGACTGATTTGTGTGATGCTGCTGTTTAACTACAGTAACTACAGATGAATAATCATCAGGTTTGTAGAGCATCTGGAACCTATTACAGTACAAGCTGGCTCTGAGTTTCTCTTCAAACCAATTTTCCAGTTAGTACCAAACACCTGTTGCTACACCATCAGTCCTCTATCAGCTGTGGGAGTGGAGCACACCTAAGACTGTGCATGATTATCAAGATGAAACAATGTTAATTCAGCTTGCTGAGATTGAAATGGATCAGCAGGAACAACCAGTAAAAGGAATGTCGGTGTGACTCAAGCTGTCAAAACCTTGAAAGCACAGTGAATCACATTAAACAATGCAAGCATGTAGCTTATTTGGTACTTGAAGTTGAAACATTTGTCTAAAATCCGATGAAGGTTTCAATCGGATCTCGCCTGGTTTGATCTTGACTGAATGTGTCTTTCAAAAGATATAATTTTATTTCAGGTTTTCATATTTAGAGTTTCTGGAAATATGGACGAACTGCCTTCAATACCAAAACACTCCTTGGTGGAGAAGCTCTTCAGAATCTCACCCACTGAATTCCTGTCTCTGAATGGAGCAAAACACTTGGTGTGTCTCTTATGTTTAAATTGCATCATTTCATACATTTTTGCTCTCTCCTTCTCCACAGGACTTCTCGCCTTCAGACTACAGAAACAACTCTGTGTCCAACACAACTCCACAAGGACGCTTCTCACCCCAAAGTCCCACTGAGCGTGACGTACCAGTGTCGCCTCATCGCAGGTAAATGTTACACTTTTACTCCAACATAATTAAAACCTACTTTTGACTCCTATACACACACAGGATTACCACACCAAATGGATTGTTCTCTTTTTCTGAGAGCAAACCGGGACTCTTTCACTTCTTTAGGCTTAAAATTTAGGTGCACGCTCAAAGGAAAAACCCGACTTGGTTTACAGTGGCTGTGTTAAGCCGTGGTTGGCATTTTGTGGCCATAGTTGGGAGTTAACTTGGTCAACTTTGTGGGAACATTCTGTCTTTAAGTATGAAAATTATGTTAATCATGTGTTATGGCCTTCACAGTTCCCAACTTTTAATGCAGCTGGGAATCTCCTGGTTTTGTGTAAACAGTGCTTCCACCACATCCATAACCAAGATGTTCTGGAGGAACATGGAGGCAAAATATTTTACAACAGCAGTTGGTTGACGATGGCTTTTCCTTTGATTTGATTCTCTGGTTTTTCTTTCACATGATAGCTTGATATCCAACTACTCGAGGGCCCCTTTAGAGGACAATGCACAACAGAACCTAAAGCTTTAACATGTACTACAGCGTAAGTTTTTTTTCCTGTCTAATTGGAGTATACACAGTTTCAATGCAGTAATTTAGTGCCACCTATAGGCCTGTAGAGGCTGCACCTGCACATTCCACCATCACCTGGTACCTCATTTATAACTGTAAAGCTGCAAATATGGCATGAAAGTGGGTACTTACAGACCATGCACACATGTATTTTGAAATTTTGGAAAACTACTAAAACGGGTGGTAATCATCGAACTTCTTTATTATTAGATTTTTATAGAGAGATTTGTATTTACATTTGTGATCCTTCTCAAATTTTGTACTTTATCAAAGAAATAATTACACCCAAATTATAATAACAATTAAGGCTATTTGCATTACACTGTGTTAGTAGTAAGACACTTATTATTACCTCTACAGAAGTGAAAATAGTTTTATCTGGTTGCATCAGTGATCTCATCTTGAAAAATTCTTTCAGTTTCTCAGTTGTTTCCTCATTTTTAAAATCTCTGTCAAAATGCAGATTAGCTGAGAAATCTGCCAAACCAGTTCCTTCATTTAGAGTAAAACAGCCAGCTTGTGAATCTACTGATATTGTCCAGGTGGTTCTCGATGTTTACTGCTTTTTGCAGAAACATTTGGAGTCAAATGAACCTTTGGGAAACGGCTCATCACCTCCCTCAGCAACACTTTAGTTTCTTGTTTCCTGCCTCACCCTCTCTGATTAGGTGATGTAGCTGTAATTTGATTCTGTTCCCACTGTGCAGGTGCTGCCCTCCTAAGCATTGTTTGGAATATTTGTTGTCCCAGAAGAAATTGGTGTTTTCACTTCAGTCTCTCACACAATCCTTTCTGTCAGCACTCTCACGGTGGCTGTTTTTTCTTTCCCCTCCTCAGTGCACGATAGTTGACTTTGGACTTTAGACCCAAGTCCAGCTGGGCTAACCATAGCTAGTGATGTGTCAGCAGCTGTAGTCAGACCCTTCCCAAAAAAGATTGATTTTTGCTTCTCCCCCTAATTGGCCCCCAGTCTAGAGCTAGCACAGAAAGTCTCTCCCTGTTCTTTCCAGCCAATCACAGACTCTGTAACACCCATTTTCCCACCCCTTCATGATGCATGGCCAATGAGTTTCAGCTAAAGGCACACCTTTCAGTCACTCTTGCATTTTCTGTGCCGTCTGGTTTAGATAGAGGTGTGTGCTCTTCATCTGCTTGTGTGTCAATATTGTTTGTTCTTTTGTATGTTGGTATGTTTGCCGAGTTGCTCTAGCACTGTTAAAAGGACAAGGACTTTAGCTGGAATTGTTCTTCCCCACTTTTTTCACTCTCTTTCTCTCTTTTTTTCTTTTTGAGGTGAGTCTCGTCATCTTATGTTTTGCTGTTTTTAATTCCTTCTCTCCATATGTTTTGACTTTGGTTTAGATGTTGTACTTCAAGGAAACCAGTTCATAAATATGGCTGGAATTTAGCTTTGTGATCTTAGATGTTTCGACTACATGCAGCTATGCCTTGGGTCTCATTGTTGCTCGCGTGAGCCAAGTCTGGATACAGAAACCAGCAGCACATTTGTCTTGGCCACTGATATATACATGTGAGAACATTGGAAAGCGCAATTCCCAAGAGTTTTGTGGAATTAGATTTAAAAGTGATAGTTGTTTTAATGTGCTTGCACTAATAATCTGTGTGCTTGACTGCTTGTTCAGATGCATGTTATTTTCTCTGACCATAAGTCCTATTATTTCTATTCTTTTACCTAGAATTTCCATTTGTTTTGAGATAGCATGTCATGAGGGATGGTGAGGGAAAGGAAAAGGGGAAATGGCTTGCTTAGGGTGGAGCTGAGCATGTGGAAAACTTGGAGAGGTCTGAGAGGTCTGTTTTCAATTTGAACCATGTTCAGTGATGCAGAAGAAAGGGTCTGAGCATTTGTTTCATTCACATACTTGTTGCTATGTCTGTTTGCCCTTGTTTGTTGCAGCCATGTTCACTAAGGGGGAAATGGGCTTTGCATACACAGAAATATATCTTATGAAAATTCTCTGAACATGTTCATTTAAAACCATTACTCATCTTTGCAGCTGGACAGTGAACCTGAACCTAAAACCCAAGAAACCAGGGCTGTTTCCTTTTTCAATGGCCACGTCTGTCTCTTTGCCTCAGCCCAATTCCAGTTTAACAAAGTTGTCTAGTCTCATAATTTGAATTATCAGTCACGCAAACTGATTTGTTTTTTAAAAGCAACACAGTCACAGATTTCTCATCTTGAATCTGCTTTAAACTCATAATAATTGAATGTATAGAGCCAGGCTACATGAAGTTAAAAAATGTTACAAATCTGCCAAAACCCAGCAACACGCTAACTGTAATGTTGTTGTACAAAAAAAATAAATAAAAAGGCTTTATAGGTTCACATCTGTATGTTAAATCACAACAGTGTTGAATGAAGTTGAGGGCTTTGTCTTCACACCACAGGTGTCAGTTAAAGCATAAATATCTCTGCAGTAGGTGACAACAGGTGGGACAGTCAGTCAGGTTGGGTTATTCTAGCTGACAAAACGGCTCCTATTTGAAGTAATCAAATCGCACCTAGTCTGAACAGTGTGTACCTGGCCGACTGGTTCCACATGACTGAAAACACTCCCTCCAGACAAACACACATACAGGAACAAAATTTTGTGTCTTACCAATGTTCTGCCAATCTACATTTTAGTACATGGGTTTCCTCAGCTCGGGTTGCTTGGAAGACGGAGCTTTTATCTGTTAAGTAATAATCATTCAGCTCACAGTGTCTAATCCCCTTTGATGGAAGCTTCTTCTCCCCTCCTGCCCTTAACCTGAAGCTGAAATTGCAAAAATGCAGAGTTTGAAGTAATTTTCTATGGCTGTGTACCAGCGACAACAGTGGCTGGAGGCGTCATGTGTTTGAGTTGTCAGTCTGCATGTACGTGCAGGGATTCTCATGAACATGATGTGTCAGGTCACCTCGAGGGATTTTATAAAAATTTGGCACAGATTTGCAGTTGACCTCAGGGCCAGTGCAGCTTGTCGAAACACGTTTTTCACCACAACTCAAGAACTCATGGGCTAATTTCACAAGTTTCTAATGGGATAAAATGATGTGATGACATTTCATTTTGAAAAGGCCAAAGGTCACACCTTCACAAAAAGAGACACGCAACTGCGGGATCTCATGTTTCTTGGCTGTTGGAGAGGCTTTTGAATCAATTTTGTACTTGGTGATGTTATTTTGTGCTATAGATTATGTAATGCACAAGCCTCTCTTATTACTACTTTGTTAACCGGTTTTAACTAATCAGAAGTTTTCTAAAAAAAACAAAAAAACAAAGCCGCTTTTCGTTAAGTTCTTTATTTTATTTTATTTTTTCTTTAAGGATTTTAGATTTGAGATGTGGCTCTCTCAGTTAGCCTTTTGCCCTCCTTGTTTCTTCCTTGTAGCTGTTTGCTGAGTTAACAGCAAGACAGCAAAGTATGGTGTTACTGGTGGAGCAGGTTGAGCATTAGTTTGATATTGTTTGAATTCTTGTACAGAGTTGCTATTAATGTAGAAATAAACATGCCATTTCACATAGAAATCATACCAGATCATACTTGTATGGCTTTTCTTGGCATCAACTAGTAATTTCCCAAGAACCTGATCCCCCCTGATCCCCTGATCAATAAATTCAACAGTTCCCACTGTAATATCATATTTTAAATTTTGATGAGACGGGAGACTTCTCTGGTTTGGTCTGGGTGTTGTCTCTGCTATTGTACAATGTTGGAGCTGTTGAAGCAGTCGTTGGAAGTACCTGCCAATATAGATTGATTTAGGAACAAATATGGCAGAAATCTCATAAATCAGATAAGTTGTTTTACCATTTTAGATTAGATAAAAGCGCTGTTCTGAGCAACAGCTAAAGAAGTTCAAACTTAGATGGGCCTCTTAGTTGGCTCTTTACAAACACACTTCTGGTGAATCTGCAAATGCATGTGATGAGTTGCAAATATGTGTGTGGAGAGAGTTACCCTTAACTCAAAGCTTTGATTTGCCCTGAGCTTATACTCACAGGCTCATGCGTCCTGCTCTGCCTGCACTCTGTCAGAGTGTAATACAGCAGACATTCATAATGAGCAGCACTCAGTTTCAGTTACTATTTAAAAAAAAAAACAACAAAAAAACTTTTACATCTACATAGAGGAACCAACTGATATCCGATAAAGTTTGCCTTCTGCCTGCAAAACTGCAGCCAAAACACTCAACACAAACTTGTGCAAATTGCAACACGCCAAAGTGCAGCAAAAATCAAATGTACAAAAGAGAGCCGGAGAGGCCTGCTTTAAGTTATTATTGGTGACTTGGTTTTATGTCCATCTATTCAGTCATAATACAAACTTTAATGCTTTAATATCACCGTATCATACACATTTATATATTTTTAATCATATATAAATGAATAGATCCTATACTGATTATTATTGGTTTGTTTTACAGCAGTCCCAGTTCTGACTTTGCCATGCAGAGGTTCGACACAGACTCAGAGGTGTACAAGATGATCCAGGAGAACAGGGAGTCCCGCAATCCACCTCGTCAGTCCAACACCTTTAAAATGCTGCAAGAGGTCCTGGAGGCTGACGAAAAAGGTGAGACGCTCATTCATCCAAAGAGCATCCTTTATAGACAAAAGTGCACATTGTTTCATAAATATAAAAGTGTGTGTGTGTATGTTAGAACACACAAGAAAGTGGCAGTAGGTATTAGTTGAGCACAAAAGGGCTTTGTGACTGCAGAGATTTTATCCATGTGGACTGGCTGCTTTGAGACTTATTTTCTGCATCTGTCAGCTATATCAAGTACTTTATAATTCACTTCCTCTCTTGTTTCTGTTTGCTGCCCACATCTCCATCTTGAAACCATCCTTGACAAATGTGCATCATTCAGAACCATATGCACTTCCATATGTTTGTCATGAGGAGCGCAACTCTGCAGTGTGTGGGTCATAAAAATGTTATCATGGAGTACATCTGTCTGATTCCCCTTTGGCTTTGATCTTTGGCAGTGAAAATAAATCCAGATAGTGATAACATTCTTTCATGACGTGATAATGGCCAGTATTTGGAAATTTCATATAGCGTGTCCCATAGGCGACGACCTTGTGATGACGGTTACCGGAAACATAAACAAGCTGCACTGACAGAGGACAGTGAAGACAAACAGAGTGCTGTGTTGAGCAGTGAGACGCAGCGTGTCAAAACTTCATCATGAGCAACTCTGTGTGTGTGTTTTTCTCCAGAGGCAGCTCTGAGGTTTCCAGGAAATCTTTCACCAAATGCCCCCAAAGCAACCACATCAGTGGGAGGAACCAGCAAATACCACACCTGCGAGAGGTGTGGTACCAAAATTGTGTAAGTCTGTGGTCGCCTGCAGTTACATGCTTAATTGGATAACATAGCCGTTGATATAATAATATATTTGTGTCTCAGACTCAGAAGATTTGATGCTGGTTTGTTTTACTTATAAATCTGCAAATGATGCTACACAATTACAAAACCTTCACACTTGAGCTGTGGTACATGAGACTTCTAGACCTGCCAGCCCAACCAGATTGAGCTATTATGGACAAAAGGTGTTTGCCTTGGTGACGAGAGTCAGACTTCCGCTCCCCTCTTATGCGCACCACTCAGCCATTTATGGTAGAGTGACCGAAGAGAACGGGTTCCTCAACAAAAGACAGAAGACACTGTGCTTATAGTTCAAAAGCAAAATACTTGGGTCTTAATGAACAAAGATTTAAGTATTTGGCTGCAAATGGTAATATTTATCTGGAACTGGAAGACTAGTCAGGATAGAGAAGTGTGTACATGACAAATACAAAATCCTTTTCTGGAGGGAATTCTTATTTATTTTTATTTTTTTATTTATTTGAGGCTTCACGTGTTTATAGAATATAATACTATATATATAATATACTACTTAATCGTTATCAGATTATCATAAAGATGTATATGAGATCAGGATATGAGTTGCCGTGAAACTCGCACATCAAATCACTGATTTTAAATTATCTGACCTCCAATTTGAGTCATACTCTGAAGGCCATGAGCCTCTTAACATGACCAGAATAAACTGGTGAAACTGAAATATGTGAACGAATGCTTCTGGTTTACCTGGTGCACAACACTGCCATTGTGGTCTGCTGTGTAACGATTTGTGGGGGAAAAATAATAGACAAAATTTCAAAAGGAGTCTGAAACATCAATTGTAGACAGTTCAAGCGGGTCTATTAACTGTTTTGTTTTAGCATGGTGATTATTTGTGCTGATTGTTGAAACTCATCATTTCACCGTTCGATCATCTAGTCTGTTTTCTTGGTGCCTGATTGCGCTTATCTCTCCGCAGCTCACAGGCCGTGCGCATCAACGACGATCGATTCCGCCACCCCGAGTGCTACACGTGCACAGATTGCGGTCTTAACCTGAGTATGCGAGGGCACTTTTGGATTGGAGATGTGATGTACTGTGAGAAGCACGCCAAAGAAAGGTACCAGGGCCCGGGCAGCTCCCCCCCAGCCACCGTGTCCCCTCACCACTGAGTCTGCCACTCCACCCCTGCCTCACTGTGGACACAGAGGGCCGCCTGTTTGGCTTAAATATCCACCTCATCTGACTGAGTTTTAGATCTTGGGAAGATACACGGAGGTGGAGATGAATCAACAATATGGTCGAGGATGCTCTTTTCTGATCACATTTAACCATACTTTGCAGTAATATAATACACTTTGTTGCCTTCTTTGTAAATGTATGAGAAATGGGGCTTTGTTTGTCTTTTCTTTTTCTTTTCTTTTTTTTTTAAATTAACCAGCCTCCGTGCCATCTTTAGGTTATTCTTAGGCCTAATGATTCACAGCTGCCATGGACTCAAGCCACATGACATTATGCTAAGGCCAGATTTACAAATCACCACTGCTTTGGACAAACTCAACAGGGCTGACTCTGAGGATCAGGATCTTCATTTAAATTTTCTGCTGAGACAGTGGGATCAAAAGAAAACTTACACTGCATGCCTTTTTAAAAAATGTAATGTACACAGATAGTGCTGTGTGGGTGTGTATGTGTGCATACTTTCTCATGCAGGGGTGTGGCGGCTTCTTCAGGCGTTCCCTTCATCTGTGGGTGTGTGTGCACATGTGAGAGTGAGAGGCAGAAAGGAAGAAGGGAAAGGGTGTTCACACTGTTACAAACACAGGAGTTGCAAATTTAGTATCAGGCCAAAAACCCCTGAGTTTTTCTGTATTTCTTTTGTAATCTGAATTTATAAATAATGAGGGGATTTTTTTTTGTGGCTGTTTTTGTTACCTTTTGAGGGACTAGAGTTTCATTTAATATGCAAATATTTTTGATGTTTGTGATTGAAATGTATTCTATAATGTAGATCACTTAAAATGCATAATGTATGCACAGGACATATAGTGTGAAAAGAATCGATGATGCTACACTTACAGCAGTACTCAGAGATGCACTATAATGTTCACATTTCATGTGGCACTTAATAAATTCGCACAACCTGAAGCTTCCTCAGCGATAATAACTGTTTTGCAGTTGTGTGTACCAAAATGTGTATGTGTATATGCAGTGTTTTCCTGATGTGTTATTGTTTCTTTAATGTAACTATGTCTGCCAACTTGAAACATTTATTCTTCCCATATTAACACCAGAAAGAGTTTCGCCAAAAGTAGCACAGAAAAGAGTTTAACTGCTGCTGTAAGCTGGTTCTTTACCGCACATTTTTGAATGTAGAACAAGGTCTGTGACATACACAAACTGCACACATCTCTTTGTAGTAGAAGTTGTACAGATAGGTAGACAGTTTATTTAAATGCATTTTTGCATATTTATTATTCCACATATTATATCGCACACAATCTAGGGATTATGTTTGTCATTATATTTAATTGTTTTACTAGTGGCTCCATAGTGCAGTGCCAGTAAAAGCTCTGCAGTTCATCCCAGGAGGAGACACAAATCCCTTGGGGTGGTTTGTGTCAGAAGAGGCATCCAGATTAAAAATCTGCCAACATGCTTTGTGAATAGCAGACCAGGCAAAAAGGAAACTAGAACGGTAGTTTGGATGCTTTTATTTTCCCACAAGCTTATCTGCCATCCAGGTCTTGTAACTGAATGAGCATTACAAAGTTGTTGGGAGACCCACGTCTATGACAAGAGATGTCTGATATAATTATGCAGCACATGAGGAGGGAGAGTTATGACGTGCGTTGCCTTTGAGGCTGTGTAACAGCTATGTAATTCACGTTCCTGACCAAAAGACGGCAGTATTACTGCAGTTTCAGACTTGTTCTTTATGAACTTATGAAAGCGATAAAACTCAAATTACACATGGATTAAGATTTTTAAACTCCGTTATAAAATCTTTGCGCAGGATTAGAAACAAAATATGGACATGAGCTGATTCATTTCGTGGAGAAATCTGATGGTATGTTTATATAAACAAGTGGGGGGAAGCATAGGCGAGTGTACTATGATTTCGGTTACTAGGCAATTATAGAATTGATTTCTGCATTATTTGTGGATCATTATACAATGACTACAAAGATAAACCTCCTTTGCAGCATTATATTGGATTAAATTCTAAATTACTTGAAAGACTTCGGATAAATGAGTGTTGACAGTACAGCACCACATCGTTTGATAACCCCTCAAAAATGTAGAAGTAAAGAGCTTAATGTTCTCATAAAGTGTTAAATAAAACCATTCACCCAGGAAATGTGCAGAAGTGGAGGAGTGACGAGTGCGCTGCGGATCTCACCACTAGATGTCAGGAGCTCCTCGAGAAACACTCGGCAGCAGGTCGCCTGACGTCTGTTTCCCGGCTGGAAGTTTTCTTTTGTTTATCCATTGGCAGAAATCCGGACTTTTTGCCTGAAACTCAGCAGTCAGTGGGTCTGGTTTCTCTAATTGTGCTGAAAACCCCATTGTTTTACATGTTTATCTACCAGTGTGGGATTTGTAGAAGACGACCGACATACAAAACCATCTCTCAGCCTTCGTCACACATCCCCAAAAAGCTTGTATAACATCAGCCAAAATCGACACTGAGGCACAATCTCAACCCTATACGTTTTTTGGCTTTTTTAGCCTCCAACCTTCTCTGTTTTCCACCTTCGTGATGTTCTCCCCCTTTCTCAATAACTCCACCTGGAATGGAGTCCAGATGTGGAACAGGGAAGAAGGAGAGACTTGCTTGCTAAGCTATAAGGAGCAGGGGGAGAGCGTGTGGAGTACATAGAGAGAAAATGTTGGACCGACATTAAAGTTTGTCTGGATGCCATTAAGTACAATTTGGTGTAATGTGCAGTTTGGGACGTGACATTTTAAAATGGAAACTGTGCTCTCCAGATGAGAGAGATCTGGGCCTTGTGGAGCTGGACGGGGGTGTTGTACTTGAAGCCTTATTTAACGGCTTGGATAAACAGCCCTCTGTTTCATTGCTGAACAGGCGCCCATCTACTCCTTGTGCTTTCTTTCAATAATTGCACCGGCTTTTTCAGCCCATTCCCGACGTAAAGTATCATATACAGGAATAACAAACCAGGGGTCCACTGTGTGGTTCAGAGCACAGTGCGCTTTTATACTGCCAGGCTGCTGGCTGCAGACTGAGGTGCCTGCAGTTTGGATATGTCGGTGAATAGTTGTCAAGCCCAATTGCATAAAATCCCGTTTCAAAAGCTTTCCTGCTTCACCTTCTCATATTTTGAAATGCTCTCCAGATTTGAATCGCCACGGTTTCCATCCTACTGAGCTTCTCGTATATCAAAAGGTATTTTTAAAACTGAAATATTGTATTTTGGGAAGTTTCCATACACGCAGGGAGAAAAAAAGAGCAGCAGAGCCAGAGGAAGGATTCTTTTACTTTTAGGGGAGAAATGTAATGTTTCTGTAAAATAAATAAATATATATATATTTCTATATATATATATAGTTCTTTCAACAAAATATTTAATGTTTTTTATTATCTCAGAATAATTGAGGAAGAACATTCAGTGAAAATTTGATAGAATAGGACTGAAAAAAGCTTATCTGTATTGGAGCCCTGACAGCTTCTTTGTGCCAGCCACTCCAGTTTCAGCATTTATGAGAAGCCACGGAAACAAAAGAAAACATGCCATTAATCTAGAAGTTATCATCTACAATATGACACCCCATTCTCTACGTCTACATTTTAAAGATCAATAACTCTAATCATAACTCTTTCTGCAGCAACAATATCACATTTGCCGTAGCGTATCTGTAAAAGTCTTTGCTTCCTCTGCTTCCCGTCGATTGAATGAAAACTCTTTGATCTGCTCCAAAGGCACAATACAATGAAGGCTTTCCACATTCATTCATAATTTTAGTTTTAGGCTCCCGGTGCAGGCAGGCACTGAAATCAAGACCTTTCAGACTTTTACACCCAGGCCGATCAACATTTTCAAAAGCAGTTTCCCTTTCTGATGAATTTATCATTGAACGTATTATTGTTGTAATGGGATAAAAGCCAAAAGTTGAGTTAATAACTAGGCCTAATTATTTCGATAATTATTTCAGTTTTGCTTATAGGTGAAATATTTGTGGGTTTTAGGCAAACTCATATCCATAATATTAAACCTAATGGGCCGTATGTTTTTTTTTTTTTTCTTTTCTTTTTTTTTTGTGAAGGCGTGTAACGTGAGTCGTCGTTACCCTGACCCCCTCCCCGGTCACATGTGGAACCTCCTCTCTGTCTCGCTCTGTGCAGATCCGGATGCGCTAGGACCGCGGGGACCAGGGCGCAGACGAAGACGGAATGGGCGCACTTGGGGTAGTAACCAAGTGATTTTTGAGTGTGACAGAGGCAAGCAAGCAAAACCGCTAGATTCTGGGAATTACACCGCAGCTCCGAGCTCACTTCTAAACGAACTAAAAGTTGCTGTTTTTTGTTTGTTTCTTTTTTCCAACAAGTTCAAACTGAATTCAAGTTGCGCATGAGAGTAAGCAACGGTGAGCTTAGGGATTGGAGGAAAACACTGAGGGAAACTTTCAAGAGATGCGAGCAAGTGAAAAAGAGAATTAATTTTTGTTCATATAAACGACAGCGTGGCTGTGGATGTGACTGCTCAGCCGTCAATCTCACCAACCCCTGGATTAAGTTCGCAGAAGGCGAGATAACGGTAATCTGGACACTCCCACTTCTCTAAAGGTAATTAACACAGCCATCAACTTTTTAGAGACATATTGGATCGCTTTTTTTCTAACTGTTGTGGACGTTTGGAGGGTGACACATCTCTTGGATTTATTAAAAGCGTTTGGACCAGAGGGAGTTGTGCGCCCGGGCTGCCATGACATAACGGGACACTTGGGGAAAAAATCAACGGCGCTGAATATTTCTGGAATGACCGGATGACGAGTGTCCATTGTTGAGCGGATCCTTTAACCTTGCCATTCATTCAAGGCCTGAAAGCTGATTTTATTATTGTTGTTGTTATTACAACTTTCTTCTCGCCCACATTACACCCACTGAAAGCTCCATGCTGCAGATATGGGATGATTGGAGGCTGGGGTGCAGCTGAGGTGAGATCCAGCCGAAGGACAATGTTTGCGCCCGGCGTTGGCATCCCTCTGCTGCCGGGGCGTCTGGTACTGATGCTGCTCCTGTTGCCGAGGCTCTACCAGGCTTGCCCGGGGCTGCTCGCCTCCACCAGTGGCTGCAGCTGCGCGGAAGAGCGCCCCAAACTGCACAGCGTCCAGGCTGTGGGGATCAGGGTCAGCTGCAGCAAGGGGGAGCTGACTGAACTTCCGGATCCCGGCTTGCTGCCCAACAGAACCGTCACTCTGTGAGTTGGAACACTTTGAGCATCACTGTAACATTCAAACTGACGAATTAACAGTGTATTATTATCATAAGGCTGGATTTTTGAAGGCTGGGCCTGACATACTGGTGTCACTGGTACAATTAGGCCTCATTTCTGTTCTCTGGTGTCACTCAGCTTTCATAATAGTATTTCTGAATGTCCCCTAAACATTTTGGAGGGGAAATATTATCCAATCTTTTTAAACAACTTGTTTCCATAGTTAAATTAAGTTGAAGTCACAGGATGTCCATGTTATAGGATTAGGGAAGTCACCTTTAGTTGTTCATTCTTAAAAAGTACTCCCAATGTGATTATCATCTAAGGCTTAAGTATTCTGGGAGCCACACACCGATGACCCCTTGACCTTAGTTTTACCTACATTAATGGCTTTCTGAGTTAATAAGACTTGTCAGGTTAGGCGCTTACATCTTGATTTACTTTAACTGCTGGGCTGAACGCTGCCATGCTGCAAACCATTAAAACAAGCGTTGAGAGGGCATAGGGCTGACTGTAGCCATCATCTGGCCCTGCCTCTCTGACACAACTCTGTCGCTTTAAATTAGACTCAGCTAGACGCCCTGTCTTCAGCTCGCTCCTTCTTCTTCCACCGCCGCCGCCGCTCGTGCACATGGCCCAGCTGACTTGGCCTCGCAGAACTAGAATAAACAGAAACAAATTATAAGTATTTTATGTCTGAGTCTTTGCTTTACTGGTGGGCGGCTCCTTAAATGCCGCAACACCCTGCCTCACTATCTCCTTCCGTTGAAAAGGGAGGAAGAAAAAAAACATCTGGCGAGAGCTGGACAGCACTAATCCTGACCCAGAATAGTTGCATATTTGTAATTATAAAGCAGTTATTTGTGTGGTCTGTTTTGGACCAAACTTGAAAGCACTACCATCACTGGCCAAAGTACACTATTGCCCATGACTGATGGCCTACCGATCTATTAGTGACACATTTCTTTGGACAGTAACACACCACTTTCTTCACAGCTGCTCAGTCTTTTGAAGACATTGCTCATTCCCACAGTGTGTTAGTGTCTCTGTACTCTGACCCAGCGGGAGAAATGCTAAGTGCACATCGTCACAGGGGGAAAAACATGTTCAACTGCCCCACTGGAGAAAGCATATGAGGTAAAGTGAGGGGATTTATGCCCAGGAGAGCTAAAGCCAGCCAGCAGTCCATTTATAGGACTTTATGTTTCTTGCTTATTAAAGGCAGGATAAACATCTGGGGAACACATTGCTGAAAAGCTGGAGGAGGTGAAATGGCTCGGGTGGCAGTGGTTGAGGTGACTTAAGATAATCTCCTATACCCACACCTAACTTTGGTTAAGATGTTTTGTGCATGCGCTTTGCATTCTGTGACACTTTTTTGATTAAGCTCTCTGCCAGGCGAAAACAATTCCGCTTGCAATCCACCATTTTCTCTATATCCCGGGAACGACGGTGTCTAGAAAGTTTGTTTTCCTGAGGATTCGGTGAGTCTTTTCAAGCGCCTGCGTTCCCACTGTTGCTCGTGACATTAGCTCCAGATGTGGAATGCGAGAAGTTGTGTGGGTATTCGTGTTATTCCTGACATTCCACAGACGCTCTGAAACTGCAGACAGTATCCCAGGTGCGGCATAGGAGCTTTTTCCATGCCCTACATCACTTTTCCTCCTCTCCAGAATCGGAGGGCTTGAGAGCCAGGCCCTGCTGCCCTCTCTCTGGGGCAGCCTGGAGGAATGCTCTCCTCCATGCTGAGCAGGCAAAGGCTGGAGGACACCAGGCCTTGGGCTTCCGGGGCTGGCTGCTACGTGTAATTCACAACAGCTGGCCCCTGTGAACATTCCAGCTGAGGCCCCTGAGCCTCATGGGAAAACCCGACGGCGATTTGTTTATTAAAACTATTAGCTGGCTGTTTGTTGCTCCTGCCATCCATAAAGGAGCAGCAAACAGTCCACCCCCCTGACCCCCCCAATATTATCACCTCCTCCTATGGCTCGTCAGTATCTCTGTTTGGAGTTTGTTTACACTGCAGTGTGTGTCACGTTTACACATCGCCGTTTCTTTAAACTTATGCTTATCAGTAGTTTAATGGTGTATAAATTTATTCTCAGCCTTCTCCATCGAGCTCCAGTCGTTTGTCCCACTTTCATTCGTTTCTCTTTATCTCCATCCCCCCTCCCCCCGCTCTCTATCATGAGTTCATCCACATGCAGTAACTCTCAACCTAAATATTTAGTCGTCTTGGTAGGAAACTGCCATGTCCAAACTTCTTCCAGATGTGAGCTTGAGCAGGCTTGTGTTTAGGCCTAATTATGCACGGCTGCAGAGGAGGTGGATCGCTGAGAGAGGAAGAGGAGTGGAAAGGGAAGAGAGGGTAAAACAGATAAGGGTGTGAAAGTGAAAAGTTCGGTTGAGGAGAAAGTGGGAAAAGACGGTGTAGGTTAAAAAGAGGCCGGAGCGAGGGAAGAAGGTCGAATACGAGGAGTAGAAGAAGTGGGACGAGGAAATCAAAGGGGAAAGAAAGAAAGCTGAGCAAGAAAAATGATGGAGAGAGGAGAAGTTTGGCAGGCAGTTCAGAGGGATGTGCCCCTGGAGACTGAAAACTCCCCATCCCCTGACTAACAGATCTTTAGCTCCAAGTTGAGACACAAGAGGAGGAGGCAGGGCTCCTAAATGCATCAACATAGCTTCACTTTTAATACATTACTTCGTGTCTCTAATATTTTGGATGTTACATTTGTCTTTGCCTGTTAGCGGAATTATGCAAAACTACAATTTTGGGTAACACCACTGCCGCTGAAGCAGCTGGTTGGAGCTGGAGTTAATTTTTAAACAATATGCCCAATATTCATAAGATCTATGATAAATCCATATGATATCAATTTTTTTGGTTTGTGTTTTAAGTTTGCTAAAATTTCACAGGCTCCGTTGTTTCCGATCTTCATCAGAACTGGACCAGATCATCTTCATACCAAGATATTATATGGATTTCTCATTTTCAAAAGCTTTTATTCATCATGGCAATGAAGCTGTTGAAAAGGAAGTTAGGTCATATCTTGGCAACGCGTTCAAGGACATACATGGACGCGGGACTTTGTTTTGACGAAGTGCAAACAGTCTTTCTTCATTTGCTGCAAAATCGAATAACTTTTGGTTACTTAAAAGAAATAATTCTCGTCTGTGATAATGCCAAGGGAGGTTCAAATCTGAGACATTTTCTAATGCAACTGGCATATTGTTTTTTATCAAGAGCAGATTGGATGTTTCTGTCATAATAATTCAGCTGGATGAACTGAGAGAACTCATCTGTGTCAAAAAAGACTGCAGATCTCTACAGCTTAGACACTGAAGGCACCAGCTTCTCTACACAGTCTTCTCCATGCCCCAAGCTTAGGTTATTTAGTTGTGCTTCACACCTGGCCAGTCAGAATGGTACAGGCCTTACTAGTACTGGTAAAAGTCAGAAAAGCTGTTTGGAAAATGGATTTAAAGGTGATGCATAAAAGTGAGGAGTGGAATACATTAGGGTAGCGCTAGACCCAGTGAGAGTGTTAATGCCAGGTCTGAACCTATTCAAGTACCAGTCATCAGTCATTATTGGACATGTTTGAATTAATAGGGCAGGACTGAGTCATTCAAACATCTGCTGGGGATGCCACAATGAACAAGGTGACATTGTTCACATGTCTGTTCCAGCCTAACGACCCCGACAGTAATTCATAGAAAGACGTAGGGACAACATGGGCACCAATGTTGGTACATCCCCAGTTTTATGCATCCCAAATAGCCTAAAAGAAAATGAGTGAATTGGCAGGAGAAAGGCTCAGTGACACAGGACGCTCCCAGTAAAGCTAAGAAGACTATACTGAGGCTATTGACAGAGGGAGGAACATCTGTACCTACTCTAAACGGCTTACATCTCTAACAGAAGCTGTCTCTTATGCCTCTATAGCAAAAGTTCATAGTTTCCATTCTCTCAACTGGTTTGGAGTGTAAACACACTTTTCTTACATACCTGTCAATACCAGGGACTAAACAGAACTGTTTCTGTCAGACTTCAGCCTGACAGCTATAGTATGTTTTTTAAGACTAATGTCGATATTTGATGATTTAAAAATCCAATATATCGGCCGATATTTTTTTTCTTTCAGACACCTGAAACGCAAAAAAACTTCCATTTGTTATGTGTAGGTATTTAGTGATTCTGCCTGACTCTGTTTTGTTTGTAGTTCCAAACACTTGTTGGCAAAAGGGATGTTGCAGAGTGCCCCCTGGTGGGCAAACTATGCAACTTCCTGGCTGAAGGGTGTTTCTGTTGTCTCTTCTTTACTTGTTTCATTTTCTGTCATTTGCTGTTATAAATGGCAATATCAATAGATCAGAAAATATTTAATAGTGGCCTAAAATTTTGGCCCGTTGATAAATTGGTCCAGCTGTAGAGTTCGAAATTCCAGTTAGCTAACTGTTTATGTATGCGATTGGAATAACAAATCTGGCATTTTTGTTAACCCCCCCTCCAAAAAAAACCCATCCAGGTTGTTATTCCAATAATAATGTAATTTGATCTGAAAAGTGTGGATGCCAACTGTTGCAAAATGAGCCCATTAATCACAATGATTGATGGGCTCATTACTAACAAGTTATTATAATTTTAATGGAATATCCACATACGCATAATTTCATCAACCCCTGTGTCCCAAAGCCAAATGTTGTTTATTATGTTGAAAGTTTAGCTCTGCTGACTAAAGAAGCTGTAATCTTTCGGTATCGGCTATTTCAGTGTTTTCAGCATCTTCAGACTTTCTTCGTAAACTGATCACAGAATTCTTGTTGTATGAAGTGAAGGCTGTTTCAGAAGATTTCATACTGTAGGTTCTACTACTGCATTAGGGAACAGGACAAAAATGGCTTTAATAATAATGAAAATGTGGGAGGCTGTGAAGCACAACTTAGCAGAAGGAAGAGTTCATTCAATCTTTCATCTGAAAAAGGATGTTTCACAGACAATCAGCTGGCAGACATATGCAAATATGCCAGTTTGGGGTATCTGTGTTGAAGCAAGCAATATATATGTATCATTAGCTAACTGGTATACGTATCCTACAGATTCATGCTATAGCCCTGAAACACCCAAAGAAAAATGAGTGCAGCGTGGGGGCAGCTGTCTTTGTTTTAGCGTTTTAATGAATAACAGACAAATGAAGAGAACGTACAGTGGCAGCTCATGTGCAAATGTGCTGGTGCTTCATAACTTGTGGTTTGTACCCAAGTCAAAGCTGTGCTCCTCCTTTGGCGTATTTTCTTGTCATCATTGTCAGTGACTGATGGCTGTGGCTCAGTGGATGCCAGCCTGAGCGAGTGGGCTCAGATACTCAGAGTGAGGGTCAGCAGCATGCCCATCCTTGGCGTGATCGTCCCCCCTCCCTCCCCATCCAAGACAGCTGCAGTTGCTCTCTCTGCGTGCTTGAACTTGAGCCCAGTATGTCAGTGTGGCTAAATGGCAGTCAAGGGTTTCAGATGAAAGTATTTCAGCCACGGCAACAATATTTTTTATCAGTGAGGATCATGGAAGTGAATGTCTGCCCATTTACTTCCTTCAGACAGTATGTTTTTGCATGATTTTTGCATTAAAACCAGCATCACTTGAGATGCAAACTTTATGTTCACATATACAGAGATAAACTAGTTTTTGCTCTTTAGTGTCACATTTTTTTGTGTGACCTAGGTCACTTTGACATTATTTTTGTCCAGTGTCCTGCACAAACTTACGTTAGGTCATTCTTGCACAGCTAACAGACAACACATCAGCATAAAACAGTTGGCTCTCCCTTCCAACTTTTACCAGTTCAACTCTTAGCAAGAAAGCAGATAAAAGCTTGATTTTTGAGCTACTCCTACAACCACATTTTGTCTTCATCTCATGTAGATCGTGTGCTTGAGTGGCACTGCCAGCAAACACACCATCGACATGACCAACTCGGCTTATTCATTTGTTTTTTAAATTATTCATGAGAAAAAAAGAGAAAATGTCTAAAAGGTAGCTATTTGATGCTGATCATGACTCTGTCATGTTGAGAAACACAGTACCCGATTACAGCTTTCTAAAGCTTAATGACTCAAAGAGATTATTAATTCAATTTATTCAGATTTACAGTTTGAATACTGAATTGGCTCCAAGTGTGTGCTGATTATTATTATTAAAAAAACATCCACTTGTAGTACAAAACACTGCTGTCTGTGTGTTCTTTTCACCATGTTTGTTTAACTAACTTACGTATAGTTTCTCTATCAAATGTCCTCATGAGCAGTCTCTTAGTTTGTTCACAGCTGCTAGCAAAATGTACGGCACACGCCCTGTTACACTGTTGTGGTTGCTCCTTCTCCATTTGAACCAGCATAATTATTAGAATTTTACAGGATTTATATATTAAAATTCTTTCTATAATATTACTAGTGTTAGCAGTGGCTGAACTAATCCTGCATAATCTACACCTACAAGAATATGCTACACCAGCATCTAAGCAGTCTGCCTCTAAAAAGGAGTGATGGAGAAGCCTTTTTGTTAACCCCACATTCATCTGGTTTGAGTCTTTTCATTTTTGGCTCTGTTTATCTGCCCATCATGAAGCCCGATATCATTTGCTACATCTGCTACGCCCTCTGAGTGTCTATTTTTTCAAAGCCAGCTCACCTCAGTAGTATAATTGGCTGCCTACAGTATTAATCTGTGTGCCTTTAATCGCTGTGCTATCTTCTGAGTCACATCATCAGCCTCTCACTTGTGGCAAATGGGAGGCTGGATACCCAAGGGCCAGCAGATGTGTCGGTGGTTTATGATTGCTCTGTGAGTCAGTGTTTGTCAGATAGGAGCGTGACTACGAGACATCCCGAATGACATCTTATCATCAGGGAAAGTTCACGGAGAGAGAGAGAGAGAGGGAAAGAGAGAGCGTGCTGGCTGGGCATTCCTGAAGAGTTTATTTATGTGGGGAAAGGTGTTGAGACGAGGGGGAGCAGACTCCCCTCCACACATGTTAGGTGTGGCCGTGGTCAGCAATAAATCAAAAAAGCAAACAACGGCCTGACACTGGATACTCCGAGTTTTCTACTGCAGCTGCAGCACCTGCCAGTGCCACACAAGCCTTGTATTTTATTAAGTCCTTGCAGTTCAAGGTAACATAAGCAGAGAGGGAGTCTTCGCCGTCATACTGTGTGTACTGCAGCTGCCCGCCCGTTTGCTTGATGAATGTGCATTTCACTTATCACCTTGTTGTGTTTGTTGATTAAATGGCCCCGGTGTTCCAAAACTTGGCAAAAACAGCGGTGTGTTGTCATAGTAATCTCATACCCCCAAGTGGCTTTTTGTTATTTTAGTTTTTCCTTTCTCGCTGCTCTCTTCTTATCTTACTCCAAAAATGCCTGACTTTGGCTTTTCTTTGCCAGCGCTAACTTCCCGCTCCCTGTGTCTGACCACAGCGGCCCCCAAAGTTCCTGCTCCGGGTCGACAACACATGGGACGGAGATAATGGGTGTCTGTAGTGGGAATGCCTGTGGCTTGCGTGAGTGTATGTGTGTGTGTGCATGCATGTGTGTGTCTTTGAACTAATCTATGGCAATGCAGTGCAATCATCTTCTGAATTTCATATACTTTTATATTACTTAGAGTATACTAAGTAACTGTATCCATCAGTATGAATAATGTGCTTACACTTTCAGTTTTAGAGGGTGGGTTGACCAGGACAATTATACAGCAACTACAGAAAGTATCGAATGTGCAAGAACAGTAACGTGTCGAGCAAAGAGGCTGAACTTAGTGCTTCATGGCTTTGGACATGGCTAGTGCCATTTTATCACCAATCTGGATTTAAGCACAACAATTAAGAGCTAAAAGTCTGCATTAGTCTGTGTACTAACACTAAATGAACATATGGCAGAATTTAAAGTCAAGGAAAGCTTTTGGGTTTCCTTTTGTCAGTCATGTCAGTGTGCTTGAATGGAAACACATGCAGATAGGTTGCTCCTCTGAAAATGTTTTTAAATGCCACATTGTCACAAACAAATAAGCAGTTCAATCAGCAGCTTATCCACCGCTCTCTTACTGTGAATGAACTGCATATGGTAATCCTTCCTCTGGATAATTGTAGGGGTCTTTTATAAGCGCCTGTTGTTGTGATTTGGTGCCATATAAATACAATGAAATTGAATTAAACTGAATTTCAAAGTTCATCAGGTTGGAGGCTCTCATTAGCTTGCAGCAGCTCTCCATAGCAGAGTAAAGACTGCTGTCGACAGATGTTGGAGTTCACCAGACTGTATGATGATAGATGACAGATTGTAAATTTATAAATTACATGGCAAGTATAGGTGTAAACCTTTGCCAATCTGTCCTAGAGTGATTGCAGTCGATCTGAGTTGTATGGCAATTGTTGGGAGACAGCTTGCCTTCCACTGGGCGACCTGTGCAATCGCCATGTGGTAGAAGTGGATCACCCAGAAGTTGAGGGTGTTGCACGCACAAACTATGATTACCGATGCAACCAGAGCTTATATTGTTCACTTGCACTCCCCTATCAGCAGCACAGGGATGGAAAACAAATAAATTGCTTTATATGTGGAAGGGGCTTTAGATGGAAAGATAAATACTGCAAGTAGTGGGAAATAACAACCCCAGCTTTGTCCCCGAGGTAACGTCATGTGACCACATTTTTTTTTCCTAAGAAACAAATTGTTAAATAAAAAAGAGATACTGATAGTGTGTTTTTGTATCTTTATCAACGGTACTCAAGTATATAAAACCAACCAGCAGCTCATCTTCATCGTTACTCAAAACCATTGTATTATTGAGTAAGCTGTTACACGGAGCCACAACAAACTAAACATCTGTTGCTTGGATTGTTTTATCCTTACACTGTCTATGAATACGATCTGGTTTAGAGCTACATTTAAAGTGACTGAACAAGTTGTGACATGAAGCAATAACCCTTGATTAAAATCTTCTTGATGGCTTAACCGCTGTTTAAAGATACAGTATGAATGTGTGTTCCTTCGGAAAGAATGGTGGTCTACCAGTTTTTATTACAGATGCCTTTTGATTATTTAATACACTGTGGTATCCTCTGGTGTTGAAACGTTGGTAAATCTGAATTGAGCCCTGACTGTCATTCGAGAAAGCATTACTGCTGCACAGAAATGAAAAAAGAAAAACAACCTTCTCACAGATTCCTCTAAAGGCACTCAGTATCTGGGGCAAAAAGATTTTAGCCAAGCCTTTGTAAACGCGGCCTGATTTCCCAGCAGTCTTTGCTGGGAATCAGAAAACAGAGGCTGGTTATGAAACAGAACAATGAGACAATGTTAACAGGCATACACCACATTCCACTCACTGTCTCAAATGGCTAAATTCACTAAATTGCCTCATTAAAAGTGTAAAAACACTTTAGACAGTGATTAAACTGACTATTGTGTTCCTGCACTCCAGCCATAAACTTTCCAGTTTGGTTTGTCTTGACGAGTCTTTGACTATAAATATTGCACTAATTTATTGCAGCCTCACAGTAAGGCGGTTTTATTTTAGCTTGTGTTCCCTGATTGTTAATATTTGTGGCAGCTACTTGTTTATGTCTTTGGAGTTCACTGGTTTCTCAGCTTTAATAAATTGTATATTGAAGCGCTCTTGGTAGACAGTTCCTGATAGCAGAACTCGATGAATTGTCTAATAAGACCAACTTGAAGTGGAGACCTTCCTCTCCAAATCGTGTATTGTGTGTGTGTGTGTGTGTGTGTGTGTGTGTGTGTGTGTGTGTGTGTGTCAGCCTGTGCGCACACATATGGGAAGGGCGTGCATGGCCACATCTCTCAAAATAGGCTCCAGTCCTCCCCTCTCTAATTAGAGACATTTAAAAAACCCAGATTTTAATTTTAGACTAGTAGTTTTTGGACCACTTATGCGCGCGCACACACACACATACCCATCGAGTTAAACATACACACTTTCCATATAAATAAATCTTATAGGTCACACACTAGTACATATAAATCTGCGCGCACGCACACAGACACACACACACACACACACACACACACACACACACACACACACCACAAACCACAAAGCCTAACTGCTTGGCCCTGCATGTTAACCCAAGCACAATGCAGTACACTCTATAATAAGCGGTTCAGCATATCAGATGCAGGAGCACACTCCCCACGCTAGGCCTTGAGGGACATAAATATGATAACAAAACTGAGTAATGCAAGAAAATTATTGGCATAAATCATTAAATTCATCTATTTTGTCATATACACGAATGACAGGAATCTGTACCACTCCTTCATGTGGCTGCTCTCACCCTCTTCTCCCTGTTTGATGACTAAATTACTCAATGTGGGTCTGCAAAATGATTTCATAAAAAATATTTTTCATGCAATTACATGCAAGTGCCTTTCCATGACAGGCGGTAAATGGGGCTTGTAGCTTGGCAGCGTTCCCTGGTGGCTGCTGCGAGCCCACTGGTGGGTCAGGCACAATGGGCACATTCACATCTTGACATGCATTTGCTGTTTAAGTGCCTGTTGGGCTCAGGGGCATTTAGTCTTTCTGTTATATCTGGTGCCGCGACTTGCCTAGGACAGGCTCAGGGTGCAAGGGGCTCCCAGGACTGCTGGCTTAGGTGACTCTCTGTCTGAAAGGGTTAAGCTATTAGGAATAACCCATGTGCTGAATAGTCGGTGCGATCTGGAAGCCTCTTTTAAAGCACTTATTGTAACAAGGATGACACAACTGGCCTCCCACTCTGAGAGATCTCTCTGCTCTTATTCCTCCTCCCTCCACTTTCCTCCTCTGCTTTCTACAAAATGTGTCTGTTAGTAAGGAAGAGACTTAGAGGAGAGAGCTGGACTGCAATGGATTGCTGTAAAAAAAAAATACACAATTTTAGAGTAAGCAGGCTGTATTTCAAAAATACAGTAAAAAAAATGTAAAAAGAATTACAGTATGGTCACTTTAAATTTTACAATAAAGTGCTGCCAACCCTGCTGCCAGTATTTTACTGTAAAATTTACAGGATTTTTCTTAAAGTTAGAGTTCTGATGCAGGCTGTGAACCATAACCACACATACTGTCAGCAGTCCTACAAATGAAAATGTGAATATTTTCACAGCATAGAATAAATAATTCCCTCAGAAAAAAATAATGCAGTTCACACATACTGATGCATTTCAATATCCCCTGAATTAACATTTACATCTCCTTAAACTGACACTAAACAAATAATCTACATTTACTTTAATACTTAATACTTATATAATTCCTCGCTGTTAACACACCTCACGAAATGTCATTACCCACAATTCTCAGCTGCTAATGAATGTCTTCACAGCTTATGTGTATATGTACAGGTGTATAAATGCTTATTATTGTCTGTCACTGCAGGTTTATTTTTTTTAAAAATCAATTCAAATAATTAATAATGACTGCTGTTTTTAATTGTATTGCCTACATTGTGTTCCACTTAAACAAACATCAGCAGTACTTCATGGCAATTCATTCATTTAGCAAATAGCTTTTTTATAGACGCACTCTTGCATTCTGCATGCAAGACTGGAAGATTAATTGCTGCTGTTAGTAAAAGTTTTCCAGATTGGCTTTCTCACATATCACAGCGCTGAATGTATAAATGGCAGCCCGCTTTAATTACGGCTCTAAGTTTGTCCAGACAGGAATCTCAGCTTAGCAAGTTGTGTATGTTTTTCTGTGGGTGTAAAAGTATCACAGTCATCACAGTCTGTCACTGAAACATTTTCTAAAAGTTTACAGCTCATCTCTTATGACACATCCGATGATGTTATCCTTTCTCGCTGGCGTGCCCGCAGCTGAAGGGATCATTTTGATTCTCCTGGTTTGGGAGCTTAAATTGCAGTGTAATCCACTGCATGCTTCCATCATTTTTTTAAACCACTTATTTGGTTCAGGGTTGTGAGGGTGCTGGAGCATATCCCAGCTGACAGCGGGCGAGAGGTGGGGTACAACTTCCACAAGTTGCCAGCCCGTCATAGTAGCAGTGTAATGTAGATGGGTAATGGCGTCTCATTCATTAGAGCCCGTGTTTGGATGGAGTAAGTGGGATTGGGAAGCTAAATTAGGTAATGCACTTTCTAATCCATCTTTTGGTGTAACCACAGTATTTTGTTGATCCACCCCGTCTGTCTGCATTACTCTGAGGGATATGTGTGTGATGTATATATGAAGAGAAGTGCTGCCATGTCCACTTAGTTCTCCTCTGTGAATGGCACATATTCTTGAAATGCACCTTTGGCTAGAAAAAGCTGCTCAAATGGAAAGCTAAAGGGGAAAATGCAGTAAAATAAATCAGCACTGGTTTTGCAGCTCAGCTATAAGACACAAATGAAAGAGCTCACACAAAGCTGGCCTCTTGTAATCTAAAAGTGGGTAATTGCACCACTTTCAGCAGAGTTCAGCTCCCTCACGGTTAAATTCTTATTAAATTTTATTTATGTGAAACAGACCAGCATGTGCATTATCAAATCGGCTAATTAAACCAGACTTAATTCAGTAATGATGCTCTGAGACTCTCATTTACAGTTAGTCTCATTATCTGGCTCCCATTGGTCTCTGAATTACGACCGGCGTTTTGCCACGTTACCAATCTCTTTCAAGGGTTCTTGTCTCTCACCCCGCGTGTGGTCCTCGAGCGTAAGAGACCAATCCAAAGTTAATTGATGTTTACACAGTGGTGCTTTGGGTTGTTTTTACTCTTTATTACGCTGAACCTGAGCACCTCCGTCTCTTTTGGCCTCGGAGTGCTAGATCGATCGCATCTTTCAAGCGCTCCCGTTGTTTCATCATTGGTGAGACTGCTGCAGCTTCAGGTGTTGTAAAGACTGGATCTGCTGAAGAAGAATGAATCTGTAGTCAGTATGAAAGAAAACCATACTATTATTCACAGAACGTGAAGTGTACTACATACATAATGAGCTCTAGGAGCTTAGCCTGGAGATGAATTCTTATTAAATATAAATCCTTGCTTAAGACTCTTTTTCTGCTTGTGGTTTGCTGTAGAAGCCTGCAGCTACACAGAGCTCACTGTCTGAGTCCAGCATGCCTAAATATTTAGGAGCCAATTGAAATCGGGGCTTTTTACTTAAGTACTGCTCATTTATGTTCGGGACTACATGCCAAACCAGGCTAGAGCATTTCCTGTGTATCCTTCCCCACCCAAAAAAATAAAGAAAAAGTTTAAAGTGCATTTGGCAAAGAAGCAGGATGAGAGGATGAAGGTGGGATGATACTGACACCAAAAAGCAAACAGGACATCCTGTTGTGTTTGAGTTTAAAGCATTCTTGCTGTGGTTAGGACAGATAATAGAGGGATGTATCTTTTTTTTATCGCCTGTGTTCAACCAAACGACGGCCCAAAATCAGCTTTAGAAAGTATACAGAATACAGAAGACAAAGGTGCGTAAGCACCCGCACAGATCAGGCCTTATCCTCCAGGCTCAGGGCAGCGTGTTACCAATGAGACAGCTGTAGTTAAGAGTTGGGGGGTGGGGAGTGGAAGTAAATCAAATACGATTTGTGACGTGCTGTCATTGCTCCCGTGTGGCCCTCAAAGGCTTTGTGGGTTTAGTAAGCAAATTGAGCAAACCAACAAAGTGAGTGGCATGATGCAGGGAGGAGCTGCTGTGGTCTGCTAGACAAGATGCTTTGTATAGTTCTACTTTTTTTACACACCATCATGCAGCATAAGAAGCCTGATCTAACACGGAGCTGTGGCAATGGAAGCTAAAAAGTCAAGTGTGATTCGATGCGTAAATTTACACATTTTTTGCCACTGAACTTCTGGAGAGAAGGTTTTTGCAGGTAGGGGATTTTTTGTTTTTGCATGATGTCAAAGATTTAAATAATACATAATTTGGCATTTTTAAAGATGTAATGTTTACAGAAATTTACTTGAGAATCGAGCTCACTTATTAAAAGGTTTTTTTTCTTAAGAATATTAGTTTACTTGATCTCTTTGGGGATAAGTTTGTGAAAAACCAAGAATACATCCATATGTGTTTTTATGTTTTATATTAAAGAAAACCGTGACGTCAAGTTGTTGCTATACATGTGGTGTTTAACCCTTCTGCTGAGTGAGAACTGCTAGAAGAGAAGCTGGTAACTCGGTTTGACCTGGTGCTTTTCATATGACCTCTTTCTTTTTGATCCTAATGTAAATGAATTATGCGAAATGGTTAAACAAGATCCCTGGGGCCTGACATGTGGCCCTGCTTTCCCTCTCTTTCTCTTTTTCCTTTGGTTGCATGAATTAGATGGATTCAATTAGCCCATCTAATTTAGGCCTCTGTGCTCTGAAAGGGTTAAGTGAATGAAAGATACCATACCGTAGTCTGGACTGAGTTAGCGCACTGACGTGCCATGCGAATAGGTCTTGAAAACAGAAGAAGATTAAATCAATCTGCCATCTGATCTGTCACTTACAGACAGATCTGGCAGAAATGTGCAGTTAAGCCTCAGTAGCAATACTGTGTGCTGAGCAGACATTAGGCCTCCTAGTAGAAGCTGCTTATCTTCTTTGTTTGTAAAGCTCTGTTAACCTACAGTGATGAAGCGATGGACCCTCGTTTGCCTCAGCTGTCACCTGTGTCCGGACCCTGCTCCATCTGTCTGATGACTTTCCAGGAAGTGCTCTCTCTGCAACCCCTGACCTCTCAAACCGGGTTCTGAATAAACAGCTAATTGGCTGGGTTTCCTGTTTAGCCTGATGGGAGCGCTGACTATTTCTGTCTGTTTACAGAGTTCTGCTTCTCTCTCTTTCTCAGAGTTGTACTCTTTGTATTGTTTATAAAAGAACAATGCCCTCCACTACAACTGTGCTCCAAACATCAGGCTTTAGGGATTATACAGCAGTGTCTAGGCCACACAACTCCCCTGCGTTCCTGGAAATCTGCGCCTTTTGTTGCTTATGGGAGGAATTCGGTTAGCTCATTTTGTGTGCGCTGTTTATTTGCGAAAGTCAGCTTTCAAGTTTTAGCGAGATAATTGAAATACCGTGTGTGGAATGTGTGCTGGGTTTAGACCTGAATGCAACACACAAATAAATAAATCTGTGCAGGTTTGGAGAATGCATATTAACTCAGTGTGTGATTATATGAAAGGAGGTGTTTTGTTCCTGTAGGCTTGCAGCGATGTGCACATGTGGGCCTTCGGAGCACACCAGAAACAAATGTGCATTATTCCCTGACTAATAGTTTTCTGCTTAATAAGCAAAGTCCAAAAGGAACTATCTGTATCTCAGCTGTCTGTGTTGAATTAAATGGCTTGTTTCTTTGCCAGATGTGACTTTCTCCTCTCCTATCTGCACTGAATTATTCAGGCAGTTCCGGATCTTCTGTAACTTTCATCCTGGGCCTGCATCCATTTATAGGAGAGATTTTGTGCCCAAAAGTCGAGCAAGAGACCTCAAGGCCCAGGAGTCACGGGTTCAAATCCAGGCTACACCACAAGAGGATTGCTCTCGTCTAACATCCTCTCTCTGCCTTAATAATAATGATTTATTTTGAGGAGTTCAGTGGGAATTTGTGAACATGACATGTTTGTATTTTTTCCAAATCTTGGAAAGGGTTGGGGGGGGGGGAGCTCAGATTTGGGATGACGTCAAAAATGGTGGGAGAGGCTTTACTTTCAGTATTCCAGTCGTTATCATTTTTAGTGTCTTGATTGCAGCACAGCTTGAAAATGTGTTTTCTTTGCTTTTGAAATTTTGCTGATAATTGTCGCAAGATATTGGCTGAAGAGTCCACGATGTAGCTGTAGCAAAAGATGATTTACTCCCTACGTTTCCATTTTGCAATGCTGGCTTTCGACACTTTTAACTGTTACAGGAGGGAAGAAGTGAGTCGGGCCAGCTCATGCTTGTATACTGAGATTGGACGATTAAATCCGGTCATTAAGCGGGCTGGAAGGCGCGGAGCTGAAGGCAGTGTTTTTATTGATGTGGCAGGAAACGGGGGGCTGTGCACTGCTGCTGTAAATCTAACGGACGCTTCACAGTGAGCTCCCTCTCTTAAAGCCGCACACACACAACTTCACTCTCTCAATTAAGAACACACTTAATGTCACAAACAGCCCATTAAAAGCTGTGTGGCAGGGGCAATAATGACGTGAGACTAAAGGGTGTGTTAATGATGGCAGCCTGTCTCCAGGGCAGGGTCCTGGCTGTACCCTGAGCCCACGCTGAGAAGGATATAGACAGGTGTCTGAATCCGAGTGATTATGGTTGTGTATTTTCTTGTTTAAGTTTAGTTTCTATTGTTTGAAAGTGTTATGATTTCATTAGTTTCAGTGTTTATTGTCGTCTTTTTAATTATAGTTGTTATACGGAGGGCATATATCAGAGGCAGTATTCAGGAAAATCAGTACAGGTAGTCCATTAAAGCCTCATTAGCTGTAATACATTTTTTACTAACAGATACTTAAACAAACAATATGTTCTCTAGATTTCTCTAATTTTAGTTAGTCTTAATTTTATTTTCAAAATTCTACTTTTTAGTTAATTTTTAGTTAACTATAACAACCTTGGTTAGCCGGGATAGACCCCCCCCCCCCCCCCGGCGATCCTGATAAGGATAAGCAGAAGAGGATAGATGGATAGATGGATGGTGTAGCTCCATCATAATTGTGATTATGGTGACAGTAATGTGCTGCGTATGGAGAATAAAGTGCTATCAATCTTGACCACTGGTGTTTTTGTGCACCAGTTCTCCACCCAGACCTCCTCTTGAACTTTTTGTGCACTATAAAAATGTCATTCTTCCTGAATTGGAAAAAATGGCGCTGTGACTGTAATTCAATACAGTAGCAGATTTGTTTCAACCCTTATCTGCTACAAAACTTTCATGGTGTTTTAAGTTAATAAATTCTCATGATGCGTTTCTCTTCCTTTCTCTGGCTAACACTCATTTATACAGGTTAGCTTTTCCTTAATCGCCTCTTTATTAATTGTCCTCTTTATTTTTGGACATAGTTTGCAACTATTTGCATGTATGTGTGTGATGAATGATCGTATGGTTGATTATGTGTCTGTATCTTCAGACATTATCTTTAATGTGTGGCTTTTATTCAAACTGTGAAGGACTCTGTGTTTTGACAAATGTCATACAAATAAAGTTGTTTTTATTAAAAAGTAACTATTTTGTTGTAGCTTTTTTTTCTCTATAAAGAAGACAATTAACTTGCTGCACTTTCCATGATCCATGCCTCAGACTAGAAATTTTCCCTATCATGCTTCTACTGTTGTGAATAAGCTAAGCCAACAGGCTTCTGCATGTAGTGTCCTATTTACTTAACTCTCACAAGTATATTGTCACTGAAACTAGGGGCAGAGTATAAGTCTATGCAACTTCTAAAGCAGCCTTGGCCTATTGCCTTATATTTTTGCATTTCCCTGTCAAACCGAGAGATCTCAGCCTCACTTCCACTCTGCCCTCTAGCATTTTGCTCTGTGCACTGATAAGAACTCCAAAGGCCAAGTGATTTGCCAGCGGGGAAAGAGCTAATTACCGTGGCATGTGCCGCCATTTGTTTGATATGGAAAGACATCCCTTTGATCTTAAAAAACAATAACTTATAAATGATTATCAAGATTGCAACCTCTGTCTTGATGCACTTCTGTCTTATCATTTATTTGAAACATCTTTAGGTAATGCTAATGCTAATCTCTCATGTGACTGCAGCACTGAATGGACATTTTCTTTGGCTTTTTTCCTCCTCCTAATTTATGTTTCTATTCTATTTCTATTCCTCATGTTTTTTTTTCAACCTATTTTTAACAACCGTGTGATTTGATTTGTTTCCATTTTTTTTATTTACAGGATACTGAGCCACAACAAAATCCGAGTTCTGAGAAACGGATCCTTCCTTGGACTTTATGCCTTGGATAAATTGTGAGTATCCTTTTCTCATCGTCCTTTATTAAATACTGTGCTTCTGCGGGTGCTCTAATGTCATGTGTATTGTTTCCACTGGATTTATGTGTGAGCTGATTTCTGGCTTGTCTCTGGCCCGGGCCTTGTGGAGACATACAGACAAGGTATCAGAGAGATCTGAGCAGATCTGAGCAGCTATGGCCCATCTATCCGATCACGGGCTTCATTCCAGAAGGGAGGATGATACACTCAGACTGGCTATCACAGACTTATGTTGAAAACTTCACATAATTACACTTCACTCCTCCATTATCAGTAAAGCCCCACTCCACATGACAAGATAAGGGAGATCTCTGGCAGGAGCTGCATGTTGGCAGCTTTGCCTGTGGCTTGCAGACAGTCTGGCCCTCCTTAGCGGCATCGTAATCTCTCTATGAATGGGGTGTGAGACAAGTGAGAGATGAAATATTTTCTTACGAATTTGAGGCGATGCACAGCGCCACTGGTGACAAACGGGAAAGGAACTATAGTTGGAACTGCCAGTGGTGACACATGGCTATAATTGCACGGCCTGTAAGACGATCCACCACCTTGGTCCAGACCACGATATTACGAAAACAAATACAACCCTGTTTTCAAAAGAGCTGGGTTGCTTTGTGTATTGTAAATAAAAACAGACTGTAATCATTTCAAATAATTGAAATGACATATTCAATTGATAAAAGTACAAAGGCCAAACATATAATGTGTTTTTTGCTTTTTGGAAAAAATGTATATATTCATTTCAAACTTGTTGCCAGTAACATATTTGGAAAAACAAAAAGAAAGAAAAAGTTTGGCCATCGGTATGTTTACAGCTGTGCTGGCTTGAATCTTCTTTTAATCGTGTTTTATAAGCGTTTAGGAAACTGAGGAGGCCAACTGTTGTACATTAAGAAGCTAAATGTTTTCCCATACTTGCTTGACATGCAGGGCCTCCTTAGCTGTATGTTTCATTTCACAGTGTACCAAATGTTTCCAGAGGTTGACGGGCCTGGACTGCAGGCGGGCCAGTTAAAGCCCTGAGACTTGTCCTACACAGCCATGTTGTTGTAACACTCTCTGTCATATTTAGGTGGGAATATAAATTGATCAAAACCTGCATGCATCATTCAGAGCAAGTTATCCAGGCTGTGCACACTAATGCACAACAGCCATGCTTTCACACATGCTGGCTTTCCTTCTTCAAATTTCCAAATTTTGACTTTTCATACCACAGGGCAGAGTTTGAATGAGCTTGGGTCTACAGACGTTGACAGTGTTTCTGGTTCTTATACAAAAAATAAATCTTATAAATCATGTTGCCCAATGAATGAAATACAAACAGGATGGGTGTTAAATTAATTAGCACCTACACTCTACTATGCCAATCTCCCTGAATACTCTGATATTCTCACACTGTCCTTGAATCTAGTGTACGTTTCACAACAGATTCATTTTGGGTTTTTTTTTTACAGTGTGCTGTTTCACAGGGCATCCCAGTAAAGCTTTATGGCAACAACACATATGTTGCAGCTTCACTTCGCAAACTTGGATGCTGTAGTCTGGCAGACAGGCTTATATTGTTGGCGAGGGGGCTGGTGGGTATGTTGCAGAGATATTAGTTCCACATGGCACTTCGAGCTGCCACCCATGAAGCTAACGAGTTTCTCAAAAATGTTGAAAGAAAGAAAAATATGGTAATTTGTTGCAGTTGTTAGCTTGTTAGTACCTACCACTGAAGTTCAGAGCAGATGTGCCAGTCGAGAACAAAAGCTATATTTGCTCAAATTTATGGTTTTTTTTCTAAAGTCTGACACGAGAACACCATTGGTGAATAGTTTCAAGGCCAAGTTGTCAGTTCTCACCTCAGCAGTCTTGCACCGAGGACGCTGATAAAGCTGTTGACAGGAAGATCCTGAGGCTAATGCTACTTGGGCAGTAATGTATAGTAAATTAAAGCCTGATCTGTGGCTCAGAATGAGCTGATGTTGCATATTTTTGTTAGTGTGGAAAAGCCTTCCTGTAGCGCCATAGGGTCGGTGGGTCGGGTAATCTGAGCTCTCCCATGTACCTGGAGCAGTGATAAAAAACTAGCAGGAGGCAGCAGAGTGGAGGTTTAACTAAAAGAGGTTGGGAGAAAGACAAAAAACAGGCAGATAAACCCCTGGCTGTGCTCCACAGTGGGAGATGCAGGCGTCTGGCTGAGCACGAAATGTAAATCACACAGGCCTCATTTCACTCCTCCGCCTCCACCTCTGCTGGCTTGCTGACACACAGTGGTGGAGGTCCACTCACTCACTCTGACATCTTCAACCTTTAATTGAGCCTCGGGCAGCTTATAATCACATCTGAGCTCATGGGAAATTTGCTGTCTGTTGTGAAAAATGCCACACTGATGGAAGGGTTTGCAGGGATGAATTCAGATATGAGCTTAGAGTGTGAGTTTTGTCTGCGCTTGTGAGATTTTGGTTTTGTTTTGTCTCCTCGGTCCACCACGGCTCTTCGGGTCTTCTCATTGTTTCCAGTATGGCATCAACATGTGCTTGTCATTTGGAGCAGTAGTGAGCAGTTACTCATATTATGTGACCAGCGGTGTAATCAAAGGCCAGCCCACTGGGGCTGAGTAAACACACATCAGGGAATTACACTGCATCTCTTCCCCTACGTGACAAGGATAAACACAGTCTGCGCCCCCTAACTGCACGCACACACACACACACACACACACATTGGGACACATGTTGTTGTGAAACATACACACACAGGGACACACACATACACACATTCTCGTTTTGATATCTTAGTGAGGACATCAAATTGATAGTGCTTTCAATAGCCCAGAGGTTTTAGATATCACCCTGGATCAACACAGCTGAATCAAATAATTAGTTCATTACCAAGCTTGAGAACTGTTGAGGAGGACATGTTGAGGAGGTACTTTAGACATTTAAATCGGCTGTGTTGGATCAAGGACACATCTAAAACTTGCAGGACACCGGCCCTTAAGGCCCAGAGTTGGAAACCTCTGCCCTAGCCGCTTACCCTAACCCTAACTAATCAAAATGAATACCTAACCCTAAGCCATAGCCTAAACCTAACCATAATCTAATTGTAACCCTGACACTAAATCCACATTTTAAGTCTCAAAAAGTCTTCAGTCTCGCAAGGACAGCCGCTTTTGTCCTCATAAGTGACTGTTGGTCCCCACAAGTATAGTAACATTCCAATTTTTGGTCCCCACAAAGATGTCTAAACAGGTACACACACACTCGCGCACACACTCTCACTCTTGGCTCATCGCTGCTGTGACTTCAGTGTATACAGTAACCCTTGAGTGTGCTTCCTAGTATGGGCACCCTCTCTTCTGGCCCAGTCTAACAGGTCTCAGCAGACACACACTCACTTCCACACGCTCACAGCATACTTCTATTCAGAGCTGAATGCAGTCTGATCTGCTGTTATTAAACGGAGAATTCAGCTCCAGAGTAGAACACCCTCCTCCAGGCCTGGACAAGGCCGTGCAGCAATCTACACAGTTAGCCCTTTCATTGGGACAAACCTCCTCAAAGCCACTATTGCCTTCATAACCTGCCAAGCCACCCAAGTGCAGAGGAGCAATTTAGGATTGTTTGTTTTTTGCCCTCTTACTAGACTACTGTGTTTTTGTAGGTCTTTTAAACAGGCTTGCCATCCAATGGCTACATTTGGATCTTGGAATACTTCATTTCTTTCCAGCTCTTTGGATGAACACACTGGTTAAATCATGCCTCGCCTCTGTGGCGGTGGTTGCTATGCGCAAAATAAGTCACTTTCATACACACCGTCAGACCTCTGCTCGTGTACTTGCGCACCTTTTGAGTACCTCTACCGCTATGCACACCCTTTCTGATGGAAGTTTTCACTGGCAACCCCACTAATGAGCCGGGACCTTTATGAGTTGTGGACAGATCCCAGCAGCCTGTCCTGCACTGATTTGAGGCAATGTAATGAGAATAATGAGCAACGAGGGCCGAGGCAGTCTGGCTCCTTTCCAAATGGGCCCCACTGCACCATGGGACACAGGACAGGCAGGCAGGGCACAAGGGGCCCTCATTACTAAGGCTTGTTACCCTACAGCGAGAGAGGGAGCAGGGAGGGAGAGCAGAGGGCAACGATGATGATGGATGAGGGAGCAGCAGGGTGTTTGTAGTGGACAGGTCTGAAAGGCAGGAGTGAGGCTTGTGGTTAGGAGGCTCTAGGTGTTGGCAGCGTGACCGTTTTTGTCAACAAGAGAGGCTGAGATGATCTCTACAGTGGGAATCTTTTAAACACTGCGCTTCTTTGGACTCATTGGAGTAAGCACATAAAACATCACATAAGACAACCAAACACTTCTTGTAGACTCAACTTAGTTTAAGTGTAGAAAATAAGGAGGTGCTTGAGATTTATGCTGATAATGCAACAAAATTAAGGGAAGCCTGAAATTAAACCTTGGGCTGGAACACTGTTTCTTAAAAATGTCTGCATGAGAAAACATGCACAGTTATAGTGTTATGATTATGTGCAGGCCTAGGCCAATTCATATATGTTTGGCTTGATAGTATCTGTTCCGCAAAAGCAGAGGCAGACCATTCATTCACTCTTTGCCTGAAATCTCTCCGAAACCAACCTTGAAATCGCCTCTGCCATTCTGAGCGGTAGGGGTTAGGACGGAGTCCAACTTAAACAACTTTACCATCTGACATGAGGGACGCAGAGCCAAGATGGCTAAAGATGGTATGGTGGTGAGAGAGAGGGAAAGGGTAGATGAAGAAGGGAGAGGGAGGGAGCGAGGGTGAGAAAGAAAGCACACTCCTGCAGTTTGTCTTGTATAAATCTGAGGCCGTTTTCCTTAGCAGGAGATTTCCACACAAGCTGAGCAAATTACCTTGATGAGTGGGAACAAAGAAGAGGTGTGCCACACTGTAACACTTAAAAACAGTGGCCAACGTGTAGGCATGGCGAGATGGCAAGGAGCCCCTCTGTCTAGACTGGCCTGACTAAAAGAAAGGCTCAGATTGTACCAGCCCACTCTGGAGAGCGCTAAGGACAGCTGCTGTGATTGCACAGGGGAGTCTTGTTTCCCCCTTCACAGAAAAATGAACATTTGTTTTGGTGCATTTTTCCCGCACATGCCACCGGGTGGCTCCCGGTTAGGCAACAGTCACCTAATGAGAGTGCATGACCCATTAAGGGGTGGAGTGGGTGAGGAAGGGGTTAAGCGTGGTGGAGAGTGGAAACACAAAGGGGGTACTGCAGGAGTTGATAGACTCCAGATGTGTCTTTCAGATAAACTGGAGGAACGGGTGTGTTTGTATTGCAAGCTTAGCCCAGTCATGGCTCTGGGAGTTTATTGAAACAGCGAGTAAACCCCCTCATAAGCCCATTACCAAATCATATGCTTTATATGCCAGTAACTCACTCTCACACACTCTTTCGGCAAACTCGATATGGTTTCAAGGGCATTTTCCTCAGGAGGAACTTGAGCTTTCTCTAGACCTTCTTCCCCCCCCCCCCCCCCCCCCCCCCCCCAGCTTCCTTTTCTGCTTTATTTTTGCATCTCCCTTCTCCGAGCCCACTCGGGCTCTTGCTGTTCCTCACCTTTTACACTCTCTGCATGCTGCAGTCCACCTACTGGCTGAAAATTCACTCGCGGACACGAGCCACTCTTTTCATTGACAACCTGAACAAAAGGCACTTGTCCCTGCTGATTTCTCAGCTGCAAATTGTTACAACTATATTTTTACTTAACTTTCTAATAAAGACTGAATGACCCAGATGAAATGAAAATAAAATGTTCTTAGCATTTTTTTTCACTGTATGTTCAAATCTATCTGATCTGATCTGACTTTTATTGTTTTTGATTATTTGCATTCTGGTAGGTCTCGTGAAAATCTGCCAAAAATGGGCACGGCACTCTTCTCTATGCCGCTCCTAAAGCCAGACCTGGAGTCAATCACGATCCGTGGTTTCAGAGTTTTCCTTGGCAGAATAATCTTCATCTCTTCTTGCTGCAGATTATAGGAACATATAACCAAGCTAGGAAATTTTACACTTCAAATAAAAGTGTGTTGCTATTTCTGCACATCCCACTAACAACAGTGCAGTTGGACCCACGGTTTATGTTATGGTCAGTCATGGGCAGAGCTGCGGGCCTCGTGTTTTTGAACCATAGTACGGTCCTGATGCTTGTTGTCCGAAATTGCAAGGAAATATTTTAAACATGTGTCCTGCAGCAGCGCTACTGACAGAAAATCATAGAAAATGTGTATTATGTGTGTAAGGTTTCTTGGCTGTGCTAGAATAAATGCTTTCCAGATGGCAAATAGCTGATCAGGTATATCCAATCTGAGAGGAACCAGAAAAAAATTAAATAAATAATCTAGGGACGGGGCAGCAAAGCAGGAAATTAGTAGAAAAACAAGAGCTCAGCAGATCCTGGTTTCCTGTTTTAGGGGGAAAGCAAGAGCACGTTGGGGTCGGTAGTTACAGAGCCCCATTGTGAGCAAGTGTGTTGTGGAGTAGGGGGGTGGGGTGTACAGGGACCATACGCAGGGCCGTATTTTTCTTCTTATTACTGAATCCTTTAACCCACCTGCCCCTCCCGACAAAGGAAAACTACCTAGTTAAAAAAAAAGAGAGAGAGAGAGAAAGGAAACTGTAAAAATAAACGAGCAAAGGCCTCTGCTAGACCCGCCAACCAGACAGGAAATGACACGCGGCACAAAAATGGTCTCCGCTGACCTCTTTCAGGAACCAAGGTGGCAGTTAACACCCCCTCGCTTTTTTTCCATCATACCTTCAGACATGTTTGTTTCTGTCTTTTTTCCTTTATTGAGTCGTATACAGAGAAAACTGCAATTAAAGTATAGAAATCACGCCGCAACCCACTGACTTTCCATTAAAAAAAAACTTTAAAAAAAAACTCCAGCAACAGGAAATTCTTAATTCCAGTCTGGTGATAATGAGTGGCCATTCCCCCGGCTTCCGTCATTTTCCCAGCTCCCTCCAGGGCTGGAGCCTAAACAATGTCAGCACTCCAGTTGCTGCTGCTGTGCTCCTGATAATGGAGCACTCCATGTCTGGAGCGCTTTACAGACCATGTCTTCATTATTACCCTCTCGCTGCCCTACAAGCACGTCGCTCCTCTCCAGTCTGCATGGGGCCCAGGCGCTCATCCCCTGTATCCAACAGAGCAATGACTCTTCAGAATGGCAGAGGACCAGTCCCATTGATCAGGAGGAGTTTTGGGGGGGGGGCATTCTTAATGGCTGCCTCTGGTGTTAGGCCCAGCGGCGGCAGACAATGGCCCCTTTTGGATTTGGGAGCGAGCTTGAGTTTGTCACCGTCTAATCATACGCGCCACATGTAGCGTAGGGGATGAAGCACTGCACTCAGAAGGTTACAAAGCATAACTCAAAAAGAAAGGTCGTAGTGACTGTAACAATGTGTCGCCATCAATCAGCTCATCGAGCTTTTGGAAGAAATAGATGCTGCTCCTGAGGAGGATGTTGAAAAACTAAAATAATAGCTACAATTTAAACTTTAGACGTTAAAATTGTTGATATTTTCATGGTCTGCAAGCATGAGGCTTTGAAGCATTCATTGTCTCTGCTGTTATCCTCTTCCTTGGTGACAGCTGTTTTCATCAGTGTCGAGGTCACTGAGCTGTGAAGCTGCTGTAAGATGGGGCGCTGGCTACTCCAGAGGGCACGCACACAAGTCATCGCCTGAGTGTGAAGCCTGCTACTCTATTTTCAATCTACTGTACTGAAGGTTTTAAATAGCGCTGGAAACAAATCGGACACTGTGAGCCAGTGGTAAGAGGCGGCTCCAGACATTCAGCTGGGATTGTGCCGGCGAAGTGCTTGGACAGTGCTTCAGTTCCTGTTTTCCTTCACGTTTACCAGCCTGGTGATAAGAGAAGGGATCAGAGGCAGCGGTGTGTTAATAATCAGGTCAGAGCCTTGAGCCAGACAGGAAATGCACATTGGCTTGATGCAGTTGGGATAAGATTCCTCTTGAGAAACATGAAATCCACATTGGCACAGTCACTATATAGTTCTGGCTTCATTCATTCGCTTGAATGATACATTTTGCTCCTGTGTTTAAGATTTAAGACTTCCAAACCAGCAAATCAGAGAAAATAAAAGTACTGACTTGATAAAGGAGAACTAAATTATTTTCACAAGGGTCAATTTCATAACTTTCCCACATATAGCATCTGTGTTCGAATCGAAATTTAACTACCTATCAAAAACAGCACCCAAATATTTACATATCAGTGCACTGCAGCGACCGGCTCACCTTTAATAGCACATGTTGCAGGGACAGAAGGAAGTGGCCTCCTCCAAAAATCAACAAACGCTTCTTTGGTTTGGTTTGGTATCCAGGCACAAATTTGAACTCAGTCTAATGTCCTGTGAGAACAGCACGGCTAACATGTTTGTGTACTTGTGTAAGTCTATTTGGATTTATGTCATGTTTGTGTCATTCTAGTATCATCTGTTGATTTTTGATTTTTTTTAGGTGTTTTTTTCCACCAGACAATATAACAGAAGATAACACACCAGAAGAAATGAGTTAATTTAGTTGTTCTGTGCAGTACATTACATTTATTAAGAAGCTAATTAAAATTAGCCATTATATTTTTCTCGAGATCTTTAGTTTGCTGATCTGAGGAGATTTAAGCAGGAGATTTTTACAATATAAAGGAAAAGAAATAATGCACTGTCTTAATAATAAATGTGTTGTGTAGATCATATGAGCAGTGTTATAGTAAACATTACCTCCATCTGCAAGAAGGAGGTGACAAAAACAAGCATTTAAAGACAAGCCTTGAAACTGACACTTCTATCTAGCAACTGAATCCCAGCTTACAGCGACTCTGTGGCACTTTTGTGTTAGCATTTTAATCCAGCTGTAAGAGCACGTTTGGTAACACAGCAAAGTGTGTGGCTGTGCGCACGTGGAGCATGTGTGTGTCAAAGGGACAGACAGGGAGGGAGCGAGACAGATCTCAGGGAGAGGAAGTAGTGGGCAGTGCCGCGTCTTTCATCGCTGCACTAATGAGCCCCGTGACACACAGACTGGAAACAGCAGTATTGTTCTTCCCCTGCCTGGGTCAACAAATTCTATAAAGCTAATGTCCCCCAGAAACACATGTATATTCAGAGGGAGACGCAGTACCACAAAGATTGCTATTTTATATTGTGACAGACTCACAATATAGTCCGGAGACACACACAAACACACACACAGATACTGAAAAGTGTAGCTGTTCTCTGTCAAACACCCAGATTGCTCTTTGATTTGATTGGTGATATGCTTTTTTTTACTGCTTATTTAGAATCACAGAGGTGGAAATATCTCCGATTTTTAAAAAGCTGTGAAATTGTTGCAAATGTTCTGACTGACAAGCTGGCACAAACTCAAAGATCTGAACCGAGCAAACTTTAGCCTGTTGGTCTGGGGCCAGTTTTTTTTTTTTTTTGCTCCATCGTTTCAACCAGTCTCCTGTTTCGAATCTAAATATGAGTGATGGCTTAGAAGGACCAATAGCAAAACCCCCTGATCTTTTTGAGCATGTCTCAGCCACACCGCAGTGTAATTTCTTTGCTCGAAGCATTTTCTACAACAATTTTCCCGCCGTAGCTTACCCAGAAAAGTTCATCTCTTGGAAAGCAGACAAAACAGTGGTTAAGAGACGCCTGAGGTGATGTGAAGCAGCGTGGTTGACAACCGCCGTGGAAGATAATGTTTTGTGGAAAACAAAAAGGACCAAAAGGTCCTCTGAGGTCTAACATAACATCGAAGTCTTTGTTAAAAAGAGAAATCGAGAAAAACGCAGCTGCTGCACTGATGCTCCTGTAAGGAAATCTGACTCTGCGACTGCTCTGATGAGAGCAGAACTATTTCATGCTATAGGAACGTGGATAACATGTGCTGTTCATAACCATCCGTCTCCCGACCTCATTTAGCCTTGCTATTCTCACCTGGCCAAAAAAAAGGTTCAAAATCTAATCTACAGCAGCTGATGTAGATGGGAGTATCTAGCTAAAATCTTTAAGACTGGAGTGTGGGTGTAGAAGTGGAACAGGGTGGAGAAGTGCAGCGGATAGTATGAAATTAAATCTTCAAAGAAAATTATTATTTATGGTTTGAATTGGGTAAAGCTTATTGCGGGAAGGACAGTTTTGGAAAAAAAAGAATAAATAAATAAATAAATAACAGAACTTAGTGTTAATAGTTTCAGATTCCACAAGTGTTTTATGTGGTTGAATATCTCGCTAGTCTCAAGCCCAGGAGGCAGTTCGGATAATATTTCCTATTTGTTTGCACAAATATCCTGCTGTGGCTCTCTGGACGAGCCAGGTTTAGGATGTGTGTCCCTGCTCCCATTCATTTAAACCTAACAGCGTCTTCTTTCAATGGTAAATGGTGATACCATGCTTGTGACTATTACTACACAAAATCCCTTAAAATGCTGCTGTTATTTTTAAACTTTCTTCTCTGAAAGGGTTAATTAATCAAGCTAGAGCCTTACAACTTTGTGCCCCTTGAGGACTCATTTTATTACAATGACATACCGGGTTAGCTGCTTCCCTTGATCCAAGTTTATGCTAAGCTCAGTGAATTAGCTCCAGCTACATACTGATTACAAATATATGATTGCAGTACCAATCTAAACATTGCAACTCTCAGTGAGAATACAAAAATGAAAGTTTGCAGTCCTCTTGTTAATGTGTCAGTATAGTCCTTGCGTGCACCTAACATTTTCTCTTTCCCCCAGGGACCTCAAGCACAACTTAATCAGCACCATCATGCCTGGAGCCTTCCAAAGCCTCTCTGAGCTTCGGAAACTGTAAGTAGATATTAAGATGACCCACATTTCACTCGGGTTCACAACTCAATAAACACAGAGAGTTTAATCCTAAGGTTTAGCATAAGATGGACGGAGGTTAGTTTGTTGCCCAGATTGGCAGTAGTCAGGAGAAAACCCACATATATATTTTTTTGGAAGCTCACAGATGTCATATGTCATATCAGGTTCATGGTGTTATTGTCACCATAAAAGCTTCCTTTCCTAAATGTTTCTGCAGAGGGGACACTGGGATGTCATCTGTGAGCCCCGCTTCAAACCTCAGGGCTCCTCACACGCAATTGAATGTGACAAGGCGGCTGTTTGAGGCCGCTTGCTGCTCACTCATTGTGTTTTTGGACACCGAGGTCTGGTTGCAGCGTGGGTCCAAAGAGGCTCCTCGGCGCAGCGCCGCATGACTCCCTTTCCCTCCTCCCCCTTCTTGTGTTTTCCCTGCAAGGTCTGGGGCTTCTCAAAACAAACAGATAGAGATAAACACATGCTCTGGACAGCTCTCTGCTGGGTAGTGTCAGAGGTACAACAGAGCAGATCCCTCTCTGACTGCAGATATACATCACACTCAGAGGTGGACAGCAGAACTGGGGCCCTGCTTTTACCCCAATGATGATAAACTCGTACTTGGGTCCCTTTGTGTCCTGATAAGGAGAAGTAGCCAGAACTGTTGGAACCCTTCTTTAACTTCCCAAATATTAAAATATATAATGTTCTGACTACAGTTGAATACAGCTACTTAATTTTTAAAGACATGAAAGGAGATCCTATACAAGTTATTGCATATGTTTCTTAGACAAATGACATTTCACATCAGTAAAGCAATGCGGCCACTGAAAGAGTCAAGACACCACAATCTGGTGCTGAGTGATTGAGAAAAGGCCTCTTAATTTGAAAATAACTGACCACATTCTTTTGTCTTTTACACTTTTAGTGACCTTTCCAACAACCGCATTGGCTGCCTGACTGCAGACATGTTCCAGGGGCTGACCAATCTTACTAAACTGTAAGAGGCAGATGAATTGATTCGATTAAAAAAAGTCCTCTATGAGTTACAGCAAAGCTATGAAGTTACACTGTTCATATCTAATTTGTGTTCTGTTAGGAACCTCTCTGGCAACATCATATCAACCATGAATCCAGGGGTGTTTGAAGAGTTGCCGTCCCTCAAGCTAGTGTGAGTATTAAACTCTGTCGGCCTTTCGTTCCCCCGAGGTTACCCTCACGGCATACCAGTCCATAGTTTAACAAAATATTTTTGGACATCCTAGACAAAGATAACATTTATTTTCAATTAATATTTATTTTCCCGTGTGTATGCCAACCGTGTTTCACAGTGAAGCCTGTGTCAAAGCTCAAATAATCAAAGAGGATTTATTTGACATGTATTTATTTTAATTTGGATATTTTTGTCTATACTGTGCATGCTTTTTTTTTAAAAAAAACTGAAAGCATATCATTTATGCTACCGTAAAGAAACATTGAAGTTTATCTACAAACATTTCAAAACTGAACCACAGACTGTATATAAAAGATGGACATGGGCATGAGATATTTGTGAAGTGGCTGTTTTTAACCCGTGTGTTTGTTATTTTGTCATCTTGTGTTTGTGGAGTCAAAATGGACCATATTAGGAGAAGAGAGTGAACTTGCTAGCTTAGCAAGCAAAGTGCAAAACACAGATATGGATACGTGCTAATTAGTGCTAACATTCAAATTAAATAGTATTAGAATAATGTTAGAATTTAACTCATCAAAATTGGAGCACAAAGTTCTTTGATGGTCTGTTAGTACTATTTACAATACATTGGTTCTCTCTTCAGGAACTTCAACTCAGACTACCTAACATGTGACTGCGAGCTGCAATGGGTCCCGAACTTCTTTCGCGGCAGTCCAGCACGGCTAGGGGAAGAAACCCTGTGTGCCTACCCCATGAGCCTGAGGGGAAAGCCCCTGCGTGGACTAAGGGAAGGCCATCTGAGCTGTGGTAAGAGCCTGGCAGCAGTGAGCCATATGAATGAGGCGGTTCACCACTTTATTTCAGAGAATGTTGCACTGTGAATGATAGCAACAGTTCACTCATTATGAAGTTCAAGCTCATCTCAGCTATTTCAAGGATTAACCGACCAAAAAAGGGTTGAACAAAATCAATCCCCGCTGCTCTGCGGGGGACATATTTCCAAAAGGCTCAGTGAGTTGTGTTGACAGCTAATCCTGTGGGTTGAATTTACCAATTGCTGCAGTCTGCATCCAGTCTGCTCTAGAACGGCAGACTCATAATAGCTTCTGTGGAAAAATGTAGCTGAGGCTTGGTAATGAGAGAGCAGCACAAGCAGTTCCGAGCGATGTGTAACCTTCACATCTGCATCTTTTCCCACCGTGTTGCTCAGATGGTCCTCTGGAGCTGCACACCATGTCACTGCTGCCGTCTCAGCGTCAGGTGGTCTTCAAAGGCGATCGGCTGCCCTTCCACTGCGCTGCTGCCTTGGTGGACAAGATGACCACTTTACACTGGCGTCACAATGGTCAGCCGGTGACCACTGATCCAGAAATGGGTGTCCAGCTGGAGAGCAGTGTCGTGCATGACTGCACCTTTATCACCAGGTGTGGTAAATAGAGCAACGCAGACAGAGTAGTAGTAGATCAGATGAGTTGTTTTCGTTTTAGTGCAAAGACAGTCCTGTGTAAAAAAAAGAAAAAGGGAGAGGCTTTATTAGTTACAATACTATGTGTTAACGATGTGTTATAATGAGCTGTCGCTATCATCTTTATCCAGTGAGCTTATTCTATACGATGTGCATGTGGAGGCCAGTGGAGAGTGGGAGTGTGTGGTTTCTACTGGGAGGGGCAACAAGTCTCTCACCGTTGAGATAGTGGTACTGGAGAACAGTGCCTCCTTCTGTCCAGAAGATAAAGTTGTCAACAACCGTGGGGAGTTCAGGTCAGTTAAAGCTTTAAATATATCCTGTATATTATAATATGGAACATACGATATTAAAAAAAAGATTCAGCGTTGCCATTATTTTCTGGCATTTATCCACAGGTGGCCAAGAACTCTGGCAGGAATTACCTCCCACCAGTACTGCCTGCAGCTGCGTTACCCTTCCCTTTCTGTTGAGGGGGGCATGGAGCAGAAAAAAGCCTCTCGCTATTGTGACCGTACTGGAAAATGGGAGGATGGCGACTACTCAAACTGTCACTACACCAACGGCATCACACGTGTCTTGCATACCTTCATCCTGGTCAGTCGCAGCGCTGTCACCGCCGTAGTATGTTGGTTCAATAAACATTCGCAGCATGACGTGACTCCTTATGTCCTCACCATATTTCCGCTCTTGCTTTTCAGAGGCCCATCAATGCATCCAATGTTGTCACAGTGGCACATCAAGTTCGCACATACACCCTGGAGGCTGCTGGTTTTACTGACTCGGTCGATGTACTGTACATGGCGCAAATTATGGAGAAGTTTATGGAATATGTGACACAGATAAAAGAGGTGAGGGCACTTTAAGTAAATGTAGTAATATATTCTCTAGAGTTCCTTATTAAATCTCCTTTTAAATTTCCCTGTGCTCCAGTTGTTGGCGGTGATGGTGGAGATGGGCAGTAACCTGATGCAGGTGGATGAACAGATTCTCGCTCTGGCCCAGAGAGAGAAGAGAGCCTGTAGTTCTATAGTCAACTCCCTTGAGACATTGGCTTGGTCTCAGCTACACAGTAATGCTAAAGAATTTTCCATGGTGGGAACTATTAACTGTTTTTTATATATTTATCATGTGACTTTCAACAGAGCATGCTTGCTGTGAAACCTGTGAAATCTTTCTATAGTTCATTCATGCAGTAGGAAATGCATGTGTGTGTGATTTAGAAGAGCGGTGCATGTCTTTAATCATATTTCTGTGTGAAATTGTCTGTGTAATGCAACAAAACCCATAGTAATGTTTAAATGAAAGTGTCAGGGTGTTTACCTTGCCTGGGTGACTTCATGTTTACAGATGTCTAAGAACATTGTGATGGAAGCCCATCTAATTCAACCTTCCCACTTCACTGGGATAACTTGTACTGCGCATCAGCAGCGTGAGGTGTCAGTGGGCAACCTGGGAATGGAAACGTCAGAGTCTGGCCATGAACAGCAGCTTCGCGTCCACTGTAGCACTGGTGCCCATAACACCTCTCTCAACAATTTTTTCCTAAAGGTGAGGCTTATGTATGCCTTCTTGCATCCGCCTGTTCTGTCTACTTCATTAATAACCACATCATATAGACACGGACAGTTTAGGTTTAATGAAGGATTTTGATACAATCAACATTTGCAGTTTGGCTTCTTGTGTGACTTACACCTTTTTTAATTCTCCAGAATTCTGTAGCCTTGGCCTCGGTGACTCTTCCAGCTAATCTGTTTGCTTCGGATGCTGCAGCAGACTGTAAACTGCAGTTTGTAGCCTTTCGAACAGGCAGCTTTTTTCCTTTGACTGGGAACTCGAGCACCACTACTGAACACTCCCGCAGACGCACTGTCAACAGCCCTGTAGTCTTTGTAGGCCTAGGTAAGGAAACCTTTAGTATATTAAAGAGACTCCTTTTATTTATTTATTTATTTATTTATGCATATTTAAAGTTAATGTTTTAAAGTTAAAATCATGGGTGTTTGGATGCTCTGTATGCTTAGGCATCATAATAAAACACATTAGTGTAATTCTTCTGCTCTGTGACAGCTACAAACATCATAATTATGCTTCAGGATGAACAAAGAACGAACCACTTTGCGCTTATTTGAATTAATTAAATATGAAAAATCCCTTGCAGTCAAATGGGACAGTTGCTTTCTTCACCAAACGTAACCCGGGTATAATTTTTACAGATCCGATACTGTGTGAAACTCAGTATAATGAAAGGCTACTTTGTCTGAACCACTGCACCAGAAAAACCTTGAGACTGTTCTTTGTTCGTTGCTTGTTTTTGCCTTGGCAGGTTTTTCTCTCTCTTTGCCAAGAGTCATTTTGCAAATTGTAGCGACCAATCATGAAATATAAACAAAGCCTTCAATCCATTTTTTTGCACTTATACCCCAGTTTATGTAATTGTTTTTACAAAAACAACCAGGTGGAAAGTAGAATGCATTGGGTATTCTATTCAGTAAACAGTAGGTTTTTAGTTATTTATTAATTTCATTCTGTGACAGATGGTTGCAGCATGCAGAACAATTCAGACCCCATCTGGGTGTCACTCCGCCACTTGTCTCCTGGTACCGATGCCGTGGCAGCCCATTGGAGCCTTAAGGGACCGGAGAAGCAGGGAAGCTGGAGTCAGGAGGGCTGCCAGTTGGTCCGCAGTGACAGCAACACCTCCACCATGCGCTGCTCTCTGCTTAGCAACTATGCCGTTCTGCAGGTAGGCTCAAAAATGTAATGATTCATCCAAGATCACCGTGGCTAAATGAGAGTTAACTTGACTTCTGTGGTTTCTAGGAGGTACCTGACTTCCCTAGCTCCCCACTGACTGTGAGGGTGCTCCATCCAGTGGTCTATGCCTGCACTGCAGTTCTGCTCCTTTGCCTCTTTACTATCATCATTACACACATACTGCACCACAGGTACTGTAGTGTATTTGCAATTTCTCGCTACTATTTATTTATTTTTTGCTTCATTATCTAATTAGCTTACTCTTCTCCCATAGTTCAATATGCATATCAAGAAAAAGTTGGCACACATTGCTGAATACCTGCTTCCACATTGCAATGACAACAGCGATATACGCAGGCGGCATAAGCTTAACAAGCTATCCAGTCGTTTGCCAAGCAGTAAGTTTTGAATTTCAAGTATTGCATTTTTTTAGAGGAATTTAAGATTGATGTCTGATCTGACAACATTACATGACAGGTTGGCATTGCCTTGCATTACTCCTCGCTGTCAACCCTGCTGTGGATTGGAGTCAGCGCCAGGGTGATTTACAAAGAGGCTGTGTGGAGAATGCCCCGGCAACCAGATGGAGAATCTCCTGTTCCGCCTACGCAACGACCTATGCTCAGGTCAGTGAACAAGATTCAACTCACCTTCGCCCACTTCCTTTACTGTGAGATTATTGTTTGTTGTCAATAAGGTTTATATTTTGGGCAGATGCTGTAATTCTTGTGTGTGACCACCCAAAGTGTGCACGATCAAAGGTGGTTATTGTGCCCAATGGCTAAGGGGAGGGGGAGGGGGGAAAGGGGCATGAGACCACCATAAGAGAATGAGTGGGAGTTGTCATGAATCTGAGCATATCTATCATATCCAGTATTCCCGATTTTCTTCTCTTCCTGCTTTTCTGTTCCTGTGATCTAGAGGTTGTGCTCATACTACACTGTGCCTCTGACCTCCAGCCACCATTTGTTGCCTATTCAGCCACATTAGATGAGAACATAGATTCTGGTGTCTGTGCTGACCCATGTAACACTGTGCCTACTAAGACAGCCAAAGATCATAAAGCCCTGCACATGATAGAGAGCCAGGAATACATTAAAACACCAAAAGGAAAAGAAAAAAGATCATGGCAGCCGAAGGTCAAACATGCACAAGAATCGCTTTTTATCGCATGAGTTTGATATGTGTCTCTCTGTTATTCAAGGTTCTATTTGATAGCTGATGGTGTTCCTCTCATCATTTGTGGGATCACAGCAGCTGTCAATGTTAACGACTATGGAGACAACAGCCCTTAGTAAGTGCCTCTCTTTTTATCCTTGAGCCATTTGGCCCTTGACTTTGTGTTGTTTGGATTGCTGCTGAAGCGAATGACACACAAAGATGTCCTTGTTTTGTGCTGACTCTCCTGCAATCTTTTCTGCCTCTTGCAGCTGCTGGCTGGTCCGGCGCTCCAGCCTGGGGTCTTTCTTTGTCCCCGCTGGCCTGGTGGTGTTGGTGACCTGGATCTATTTCCTGTGCACTGTTTTTCGCTTGAGGCGCCGTGGGGCCAAAGAATGCACAGGAACCACTCTGTCTTCTCCTGTGACCGAGAGCCATCCTGCGCTCGCAGGAAGTACCAGCCTGCTCTCCACAGACTCAGTGACTGGACCTGTACACCCTGTTATGTCTCCAGAGGATCAGTATTCGCTCAAGACACAGTTCTCTGTGCTGGTGGCCACCCACTTCCTGTTTGTGGCTCTGTGGTGTTGTGCAGCCATGGCAGTGTGGCTTACAGGTCACACTAGCTTGTTGTTTAGCTGTCTCTATGGGATAGTCGCAACAGTTTTGGGGGGTTTTCTGGTGGTGCACCACTGCTTCCGGCGGCAAGATGTCCAGACCTCTTGGCTGGCTTGTTGCCCAGGCTATCAACGCCCTCATCCCATGTCTACCTACACCCATACCTGCACTACTGGGAGTGGGGTCCAGACCTCTGAACAGGGATCCCAGCTTTTTATCAACTGCCATCCACCTGGTGACTCTCATAATTCCTCATCAGCTAGGTCGTCATCCACACCAAGTGGGATCAGCAGCGTGGGCCCAGGGCCTTGCAAGCTCACCAACCTGCTGCAGGCGACACAAGACAATTCAAACGGCACTTCACGTGCTCCTACGGGCAACAACACTAGCACCAGTACTGACAACATCACCAAGCCTACAAACAATGTTCTGCCCACCATTAACTCTGCAGCCCCAGGACAGCCCCAGAGAAGGAAAGCGAGCAGCAGAACTAAACAAGGCAGTAGTCAATACTATCATCGGGGCGAGGGCAGAGGTCACTATCGTCTCAAAGCTCTAAGGGCTGCTGGAGGTGGGGGCAGTCTTGGAGCTTTAGGGCCCATAGGTTTAGACCACCTCAGTTCATCGCATGCTGTTTACAAACAAGCCACAAGTGAGAATGGCAGCATTCACCACAGTCTGTCAGAGAACCAGGCCAGCGTGCTGACAAACGGGAAGCGAGTGGGAGAATCAGTAGCTACGAGCCCCTCGGAGGGAAGCGATGGAGGCAGCAGCGGGAGTCGCAAACCATTCCCCCTGCTGCCATCGATGGCCAGCCGAGTGGCCATGCAAAACGCTCAGAGGCGATGTGCCAGCAGAGACAATTTAAAAGTCGCAGCTTCTGCGGAAACAAAGCGCTGCTCCTACCCTCTGAACGGCGACACCGCCACTGTGCCGGGGGCCGCTGGCCAAAATGGCAACCTGAAAAACTCTGTGCTGGAACTAGAGCAGGACATGAGTGGCACAGACCAATCACAGAGCTCTGTTGGAATGAAGAGTGGTTTGTGGAAAAGTGAAACCACGGTGTAAATTATGCTTACATGTGAACAACTATGCATGTCCTTAATGAACTCTTGAATGACTGGGTTATGTTTCAACGGTCTCTTAATAATTATCTAATTTAAGATATAATATCATGAAGGCATCCAGGACCCTAAACTGGTACTTTTGCCTCAGTAGCGTTGAGAGAGTTTGCTGTGAAATGATTTAAAAAATAAAAAAATACTAAGGCAGGTGTTTTTATTGTCATTTTCAAAAATAAGATACACATTTATCTTATAAAAAAAATGTACAAGTCATTTCTAAAATTGGCATATGATGTTGATTTTAGATGTCTAATGAAAGCTTTAATATTTTAATTGTGATTTTTCTATGCATATCAACTATAGCATGAAATGGTTTATGAGATGGGCCATTTCCAAAGTCAAGCTATATGCATTTAATCCGTGGAAAAACTTTCACCCTTATGTGCGCTTCGAATAACTGGTTGTGTTACTCATGTATGCACTTCTATGTTGTCTGCAAGTTTATGCTTCAGTGTGTGTGTGCGTGTGTGTGTGTGTGTGGTTGTGTGTGTGCGCGCTCACTCAACAGAAGAGGATTTGCGTGAGTGTGGCTGTACAGAATCTCAGAGTGAAATAAAAAGGCTATGCGAAACTTTTAAATATAAAAAAATGTTTCCTTTTCATTTCTATGTACTCCTATCAGCACTGCTGGAGCTTCTCTTGTGTGATAAATTCACAATATACCCACTCAGACCTTGTCTGATCTAATACCTGAATGACTGCCCCCTCCTGGATAGCAGAGGAACCTGGATTGAGATTTCCTTTAAGCTGTATTTAGCAGGTTTTTGATTGTGGAGGTCGAGCTGTTTGTAATTTAGGGGCCACCGTAGTATTGCCTTGAGTTGACTCACAAATCCAAAGCCATACTTCTGTTTTATGAGCTTTTTAATGCACTTGCAATTCAGGAAATTACATTAACAGGAAATAGTATTTCTGCTACGCACCTCATTGCCACGTTTCTCCATTGTTCTCTGGGCACCACACCCTGTGTTGTTACACTTGTTGCTGTGTCATAATATGCTCTTTCTTTGTCATATTTTATTATATAGGAGTGGTATGATTTTGTTGATTGAAAGATAGACTTGTCTGGTTCATTTAATATCATGGGCGATAGGTATACATATAATCTTAATGTTGCCTCTCTATCAGTAACTATGCTTTTGTTAACAATTTCCAATTTGCAAGTTGCATGCAAGACAATGTCTTTATTTAAAAGGAAAAATAATCAGGGCACTAAAATATTCTGTTTAATTTCTGATGTATTTTTCTTTGTGCCAAAGAAAAACCTTTATGTTGCTGAAGAATGGAGCCACAGCTGCTTGTTGCTTGATTTCAATAATTCAGATCTTTAATTATTTATAACTGAATGTTGCATTTTGTAAATAACCCAATCGTCTTCATTTACTGAAATATCCAGTGGAGTGTACTCTATTTTGCAATTACACAAGCCTACAAAAACCCAGTATTATTGTGGTCATATGAAATATTGTGTTCTTAATATGATGTTCATTTCATTAAAGGGACATTGCCTGAAAATAATTTGCAATGGCTTAAACTTTGTTGAAAAGGGCCTGGTAGATAAATGAATTCATAGTTACTGTATGATAGGATTTTAGATGCCCTTAGATTTATGTTGCTGTGACGTAATTTCATAAGTCTTACCTGTAACACACTGTTCCCTGTGCTCCCGCAGGCAAAGAACAATGTAAAAAACAAAGTAAGACAAAAGTACATTACATTACTGGTAGTTTTTAAATTAATGACGTAAAAACACAATATTTTTTGTAATTATTTTTTGCTTAATAATAATAGTAATTTAATTAAATTATTAAAAAACATTCGTTTTAGACTTAACAAATAAAAAAAACATTTGTAAAAATGTGTTGTAAAAATGTTTTTACGTTTTTAAAAATGGCCATTTTCTGTCCCTTACAAGCACGCAATTACCAGCACTGGACTCAGTTCGGTGGTAACTGCTGACCTCTTTCAGTCTTGCATTGCGTTTCCCAGGCTAAACTGATTCCTGGTCAGTGCTTTTCAGCCACGGTTAACGGTCTGTGAGTTATTAAAGCCCTCCTCCTCTGCGATCCAATCGCTAACTCACTTTTTACAAACGACTGAAGAATTGGCCAATCAGAGAGCGATATGTAGAGTATGGGCGGGAACTCCTTACATCAGGGAAGTAAACTATTCAACTTGGCGGAAAGAACTGTGTTTATAAAAGCCTCTTGAAGGATTTAGTTGCGCTACAGTGCCCTGGTTGGGTTACCTAGGCTAATATTACCATGCAAATGTAATGTAAATGTAAAGTAAGTGTGAACTGAACTCAAATGTTATCAGAGGCTGAGGCACAGCCTTCCAAAGAGGAGGGAGAAGTATTACGACATCATACTGAGCTTCCCGAACTGACGTCAAGCTAGGTAACCCACACCTAGAACCGCAGAGGACGCCGAAGGTGAACAACAGAGTTCAAGAAAAGGTTAACCAGTCTTCCGTTTTATTGAGGTATTTTTCGAGACAGTTCTGAATAACTTTTAGGAAGGCTTGACGGACTTTAGCGATGTCTCTGGCCGACCAGAGCCAGCAGTCGTATCCTACGAGTGTCCAGGTAACGGTGCACCAGGCTCGGAACCTGCGTACCAAGGGAAAGAATGGCACCAACGACTCCTACGCCATCATCCAAGTGGCCAAAGACAAGTTTTCTACCTCCGTGGCTGAGAAGTCTGTCGATCCGGTGTGGAAAGAAGAGGCTTCGTTCGACCTGCCGCTCTTCCACCCGGGAAACGCTGAGCGCTGTATGCTATATATCATAGTAATGCACCGTGCCCAAGTAGGGCTGGACAAGTTCCTGGGCCAAACTGTGATAAACCTGCTGCAGCTTTATGACAATAAGGCTCGCAAAAAGACAGAGTAAGTGTCAGCTAAGCAGTTTTGGGAGGGGTTTGGGGTCTCACAGATTCCCCCCATTAGTTCTGACTAAGTATGTTTAAGTCTTCTTTTACATTTATAATGAGTCTGGGTTTTAGTGCAGCAGCAGCCTTAGAGCACTGCACAATGAAAAATGACTATCCAAATAACTTTCGTTTCAGAGCTTCATATAGAAGAGAAGAGAATAGGGCCCTTTATTGTCATTGTACATGTACAATGAAATTCTAGGTGCTCCACACAAACCGTGCCGGAATAAACTATAAATAGTCGACAGTAGGAATAAATGGGACACAGGAGAAATGTATATACAAAACAAGAGAGAAGTATACAAAAATAAGAGAAAGGCACACAGTGGAGAGCAAACTAGTTGCAAATGTAATGTAGTCTAGACCATAAGGCTAGGTTAAATGCATCGTTTCTAGGAAGAGGTAAGTAAGCTGATATCGAGTTTGTTTCCACACAGTTCTCTAGCTGGTATCTATATTCTGCTAAAAAAAAAACGTTTCCCACTGAAGGGAACAGACTTTGAAGAAGCAGTAATCTTAATAAATGTTACAGCCAAAGTGCCACCAGTTTTACTGTGACTGGCTTATCATGTGTCACAGTGTAATTCCAGGGCTGTATATTAACTTTCAGAATCACTGGGTAGTTGGATTAGATTTTTACCTCTCAGCTGCAGACTTGAACTTTGCTTCAGCTATTCTGAGGAGGTATTAGCATACCTATTGGGCTTTATAAGTGCCTGTCTGATGATCTAGTTTACCAGCATTTGCTTTTCCCAAAGTAAGTCTAACAATTTACCTACCATTTACCACCAGATTAGCTTTTTATTCAATTAAAAGGAATTCCAGAAGAATTTATGTCAATGTTTGTTATAAAGCGGCAGCACGGCTTATAGTCACTGAGAATTACATTATGTGAAATACTCTGGAGCATCTTTTGACTTTGTATGTGTCCACTGTGAAACACAGCAGTGAATAATGTCATAGTCATTGAGTTTATTGGTTTACTGACTTTGCAATTGCAGGGCTTATCTAGACAAGTTGAGTTTCTAGACACCCACTTGAATAATTCAGTGTTCTGATGTCATATATTTCTTTTGGTTTGCTGTTAAAGATAAACATGAACGTGGGTGGAGCCTCTGTCCTCTTCCTCTTCCTTTTTTCTTTTGTGTTTGTGTTTTAAAACTATCCACTGACTTGCTTGGAAAATGGTCTGAGATCATTCTTTCCTTTGCTTGTCTGTCGTCATTGGTCCAACCCTGCATGCTTGTGGGTTCACTTTTACTTCACAAATTATTTTAAGACAATGACAATCACTAATGCTTGATGGTGGAGGCATGCCTTAAAATCACTTAGCTTTTGTTAATCCTGAGAATTCCTCAAGACTAGCTTAAAATATGTCTGTTCACACCCAGACGCATTACATGAATGGCGCTGACATGGGTGTAACGTGGGTGTAACGTGAATCCAAACAGAGCTTTGCTTTAGAATTGTCAAATTGGGTTGGACACCCTCTTATGTAAAAGAAATGTTAAAAATAAAGGTGGTTTATTTTAGGCTACACTGGTAAAACTTTCCCAGTAACTTTGAAGTGACCTTTGGTAATGAATGAGTGAGGTAGCGCTTGCTACTTCTTAGTAATCACTCACCCCGGGGGCAGCCTAGATTATGGTGCTGGAATGACCTCATGCTCTTTGTTATTGTACCACCATATTTGAAATGTTATCTTTTGCTTGCTCAGGTTCTTTTTCCATGTTCATGCCAAAGTTCATTCCCTGCTATTTCCATTTCATAACTGAGCTCCTTCGTTCTCCTGCCTTGTCCTGCTCCTCCTGTTCTGTAAGATGCAGTATGCGTGCAGGGGTATTGGATGTTGCTGGTTTTCCCTTGAAGTATCTGGTGTTAGATTACTGCGCTGCTCCCCTGTTGTGGTGATACAGGGTGTGACACCGAAGGCTTTGTTTTCCAGTTGAAAGGGAACCTGACACTTTTCCTCTAATACAAAACAGTTTAGCGAGATGAAATTAGGTTTTAAGGCCAGACATCAGATAGATAGATATCAGTTTAACAATTTACTTGGACTTACTCATCTTTGCAGCTCCATTGGAGTGCATTTTTTTCTATGAATGCAAGTTTTACTATCTTAATATACCAGATTGTTTTAAATGTTTTGGGTTTTTTTCAAAGATTCCTCTAAACTCAGTTTTTCACAAGTAGGATATTGAGCTATACTGCATTATGAATGATCTACAAATAATAGTTATTTTTGCACCGTATTGTCCTAAACCCAGTGTTTGTCTCAAAGGACAAAGCAGGAAATTCCAGCCATTTGAAAGCTTAAACTTGCAGGTGGTTGAAAGTTCTGCTGAAACACTCACTGAAATGATTCATTTAATTTATTGTCCAGTTTCCAGGTAATCCGTTTCGCCTTTAGATGTTATTTATGTAGGTTTTAAATTTTAAAAATGTCAAACAGTCCATTAATTTGTCTCTGCAGAGGCAGTAAGGACAAGATCTTGGATAGATATACTTCAACATGGAGAGCATGACAGGGCGAACACTCAAGATAAACAAATCACAAACTCAAACAGAAAAATCATTGTATTTACAAATGCCTCCTCTCAGCTTGGGGTCCTGGATACATTAGAGTAATCTACAACCCCCTGTGAAATGTATGGTTTTCAGGGTTTTTATCGGTTTTCAGTGTTATTTTGTTATCGTTTTTATCGTTAACTCTGTTTTCCTGGGACTTTTCACGTGTGTTATGAATAAATCTTCTTTTTTCAGTACCAGTACTAGTTTTATTTTGTTGTATTTATCCGCGACACCTTAAAGGCCGGTCCGTGAAAATATTGTCGGGCATAAACCGGTCCGTGGCGCAAAAAAGGTTGGGGACCGCTGATCTACAACATATTTGTGGTGGTACCGCTTTTGTTTTTGTCTTCTACCTTCCCGGTGCCTGAGACATTAAAAAGTGGTATCGACTGTTCTGTGTTTTGTTGCCTGGAGCTGAAGTCTCTCGTCTCTTATAAAGACTCAGTGGGCAGTGAGGAGGTGGTGCACGCTGTGCCCAGCTGAAGTGGGCACTCTGTTTTTAGAGTTCTTGATAACTGTGCTTGTTGGTGTGATTGCAATCAAAACTGTTGCAAACAAAAAGAAACAAATAATAAGAGTCTTCTAACCTTTTCAGGAGCTCCCATCTACCACTGCTATGCAGAACCACAGCACACTTATTGGGCTAATATGAGTTGTTTAGAACATACATAAATGAACAAAGTGCTAAAATTAACATTTTAATCTAAAAAGAAAATAAAAATATAAGTAAAAGCAATAACCTTGATAAAAACATGGTAAAACAGACACTAAAAAGTATGCTTGAGAAGAAATTGAGATACCGTAATTGTCGGGCTATAAGCCGCTACTTTTTGCACAAGCTTTGAACCCTGCGGCTTTTAGTCAGGTGCGGCTTTTCTATAGATTGTCCATGATTTTTGTGATATCGTAAGACGATTTGTTTTGTTTGTTCCGCTGTTGTACGGCACTACGTTGCCTGGCGGAAGGATCGGGGTTCAAGAGTGGTATGTTGGTCACATGTCCATCCGCCAGGCAACATAGTGCCGTACAAGTAGCGCGAAAAACAAACTTCAAAGTAGCGCTATGCGTTCAGCGGGAGTCGTGGATGACGAGCGGCGATAAACTTGCGAAAAGCAAGTTGTGCTCAACTCTACCGGTGGATTCTGACAGCGTGGAAAAGTGTGCAAACATCCACGATCACCAACGGATTTCGAAGGGCTGGACTGCTGCATGATGAAGAGGAGGACACCGCCACGGCCCTTCAGAGGGTGTTCGACTCCGACACTGACAATGACAATGAGGATTATCTTTGGTTTTGAAAGTGACAACGAAGGAAAGAAGCTGAGAGTGGATGACGAAGCCATCCTGAGCCTGTTCGTTTCCGACACTGGAGAAGAGGACTTTGGTGGTTTTAGTGCGCAGGAAGATGGTGGTGAATGACTGACTTTTCTTCTTGTTAAAGCCGTGTCACTGCACCTGAGCCTAAAAGGTAGTCCGAATCTATTTTTCTGGTGTGCTGTAGGTTACTGTTATGTACTACATTTGTTACTCATTTATGAAGCACAGCACATGTGCAAATATGTACCCATAACTTGATTTTCAAAATATTAATAAAAGGGGTGTGTCTCCAAACAGCCATCTCTTTCCTGACAATTCCCTTTGTGCATATTCTCTTACATATGATAAGTCAATATTGAAACACCTGCGGCTTTTGGTCAGGTGCGGCTAATGTATGTACAAAACAGGATTTTCCCCTGATTTTAGCTTGTGCGGCTAATATTCAGGTGCGCTTTGTAGTCCGGGAAATACGGTAAATGGTCTGGAGCTAGTCGCTGTAGTGCTCTGTATGCAGTCATGAGAATTTGAAAACAAATTCTTCAATCAACTGGGAGCCAGTGTAAAGAGTATAATATAGTGGTAATGTGAGCTTGCTTGCTGGGACATGTAAGGAGTCCTGCTGCGGTGTTTGTACATTATTTGGAGGCAATTTTTGTGGTACAGCTTGTCGCATTCACTAAGTCCAGCACGAAAGTTGAGTGAAAATAGAGTGGTCTCATTTTTTTAAAAGCATTTTACACTTTTCATTTTGCTTTACTGTGAAATGTAACAAAATGATTGTTTCACTACTGTAGTTATGACTTTACAGGACAGCTTTAATTTTCCATTTGTATATTTATTCATATTTAAACTAGAGAATATGGTCTATTTTTTTAAGTCTCTGTTCCAAGTTACGAATCCTGATCCATTTGTAATTTGTAAAGAAAAACCAAGTGGAACATTTCAGGCTTTTATCTTTAATAGTTTTTGAGATACTCAAGCAGAAGGCTCACAGTGATTTGACATGAAATAAACCAGTGACTTTTCTACTTCTGTTTTAGTACCAGTAAGGATATTAATGAAAAAAAAAAATCATTTTATTATATACATACCCATCATTTTTTGCTAACTATACAGGGAAGAAGAAGAGAGTACGCCCACAAAATATCAGATGTGCTGATCTGAACTGTATGACTAATATGCATACTTCAGTATTTGTGTATTATTTGCATGTCGTGTGATCGTGGCAGTATTGAACAATTTTATCAGCCGTTATCAATTTTCCTCGTATTGTGCAGCCCTAATGCAGAGGCAGTTCCCAGAGTAGGACTCATGTGTTCAGACATATGAGTCACAGTATTTTGCAAACAAAGCGTACAGGAGAATTTCCCATCCATGTGAAATATGACGCCCAGTAACATCAGACTTACCTAATGCTGACATCAGACTAAACTTTCCTAAAGATCATTTTTAACATGGCTGTATGTGGAACAGTAACAGCCAATTGTAGCCTATCTGTATGAGATTGTTTTTATACTTCTTTGTTTTTTATTGGCTGAATCATCCGTACTGGCTGGTGTTGGTTCACAAGATAAGGATGTTTGTTAATCATTACACATGAAAGGGAAGCTATTGACAGTTAACAGAGGGAACCTGTCCAGCAAGACCAGTGAGCTCATGCGTCAGGGAGGAGGCTTTATATGCATGTGCAAACAATACAAAAGTTGGAACAGCCTGACAGCTTGTTAGTACTCGTGTTAATTCATATTGTTTTCGTAGTCCTCTTGGTGCACGCCCTGTTGTTATTGAAGACAAGAGGACAAAGCTGTTTCTTGACTGACTTGTGAAAATGTTATCTCCGTACCCTTGTGCCTCGACTCGGCTAGCGATTGTTTGCTTTGGCATTCTTGGTTTAGAGTGGGAGATGAAGAATGTTTGAATTAGAGTCAGCTTAAATTTAATTATAACACACTTCACACACACAGGGAGGTGCCGTGAGGAATGCTGTTTCACTCCCATGCTTGTTTCCTAGCTGTTTTTCCCTACAGCAGACTATCTGCATATCTGCTGCATGACAAATAAATGTGCTGGCTGTGAACTTCCTTTAAATTGCAGTTTGGTGTCAGATTAGGACTACACAACGTTTTGGGCGGAAATAGATAGCTTCAGAGACCTCAGTTTAAGTCATGCAAGGACAGACGGAACTTTAATAAGATTCACAACATGTTGCACGAATGAAATCAAACTGTGACCTTTACCTCATGTGAAACGGTCAGAGGAATGTACTGTGAAACAAAAAGGTTAAAAAGGGGAAAGGCTTGACAAAATGGGCGCGACTGCTGAACTATTAGTACATCTAATAATAGCATGGTTTTGAGAAAAACCTTTAGAGCCCTTATAATGTCTTTGTTTTAAATTATACAAATGGAGAGCAACAGTATGCAGTGGCACTAACTGCGTGTTTTGGCTTGCTTTTAAACGGGCCTCTCCAGAACACTCTTACCTTTCCCTTACAGAAAATAAAAGCTGATCCTGTGCAACAGAGAGGACATGATGGGGGAGCCTGAACAAAGCTGCCGTTGGCATGGTACTCCTAACAGGAACTACAACAAGCTGTACAGTATAGACACCTGTCAGTCTCAGGTTAACAATCGGCAGACAAATGCCAGCAGGGCTGATGTATTAGACGTCACAAGTGTTAGGAATCTGCTCATTTTGGTTCAGTTTTTTTTTTTTTTTCAGTCAGATATTTATTCTTCAATGTCTTTCATACATAAAACGTCATTTAAGCCCTGCATTCAAATTATTGTATAAAAGAGTAATGTCATGACCAAAAGCAGGTTTTTGAAAAGCAATGCACACTCCAAAATTACACTGAAAAACTGCAGGACATTTGATAAGCCAAAATCAAAAAACATTTTCAGATTTAGCTCACGTTATAATCACAATAACAATTGTCAAATTGTTGAAACCATTAACATTTTTCATGTCTAATGCATTGTATCTGGGAATTTTGACGTGATGGATTAATGAGGCCTGTAACAACTAGAGTGTTTTCTATATGTTTAAAAATCTATTTGTATATAATAATTTTCAGTATAATTTCATCACATTTTTTTATTGTGAGAAAAAGATTGATAGTAATTACATAAAACAAATATAGTTAACTCAATTTGCACTTTGTAGCAGTGTTTAAGAATAAGAGTGGTGACTGTGGAGGCAGCATTAAAAAATCTAAAGTAGAAATCCTGAGAATAAAGTTGCAATAGTAAATCAACCTGTGTTACAGAGTTTGGGGGATTTAAGATTTATTGTTTACATGTCTCAATTTAGGGCTGTTCGACATAATGATATATATCGGATGACGATATAAAAACGTCTATCGTTTCATTTTACGCTATCGTTTGTTTCGTGGTGTCGCAAAATAAACTGTTTATGGCAATATTTTCTCATCGTTTTGATGGTGACTGTAGTGGCTATATTAATTTCTTAAAGTTCTCTCTTTCTCTTATATTTTATGTAACCACACTACGGAAGGACAAGCGCCTGTTTTTATGCGTTGTGGTTAGCAACAACGACGATAACAACATCGCGTGTCCGCGTGTTTATATTCCAAATAAATCTTTCACAATAAAGCTCAAGATCCTGTTGAGACTTTTCAAAGTAAACTAAATCACATGAAAGAGCAGATTATTTACGGATGAGAATTAAAAAAGAGCCACCAGGTGCTAAAAAATAAACCTTAGACTCAAACGTTAGAACAGGCTTTTCCCCACAGCACGCTGTGTAATAAATACTCACAAAGAAAACAGCGGCTGTTACAACTTATGTCTAAAAATGTGTAGTTTCATGCATCGGTTAAAACATTCGACTCCAGCTACATGACGCGCAGCTGGAAACACTTCCCGCAAGACGAGCTGCCCGAGAGTCGCAGAATTTACAGAAAATGTTACATTTTTGTGATTTATATCGTTATCGGACGATAGAATTCTTATATCAGGATATGAGATTTTGGTCATATCGCACAGCCCTATCTCAATTTTTTATTTTTTTTTTTTAAGGTTCAGGTTTTTGTGTTTGTGTGAATCTGTGCATCCTATATAAAGATAAATCATATAAATAGTTCTGAAACAAAAGTCAAATCCTGTTATCTTCCGATAACTCAGTTTTAACACATGATTCATTATTTCTGACATTTGCAGATGGTTCAAGCTGGTGGACAAAACGGGAAAAGAGGACAAGGCACGAGGAGAAGTGCTGCTAGATATCCAGTTTATGAGAAACAATATGTCAGCCAGCATGTTTGACCTTTCCATGCAGGACAAACCACGCTCTCGCATTTCCAAGATAAAGGACAAAGTGCGAGGGAAGAAAAAGGATGGTTTCTCCGACTCGGCCTCAGCGATTGTGCCCTCTGTCAGCCAGGTCCTCACAGACAGTGAGGGCGAGGCTGACGCGCAGTCACTTAACCAATCTCCAGATGAGAAAAAGAAATCTAAGCTCAAAAAGCTCTTTGCCCCCAAATCAAACTTGCAGCGTAACATCTCACAGTCCATGTCCACACTGGGGACGCTGCCTGAGAAGAATTCATCTCTGAGTGGCAGCCGCTCATCTGGTCTCAATGTCAACTCTCCTGATGGTAATTTAACCTCTGTTCTCTGTTTATTGTTTGCTGTTGCCAGCGCAAGTTGCGTAAGTTGTTTTGCATGTCAACAATGACATCATGCCTCACTGTCTCTCTCCCCGCAGTTAAGAAGAAATTCAAATTGGGACACAAACGAACCGGCAGCTCTGACAGCAAGGTGTCTTTGGGTCCTTTCTCCCTGCTGGGCCGCTCCAAGCAGAGCAACAGTGACCTGAACAACCTGTGCATTAACGGCAGCCATGTGTACACAGAGGAGACAGAACCCAAGAGTGGATCTACTCTCAGTCTAAACAGCTCTGGTCGAGGCTCTGTGGAAGATGTCCGCAAACACACTTCTGATCTCTCTGCAGATGCTTTCAGGAGTGTATCTGTCCCATCAACAGACAGAGCATCACAAGAACAACAGCACCATCAAGAGGAGGAGGAAAGAAGGCAAGCAGAAGAAAGGCGCATAGCAGAAGCAAAGAGGATTGAAGAAGAGGAGAAACACAGGGCACAGCTCAAGAGGCTGCAGGAGGAAGAGGAGCGTAGACTGCAAGAGGAACAGGAGAGGAAGAGACGCTTCCTGGAGGATGAGGCCAGGAGGAAGAAACAGATGGAGGAGGACGAAAGGCGAAAGCAAGAAGAGCAACGCAAGATGATGGAAGCAGCAGAAAATCAGCGGCTTGAGGAGGAGCGTCGTCGAGCAGAGGAGCAGAAACGTCAGGAGGAGGCGTCCATGAGTGACAGACTGTCGTCCTTGTTCGGGATGATCAAGAAGAAGGAGGAGAAAAAGGAGGAGGTACAGCTGCCCACCCCAGCCCGTACTTTGGATGCGCAAGATCCCAATCAGCCTGTCTCCCGTCATTCCACCAACCCATTTGAGGACATCACCCTCAGCTCAGATGTTTCTCTAAGCAGCAACGTCAGCCCAACCGATCATCAGAAATCCAGCAGCAAGGCACAAACCCCCTCTGCCATGGTCTTCCTTAACCGCACCGCAAAAGTGTCTGCAGTCAAACCCAGGTAGGCCTTTTTCTCACTACATTGCACAAAGCGCACTTAACCATACAGTCTGCACTAAATATGTCATGATGTCACGTGCTTCTGATTGGTCAGTTTTGCTGTATATTATGCCTTTCAACACTGAACCCTGGAATTTACACAACCTTCTTATCTGATCTTGCTTTTGTCATGAGTTACTCTTAACTCCATCCTCCGATGGCTGACGAACCTGTGAAACCGGTTTGGTTTGTACCGATGACAATGAAGGTGGGGTTTAAATCTGTAAAGATGTTGTGGAACAAGTTGTAGGCTGAACAAAGTTCATAAGGAGCGACTGAGCCATAGTGCTGCTTTCTGCGTGAATGTCGTGGCTGGTTCGATTTTCTTTTCTTTTATATTGTTTTTAAGATCTTTTTTTAATATCATTGTTTGTGTTCTGGATCGGACTGGAATTCTTAGATCTGGATCATAATGGTAGGTGAATGACCTTTTTATTGCTGCTGTTGTTGCAGTAATCTTTGATTTCCAAAATGTTTTAGAGATTTAGGCCATGAAAGATGGCCTTTAAATTATGTTGCAGTGTTAGGCCTGCATGGAGTGATCGAAGTAGGATGATGTTATTGTTGTGTACAGTCATTAGGATAAAAGAGCGACCGTAAAATGTGTAAATATCAGCAGCTTCCTCTCATTGAATAGTGGACCATTTTATGGGAAAATATTTTGTTATACTAGCGGCTTGTTTCAGTACAAAGGTGGAACAGTCGATAAATCAAAGTGAAGAGTTTATTGATTAGTGTTAAACAACAGCTACATTATATGAGCCAGTACATGGGGAATGTAGTTACCTGCTTGTTGAGATGTTATCTGCTTGTTATTGGTGACGGTTTATACACTGGTGAAAGTGTGGGTGCCAGTAATGACCTGTAGGCCTTTGTTTTCACTCCTTGGCAGATTGGCTCAATCTTTGGAGCCTGAACCTGCTGACTTCCAAACCCCCAGTCAGCTGTCTCCTTCCCCAGCCAACTCTGAGTCCATCCTGTCCAGAGTCCCATCTGGGTCCCCTGATACTTTCTCCAGCCTCCACTCATCTTTAGCTCCAAGAAATAGCAATCAAAGCCCACCTAGTTCTCCCCGTGGCAACACAGAGAATTTGTCATCTGGATCTGAGGGATCTTCACCCACCATGGCAGATCAGAACAGAAGGGCCCTCCTACCACCCACTTACAGGAACCAAACCAGAGGAAATCTTACTCCTGTCAGAGAGATTCAAAACCCGGCTTATGAAGAGCCAGAAGAACCGCAACCAGGCAAAAACTCTGTACCACTTCCAGATTATGAAACCCTCTTCCCTCAGAGGAGACACGGGGTGAAAGGGCAGCCTCGATGGGATAATATAATTGCTGAGGTCAATCAGAAACACAAGAGTGCACCTGCACTCTTGGGTCCTGAGATGAGTGTGGACGGTCCATTGGAGCATACACCAAGTCCTAGGTCTTCTGTTTCACTGGAGACTCCTAACATGAGGCTTTCCCAAGCTAAACCTCAGGAGACCAAACCTGTGTCAACAAAAAAAGCACCAGCCCCGACTCCTCCTAAACCAGTGACATCTCCACTTCCACGATCAGCAGCAGATTCCAGTCAGAAACAAAGCCCGAGTGTTTCTCAACAGTCTTCAGTGACACGTAGTCAACCTGCATCCCCAGCATCAGTAATATCGGACACTTCAAGCAGAGTTACGTCAGGAGATGGTGCAAGAAAGGTGCTGCAACCTTCACCCACACCTTCACCCAGAACACCAAGCCAGATGGACTTGAATACACCACCTTCAAGTGATCAAAGCAAAGAACAGGCCACCATGAACAAAGAAGCACCCACAGCTAAACCCAGACAAAGGGTCAGTGTCAACGAGCTAACAAAGGAACCACAATCTGCTGTGAACGGTAACATCCCAAAAGTATCTAATTCAAGTATGAGCAGCACGGACAAAAAGTTAAAAGACGGCTTTGCAGAGGAGGACCCATTCCCCAGTACTCAGCTTCTTTCCAGAGACCCATGGACGCTGCAGAAGGAAAACGGTGATTCACTTTTTACTGGCGATGCTAGTAGGAAGGAGGCGACACCTCGAGATTGGGGAATGACAGCAAGTGACTTTGATAAAGTTTTTGGTCAAGAAAAAACACCAGATCCTTTCACCAGTTTTAATGGCAGTGATCTGAAGAAACAGAGTGAATACAGGAAAACGGATGATGAGTCAAAACTAGACAGTCCTGCTTTCCAAAGAAAGAATTCACAAAAAGGAAAGAAGAGCCTTCCATCCACAACTCCCACACAGCAGATAATACCCACTGCCACTCAAGGTTTCAGAGATATCCCACTGCTGCTTCCCAATGATGGGAAAACACAGAGCAGTTTCAGTGAAGGAGAGGATCTTTTTGGAGACCGATCTTTTTTTCAAGCTTCAGAGCCCCTTCAAGTAGTTATGGAGGAACCAGAAATCTTGTCTGGGGGGAAGGAAACTTTGCGAGCGATGGTGTCACCATCTGAGGTTCAGCCTGTCAGTACTCAGAATAGCAATGGAAGCGGGCTAGCGATAAATTCACGCAGGTGAGATTGACCAGGCTATTTTCAGAGTTAGCCTTTGATGAGGGTTGAGCTTGATTCAGTTATGGTGGATCACACGTGGTGCTGTTATACTGGGAGGCGAATAAGTCGCTGGGATTTATCTTGTGGTGTGGCTGTTTTCCAGGCTGTGATTTCTTGGAAACTTTCCTCACACTTGATTTCAATCTGAATGTTGAATATTGCACTTCAAATGCACTTTGAATACGATAGAAATGATTATGGAAGATGATAAAACACATCATTTAATTGTTTTTCTCCTACACAAAATATTTCTTAATCATTTTCTGTGGGGTTTCTGTACCTCTTCTTCTATTTACTTAGTAAACTATCAGGCCTTACAGTAACGTAATGCCTTTATTTACAGGCCTCATCCCGTGAAGCCTATGAGCACATCAGAGAGCCAGAGCGTCCACGCTATGAAAGAGATAAAGGTCCGGGACAGCACACCAGCGAAGATAAAGGTACTGTCATACTGGTATAATGTACTGGCACGTAAACACCGTTAACCTGACCGGCTTTTGCTGCAGGAACAATTCGTGCCTGGATAACCTAAAATCTCTTTTCCACTGTGCAACATGGTCTGCACTGTGCTCTTATTTACAAGGAGTAGCATGGAAAAAAATGCCAGGTGGTGCTATGAGACGATTGGATTTTACACATCTAAGATCGTCTGGCAGTCTGCTCTCAAAGTGCTTTTAGAAACTTTCTCAAAAGTTCTTCTTGTCTCTCTTTTCTTTAACTTGGCAGATGGTGATGATATTAATTATTTTGTCAGAAAAGTAATGGAACTTTTATATTCCAATTTCTTTGATTTGCTTTTCTTTGTGTGCTTAAATGAATTCCTCAATATGTCCTAATTTAAAAAGCATTCACCAAATTATCTTTTTTTTCATTCAGATGATGGACTCTGTGGAAAGTGGACCGTACACTCAGCTGACTCAGGAGGAGCTGATCACAATGGTGGTGAAGCAGCAGGCTGACCTTACCAAGAAGGACGCCAAGATCGTTGAGCTTGAGGAATACATAGACAACCTGTTGGTCCGTGTCATTGAGGAGAAGCCGAGTATCCTGTATGCCCTCAATGCTGCCAAGCCAGTGTAAAGGAATGTAAACAGGACTTAATTCTGCTTCCTGTTTGTGTTTGTACTGTATTATAAGACAGTGTCTTAGAGCATATGCACTTTTTTAACTTTCAAACAAATAGATGCTGGAGTGTAAAAAGCAAGCAGAAAATCTTTATATTAAAAATAAGAAAAAAAAAATGTTGTCCCGACACTAAGGTACTGCAACTTATTGCAAAATATACTAATCATTATAAATAATGAAAACTGGATTCAACTTTTATTTAATAAAGTAGTTTTTTTAAGTCTACACTGGGCAGTCTCTAAGTTTTGCTGTGTAGTGAATAATCACTGAAATCATTCATGTATGTTGTCTTCCTCCACTAAAGTCTTTATTTTTATTTTCTTTGCCTCATCTTTTTGAAAGCATGTATTCTTTTAACCACTTAACAGCAGTCATTATATTGTACTCACCACATATGAATGTCACCTGGATATCCAGTCCTTAAAGACACTGTGCCTATTGTTGCTTCAGAGAGGTCTTACATAGAAAACCAGCATCGACTAAAATAGAGCAGCTGCTATGTTCTCAGCAGATTTTGAATCGTATACCGAGTTAAGCAATTTTGTCTCCATTGTGCTCATAGTTCAAATATTATGCAAGTTATACTACAGTTTCCTGTTCTCCTTAAATTAATTAGAAACTTTGAGCACTATGATGTGTTTTGTTGTCTTTTGTGAAGTAATTTAAAAATCAAGATCAGAGTAAAAGACTTGTTTTAGTAAGTCGCCTTGTCTCTGTTTGATCTTCACTAATGATGCCTTTACAAACTAAAACTGTTTGATGATAGCATGGCAGTAATGATAGCAATATTAATCAGTATGTCTGTCCAGACTTGTGCCTTCCAGACCTTCTTTTCATGTATGATCTGTTGTTTTTCTGGAGTGAGAGCTCACTGCATGTACAGTCTGATCTATCCAGTGTTTGTAATATTACAGCTGATGTAAATGCCTGAAAACGCTGTGTTTATTTTCAAATAAAGACACTAATTATGCCTCTGGACTGTGCATGTGGTTGTTTACCACCATTGTGTGTTTGCAAGTAATATACAACACAACTAAATGAAATATTTACATAATAATTATTTAGCTCTCAGCGAAGGTTCTAATTGCACTAACAATTCCAGATGTTCGGTGTCTTCCAATTTCTGGCAGGTTTATTTTTATGCTTCTTATCTCCATACCTACGAGGATGAAAAAGCCATGTAGCCATGGTAACATACATAGCATGTTTTATTGTACACGCTGCCTGACTTTTATCCAGAACAATAACATTGCATTTGAGCGTGTTTACTTTTTCACAATATTCTCAGTCTTTTGCGTTGTTCTCGGCAGTTACAGCATTGTAAATGTAAATGGGTAGGAAGTGTACATATATTTCGAGCCTTTACAGTTTAAATGGCAGAAAATCACCTCAAGCTGTAGCGATCAGAGTTCAGGCATATGGTAGCACTCAAACAATCAGCAGCTGTTGATAAATAATAAGCACTTGAACACGTACGAATTGCTGTGAATATGCCAAGTAAGAGTTGGGCACGTGGGGATTCAAAACAGACGGTGGAGAAAGCTGGGATGCCACGAAAGCTGAGGGCAAAGCCATCACGCGCAAAACTGGAGAATATATATATATATGAAATATCTTCAAATGTATTTGCACGCCATTGCAAGCAATCATACTCACTTTTAAGGAACTGACTGTTATGACCCTAGATCACACGAACTGCAGCCAATTGAACTTTTCACATACGTGGCGCCCTCTAGAGGTGAAGCACTCTTATTAAGCATTAAGCGCTCTTAAATATGTTTCAAATCCTTCATAACTTATTGGAAACGTGATCTATTTGACATTATTTCATTAAAGACTTTAGATGTTCCTCACCCAGTACCAAGTCTAGTAACTTTACGTTTCATACTTTCCATTTTATTTACATATGATGCTGAACAACAATAATCTTATGTTTACAGCCTCTTCTCTTGCATGAATGATAAATAAATGAGTTGGGACTGAGCTCCTTAAAATTCATATCTATAATATTTGCATTTTACTGTATTTTTGTGAAGAGGACATGTTTTCATAAAATCCTAGATTTTAAAAAGATGCCAAAAGTAAATCTTACTCTTCTTCTTTTGGATGCTCCCTTTAGGGGTCGCCACAGCAGATCTCCCTCCATCTCATCCCCAGCATCCTCTGTCACGGTTGATCTGATCTTGTCTCTTTCCTCCTGTCTTACAGCTCCATCTTTAATATCCTTTGTCCAATATATCCACCATCTCTTTTTTGCACATGTCAAACCCTCTCAAGCCCTCTCGAGCTTGTCTCTCTCTAACTCTGTCTGCTCATTTCTAATCCTGTCCCTCCTGGTAATTCTTTTCTTAGCATCTTCAATTCTACCACCAGCTCAGCCTCCTGTCTTTTTGTCACCAGCACGTCTTCAAACCACACATCATAGCAGGTCTCACTGCCATCTTGCAAACTTTCCTTTTCACTCTTGCTGTTATCCTTCTGTCACGAACCAGGGACAACACAAAGCAAACATCACATCTGTAGTGCTCTTTCTCTACATGAAGTCATGTTGCTGCTCACTTATCATCACCTTTTTTTCTCAGCCTAGCCTCAACCAGTCTTTCCCATCTCTTCATGGTGTGGCTCATGAGTTTTATTCCTCTGCAGCTCTGCACATCACCCTTGTTCTTGAAAATCAGTACCAGTAAACTTATTTCCTGTTCCTAAAGCATCGTATTGTGTTAAACAATCCTGGAGAGTTTGAAAAGAGGAGTGATGGAGCATATCTCTGGATTGTAATGCTATATCTCTGTCTGATCAACAACACAGGGACATGTTTGACAGTATCCTACTAATTTAGTTTGTATATCATATGGATGCCGGCTAAGAGCTGGATCATCATACATTAGACTCCTACCCTATCCCATCTATGCCTAGGCTGCTCTAATTCTGACTGTTTTAAATATTATCACTGCTTTACCAAAATGAGATGAGTGTGGGTACCCAGTTTCAGCTTAAAACACAAAAGCTTCACAATACCACACTGGCTGTGGCGCAGTTGTTGGCTGAGATGCCAATGCGACGGCGGCACGTGAACATTTTGCGAAGCTCAGCTCGAAAGCGGTCGTGCAGCCAGGCGTAGAGGAAAGGGTTACAGCAGGATGAGCTCATTGCGCACAGATGGCAAAGCAGCTGAATGAGTAGAAAGTACTGCTTGTCGATCAGATCGATGTCAATGTCACGCAGGACATTGAACACGCTGATGGGCATCCAGCAGATGCCAAATGCCGCCACCACCAGGGACACCAGACGGAAGGTCTTGCGTTTGCGAACGCGCTGAGCCTCAGCCTGGCTCTCTGTGTGGTGGCCGGGTATGACGCAGTTCCGCAGTTTGACGGAGATGCACAGGTAAGAGATGCAGAGGGCCGACAGAGGCAGGACATAGGTGATGAAGAGAGTGCTGTAGGCGTAGGCCAACCGCTGCCTCTCCTGGCCCATCCAGAACTCCTCACAGATGGTGAAGCCTTCATTTTTAAATTCCACGTGGTAGGTGTGAGCCACAGCCGGGGCCACCAGACAACAGGACAACAGCCAGATCCCAGACAGGAGGTAGGTGCACGCCAAGACCGAGATCCGCTTTTTCAAAGGGTGCACCGTGGCATAGTATCTGCGGAGTCCATGAGTAAAAAGGAGCAAAGGAAATGTGGATAGAAAATGATGGAATCAGTAATTGGCAGGGGCAAAGACAAACAACATTTACCAAGTCAATATGAGCGACAGTAATCAGCGCACAAATTACCATATGCTGTTAAGGACAACGGATAATACAGGCTGAAAAATGGCAGCAGCACAACATCAATACTAAATTGTCTGTTACCAGGAAAGTAACATGTTTTAAGCTTCACAAATAATAAATCTAATTCAGCTCTGTCACTGCAACCAAGGGGAATGGATAAGCCTAGATGTGTGCTGGGTTACTGAAACAGACACACGAGTCCGACAGAGCTTCACTTAACAATAATGTCCTCATTCAGACAGACTTACATTTAGGTAGCACTAAACTGATTGAATTAGTGCAGAATATTTAGACTAGTAGAGTAGCTTCAAATGTCTTTCCTTATTTTCTGTCATATGTGCAACAACAGCAGATGTTGACAATAAATAAACAAGCTCAAAGCTCAAGCTTGGATCCCTCAGTTTTACACAGAGTTATATTCAGTTTTTCTACTCTTGCTCTGTAAGACATTAGTGAAAGTACAGTCATCGTAGGCAGACAGCTCTGTCTGTGAGCGCAGAAGCCCCGCCCACCTGCCTTTCAAATCTGGTGTTTAAGAGCCAGATCAGAAGTTCCACAGTTGCACCTCAATGTAGTCGTTTTTTGTGTTAGCTGTAAAATCAATAAAGATTGTTTTTCTCCTTGATTGTGAATACGACCCAGTTTTGAGGGCAGATGACTCAAAACGAATACAGGTTGAAACAAGGTGTGGTATAGGGTAATTAAGGATTATTTTGAACTGTGAATCATGCAGAGCTGCTTAAGAGCATGATAGGTCTACTTTACAAAGCAGTGAAGTTGTACATCAATAGTAGGTGATGCGCACTTTAGCTAAAACCAAATAATTTAATACTGTATTGCATTTAGGGAGATACCACTGTGTTCTTTGTAAGTTCTTGTCATGAATGACCTTCACCTGTTTTAGATTTGAGGGTCTGCCTTTTTGTCGCAGTGACCACCTGCTTGATTTAAAGTCTCAGGTTTTGGACTTTCACCCTTCTCTGGTGTTTCTGGTCCTCTGTCTTTTGAGCCATTATGCACATTCATGTCATGTTTGCACTTAAGAAAAAAAACAATCTTTGTTGGTTTTACAGATGACATAAAAACTCACCACATCAAGGTGAATTTGCATCTGAAGCCGGAAACTTGTTCACTAGGTCCTTCACACAGCAGCTAGACTGATGCGTGGTGTAGCATGGCAAGGTAGACACAGGTGTTATTGATAACAATCAGTTAGGGTGCCATGCTATTTAGTGTTTCACAGTCATTCAAGCAAACAATCAGAATCAGAATCAGAATACTTTATTGATCCCTGGGGGAAATTATTTACAAGCAAGTAGCAGGGGGTCCTGAACCATCAAAATAGTAATTACAATTACCGTTTATCCTGCCACTGCATGTCAAAACAGCGGCTGCTGAAAGTGTCTATTTTCTTTGAGACAACAGTCATTGTTAGGTGTTGTGTGCAAAATGAATGCTATATTTAGCTTTGTTTTTGAGGGATAACTAGAGCTGGTTTACAAACGCTTCATGATGAAAAGTTTTTTGTCCTTGTTTGTACATTGTTTCTCACAGACACAGCATGCTGCATGCCAGCGAGATGCTGGAGGTTTACTTACAGTTTTTCCCACTGCATTCTGACTCATTGTGACTTACCTGTCTACACCAATGGCAGTGAGGGTGAACACTGACACGTACACCGTCACCGGCTGTATGAGGTACACCAGGTAGCACATGAAGCGACCAAACACCCAACCGTGTGGGTTGAAGGCGTAGGCCAGCGTGAAGGGGACACACGTAGCACACATCAGCATGTCAGAGAAAGCCAGGTTTCCAATGAAAAAGTTGATGACGTTGTGCATCTTGCGAGTGCGGCAGATGACATAGAGGAGCAGGTAGTTGCCAAAGACGCCCACCAGAGCCACGAGGGTGTAGCAGGGAATGATAAGCAGCTTGAAGGACTGCAGCAGCTCCACGCCCGCAAACTGGGGGCTGCGCTTGGAGGAGCTGTTCTGCAGCGCCACCTCAAACACCTGACCAGAGTCGTTTCCATTTGCAGCTTGTGTCACACACGGAGGGGTGAGCTCAGCTGCCCACCCACTGCCCGAAACCTCCATCCTGAAAGGATGGTGTGAGCCTACAGAGATGACATCATAAACAGAGTCAAGTACAGTTCAACATGCACAGTGAAATGTCAAATTTGGCCAAGGGAGACATGTGCAAACAAGAACAGGCAAAGTGATTGAGAACGCTTTTCCTTTTATTACAGGCCTGCAGACAGGCTGAGCAGCTTCATGAGCCTTTGTCCAATTATTTTTCTTGTCCTTGAAGTAAATGATTTTTTTCCTCCTGTGTAGCTACAAAAAACAAAAAACCCACTATGCTGAAAGCAAATTCCTTTTATTAGACTACGGTGACAATTTACTGACTAACTACATGCAGAAACCAAAATGAACTGGGGTTATTACTTCAGTGTAACTCAGACGAGTAGGGCCTAGTCATTTCCCAGTCAGTTCCACAAAACTTCCATGCAAACACTCAATATCAAAGCAAATGCTGCTGGATGACTCACGCCATTATCTCCCCATGCACCATGTATGTGCAGTGTTTATGTGGTCAGCACAAGAGGTGTTGGTCCCTGTTAAATCAGTTCAGCATATATACTCAAGTGAGGGAATTTAAATGATTCATGCCAAAAAAAAAAACCAAAAAAAAAAAACGCAGGATAATATAAGCACTATAATAAACTCACCCAGCAAGGACACATTTGGCCAAGACTGTGTAAGAAATTTATGTTGATGAAGAAAAAACCAGCAGTGGAGGCTGAATATTTGAACTGCCAGGAAATATTACAGGGGGAAAAATGGCCAGAAGGTGCAGTGTAAGGACGGCAGTCCATCACAATATCTCAAGTAACCAGTACACAACCCCACACTGTTGTGTCTCTAAGAAAGATTAAAAATTTGGGTTGGTCTTTCTCGATTTTAGAGAATTTGCCCGATATTTTTGCCTCTGTGCTTGCTTTTGTGATCCTTAGTTAATTGTTTATATATCTGAACACCGTAGATTGCAGCAATTTATGTCCTGAAGTTACGCCACACTGTGAACAGTGGACAGAGAAAACTCACATATGAGTCGCTGTTCATCAATGGACGAGAGTGAGAGTAAATGAATGTAACACGTTTGTCCACAGGAAAAATGTTACAGGAAAAATAGGTCAGAGATTTTTGGCACAAAGCTCGTTTCCTGCGCCAAAAAGACCCGATATTTCTTTTTTATTAGTTTGTTTTAACACTCCCGTATTCCTTATGCCAAGAAAAAAAGGAGAGAAAATAATAATAACGCACGCTGGTACCAGTAGCGTGATCTCATACATTTTAAAGAACATATCACCATTTAAAAGCATTGGAAATATTTACAGTTTCAGGGTCAGCTCTGGAATACCTCGACGCAGATAAAGCGAGTGGACTGACAGCTATAAAACTGTCGGACATACCGATGACAAAACGCAAGTAATTAAAAATCCTCTAAATAACTTTCAAATGTCTCCAAGGATAAAAAGCACGTTGCATCGTGCCTGCATCATTTCCGCTCTTCTCACACTCGACGTGCTGACTTTAGATGCAGTTAGACTTTGTCAATTTAAATTTGCACAACATTACAAGCCAAAGCAGCACACCTACCGTCTACAGATGTCTCAGTGTTCCAGCGCACGGAATATCCAGCTCGGAGCTTCTGCGCGTCTGTGGAGAGATGCGCGCTTCTCACACAAATCCACGCTTATAGGTTTACGGACACCAAGCACAGCCATGCATTCCGAATCCTTCATTAACGTGCACTGTAACAACTTCAGTTGTTTTAATTAATCAAGTGTGTGTGTGAGTGTGGGTGTGTGTGGTGATCAGCAGGTGCAGTCCGGCTGACTGGGGGAGGAAGTCTCGCTTATATATCTGCCCCAAACTTGAGTGACAGCTGTGATGACTGGACGGCGTTTCCGACGCGTCTCCTTGGAAGATGGTGTGGCCTGAAAAGCCCGAATAAAACCCTGCAGACTGTACACCTGATTTCAAAAGCAAGGACAGAGCAGGTGGTTAAAGAGACTTTGCAGCTCCATTCCTGCATGTTCTCCTGCTCCTGTAGTTTCAAGTTGCTGTGGCAGATTCTATAGCAAACATTCTCCACGGTATTTGTTGATCATTTCTATTAATGGATAATTTAAAAAATGAATAACGGTTTTATTTCCATACAATCTGTTGCATTAAGTCAAGAATGATTTATGCCCACGCCAAGACGGCTCAATATTCTGTGGAATAAGAGAAGGTTACTGCTATTATGGCGCTTGTGCTTGAACTATCCTCCTTTGTTATAAATATTTGTAAAAGGAACAGAGGTGGCGTAATGTGATGTCTCAGTTTTTCGTGGCCCTTGTGTGGAGAACAGTCAGAGGTGGAGGTTCTGCAAGCACGATGTTTGATTTGTGCAAACTAACTCTCGGGGGCAGAGGCGAAACGATCCGAGCTTTTTTGTTGTCATTAGCAAATTGATTGAGAATCAACAACCTGAAGCCAGCTGATCAGGGGGATCCTGGTGTGACGTCCACGGCAGATGCTGTGCTCAGTGTGTCTGGGGTTTCAAACCGTCCATTTAAAGCTAGAGAGTTTCGAGTGAGTGCGATCAATTCAGGTTAACTCTCCTCACTTTTCATTCTGCATGGAAAAATCACCATGCAGTTCCCACTCAGCCACCAGTGAGTAGTATCTGCAAAGTCAGTGTTAAGCTAGGATTTATCCTTGAGGGTCCTCAAAGTAGTCAAAACACAGCACTGAGCACCGGTATCAGAGGAATTGTGGAACTAAAGTGGAATCATCTTCAATTCTTGGTGGCATGGATTTAACAAGATGCTGGAAACATTCTTCACAGATTTGAAATAGTCAGCATCAGCACTCAGACAGGCTGTGACATTTAAACAATCCTCATTTGCTACAAAAGGGGCCCAAAGTGTGCCAAGAAAGCAGCAGCCTGAACTGTTGTTGAAGTCATTAACTGGCAAAGTACCACTGCAGGAAAATAACAAGTTGTTTTTTGGCCTTTAAAACTAAATAGGGGGGACAGGGGATAGTTGTAACATTTTTGACATTTCTGTCTGTAAATTAGAGCTCTTTTAAGGTAGTGGATTCAAAATGTAATGCAAAGTATTTACATGTCGTCGCTATTAAATAGTGCAGCTATTTTCTCTGCAGCACAATTACCCATTGCATGGTATGGTCTCAAACACAAAGAGTGAAATGTTACAATTAACCCCACAGTCTGGGTTAGTTGTAACATATCCTGGGGTAAAATGTAACACAATGAAAGCTGTATATGTGTGTGTGTGTGTGTGTGTGTGTGTGTGTGTGTGTGTGTGTGTGTGTGTGTGTGTGTGTGTGAGTGACAGAATGCAGAAATCAAGGTTTTGAACATATTCCAACCCCCCAAAAAAAGACAAATTATGGAATTTTCTGCAACTGAATATTTCATTAATTTTGGTTGGTCTTCCTTGAGTTTGGCCTCATTGGCTCAGTGGGCATTATAACCTACAACTCTTGCACCAACCTTTGAACATAACAATGAAGCTGAAAAAATGTAGTTGTGCACCAGCATTGCAATTCCATTACTTTTTGTCATGGCTTACCTTGGTGTGGTTTGCAAAGTGCTTCAGAAAGATGAGGAAATCTGTTTCGTGCACCCATCCTGATTTATTTCCACTACCAGTACTTCCTACTGGTCCATCTCTGACACAGTGGTCTGCATAATGTATGTGTTGGAACACAAACAGTGGAGGAATTGTGTTGCCAATGGCATTAACCGCATATACAAATGCGACCAGTGAACCTCTCTCTGCTGATGTCGTTGCCCCAACTTGTTTAATATAAGTTAAAGTAATAGTGTGGTTAGTTGTAACATCTGCGTTATTGTTACAACTAACCCAGACTGTTGCTGTTACAACTGACCCAGACTCCTATCCATGAACTAGCCAACATTACAGCCAACGGCTAAAACATTAGCACTAAAGACCTACACAGAATATATCCCCAACATAATTTAAGTTTGATGAGTTTAACTGCAAAGCAGATAATGCTATTAGAAATTGAAATAAAGTAGAAATACCTACTTTTTGGCATACAAATTACTTTTTTTTCATGTTAAATTGTCTGTGTTTGACAAAATGTGCTAATTTTTCACATGTGATAGCAGAACTGAATTGGGCATGTACAGGATGAATCACATCATTTGAAACTTAGCCCTGATTGGAGAAATTGGAAGTGTTACAACTGACCCACGTTACAACTATCCCCGGTCTCTCCTACCTCTATAGGGCAGCCTTTTTTTTGGTTCGGGATAGGAAAATACTATAAGCTAAAGGAGAATATTGCAGCCATCTTTGCTATCGTTTAACAATAACGGAGACTTTCAGAGCTGTTCAGACTGAACACTGCTTTAGTTTGATCATGTCAGATTCTAACACTTGCCTGGATTTATTAAAAGGCTTTACTGTGTCTTTTCATTGAATCAATAATGAACAGATGCTGTTTAGTCAAGCGCTATAGAGTGCACCATCCCAGAAGATTGTTTCTTGTGAGAGAAGAACAACTTAACATGCATGAATTTCTTTTCTTTCTTTAATTTTTTTTCTGTCATATACTAAAACTTGCTGATGAGTGACAACCATGTGACCTTTTTTGCACTAGCAGGAATGAACAGCATTAGAATCTGTCACTGTGTTCTGAGCTTCATGGGGACTGTGTAATTTTTAGACTACTTGTCAACACGGCCACTGCCGGTGTGAAGAAATCAAAACTTCAGACCCTGAGCAATGAATAAGAAGAAGGTATGATGAGTCACTGTGGTGTTTCACCTACCTGCAGAATTATCAAATACTTCAACCTTCAAGTTCTTTGAAGGCTGAAGGACATTTGAAATGCAATTGCAGTTTGCATGCACTCATCATGGGCACGAATGTGATGGTAATTTGGGGCTTTTACGGATTTCTGTTCATTTTCCAGGTTGGAATGATTGTTCAGTAGACATCTTTAATGAATTTATTTTGGATTTTTACTTTTGACCCTGTGCGGGTCAAAAGTTTACATACAGGCTCAAATTTATACAGACATCCCCACTAACGTAGTTAAATGTCTTTTGGCAAGTTGCACCTCGCCCAGGCATTTTTGGAAGTCAACAAAATTCTAGTATAATTCTGGCTTGTTGGCAGAATTAATAGAGTCCATGTAAACTGGCTGGTTTCCTGGCACACACCTGGCTTTTAAGTATAGTCCACAAATCTTCAGTAGAGTCGAGGTTGGGGCTTTGGAGAGGCAATTCCAGACACTAAATTGTCTTAATGGGTTTTATAAACAGCTTCCCAGATCCTCGGTTTAAACAATTGCACTTAACTGCAGTTTATTCAGATTTGACATCATTTGGCCAAAGTTTGGAAAACACAAAACAAATTGTCACCCTGAAATAAGAAGAAATTGGTTAGGATGTTCAGGAACACCCGGGAACCACCAAGGCGCAAGCCAGCCACTAACCGGAAACTGCTGGAACACCGATGTCACTGTCCACAGTGAAGTGAGATAAAGCACGCACAAAAATAACGTTTCTGGAATAGCTCAACCCTTTTGAGAATTTGTAGACTATGCTTAAAGGCTTATATTAAACAATACAATTTCACAAATACCAGCTTGAAACTTAATTAATAATAAACTTTGAAAGAAAATGATAGCATCTGGCACCTGGCAGCTTTCATCTTAGATGAATCTAGTTCATAGGCAGTGGTTTTTGTCTGTGAATTAAGGTGATCTGACCTCAATGAGTTTCAGTTGTCTTATGCAAGCAGGCTGCATGATGAGTGTTTTTTACTGATAGACTCACTGATGCAGACACAATGAGGCTTTTACAGATCAGGTCACAACTAAACAGTAACACATGAGTCGGTGCTCAGTGATGATGTTTTTTAATTTACTGCAGCCCATTGAATGTTTTAGAGCGACACTGTTAAAATATTTCTGATAACATGCTAAAAACCTCCAGTTCACCTTTACAAATATCATCGTCTGACATTTCCTGATTTTAAAAAGCACCCAAATTAGATAATAATAAATATATAATGAACTGAAGAATACCAAAATTGAAAAGAAGCAAAAAGAGCAGGAAGGAAAACTAGAACAAGATGCATGACAAAACTAAACTTTAAAAAGCACAACAACAAAGTAGCAAACTACCGTACATGAAAGCAGAGACAGAGGAACACGAGCACAGAAGGCACAAGAAAATCAAGATGCTGAAAGCACTAAGAACACAACAAAACGAGCAAAACAACAGGACCATGACCAAAGTCCTCGGTTAAATTCTATAATTTGGACACTGGAGGTGTTAACAAATGCTTTTTCAGATAAACGATGAGGCTGTATTAGTAGTTACGCACTGATATGCATTAGTATGCACAGCAATTGAGTTTCAAACAACTCCTCTGCAAAATCAGGAGACTGATCTTTGTTTTTATCACCAACTTTTTTGACTCTTTGGAGTCACCTGTCTTTAAACAGGCCAAACCCCCATCGTTACCTTTAAAAAATGATGTCAACTAATGCCAAGATTTTAAATGCTCACAATCTGCAGTTCATGGCTGTATTCACAATTTTTACTGTCAGGGACAATCACACATTTCAGATAATTTCTGTGTGATTCATTCTCCACTTGAAATTATTATTATTACTGCTTGACAGTTTGACAGTAACTGTCAGGCATTTATGTTTCAATTGTGTTTTGCTCTGGTTTTGTTTGATTTTGTTCATATTTGTTCAGTGTTCATGGGTCATAACTGATCAGTGATCATCCATACGTACACATTCAAGTGGACCTGAAGACCAGGTCAGCTGAAATTATTTAACCTGGAGGTCATGAAAGACTCTCCTGGGTCTGCTCAGTGATGACTTAAAGTTACTACTAATACAAAAGTCCAAGACTTTTCTATTTGACATGATTATCTTCACTAGATAATGGCAATTTTCTCTATTTTATGTCTCACCCAGAGAAACCCACAAGGATAATAATCAGTGTAATGTGCCAGCTCAGTAATCAGGCTTATCCTGGTGCAACAATATTGTTTGATAATACATATCAGGCCCATAATGAGTTCCTTTTGTAATACAAATGAACTGCACGTGTCTATAAAACAAAGCACAAACAGTGTAAGAGGGATTTACAGATGAATTTTTATATATAAATCTCCACTGTGACTCTGAATTGGATAAGGAAAAGTCGATGGTTGGATGAATCTGCATTCATAAATCACTTTGCAAACCTTTCATAAAGGTTGTCTTTCTATAAAGAAGCACCAATTAATGTTTTTTACTCTCTTAGACAAAAGGCAGGGCTGTCCAGAACAAACAATTAATAAATCCTGAAGTTCCACCTGTTAAAAACCTGAGTGATTTCTATTAAAAATTAGATGGAAGGAAAAAATACCTTCTTCTGTTTACTCTGTGCAACTGTCAGATTTACAGTAATGCTCTTTATTCAGGATTGTCTGGATAACTGCAAGCATACTATAACGATGCCTGTAACCTATTACTAACAAAAACCTGAAACCCCTGATAGGAGTAAATATCTGCAACACTGTGTACATGCAAAAATGGTCAGATACAACTCAAAGAGGTCTAGATAGGATTTAATGGCTCAGACTCTGTGATGGTGGTGCATGTTGATTATCCTCGCTGTTCTCTCAGGGTCACCGATATGAAAAGAGCTAGCACACTGCCTCCATTAAATACCTTGTTGTAACCTGTTACTCAGAACTGAACAACACGCACAATAATGGCATATCTCACAAATGAAAATAGGGCCCCTGAGGATATAAAGTTAGTTGGATAAAAGCCATGTGTTTTCCTAAAAAAAGAGAAAAGAAAGAAAGAAAAAAAGACATGTTTTTCATAACCAAAGAAGAAAATACCACTCATTTCAGGTAGAGGACCCGAATGATCCAACATAAACACAGACACAATACAGAAAAATTCTCTTACCTGTAGCATTGAGAAAAGTAGTTGATATTTTACATTTCAATTTCACAAATGACAACAGCGCTTCTCAGAACACGATGTTAGTTGGATAAAAGCTCCTCATTTGTCTAATCTTATCTTTCTTGTTAGCAGTCGGATATCAATTCAGTTCTTAATCGCGCAGTCGTGTCCTGAGAGCAGTGGCCAAACAACCTTCAAGGTTGTTTGTGGTGCACAATGGTACATCAGAACCTATTGAGTGAAGTGCAGATGCTTGTCACAGCAGTCAGGGTTGTTCAGCCTTGGTGAATAATAAAGGCAGCTGAAATCTGCTGAGTCTACAGCATGTTTATCAGCACAATTCAGAGTATTTTGTCTGAATGATGTTCACAGTAGCTGCAGTGAATTCACGAAGCAGGAGTGCTTTCAGTAAATATGAAAGGTTAACCGTTAATCCACAAGCTCTCAATTAAGCCCTGCTGAGTGACTGGTGATCATATTATAGAACATAGTGTTGTTACTTACAGCATAAATTAAGCCACAGTAAAACATTGTACCATGTATGTTATAAAAACTAGAGTTTATAGATAAGTTAAAAGACCTTAAAAGAGATCTTAATTGTCCTTTATTTAAAAAAAAGTAACCAAAAATGTATGTTTGGGTGAAAAAAAGTGCTACAACAATTCAACTGTAAGTCACATATGATACCAAAATGATGGTCTTACAGCATAAGAATTACTTAATTGATTAGAATTATAGAGGCACTTTAATGTTATGGGGAAAACACTTCTGTGCTAACACAATAATAATTTCATTTTTAAGGATATGATAACATAATGAATGCCCATCTTGAAAAATTAGGTCTAAGGATGTGACATTATGACAGTTCGGGGATTTAGTGGGATATAGACTCGCACCACTACACATGCTTGAAGTTCATAAATAGATAAATATTCATAATTACCATTATGTTTAGTACCACTGTTGATACTGACAACTATAATGTAGCGAATGTTGCCAGACCATCTAGAATTTATTGTCTAGGGACTAAGTCTACATTGGAATTTGGGATCCTGGACAGATAAAAGTACAATCTCCAGTTATTTGTAAATAAAAAATGCCCTGGGGGAGAAGAAAAAAGGAAGAAGGAGAAAACAAAGTTGGTAAAACAGGGAGGGGGGTGTCAGGAAAGTTTCAAGCTGACTTAATTATTCACAAGGGGTCAAGCCTGCAGGTTGTTGTATGTTGCTGCGTGTTTGATTTGGCAGATTTACTTTATATCAGATGATCTTCCTGACACAGACCTGAAGGGAATTATGTGTCACCCAAGGCTTCAACTGGAGATCTTTCACTTTATGATTTTTGATTTTTAAACCCTAGCTCCAGCTCCCATGTTGCAGTATGATAAATATTTGTAAAATATCCTACCTTTTTATGCAGATGATACGCAGTAATATTTTCCTCTGATGATCAAAACCCCTGTTCACAAATTAATAAGCAGCATTGATTGACTGCTGGATATCTAGAAGCCTTTTAGAACTGGACAGAGACAAGGACATAGTCCAAAAAGTCTGCAAAAGTAAATTTGTTCATACTTACTATTCCTTCATCTGAAAACAGTGGATAAGGCAGGAAACCTGGCATTTTGTTTGACAAATTAATAAAGTCAACAAGAAAAGTAATCCTGTCCTTAGACAGCACAGCTTCTCATCTGCAATGAATATATGTATCCATCCTTCACATTATTGCCATCTTGTGGCCATGCTGTCGCTGAAAGCTGTGCTTGTTTCAATCTCACAGAAAACTGCAGCTATTTTGAGGGCGTGGCCATGTGCTGTTAACTAGTGGTGTGGGATACTGCATATTTTGGTATCGATCCGATACCAAGTAAATACGAGTCAGTGTCGCTGATACCGATACTTTTCAATAAACAAGCTGGATGCGTCATTGAACTGCTAAATCTCAATTAATTTTCATGACCTTAAGTGTTTTTGTGATGTTTCCTTTTTCAATATTAGCATTATTATTACTATGGCTGGCAGCGGGAGAGCTGCAGCCGTTGAATGTGGTGTTACAGCAACTGTGTGACTATTGTAAGAATAAATGATGCTGCGATGCATGAAAATGCCATCGGGTCTGCCGTGGTGGTTTACAGTTATCAATTTTTTATTTATTTATTTTTTAGAAAAATCTTTTTAAAAAAACCCCAGTAAACTAATTAAAACAAACAAGTACTGTTGAGAAACCATAATACAAAAGTTATAATTAAAATTCTCAACAGCAAAAACAACTGGTGAAAATATAATTGATATGTAAACAACTTAACAACCCCCAAAGTGTCTAAATCACGTCAGGTGACGGCATAACATCTAAACACGGGGGGGGGAGTGTGCCTAAACTGCAGGTATATGAATGTAAACTAATGGGAGATCAGCATGTGAGGCAAGCTGCTGCCAGTCTGCTTTGACTGCTCTGGGATCAGTTACAATCTACGCTTCATACAGAAACACAGCTAGCATTAGCAAGTAAAACATCTTCAGTGATTCAGCATCGTTAGCTCTTGCTAACCACCTTGGCCAACAACAACTAACAATTTCTTTAGTACATTAGCACGGAAACCATGATGGGGAGAACAGCTCGGATCCTTTTCGGTCTAATAAAACTGATTAAAACAGTACATCTGTAATTTGCTCAGTGTCTATAATCCAATTAGACCTCTCAGGTCATCAGATGCACATCTTTTAACTATCCCAGAATTAGATCTCAGTGTGCTGAGGATGCTTAAAGTTGCAGTGTTCCTGTTCTTTGGAACGAGCTGTCTGCTGATCTGAGGTCAATGACAACCGTCTCACAGGTCTGTGTGTCAGCATTGATTTGTATTTCTCTGTAACATTTTATTATTATTGCCTTTACGTCATTGTAGACCTACGCAGGTTTTTAAGTGTACATGTAAAAACCTTTTAAACGTACATAAATAAAAGTGACACTGACATTGACGCTACACTATGGAGCCACTACTAAACAAAAAAAAAAAACATAATGATGACAAAAATGATCACCAGATTTTGTGTGATCTATTCTGTGGATTCACCCATTCAAGCACAGAAACATACAAAACCTGCTCAAACTAACGATACCTACACTGTATAATGGGGTTGTGTAAATTTTACCTCTTGGCCACATGTGATATGTACGCCTCAAATGGTGATGATGAGTTTCTGAGTGACTTAATTTATCAAAGAGTGCATTTTATCAAAAGTAAATCGATATATTTCATATTACCTGACTTATGATAATTGTAAAACTATGTTGGTTCTGTGCACCAGTGTATTCACATTTACCTTTGTCATGCAACTGTTAAGTAAGTAAGTAAGTAAGTAAGGCAATATTAGCCAAATTGTATGAGCTTGAGCTCCTAATATGTGTGAGAACAATTTTTTAAAGCCAAAAATCACAAATTATGATGGGGCACCATTAGGGTCCAAGGTTAGCAGTACATTGACTTTGAGGGTTAACAAAAATTTTATTTATCAATAACATTAGGTAAACACTTCATATCCAGACACTTTCATAATCATGTTCAGTTGAGAAGGCTATAAATCTAATATTTTTTCATTAAAGATGAACTGCTGCCAGCTGTCAGCTAGTAATTATGATTGAACTAAAGGCAAAAAGCTACCCTAGAAGTCCAAAACACACAAAGTCTGTCTAGCAGCTCTCGGTGACTAACTCTTTTTTATTTGTTTATGAATCTATTTTTTACTGAGGTGTAGAAACAATTTCTGCAAACATCTTCCATAAAAAGGAAAAAAAGTAATTTGTTTTCTACACTACCTTCTGTTCACATTCCGTATATGTAAAGTGAGAATATATAAATATACACCTCAATCAACTCTTAATGTAAACAGACTGAACAGGAAAATCACTCCACAGCTTCCAGCAGATCTCCTGATATGGCTGACCCAACATCCCTTTTTTAAGTAACATCATAATTACACTTAACTTAAAAAGGAACATTTTAATGAAACACTTGAAAGGTCCAAACTCATTGTGAAGCCCACAGAATTTGGATGCTGATAAAAGCTGCGTGGTCAGAGTGAAGAGGTCAGAGCCAAATGGATGGACTCGGCTATATAGTCCAGGTTGCGGCAGTTGATTGCGCTCACGTTTAGACATCCGCCGGGAAGCAGGTACACCCGTCTCCTGTTTGACAGAAATTCTACTTGCTCACCTAAAAAGGCCAAAAAACAGTCACAAAAAAGCAAAATCATGAAAGCTCATCAGTGTATCAACCTATGTTATTGTCATGTGAAGAAAAGCTCTGTTTAAAACATGAATGCTACATAAAATATATCTTCAGCAGTTAAGTTTTCAAGTTATATTTTTTGAACCAAACTAAAATCACAAACAGCAATTCAATGTAGACTGATCAGGGTTATGGCCTTCGTATAAGCCATATGTGTGCATAATGTGTGCGATTGAATAAGTGCATCAGACACTGATAAACTTTATGAATACATTAAAAAATTGTGTTGCAAATGCCAATTAGCTGTTTCAAAGGATCTTCCAGAGAATCGCGGCAAAGCAAGAGCTGAGAAAACTAATTATGAACATCAGACAGCATTTATGTTGTCCTTGTTCGAGGCTGATGCAGTGAATCATTTGTCCTTCTAGATTGTGAGAAACATAATTCTAAAAAAAAATTGAGAGGAGGGCTGAAACAGTGCTTTTCAGTTTTTACCATTTAACCCTGTGCAGCAAAAGAGTCCACCTTGTTGAGTCAGATGGTCCCAGCGACCAGGAGTTCCCAAAAGCCTCAGCTTCTCTCTTAAAATGGCTCTGATCAGCATACACCTTTCAACAATGTGCTTAACCTCTCCCTGCCTGGGGAACACAGTGAGAAAAATATATATATAATTCAATATCTGCACTATGAAAAATGAGGGTGGAAAGGGGCGTGTATGCATAACATCAAGAGACATACAACACATGTACTGATAAAACAGCAACAGCTAATGTCCGGGCCAAATTCTTCAAATGCCAGATCATTTGCAGCATGTCTCACCACTCAACAAGATGGGCTGAGTTACTGAGCACTGTGGTGACAACATGTGCTCCTCCTACGGATGGCCTGGCCCACAGTGATCTCACTATTTTGTCAGCCTGAGACCGCACGGGCAGCAGGACGGAGTTCTGCTTTAAGACGCACAGGAGGTGTCCAACAGCTTCACCTGGTGAAGGAAACAATATGAGCTCAACGTGAAGAAATCTACAGAATGTCCCAGCAGCAGTGAAGTAACGTTATGCTCTGCTGAAAAGAAATGCTTTGCATCAGTATACACCGCAAGCCTGTCAGGTTTTTCCATTTTTTCTGGTAAATATTCACTGGGTCACAAATGAAAGATTGCAAAGATGCTTTTGGATGCACATGAAGCAGGTTTAGTTGCCACTTTTTTGATTCTTTCTAACTTGTGTTTAAAAGATGAGCGCAGAAAAACAGCACATTTCATTTTCGACATTTCATCCCAGAGCCAATTACGAAGATCAGAGGAGCCCTTTCTAAAAACATGAACTCCCCTGGAAACATGATTTGCAAAAGACTCTAATGAGGACATATGCATTTTTATTTTTCACAGGTACTTTCAGCTGCTCCCTTATTTCCCAAGGGGTCGCCGCAGCAGATGGATCTGCAAGTTTGATTTAGCACAGATTTGAAACCGGATGCAACCCTCCCATTTATCTGAGCGTGGGACCGGCACAAGGAGTACACTACCTTGTGACCCCCTGCGGCTGTTTTGTTTTTCTCCTCCCTCCTTCACATGTAAGCAAATGTGTTAACCTCTGCATTTTTATGTTTTAGTCAAATTATATTAAAACCAGAAATAAAGTTTAATGTTGCAAACAAGCGCCAACTCTCTCCAAGTGTGAAGGCTGCAAGTCCAACAACAGCAATTTTTTCCCTTTTTTGTTTCTTATTTATTTATATTCTTACTCACTTCTTCAACTCACACAACACGGAGAGGGTGCTCTTCTGACAGGTTAGGTGAAGAAAAAGTCAGGGAATGCAGCAACAATCCACAGTCCCTGGAGCACACTGGATAAATTTGATCTCATGCACTCAGCATAGTAAAGCTTGGCCTTTAAATATTTTTCCTCTCTATGGCTACTGAAGTCTGCCTTTTTCTGATGACGATTATGGTTCAAAGATAAGTAAAGAGGTGCTCTTGTCAATTACCTTGAGTCGGTTCATTCAGAAAAGAAAGAGTTCAAACTGACTTGTATCAGCTCCAGGCAGCGCAGTTGTTTTCTCACCGCAGAGTGCAGTGTTCGTTTGTGCAATAAGCACATTTTGATAGGTGTGGCCCCTTCAGTGCACATACGTTCTCACCATATAGTCCAAAGCAATGGGAAAATGACTGAGCGCAGAGAAGCTCCATTCCCAGCGATGCACAGTGCTGCACAGGCCAAGCATCACGCTCCATGTCTCCACAGCAGAGTGCCTGTGTAGGCAGCAAGAGGAAGGGGAAAAGTCTACGGCTCTGTTGAAAAACAGTGCCAGGAGAGCAAATTAAATTAAGTATGAGTGAAAAGCTGCTTGTCTGATAAAAATAATTTCAGCTTCTGTCGGAGAGCATAAATGCACAAGTTAGTTACCGTAATGAGCCGTGTAATCACAGCCCATTGACTCTGAGAGAGGTCTGCTCCGGTCGGGTAGTGGGCAGACGCTGACAGAACAACAACACTGTGCTCAGGAGCACTCTCCAAATCCTCCAGAAGCCTCTCCAAACAAATGCCCCGCTGCTTGTCATCCCAGTAATAATACTCACGGATCTCTTGGATCCCTGCTGCCTGGAAGATACCAGCCAATGAGTCTGCAGGGAGGATCAAGACAAAACATTATACTGGCTTATTAGATATAAAAGCAGTACCAACCCCTAAAGATCAATGACACTTTTGTCCGCAGCATGTACACTCACAAGAAAAGTATGTGAACCAGGATTTATGAATTAATTACTCAAAAAATGTGGTCTGATCTTCATCTAAGTAATAACTAGTGACCGATGGAGCCTAACTTAATCAGTGTAATACAAGGCAAGCAGTTTCATATCTTTATTAAACACAATGAGTAATCACTCACAGCTCAGACTGAAAAAAGTAAGGCTCGGTTCAGTAACTCGTGGACTCACTTATGGCAGCAAAAGTCGGGGGATTGCTGTAGAGGAATTTGGAACCAATTATCCTTACAAAAAGGTTTCAGGCCATGACACAGCCATTAAGTTGAATGAATTTTATGTCCTTTATTTATGCATCTGCTTTCAATCATTCTCCTGTAAAATTTGACCAGTTTCCATTAAAGCTTACATTTTCAATTCTACTTCTGTGACAAAATTACACGGAAAATAATCAAATAACTTAAAAGTCAGCATTTTGGGAAGAAGTGTTTTATGAGTCTATGCTTAACGGCTGGGATGAGGTTTTGGTGTTGGAGTGTTCCTCCAAAGACAGCATATTTTGGCTCATCTGTCCATTGAACATTGTCGCAAGTGTTGTGGATCATCTTAGATGACTGTGGTTTTATGTTACCACCATTATTATTCACTATTTTTCTTATTTTTCACAATTAAATAAAGATATAAGTCACAGAGCTCCATGCGGGCATTTTTCTATGACAGATATTTATCTAATGATGTGGAATCCTTGACATTTTGTCTCCTTTATGTATTCATTTTCAAAATCTTGTGTTGCTATGGAAACAGCGCTGATTGTTTACAAGACATACTCTTTTGTAATTATTGGTGTGTGTGTGTGTGTGTATATATATATATATATAAAATAAAATAAAAAATAAAGTAAAAATAAAAAATAAATAAAAAAATAAAATATAAAATAAAGCCCTACACCCCGGCCCAGAGGAAGATACATAAGATTTGTTTTGAACTGTGTATTATGCAAGGCAACTTTAGAAGAGTCCAAAAATACAATTATGTAACTGGAAATGGGCATAATTGTTCCACTTTAAATGTTGTTCAGTAGAAGCGGTTTTTTATTTACCATCACAGGGGGAAGAGAGGTAAACCGGGCCACACCAGTCAGCACTGAGATCGTACCAGCACCTCAAGAGTTCAGCTCCAAGACGAACAGCAGCAGTAAAACCAGGAGTTTGGACACCTAACACCTGCAGCGAAAGCCAGGAAATACCAGCAGCAGAGTTTTTTGATATAAATGATGTTTGCTTGCTGATCTTCTATTGATTTATTCTGCAGTTACTTATAGTAACTGCAAATAACGTCTTTCCGAGTAATGACGGTGCTGACTGACTGCATGATCAGTCCTAGTTTTTGTTTTGTGCAAAACGAGGTTCAAATGAGTTGAGCTGTCTGTGTGTAGCTGACATTACCTGGTTCTCCACTATAGCCCTAGAATGCTTCCCAAGGGCAACTTCTGTGGCTTTCCTGGTGAATTCTCTCAGTCCAAGAGAAGAGGGATACTCAGGATGAAGAGTGGGATCAGTGCTCAACTGCTGCTTTATTTTTCCAACCAGACGCAATTCAAAGGGTTTTCCCTCCTCGCTGTAATACTCTGCAAAAACATGTATTGCAAAGAACAGAATATATTTAATCTGACACAAAAATACAACGCACCCTCAGAGCCGAAAAACTGAAATTAAAATCCCTTTAATAATTGTGTTGCCTTCTAACAAGTGGCAACAAAGAGTTAAAATGTTTAAACAAGTGCAGTAGTATCTTAAGGTACAGATCATTTACTTGCAACATGCTCACGTAATTGTGGCCTTAGCAGCTATTGCACTGTATGCGTCAGCAAAGGCTGAGAAAATGAGGTACAAAGCGAGGCAAGAACTGAGTTTCTAGCAGCTATTTCAAGAAGGCTCACGCAGAGCTTCAGCTGCTCTCTATTAGGCTCAAAGTAGCTGATTAAAGTGGGAGCAAATGCAACCTCCAGGCTTTAAAAAGCCCCTTCAAACACCCACTGGTACAATCTCATGAATGCTTCCTGTTTTTAGCATTGACACAAAATATAAATGTTAAAGGCCATGACTGGCAATTAATGATTTTACTGAAAATCTTAATGTACTGCTCACCGGGCTTTCTATAAAGATATGAGTATACAGTGTCTGATGCACTGAATATCTTCTTCGGTGTATCTTATTACATTGAATAAGATACTGACTGGTGACCGGCGAACCAGTCCTCTGCTCAGATTAGAATCTGAGGAGGCTACACGGTGTATATAGCAGTATTTTTCTTTCTGCTCACATATTGCCTGCCATAATGCGGCTCACGTATTTCCAGCTACATTGCAGAACTGTGGAGGCACATTACATTATATGTGCAATAAAGCAAGCCTGTAACAAAAAACAAAACAAAAACAACAAAAATAATAATAATAAAAGCACCTATATTAGCATATGTTGTCTGTGTTAAATTATAACAGATGTACTTCACTAAATTCACATTTAAAAATCAAACTGCACTTTGTGGATAAAAGTTATATATCTAAGTTTATTTATTTAAAAAGTAAGTATAAGTAAGTAAATATGTCATACAATGTCTGCATCTTTGATCTTCACATCTGTCGATAGCTGTTGTCTATATTAATGTAAGTTTGCTAAGTTTGGATCTGACTCATGAGATCATCAGTGCATTTGAGTAAAGTGTATGTTTGTAGTTAATGTAGTTACCACTAGAATAGTGGTTTAAAAAAACCTGCGGTATTTTTTTTAGGGGGGGGGGAGGAGAGATTACTAACTACATAGAGATGACATAAGCATTTTTTAAAATTACATTAAAATTAAATTTGAAGTTGCACAACATTGTTTCTGTTTGAGTTATATTATCTATCTATCTATCTATCTATCTATCTATCTATCTATCTATCTATCTATCTATCTATCTATCTATCTATCTATCTATCTATATAACGTGATAAGACTCACCTCTGCCTGCCAGATCAACTTTCCTGGCCTGGGTATCTCTGGCGAAGGCGGATAACAACCTTGTTTCGGGACTCACTGGTGCGTTGAGCGTATTGGTAAACAGTGGGCATTGACCTCCTGGGTCTCCATTTTGGCTGACCCCTTTTTCATCAGGGCTGCTGCCGGGTCGGCTCATCTCGGAGGCGGTCAGACAACTCAGACCGGCGGGAGCTGCGAACCTTTTGTTTGGGCACTGTTGCCAAGCTACAGCACATATTTGGATTCTGTGGCCCAGGCAACGGGGATGGATGAGTTTTGTCGCTCCCTAATGTGTGGCTCCGGTGAGTTTACTTTTGCCCTGACGGTAAGCCATCAAAGCCACTGGAAAAAGAAAGGATGAGCTATTATCAGTGAAGACCCAGATGCATCTTTAGCTTCTAACACCGACAACACGCTAGTCTAAAGCTTTGTGTCCTTATTAAGGCTTGTTTGGGAGCTTGGCGGTAGCCGCCATAAATTAGCCCTATTGCAATACACAAAAAAAAAAAACAAACGAAGAAGTAAGCAAGAGGCTTGCTCATTAATTGTACAAGAGTGTTCTGTGTCGGTCATATATATCTGCAGATGAGGCTATTTCCTGCATCCATGGCTTCCACTCATCCATTTCTTATATGTTTACTCAAATGCATTCATTTGATGACATTTATCCCACTATCATTTTCACAGATCAGACTAGTCTTAATGGTGGAGTTCATGTGTAATCTGAATTCATGAGAAATTAAAGTTCCATGTGCAATTTTCCTCCTTGGAAACCAACTGAAATCCAGCGTGCAGTGTAAATCTCTTCAGGCTATTACTGTGCTCCTGCATAATACTGCTGGGAAATAGTGGTTTCCTTCCAGGCAGCGAACTAAGGAAAGAAAGCCATTTCCAGGGGATAAAGAGGTAGCAGTGAATATTGCATTAAATGAAATTGCAGAATCAAAGTAAACATCTGATGGAGGTGATAAGTGAGCCTGGCTTTGTAGTTCACTTTATGAAGCTGGAAATCACAGATAACTGCACTAGATGGCAGTAGATGGCCAAATCAGCCATCAACTCTTGTCAACTGGTTGACTTGGAGTTAAAGATGCTCTTGTCCAGCCTGTCCAGTCCTGGTTTTTATAGATTACATGACAACAACTTTCTTTTTTTTCCAGGAAAGAAATAGAAAAAGATTCCAAAAATGTAAGCTTTAGGTGGGGAATTGGATTCTGGTCTTTTCACACGGCTGTTAAATATTTTTATCCTTGCCCCGTTTTTTAAAAAACTCATTTATCTTTGTGTGGTTCTCACACAAAACACATCGGTACAGTCATTTTATCCCAGGGAATGACAACAAAAATTCTACCTTTGACTTTGTCATTTGCTGAATATTTGAGCCTCCGGGTGTTATTGTTGAAGTTGGAATATTTCTGTGAAGTCAAATTGTTTCTGAATGCAGAGTTGGCCTCTGAAGCAAAAACGAACACACAGATAAAAGAAAGAAAATGTGACAGAGAAAGACATTTAGAAAGAAAGAAAACCCGACAACACTGTTGACTCCAACTCTGGGAAAAATATCTGGATTCTTAAATCTACTCCCGTCAAGAGGCTGTTAGTGAGAAAGGAAACGACACGTTAGAAGAAGCTCGGCTTGTGCCTTGATCACGCTCCCACGTTGTCAGGAAGAGTTCACGATAGTTTATTAAATTAAAGATGCAGCAGACACAATTAGATTTAAGAAACCTTATCTGGTGACTATTGATGTCCAAGCTTAGTGTCAAAGGTTTTTATTTTGTTTTGTTTTTTCATTTATCTGAAGCAGGTTCTAAAAATATCCTGAAGAAAACTGAGCTACACGTCTCAGACACTGGCTGTGGACTTACATGTGTAATTGAGAGTGAAAGTCATTTAAACTTCCAAGCAGATCCAAGACTGCCTCAGTCACATTTAATAGTAAAAGCAGAAGAAAAAAGAGGATTTTATTGAATTCATTTTCTTATGTAGAATATTTTCCTAATCAGATGTTCCGCCTCTGTTTTTATAGTCTTTTTGTTTCCTGTACTTGTATCTTATCAAACCCTCCCAGTCGTACTTTAAGTGGTGGCTTTTCCTTGAAAACTTTAGGATTGATTTCGGTCTGATACCACTCATGGAAAACATTGGAACAGGAATCAGCTGATAGGAATGTGGCTTCAGACAGGGCCATTATTTCCATTCTGAGTTGTTGTGTGGCTTTTTTTTTCTCTCTCCGAATGATATTTTTGGTAGTCACACTGCCCGTCTGGCAGGGCTAATGTCAGTTTTGGCTTATTTTCAAATGTCTTACATTCTGCTCTTGGTTTATTTTTAAAGTCCCAAATCTTGTAAATTCCTCTCATAACACGGAGATATTGCCCGCTCAAACAGTAGCCAAAGCCAGAGATGACAGTGGTTTAGATAGTGGGAGGATTACTTAAAATAACATTTCAATAATGCATTGTTTAGATTTGTGTCTTGAGCTCACATCAACAGTAGTTTTACTTGCTCAGTGTTGTGGAACATGGAGTGAAGGTCGGGACCCTCAGGGCCTCCCAAGATAAATCCGAGGGGCCATAAGTAGATCAAAGGGTTAGGAAAAGGGGAACAAATATTCCTGTTCACAAAGCTGTTTATTTTTTCTGACTTTTTTTCCTTTTTTTTCTTGTGAAAGTACTTAAAGTACTACACTTTCACATCTACAGCATCCCAAAAAACCCCACTTCAAATGAAGCCACCTATGAAGGACAAAAATAATTAAATCCCTCTTAAGTCATTGTCTGTGACGGTTACATACAGCAAAAGTTAATAATAATAATTATTATATTGTTACAGTCATTTGTTGTTTGCTTCCAGAATGGTGAGTTTGCACACACAGCACGCATGACCAATGTTACACAGTTTTAAAATACTTTATTTTTCAATGCAACAGATGATGTTATGTAAAATCACACCACAAGGTGCCTTATGACAATGAAGTAATACATAATGTGGGCAGAAGGTTTTCTGTGCGTGTGGACATTTCAGGGGACGGTGTTGGGCTTATACTGTGGCCACAAGCCAAAGAAAATAAACTAGCAGCACGGCATGTTGCATATGCTGCTGTGTTTACCTGCAGTTCGTAATACTGTACCTTGTACAAGGACATACCCACAAAAAGATTCTAGACAGCGTGATGTTTGAGGCATCCAGACGTAAGGTTCTGTCATCCATTATTCGTAGCCATGGCACAACTTAACATAGACATGGGCTTTTAAATCCCAGTTTCACTGTTGTGTGCATACAGACTCAAAATAGAAACATTAAGACTTTAAACCGAGACAAAAATGGAGTATTTCTATTCATAGTTCTTTGGTTAAGCTGATATTAAACTGAAAGGTTTTTGTAAAGAAAATGTTCCTACAGTGGAGACAGGCTTGCCAGAATGATCGCTTAGTCGAGTTTGCTACAGATTCAGTGTATCGTCATTACATAACTTACCAGATAATATACTGTACAAAAATTAGTTTATACTGACATTTTTGAAACCACAAGCCACGTGACACTGTGTCCATGTACTGGAATGCATTTCAGTGTTGATGTCAAACACTGTCAGTCTGGAGCAGAGAGCCTTTTTCCAAACAACACGTAGAGGACTCTGGGAGGTTCATCCGTGATGCCACCTAATCTCGGCTGTACGCCAACAAACAAACAACAACAACAACAACAACAACAAAAACAGTCACAGTGTTCCCATTCAGACCGAATCATCTGTTTCTCCACAGTCAATCCAGTCATGTCTTTGGGGCTAGCTTCATTCTGCTGTGCTTTTCAGGGTTTGGGATTGAACTTTTCTGTAGCTTTTCTTTGCTGTTTGGTCTCAGACTTTGCAGAAATCACAGTAACAGCTGGAAACGCAGTTCGCTTCAGTAGGTTGACATTTCACTCTTCATCTGTCCTGTTCCTGCAACGTGAATCTGAAAACAGATGGATATATTAGCATCCAGCGTTTCCGTGACAAAATCCATACCTATTGGTAAAATAGCATCGCATGGCATTTTGTTGTTTTAGGCTGTCTCTTAGTAATGAGAATAAAATGTCTAAATATGCCGCACCTGGGATTATGTCACTTGCATATTTTCGATTTTCATTTTGTTTGCTTTAAATAGAAGCCTTATCTGTATTGAAAAGTACCTGATATTCGAGACCAGATTACTATCGTGTCGTGAATCGCCTCATATTTTTGACTTGTGCAGCCATGTGTTATGTGACCGTGCAAACTGAGCTTTTCTCTGTGTGTTTCTGTATGACTTGTTGGTTTGTGTTGGTCTCGCCCTGCACACCATTTTAGTTTTGATCAGATAAAGAAGGACTTGGAGACAGCAGCCGCTGTTTGTTGTCTTACAGGTTATTTGTAAGTATCTCGGTGTTTTCGTGTTCATTGATATCATCGCTGCACCTCTTCCCTTTTATTTATTTTTTCTTCCTAATTACAGAAAGTTACTGCATAGTTGCCCTCATCATTCTGTCCTTTGTGAAACTTCTTTTCCCTTAAACAAGACAGGAATTCTGATGCTATCACTTCAGCTGTACATGTCTCCACAGGAAGACATAATCTACCTTCCACTGGAAGCTGCACAGAAATACGAATGCTTATAGGGAAGAAAACAGCTACCATACAGTTTACAATGTGGTTTCATCAGAACTCCTTTCTTACATTATGTACTGCTGGAAAGTGACATCACTGTTGTCTACTTTGTGTCTTGTGGCTTCAGTGTGCGGTATTTGGATGGTTTAACCCCTTGAGCCTCAGTTGATTATTTGACACTTCTACATTTAAAAAACATCTGCACTGTAGTCGGCATCAGCTGCAAAACCGTAAAGCCAAGATAAGCAGTCTTGCGCTTTATGGATAAGAGACGCTTAGAAGAATTTTGAATGCAATAGGTCTCCTTTTTCCTTATCACCAGTCCAGATTGAACTTGAGAAACCTTCATGGTTTTTAAGCTTTTTTTTTTTTTTTCGTCTTTATGCATCTTTCCACCTGGAACCTGGTACACAGGACTCTGGGGTCAAAAGGAGTTAATGGGAAGAAACTCCAAGAATAATAGAGCCAAAGAGCTATACTTAAGTCAGTTATTTTGAATTACAAAACCACAGATATGTGTGCAGATATTGTGTAGCCTCCATTAAAGCTAAAGTAGCCTCTGCTCATCATTAGTTAGGAAAAATCCATTCATCATATCTGACGTGTGTGTTTGCCGAATCTGAAGCTGTCTTTATATAGCAGGATGCAATTCACTGTTAAATGCAAATAGAAAGTCCTTAGTTAGTTGTGCAGTTTATGACTTTCAGTTTCTACTAAATGTAACAATGACAGTTTTGTTACGGACTATTTTGTCTTGTTAAAATAGTTTTCAAAGCAGCCAAAGCAAAGAAAAGAAAATCCCTCCATCCATTCTCTCCTGCTTATCCACTTTTAGGATCACAGGGGACCAGAGCCTATCCCAGCTATCATAGGGCAAGAGGTGGGGTACAGTCTGGACAGGTCGGCAGCCTTTCACAGGGCAAACACACAGAGACAGACAACTATTCACACCTATGGGCGATTTGCAATCACCAGTTAACCTCACTAATTCCACGTCATCGGACTGTGGGGGGGAAACCAGAGTTCTCAGAGAGAGGCACACAAACACAGGGAGAACATGCAAACTCCACACAGAAAGGCCCCAGCCAGATGGTGGATTCAAACCACCATGCTGCCCACAAGAAATCACATTTACAGTAACTATCTTTTTTTTATTTTTTAAATCATATATGTATCTATCCTGGGTTTTTGTTTGTTTGTTTTAAATGGATAAATACAAAGACTGAATCATGTAGTAAAATTAAATACAGCTAACGCAAGTTTCAACTGGTCACACTGGGATTCATTCTGACAAAGAGATACACAAGCACGCATTAAAGACGCAATAATGTATTTAAAATATAGATCTATCTGTGCAGCCATTATAGTACATGTCAGCCAAGCAGTTTCACTAACCTTGGGCACAATAAGCAGAAATAAATATACAGTGGAGAGTATCTCTCTCTCTCTCTCTCTCTCCATATATATATATATATATATATATATATATATATATATATATATATATATATATATATATATAGACACACAGACACACACACACACACACACACACACACACACACACACATATATATATATATATATATATATATATATACACACAGACACACACACACACACACACACACACATATATATATATATATATATATATATATATATATATATATATATATATATATATATATATATATATATATATATATATATATATATATGAAAAAAACTAAACACCCAGCACGCCCCTGCGGGCGGTTTATCCTTCAAGCTCGGGTCCTCTACCAGAGGCCTGGGAGCTTGAGGGTCCTGCGCAGTATCTTAGCTGTTCCCAGGACTGCGCTCTTCTGGACAGAGATCTCCGATGTTGTTCCTGGGATCTGCTGGAGCCACTCGCCTAGCTTGGGAGTCACCGCACCTAGTGCTCCGATTACCACGGGGACCACCGTTACCTTCACCCTCCACATCCTCTCGAGCTCTTCTCTGAGCCCTTGGTATTTCTCCAGCTTCATATATATATATATATATATATTATATATATGTGTATGTATATGTTTGTGTGTGTATATATGTTGTCAAGTATCCCAGATGCCTCCATTTAAAGATCATATTGCAGTGTTATTGTTTGTGATATCAGCCAGGGTATTGGAGGTTTCCCACAGGTCAGTACCACCATGTTTTGTGTTTCCCTACTCCATGCTTCATGCTCTCTTAGGCCTGAGCTTACTCTAAGCTATCTAAGTGCATATTATGGAACAGACCCAATTAGCAAAGTGCAGGGAGGCCTTTGCATTACAGGGTTCACGGCACTGAAAACAAAACCAAGCATTTGTGCATGTTGCTCCCGAAGCACCTTCAAAACTCTAAGTGGCTTCAACACGTTCCACTGCAGTCTGTCAATGTGCAACACCATTTTTAGGCCATTGTAATGTCACATGACACTTGAGTCACCACACATTGGCTGCCCAGAGAGGTAAAAAGCTTGTTTCTAACAGGCTGCAGAGTATGTTGCATTAAGCCTCACGCTTCGACACGCTTAACTAGTAAACACAACACAGCCGAAATATGTGTTTACACAGTTTTTAAATTGTCTACAATTACCGTGTACTATATTTTACACTAACAACACGTCCATTAATAAAAATCGGGCGCTCTTGGAGAATACAGCATACATGTGTGGGTAATTATATGTACATTTTTAGCTGGCATAACGATACAGTTTGTTCTAGTAAGACACACTCAGTCACTTATAGTAGGAACCTGAAATGTCAGGCGTATATACAAAATGTCCTTTTAGATTTGCTAAACTCTAAGTTGTTAACTTTTATATGTCAGAGATATTTACAAGATCCTGTGGAGCTTCTTGTATGGACTTCAGTAAGCTGGCGTTAGTACTGGAAATGGAATTCGTCATCTATGTTCGTCATTGTTGTTCTTTTGAAGGTTCACAAGTTAAAAATATGAGCATATATTCAAATATGCACTGCATAGGTGTAAGCACTGCCGGTACTTAAATACTGCCATTAAACTCAGTGCAGTCATCTTTTTAGTTGACTTGCTCTACTCCCCATGTTGCCTGCATGCTTGTTTCGTTTAATATGCACTTGAGTTTGCTGATTGCGGATAGTTCCTCTCAGCTTAGTGCAAAGGCTTGTGGGACTGTTAATCTTTAATTTCACATCACTCAGCTGTGTTATGACTGTTAGGACTTTGATTGCTGTGTATGTTTGATGTGGTTTCTGATGTTTGCATACCCACTCAGAACATTGTTAAGCTTTAGCTAGGAGATGGGCCGTCGTGACCTAGGCTCTTAGTGATTAATGACTTCTGCTCGGCGTTCATGTTGAGGGGCAGTTACTATCAAAGCAACACTCCACTACCTCTGCGGAGAATATGGATTTTGAAATGTGATAAAAAATGAAATTATATACAATCAGCTTTCTCTGCTATACTAAAAAAGTTCATGTGGCATATCTGTTTACATAAGATCAGGTGTTACATCAGGTGTACTACTTGATTTAAGTGTTGTACACTTGTAATATTATCCTAACTTGTGATTAAGTTCCTACAGAAATGAGTTTGAACACTTTCAGTTTCCTACATTTTAAGTGTACTATATTTTTAATGTTATGAAATTTGTGTATTAATTTTACTTTTCTTGCATCACTTTATTTCATATTTAACCTGATGCAGTTTTATTAAATCCAATACATTTGAGACTTTAATAAAGTGGTGTCAAATATATGGCCTGGGGGGGCAGAATCGGCCCACCAAATGCTCCAATCTAGCCCACAGGACACTTTTTTTAAAAAAAAGTAAAGGGTGTGTTTATAAACGTTTAAATAACACAAAGTTTCAGGGGTTTTTTTTACCATCTACAACAGAAATGACTATTTATGTTCTGGTGGGTAAGCAGTAAAAAGCTAAATAAATAAGATTTAAAAAATGAGGAAAATATTTGTTTTATTATCACAGAAGAGTCTCGAGAGTGAGCCCGCAGAATCTTTTCTGTAATTTTGCACGTTTATTTTTTACACCTTAAACCCAAAGAGTCATGCTGACAGATTATTTCTATTGACGACGACAGTATTTATCATGCTGTTTAAATACACTTGATTTTTTCTTATGCCAAGACATCTTAATGATGCAATGTGTAGTTAAACTTTTTTACTCGTTCCGCCCAGTTAAGGTCAAAGTGCCCCACAGTGTAAAATGAGTTCCACATCCCTCCTTTTGTACATCTCTTGAAACTTCATTTGTGTTGCCCGAGCAGCGTGGACTTTTTTAGATGGCAGTACATGGTTGTGTGGCTTTTGTAAACCTCAGGTATATTAGACCTGCACAGCAGAGCTCTATGTTTCTGAATCAGTCTATCAGTCATCTAACAGACGCCGTAATTTCTGCTCCAAAAGTATTTTAGTCCACAACCTAGTTGGCTGCTGCTCTTTGAAATCAAATGTTCCACTCTCTGTTAACTTAATTTTAATGTTCTCAGTGATGGATAAACTGTGCTAACAAACTCGCTCTGCTTGTAATACACAGCATTGCCTTTCAGATACACGAAGACTCACCTCTCGTATGCATATTAGGGCTAATGTTAAGAGAAACAAGGCAGATAAAAACAAAGGGAGACACGGAAAAACTAAACCCTTAACCCTTAGTCATGTAGCAAACATGACTAAAGGAGAGATGTTTTGAAGAGAATCCTTGCAGAAGTGGTCTCGTCATACGCCACAGCATTACGTGACAGAAGCTGATGGTTGGTCTGGATGTTGATGAGGGCATCACTGATATGCCAGCATGTATTTCTATGAAAACAAAGTAACTATTGATAATCTCTGTTCTGTGAAGTACAGCCTAGTAACCATTCGTATCAGTGGTTGGGCTTTGCTTTTTTTCCACTCTGGGTTACATCAGCTCCTGACTTAACTAACTTTGTTGTCCCAGGGTGAAAAGGAAACATGCTGCTCTACTGCTCTTTTGTATTCTTTGAAAGAGGTGGAGAAACTGACAGGGATTACTGTGTGGAGGTCCACAGTCGCTTATGATGGCGACTGAAGCAACAAATTCGGCAGTGAACAGACTGTATCTGAAACGGTTTGTCATATTCCTTCATTAAGGCGGTCTTTGAGCCTTGGACCTGTCGAAGTCATTCTTGAACGGCTGGTCTCACTTACATTTGTAATCCTGCTGAAAGCGTGCAGTGAGTCTGCTGAGCCTTCCCCTTGGGGTGATTTACTACAGAACACACCAGGCTCCTTTTATGGATGGCTTTTATATGCTGCTAAATGTCTCCTGTTTTGTAGCCCCATTGATTATGTCTGTAAAATTCCACTGAGGGGATGCCATTTGGTCGTTGCTGTGCTTTTTTTGGAAGTCGAATTTCCCAGAGGAACCCACCCGAGGGATTAATAAAGTTCTATCTTATCTTATCTTATCTTATTAAAGGGGAAGAGAAAAATAATTTATAGTGTTCAGGGTAAATATTTAAAATCAGAAGCACGGCCCTTCCATAAAAGTGGATCAGTCATGGGAATTCATATGCGGCATAGAGTTGTGCAACTTATTAAATAAAATGTATCAACATAAAGACTTTTTTTTTTCACTGTTTGATCCAATTTGAAGTCATATAAATGCACTGTAACCTGAAACACTGCATTTATAAAAAAATAAATGTACATGCAAAAGTTAATTCCATTCATGCAAGAGCTCGCAATAAAATTTAGTAATCATAAATATTGGCGACAGAAACTAAACACAGCGATGAGATATTTAACGATCATTGTAGTGCAGGTGTAATTGTAAGTGAGTTACGGCCTTTGTCTTGTCTGCCTTTAAGACGGTACGGCTCTGAAAATAACTTTATTTCAGCTGTAAATTCACTAAGAAATATTCTGAATATTCAAGTGGGTTTTTTTAAATTCTTTTGTTAAAATGATAATTGATCAGTTATTTCATAATTCAAATTCATTAAAAAATGTAATTAAATTATGTGAGAGGTATAATTCTTACATAAACACTACATAGATGATGCCATAACTTATAATTTCGCCTACTATTTTTATCTGTGAAAGACCTGGTTTCATCTCGGGGTTGTGCATTAGGGTAGTAATGAATTGAATATTGGGCTGTCCGCCTACAGTTAGAGTGTGTTAAGGAGAGCGTTCTCATTGGCTGTCACTCTTGTAAACAGTCTCTCGAGTTTTGAGGGAAGTCTTGTGCATAAGTGATAAAGATTTATCTGCTGCAGGGGTTGTTGGGCTGGGCACACTGAGGCCCACTGACAGGCACACACACTAAAATGTTCTCAAATGTACCATGCAGTTCTCCGAATCAGACCTTTGCACAACGCCCACTGAGTTTCCAAAGCCTCTTTACACACATTTTTGGCGTAACCAAAGTATTTTGGGTTGACATTTTTTACAAATAAAAATTTACAATTATGACACTTTCTAGAAAATACTATTTTCATTAATTCAATAATTGCATTGTTTTTTAATCTCTATGACCTACAAACCTAGTAGCCACATGCGCATACTACCAGGAACTGTGCTGTGCACATCTGTTTGTTCTTTTTGCCACACTGACATCAGCTGAGTTGAAAGATTGATTATAGGTAGCGTGGCGCAATAAGCAATACAGGTACAGTCCTCAAAGGTTTATTTAATCATGCATGAAAAACAAATATAAAGTTTCACTTGAATGTTTGAACTCTTACAGTAACACTTTAAGAGCCTAACAGCTGCCAATACTTCTGAAATTGTTTATTATTCTGCACTGTTATTCTCAGTATATTTTACTTCTGGACTATAGCACAACGGTGTAGTAGAACATGTCTAAATATGGATTTCTGCTTTTATTACATTTCTTTCATTGTCAAACTGCAAAGAAAAAAAATCAAAAAGCATTTTGTTTGTGGTCCTGGGATTATTTTAAATGGCTTTAAACTGGGCGTATCAACCATAATACAAAAAGAAAAAAAGCGAGAAATGATTTTTAATTACAATATTGTAATTAATGTCATGAAACACAGCCTAAAGGGGAGTTTGGTAGCAAGTGATGAGTGTTTCAAACATTAAGGTATATTTTTAAAATGTCATATTTCATTAATTATAACACTGTTTTTAATGTAAGTAACTGTCACAGTTCCCAATTGCTAGAGATAAATTTTGCCTTTTCATTCAAATTAGTATGATTTTTATTTTCAAATATATATTAATTTATATATATATTAATATATATTGAATCTCTGGTTTACCTCACTGTCCTTTAAATGCAGAAAAACAGAGAACCATAAGTGTCCTCGCATAAACTAAACTGGAGTTTTATGAATAAGAGAACCTAATTCTATATTGAGGTGATTGCCCCTCTACATGACAGCATTAAATATTGCTAGGTGTTATTGTTCTTTAACCCTGACTTGAGGAGGTGGAATTCTATAAGTATTAGTATATACTTATTACTTAGTATTATATTTAAGTATTATAATATAAGTATTAGTAGTAAACTATATGCCTTTAAGTTCACATATGTGAGCTTTTACCATTGTTTTAAGAAATGACTGCTTTGTGAAGTCATAACAAGATAAATGAACTTACAACGTGGTTTCTGGCTCCGAATAGTCACTGTACTGTGTGCAGCCGTTGGACTGTGGAGGACCAGGGGAAGTCTCTTCACTTCTGCTGCTTGCCTGTGTACTGGCCAGGCTGTCACTACCCTCAGTCCTACTGGTTGAAGTCTTCTGAAAAGGGCTTGCTGTGCCTGACTCAGCTTCCCATAGAAAGCAGGGGCAGCGAGTCCGCAGTTCTTTATAAAAAGAATTGATCCACAGAGTGGACATCCATGGGCAGCCCATCAGGTTCTTGAACGCAGTGCGAAACTCTGGAGTCCTGCAGTAGATGATGGGATTGAGGCCAGAGTTGATATAACCAAGCCAGTTTAATAGTCGAAAGAGTTTTTTATCAGGAACTTCTTTGTTAAAAGAATTAATGATATTGGCGACAAAGAAAGGAAGCCAGCAAACAGTGAAGACCCCCATGATAATGCCCAAAGTCTTGAGGGCCTTGTGCTCTTTGACAAGTATTAGCCGTGACGGCCTGCGTTTGGTACTCTTGCTCCTCGCTGCACTGTTGCAGTTGCTGGACGATGACGGTGTATTGTTGAGCTGGGGGCCAACTTGTGTCTGTGATGTTGGATATTCATTTTGGAAGCGCATCCGACTCTTATCTATTTTCTGGACCTGCCGGGATGCTATTAAATAGACTTTTGCGTAAACAAATATCATTATGAGCAGTGGAATGTAAAAAGAGATTATAGAGGATATTATAGCATAGGTCTTGTTGGTCACGAAGTCACAGCATGCGGGATCTTCATAGCACTCCCTCGCCAAAACATCATTTTCGTCTCTCCATAACAAAGTCATTATTGGTACAAAGGAAATCAGGGCTGACACAACCCACACTATACAAACTATTATTCTGGCACGCCACTTACTGAGCAGAACTTTATGCCGTAGCGGTCTGGTAATGGCTATATACCGATCCACTGCTATGACACAAAGTGTCTCACAGCTCGCCGTCACACAGAGGACATCGATAGAAGTCCAAAGGTCACATAATGTTTCAGTAAGTTGCCACTTATCTGTCACCACAACAGTGGCCCCAGGAGGCACGACGAGGACCCCCATGATGAGGTCCGCACATGCTAGGGACATAATGAAGATGTTTGTCGTCGTTTGAAGCTGCGGAGTTCGTGCTATTGCAATGATGACCAGCAGGTTTCCCACCACTATGATGAGTATGATGAAGACAAGAATAACGATGATCTCTTTTCCCATGGGTGCGTATATGGCGCCTGTCGTGTTCAGTGAGGATGATGTGTTCAAATTGTTCATCTTTGCTTAGTCAGGGAACTTAGTCACAAGAGGTGGAAAGTGTTAGATTTTCACATCAAAGTCAGCACAACTGAGGGACTGTAGGAGCCTCATGCAAGCATCATACAAACGATTTTACAAAAATCTGAGGTAGTTTGTCTCACTGGACAGTGTCTTTTCTGTGCAGTTAGTGATCACATTTCACACCTTGCGAGTCTTGTTTGGCAGTGCTCAGAAGGGAGTAGCAGTGGCTCGTCATCACCTCCGAAGATGTTGTTGTTTCTGGAAGTTTGTGCAGGCAACAAAAACACGTTCTCCAGAGAAAAGATGAATCCAAACTGTCCGCGAAGCCAAAACAATACTGGTTCACACAGTTTCAGCCCTTTCATAAATCCAAGGAAAATATCAAAATATCAAGTAAAAAAAATAAAAAAATAAAAAGTTTGGGAGAAGAAAAGCCAGCCTTTTCCATTTAAATACGTCCACTGGAATTAGTTTTGTCGCAGGATCATGCATGAGCCTCAGTGCCACACTTGGACTGTTTGGAGATCAAGCAAACAGTGACGCTGTTACAAGAACCACCAGAGTGCACCAGAGCAGCTGGCCGATCTTTCTTTTGCTCTCTCTCTCTCTCTCTCTCAGTGCAGGTTGCCCAAGATTGTATTGGCTGTAATCACACCCTGGCTGAAGGCAGAGGGGAGGAGTTAAAAAGTGTGCCTGTGTGTCAAAGCCATACAGGGATCTGTACCCTGATACAGCCACACACATGTGAACAATCACACACGCAGACATAAAAACGGGAGTGACAAATTAAAGGAAAAACCAGCATAGAGCATCTTAAGGTGTTGAGGCGAACCTCATGCAGCTTAAATACTTCTTGGAACCGATTTTCCAAATATCTGAAGCTCTGCTGGAGAGATGCACTCCATTCACATAAAGATATTTCCCCTCATTTGGTATTTTGATGGTAAGTTTTGGAAAGAGCTTTCTAACTTGTCAAATTTTCACTTAGTTTTAGTTTATGCTACTCAGTGAGCCTTGGTGCCCTGTGAATTGAGGGATCATCATGCTAAAAGAGATGACATAACTAACTTGAGGATAGAAGTGTTTCATCACAGCATAAAGAACAACTCTGAACAACTTTTTTGGTTTGTCAATGTAACCTAGACGAGAGTAGGACCAAACTACTCAGAGAGCCACCAGATCCTCTCACTTAGGCAGTCAAAGGTTCAGGTTTTCCTTTTATGTGTCATGCATCTGTATAAGCCGGAGCAACAAAGTACTCCTGTGTGACAGCAGATAAAATGTGTAACAACACATCAGGTTAATACTACAAAATTGTAGGGTTAAAGGTGAACGATGACGAATGGCTCTTTAATGCCACTTTTGCCGCTGGCTCCTGTTCTGATTGTCACATGCTGGGTAATGTCAAACACACACCTCCGGGCAGTCGAACACCAGCTTTGCACTAAACATCAAAATATATGTAGCTCACAAGTTTAGCCGCTTTCTAATTACGATCGTCCCCTCATTATCTCAGTTTTAACAGTACGGCTCTAATGGGCTCCAAAGATTTATTTGTAATGCAGTTTGTGGTCAGCTTCTCAGACCACAAGGCACGAGACATTACCAGCTGCAGAGAACAGGAAACAAGTGCCCTCTCTTTGACTCGGAGCAGTAAAGAAAATAATAGATTGCTATCTCGCTGTTGCTCAAGCCGGTGCACTGAAGAAGAACAATCGGGCGAATGCCTTTCATGCGATTCACTTCAGATATCCAGCGCTCTACTGCAGTGTCTTGTCGCCGAGCAGCTCCTTCTTTGGTCTGAGTGACGCTTCGGGTGCAACTGTGATTGTTCTCTGATTATTCCCGCCTTGTGTTTTACTTCTGCTTAATGAGGATAAACAGGAAAGTACTCACATTCAAACTGACACTTTTTAGCACTTTGGTAATTCCAGAGAGTTTTGATTCATTCATATTTTGCAGTTCCTTCTCCGAAGATGTTAATAATTATTATTTTTCTAACAACAGCTGTATTAAACTGAATGCACACTGAAAAGCTCGTTTTTTAGCTAGCTCACGACAGTTCCCTGTTTTAGTTTATTCTCATTGCTGTAAGCTTGTTTGACTTTGTATTTTCTGCACATTAAAGAAATGGAACATAATATTAAAACTGAATTTTATTTCTTAATGACAGAGCCAAGCAAGCTGGTTCCCATCTTTCCAGTCTACATTTTAAACTTAAGCTTGCCAGATCACCTTACCTGGCTACTTTTTTTGTTACCATCATACACTTTTTATCCACTATTAGGCACTGTTTACTGGTTGAACTACTTACATTTTTTTTGGCATAGATTCAGTGAGGTGCTGGAAACATTCCTCAGACACTTGAAATAGTCAGCAACAGTACTCAGCTAGGGTGTGGCATTTAAACAATGCTCATTTGCTAATAAGGAGTCCAAGGCATGACAAGAATATTATTTTTATATATGGTGAGTCCTGTGTACACTTTTGTGTAGAATCTGTGTATTACAGCTCATTACATTTCATATCAAATCTGTTGTCCAGCACGCATCCGAGTGTACTTCATAATGTGATTTCTTGGCCTTCAATAAGTTTAAGGTGACAACCGCACAGATATATTTTTATGTGCAAAGCCATCTTTAGCTGCGTAAACTCTTAATACCTGCAAACAGTTACTATGACTGGCGACCTCAGGATTTTTTCTTATTTTGCAACTTGGTCATGGACTACTCTTCAGAGCAAGTTAAATGCTTCTGGGAGAACTCAGCACTCACATGGAGACTTACGCAACTGAAGAATGTAACTGCTATTCATAAGATGGACCTTGTGTTTTGATGTTTTATTAATTTTTTGACTCGTAACACTGTATTGTTGTACCTTCTTGGGCATTTTAGAAAAAGATATCAAGAGACTTCCTGCTTAAAAAAAGTTTGAATAGATAAATAGAATAAAGGAAATGACATCCAATGTGATCTTCTGCTGCTGTACCCCATCCTTTAAGGTTTAACGTGTTCAGAGATGCTGTTCTGCATACCTTAATTGCAACAAATGGTTATTTGAGTTTATGTTGCCTTCGTGTTAGTTCAAAGCAGTCTGGCCAATCTCCTCCGATGCATTTTCTCACAGAAGACTGCCACTCGCTGGATGTTTTCTCTTTGTTTGGGCTGTTCTCTGTAGACTCTAGAGATGGTTGTGTGGGAAAGTCCCAGTAGATCAGCAGTTTCTGTAGTACTCAGACCAGCCTGTCTGGCACCAACAACCATGCCTCTTTCAAAATCAATTAAATCACCTCTTTTCCCCATTTTGATGCTCGGTTTGAACTTCAGCAGGTCATCTTGACCTTTTCTACATGCCTAAATGCACTGGATTAGTGCTATTGTATTAAATAAGCAGTGCACCTAAGGAAATGGCCAGTGATAATAAAGTCTCTGCAGCAGCACTTTTGGCAAAATGCAAACAAAGAAAAAAAACCCCCCACACATTTTCCAAATTGTCAGACTGTTCCTTTAAGGGTTTATTATAAATATAGCAGTGTCATTTAAAACAAGTTGTTATAAGAGGGATATAAGAGGGGCGTGCTTTGTTATTCGGTCATATACACGCCTGCTTTGCTGCCCAATTTAGGTTTAGATAGGCTGGGTCACTTTGTCACTCATCTGACAGGAAGCTAAGGAGTTGCAAGTGCATTCACAAAAGGAAACAGCGGGCAAAAGCAAAACACTGGTGCCTTTCTAAACTTGATGACCAAGAGGCCCCATCTGACAGCATTTCTGCAGATGAAGGTCATCACTGTGGAGCTGACAGCTTGACAGCTGCTCATTTGTCTTTGCGTGAGAAGATGCCATTGGTCGATCTGGAGCTGGTCCTAGTGTAGTCAAGCACAGCGGCTGGCACGAGCTCAGTTGTTGATAGTGGATTCAGCCGTGACAGCTTTCTCACCATGTATACAGACAGGCCTGTAGCTGAAGCATTAGGGTGCTCTGCACACAGTCACTTATACTGCATAATTAATCGCTTGCAAGCAAAAAAAATTGCATTCTCATTCACGTCACACAACTGACAAGGTTAATACAGTTTGTTGAGGATTCTGAGATGACAGCGATATGCATGCAGTGGTTTGACATTGTACAGCATGGAAAAATATGCCACTAAAATGTAACACTTTCACCTGTTGTCTGCTCTGGAGTTAAATCTAACACACTTCCTAGAGAGAAAATAATTTACAGTGAGCGTAGCAGTCAAGGATTTGCTCAGCTCACAGTGGCAGTGTGTAAATCATCAGAACTCTCATAAAGCTTTAGGAAGCCTGTTTATAACACACTCACACCCCATATATACTATATCCTGGGAATGTTTCTCTCCTCACCATGGAAACCTCAAAAGCGATATGCTTCAGTCCTCTTACATTCAAAACACTGCTTTGTTAAAGCTTGCAGCATGTAGCACAGCAGGCCTGATCTGTGGCAGCCGCCTGGACTTTACAAACTCACATTTCAATCCGCGGTACCATCCATCTTCTCTTTGCCAACGCTGCCATTCTTGGAAACATCCGTGCAGTTGCTCTCCTGCTCACTTTTAATAGCACAATCCCCAGGAAATATAAAGTTATCTACGTCAGAGCTCGCTCACGTTCAGTAGGGCTCATTTGTTGATCATTTGCTCAATACGAGATGTGACTCTTCAAGTTGTTTGGATGTGCTGGAAGTGTCGCCCATTGCTTTTCCATAAGTAGACAAGAGAGAAGTGTAATGGCTACATCTTGTCAAACAAAAGGGGAAGAGGAGCCAGCAGTACGAGGGAGTTCACAAAAGGGTACATTTACCTCCACTTTTCATTTGATTTTTAATCCCTGTCACACTTGTCATCCTACAAATTCATGGACTGCGATGAGGAGTTTTGCATCGGATAATGGTTTCAGTTTTTTATTTTCACACCACAGCTCCACAGTGCTTTGGATTGTTGTGACTTTTCTTTAAATCAGATATTTAGATTGCTGAAGGCTTCCTGCGAGTTTGTTTGGTTTGTGTCTGTGTGTGTGCGTCCATGCATGTGTGTGTGGAAGCACAGGAAACTCTCCATTAGCTTGAGAAGCTAATCAAGGCTAGAAGGAGTGGCTCCGAGAGCAAAACACAACTCGGGGAACTAATGATGGGTCGGCTGTATCTTGATTTAAAAAAAAAAAAAAAAAAAAAGCAAAAAAGAATCTGATGTGCTGTAGTTTATATTAATGACCATAAAACATATCATACACCAGGAATTACAGGCAAGTGAATGACAGATATGTAACCAGGAACATTTGTTCCTTGTGTTTGCATCCTGTGGGGTACAAAGCCCCAGAGCAGTTCCTCTGCCAGCAGATATATAGTGTGAAACCATGTGTTGAGGTGAAGGGAGAGCGGTTTGGAGACCGCCTTGTACAGCCTTCCGTAACTATCATGGTATGTTTAAATCACGCTCATTAAATTCTGAGCGGAACCACATGCTGAGGTTGTCTGGGGGATTCATACAGGGAATACTGAGGGCTTGAGACCTCTGTCCTCTCATACAAAGCACTGGGATGTCCAAGAACAATGTCAGGCTATTTTTTGAGTGTGCAGCTTTTTTGTTCTGGTCACCCCCCCGGATGCAGACAGATGCTTTCAATCTCAAGCTTATGTTCATACAACAACAAAAAAAACATGATTGCACGATCTACCTCCCAGTATCTGTCTTAGGCTTGTACGATTGCCCTATCAGTTTCTTTCACTCTTTAGATCCTGTACTACAAACCTGCATAGCGACTGGGTTAACTCTAAATGCTTCCTGTGTTTAATTAAAGCCCTGATTGGCTATGACTCACTGCTTACATATATTAACATAATAAAAGAAACCTGCTTGTTTATTTTAAAGACACCACAAAATCTAGATTGCAATTGTTAATGCCTTCCAAGCATGAAATGTGAGAAGAAACATAACCCACATAAGCGTCTGTAATCCAGAATTATTTTTAAGTGGAGTATGTTTTTTTTTTCCAGTGGCACAATCCAGGCTCCATGAAGCATGTCCATCTGTTTGTTTTTTAAACCACTCTTCCTGCTGAGGGCTGTAGGGGATCCCAGAGAAGTGATCTTGCTGATGTGTGGTTTATTTACTTTACTTGGCCACAGCGGTTGCTTAGTTAATTTACCCTTTGGTTTTTCTGTTGTGTTTTATAGGTTTTGTCTTGCGTGTGTGCGGAGCTTAATTACTCGCTGTCGCTCACTCGTCCACCAACAGAAATCCTCCTGTAAGCAGCCTGTCACTACTTTATCATTTGTTCGTTAACATGGAGGAAGCTTTGCTTGTTTTCTTTGAAAGTACCCATACAGGACACCGCTTCGAAGTACAAAACAGGATACAGGCTGCAGACAACAGGCTGCATAATTGAGTGTCTTGTTTGGCTAGTTTTGAAAGCAAGGCACTGTCACGACACATTATGAGTAAAAACCATGCCGGTGTTTCCATTTAGTAAACACTGAAGCAAAAATAAATGTGACCTCCTTTGTTCTGCTGCTTGTGATCAAACCGCCAAAACCTTTGTCAGCAGGAGCGGGTCAATACGAGGTTGTAAATCTGCAACGACTGTTGACGATGGCCATTACAACATGCTGTAAAAAAATACAGCTACAAGGTCTGCCATTACTGCTGAAAGGCAAACAATAAATTAGAGGCCAAGGTTGACAGCAGCTCTGCATCTTAATAAAAGGAGTGGTTTGCTTCTGATCATCATCTGAATCAGTGTCAGAGTGGGGAAGGCAGGAGTGCAGGGTGCTGGCGCCACAGATAAAGACATGCAGACACAGAAAGGGAAGAGCTCTGTTTCAGCTATCATCTGGGCCTGTGGGGATCAGCGACTGCAGCCGGTGTCAGCAGCATGTTAACCCCTTGCACCGAGATTCAGTTTAGTTGACATTAATCACCATAAAATCCCATTCATGCCTGTGATCTCACTGGATTAGTGATGGAGGTCCAGGTGAGATCCTCCGCTGGGTGAAATCTTTTAGGTAAATATGTCAGATGCAGATTATCCACTTTGGAAATTTGATGTCTTGTGCGATGACAGTCTTGTCAGTACAAAAGAAGAATGTGAGCCAAAACAACAGACAGGTAATTGAGCATAAAAAAAGTGAAATAGGGGCACCAGAATAGAAGTGCAGATATATGTGGGAGCATACATGAGGAATAAAGAGGGCACACAAAGTGCATTATGTCAGGCTGCATTATGTGACTTACATGTAATTGTGTAGCAATGTTTTGTAAATTTGATATGCGTTCATTTAAGTAAGATGATTTGAAGATTTGAGCAAAACCTTTATTCGAGGTAAACTGAGCAAGCTGAGCAACACAGATAATAAGATGAGAACATAGACATAGAATTGAGCCTTCATTTTCTTCACTTAAGTCCTACATTGGCACGATCACAGTGTGTGTGTGTGTGTGTGTGTGTGTGTGTGTGTGTGTGTGTGTGTGTGTGTGTGTGTGACCTTTGAGATTTGACGACAGAACTCTTCTTTTTGTTATTTATCACTTGGGACGTGTTTGCAAAAAACAACAACAAAAACGAGACAGGTTTCAACAGATTGCAGTTCATGAATGTGTTCAAGATTGTAAGATACGAGTGGTTCTTGGAATCGACTTGTCAGTCAGTCGTCCTTATCCACCAAATCATCTTGAGAGGCGAGAGACTTCATGTTGCTGCACCCCTCGTAAACCTAGGTTTGCTCAGTTGCGTTTCTTCTATTTATGGCACATTCGTGTCTAGTGTTTAGTTACAGCCAAAGCTTTTGTGTCTCTCTGCCTGGCTCCAGTTCTCTACACGTTAATGAAAAATTAGACATCGCAGATGTCAACTCCACTGATGTTTTGACCTGCTCCAGTGTGCAATAGGTACAGCCACAGCTAATGTCAAAGCCCTGCCCAGTCTGAGTGAGCACTTTGGGCCTTACTTATAAACAAGGTGCACCACCCATTTTCTGTGGCTGCATGAAGCCCAGTGTGTAATGCTTAAGATATGAGGATCCCGTCAATCAGCCTTTTTGGGGGGGTAATAGAGAAATAAACAGTCCTTATTTGGGCCCACAGAACCCCTTTTCACCAGCCTGCATCCTCTGGAGTGGTACTTCAGTAAATACATACAAATAAAGTAAATGTTTCCACCAACTTGTCATGTACACATGCGAGAAAAGTGCTCTAGCCGCAGCAGATCAAGGCGAGTCATTGTATGCTGAATTACACTACACCGCCCACATGCAATGTTCTTAATACAGACCAAGTCGTTTATTGTACTGTGAGAGTCAAAAAAAGCTCCCTCATCACTTCTTCTGCTGTTTGCAGTCTTGCTGTGGTGCACTTGGTGAGACCGCAAATCATTTGCACTGTAATCAGATCATTCTCGTTTACAGTTTGTACATAGAGTCACCCGATAAAAAAGATGAAACAAACACACCCATGCTGCCATATTACACATACTTCCTTGTTCTGGTAAAATTGTGGGGACATTACACTGACTCCTATTCATCCTATAATCTCGGTCTATGAAACCTTAGTATGAACCGACTGCACTTAATACTTGCTCCAGAACAAACCCCTATGTGCTGCATTCCTCCATTTTTTAAAATCCCACAAACATGCACTTTAGTACATCCACACAAAAGCTATATGTATCGAGTAAACATCATTCCCAGCATGCGTGCTGGGCGACTGAGAATCTTAGAAACCTCGACACAAAGATGGCAGAAGATAATGTCCGGCGTGTGGGCAGAGAGCAGGTACTAAGGACAAACCTGCAGAAATATTTTGGTCTTTAAATGTATCCAGCGTTTTACTGTGATAGCTCATCACACTGTGAAACGTGTCTGACTGAAACAAGCTACAGTTTGCACAAAAATAAAACATGAATTCATCACTGCCAGGTATTTGCTGTCATTGTGTGACTCAAACCTGTAGACACCTACTCCACAACAAAGGGTCAGGTCAGAGCCAGCTGATAGGTGTCTTTCTGCCTGCCTGCATCACAGCCATGGAGGATGCAGTCAGAAAACTGTCCGTGTGTGTATTTGACATCAAAACAAAGGCTTGGTTCAAAGGTGGACACTAGCTGACGCGTGATTACAGAAAACATGTAGGTCATGCACTGTGCAACAATACAAATGTATTCATTTGGATGTAAATGATGCAGAACGAGAATAAGTCTGACATAATGAAAGACTTTTCCAGATTTAATTCAATAAAATGGTGCTTTTTTTTTTTTTTTACTACCTGAATTAATTTCTGCCACTGGAGGAAGGAACAATCCAGCTTTTACTGTTGAACTTACCCAATGCAAATTAGTAATAGCCTACTTTGTGCACTCAGTCGGCATTTATTTGTTGATCGCAGTTACTTGTTTATTTAAATACATCCAGGAAATTACTCGTCTTCATATTATTTGCTGGCTTTCTGCGTCTCTGTTTATCTGGGTGTAAATGCAAAACTGTGTATGGATGCAAGACTGTGGAAAACAGCTAAATTATTATCACATACTGTCGCTAAATTACGGTTTTACTGCCACTGAACAGAAGATATGTGATGCTTTTAATGAATACTTTATTTTATAAGGTCACATTTAAAAATGTCTTGTATCATAATTACCCTGCTATCATTACAAATTAATCATCCAGTACTTATTAAAGCATCCTCGTGCGAGATACTGAACCTCGAGTTGCCCTTGATGCATCCACTGGAGTGTCAATGTTAGGCAAAGTGTCCAGGCACAGAACAAAGCACTTGTGTGGAGGAGGCTTGTAGTAAGAAAGCACTTTGAAAAGAAGAGTGAAGTCCATTTACTGTTTCAAATCTCAGCAATCAGATTTTTCTTTTTAACATACAGTCTACATGTCATTGTGAGTACAGTTTGTCCTAAGTGCGTTTTCCTGTTTAAACAAATGAATGAAAATAGCACTTAAACACATGTTTTTTAGAGACATACGTAAATGACCACCACACCTTACACATAAGTTCATAATGAAAAATGATCATGTTGTCATTTTTTTGATAATTATGAACACTAACATATACATACACATACACTAACATACTTGCTATAAGCCAAGTGCTTTAGAGACAAGCTTCCTAATGTTCAAATGAGAAACTCGACGTCTTATCTAACTCCATTATGCCTATAGGAACAATAAATCTAAAGTCAAATAGCAGCGATAAGGGAGCGGAGGTGAAACGATATTTCACAATGCAAAGTGTCCAAGTAAAGGAGAGTTGTTGGTCAGCTCATTCAGCCCCAGTTCCTGAAGGTTTATCGAGACTCTATTTTAGAAAGTGTCCTTTCATTTTCAGGACCAAAACACTAAGCTCGAGCAAATCATATTCCTTCCAGTCAAAGGGTGTTTTGTAAATAGAGTCCTAGATGTGCTCTTTTAACCTCCTAGGACCTGGCATCCACATATGTGGACATCACATTTTGGGTTATTTAGACCAAAATACTCAGTTTTGGCCTGATATCCACTTACGAGGACATTATACTGCTACTGTTCTATCAAAATTTTAAACGAATATCCTCATATGTGGCTCTCATTTTTCTTAAAAACAAAAATAAGGTTAAAAAAAATCAGGTAATTCTTTGTTTTTACTTTCATCAGGCCCCAATGTGACCAAATATCAAAGAGAAATTAAAAATGCATGCCGTGGAAGAGTTCGGGTCTTGGGAGGTTAATGGATAATTAAAACTGAGTAAACCAAAAATATGAAGTCTGCGAGCCGTCACATCACATTTTTAACAGCTTACAGGTGACAGCGTACTGGGGTATAACAAACAACGCTGTGCAAAGATTTTGACAGGTTCAGCTGAGCAGTGTATGCACGCTACTGCCAACTCGCCTTGATGCCAGTGTAAATGTGCCGAGTTCAGTTTGAACTACACTACCAGCCTTGTCTTCATACTCACCAACAATGTGATCAGTTACGTTGACATAAGAAAAAAAAATTATATTTATATATATTTAAAATCAAGATAGCGATTGAGAAAACAAGCCAACAGAAGTGGTTTTGGCAGTCATACAACACTGTGCCATGCTGATTGTTTTGCAAATATAGCTACTAGATAAAGTCATAAGAGTTGTGCCAAAGGCTTTTTTTTTAACCCAAGCAGAAAAACTAAGAAGAACACGGCAAACTTTGACGAACATTTTCTGCCGCCTGTGTCCCAAATATTGTAGACATGCAAGACATGTCAATCAATTCAAATTAAAACTAATTGCTCTTAGCACAAGGTTTTATTGGCAAATGTAACCTCTGTTGTGAAATGATTATCATATATGATTTTTTTTATGAATTAGAAACCAAGGCAAGGATGCCCCAAACGTTCTCACTGTAGGCTGTCATCATATGTGAATTAAGATTACCAAAGAACTTATTTACTTTAATCATTCTCTACTTTTACCTTATTTATTTACCTTATTACCTTAAGTTTATATGCAGATGTCTGAGGCAATAACTATAAAAATACATTACAGTCACTTTTAATTGCATCATTCACAGTGCAGGTACTAGAAGATCATCAAAATTTATTATTCTTTTTAGCTTGAAATGTTGCAATTTCAGATCTAGAGTAATTTTCAAACAAATTCTGTTCAGAGAAAAAAAAATCAACTACCAGGCATTTTGTTTGAAAGAAGGTATTTATTGTTTAAGCATTTTTTTCTAGCTTTAAAACTGTGAATGTGCATACTGTTAGGAAATGTTTCTGTGTTGTTTGTGTTTATTGTTATTACATTTTTCCAGGGAAAGTTTCTGCAGTCAGTCTGGTTTGAATCATTTTAACATTGACTACTGGAAAAACTAAAGTGCAACCTTTCTCCTGGTTATGATTAACATAATAATAAAATGTTCCTGTAAGATGATGCTTCTTGATGCTTCTTGTCTGTTTAAACAATTTAAAACAGTGTTTTATTTCTGAACACTCAATTAGTTCTGTCTTCCAGCATCTTCACTGGCTCCTTGGTACAGAATCAATTTCGAAGCACGGCTCAACAATTTCTGCCCAAAACATATATGAAATCTCTTTAAAGAATATAAACCCCAAAGAACTCTTTGATCTTTGGGAATAAGTAGGCTGGAGTCCAGTCCAAACAGGGTGAGGTTAAATTCAGCTCCAATGCTGCACACAGATGGAAAAAGCTTACAAATGTTCTCCACTCCTGCTCTGTCTCTGTAAAACATTTTGAAATGTTCGGTACATTGTGTTGCTTATATAGATCCAGCTGAGCTATCATGCAGAATAAAAGCTGGAAAGTAGTAAAAAAAAAAAAATTGAATAGTAGATGAATGGCTCATTTGTGTTTTGTAAGGGGCTGTGAGAAAAGGATTATGGGAGTTTGGGGGGAATACTTCATGCTTTCTCTTTTGGTTAAAAGGAGAGACTTTTGAGCTTTTATGATTTTATTCTCATTTTGGATTTTTTTCTCCACCTTCTGTTTCACGATGAATGAATGTAAGAAAAGAATAAACAAATATGGATTTTTTTTGTGGTAGGAAAAAGTCCAGTCTCTGTTCTGGGCTTAAATTCACACTGCAATTGCTTGGTGGGTCCTACAAAAAGCAGTGTCAGACATTGTTGTCACTATTTTGATAGCTAGGTAACATAAACCTGCACAGAAATCAAAGTAAAAGTGTTTGCATACCAAAAAATATTCAGTAATACCAATGCCTGGTATACATGTCCAATGCAGTGAAGTGTTTCCTTAGCTGCGGTCACTTAGAGGTCACTTACTAGAGCTGCTCACTGTTAGCTTCGTATCGTAGCATCGTCTAAGAATGTAAAGACTCAGCGTCTTCCTGAGACACAAGAAGGGCCTACAGAGTTTCTCTTTGCTCCTTCAAGAGAAAGACCTTACATAGTTAACATGCCTTTTCCTCTTTTAAGGCCTGCTACATACCGTACGTAATGTCTTGCTTGCGGTGAGTGACGTATGGGGAGGAATTCACAGGACACGCTGTTATCAGAGTGGATGTAGGATTTACATGTGTTAACCTGTACTGCTGCTGCTCTCTGTTCTCCTCAGCGCTCGCTGTAATAACTGTTTCTGCACAAGACAGCTGAGCGTCCTTCATGTAATCCAGCACATGAAAACATTTTTTATTCTTCTCCTAAATGAAACCTGCTTGGGAGCTGTTTGGGAGTACTTTAACTACAGTTTGCAGTAGGACTCTGCTAATTCACATTCAGTGTTGGGAAGGTTACTTTTAAAATGTATTCAACTACAGATTACAGATTACATGCCCCAAAATGTATTTTGTAACGTATTCCATTACGTTACTCAGTGAATTGGTCAGCTGTATTTTCCTGTTTCATATGTTCGGCTATGCCTTCTCTATTTTTGGTAATTCCACGCCGGTGGAAACCCAAACAAAACACGCATTAAGACCTCAAATGCCTGTGTCTCGATCTCGCATCTCATAATGATGTGAAGAAATATTTTTTTTAAATGATTTAATATGAAGGCAATAGGCAGAGTGTTACAGGCATCGCCCTAAAGAATGTAGCCTCATGGGTAGTGTAGTCCGTGCTGCAGGGAGAATGGACTGCCATACCCGTTACGTGTCTGTGAGCCAGTCATTGGTTTGCGTTTTTGTAGCTAAATGACATTTGTCACGACATTGACTACTAAAAGTCCAAAGAGAGGATATTTTGGGACATCATTTAATCATTTTTATTTTGCTGTTGCTTCTCTACAATAATAGAACCTTCTTTTGACAAACTCTCCTTTTTCTGCCATCATCCTCGCCGCTGTGAAGGCATATTCGGTGTACTCATCAGGCAGTCACCACCACTCAGCGTGGAGATGGAAGCGTTTTACTCAGTGTTCACACATCAACAGCATGGATAAAACCAAAGCTGACATTCCTGCACTTTTTCGTGCACACAGTTTTTTTACATGTGACTTTTTTTCTTTTTTATAATTCTACAATTATAACATTGTTTTGTTTTAATTAATATTCAGGCAGAGGTTGCATGCACAGCATCACTTACACAGCATCTTATTACATAGTTGTCAGTAGTTATGTATATGTTTGAATAGAAATGTCACACATGTGTATTACTACACTGTATGATGATACTTTAAGAGTGTAAATCTCATATTTCCACTTTTGAACACTTATCTCTCAGCTTCTGTTTTACTTTTACTGCAACACCACAGGAAGAGTTGAAGTGAAGATTTTGTAAGTGGCCTGCTCCTTTGGTCTATCTCTATTTGTCATTATTATTCAGACTGTAATTTGAGGATTCAATTTTGTAAGCAGGATTATAGAGCAAGAAAAGTCCAATTTCATGAAACTTCCTGGAGTTGTGAAACATTGGCAAAGGAAGAACCTATTACATTTTGGTCCTGTATCACTCGACACAGGGTGTGATGAAGTACGAGCTCTCCAAAATGCCCCAGAGTGCAACTGTGCCCAAGCTGGTGAGCATATTTTTGTGAGTCCCTGCAGGAATGACTGTGGCTCTCAGGGCTCTTATCTCATATCATGTAACGGCTAATTTTTCAGGACTGTTGGACTCCAATTTTATCAGCATTGAAAATTTCTGTTCTGGTCACAATTCAGTGCCACCTAAAGTGTGGATAGCCTTGAAAACAGTAGTTATACATTATACACAGGCAACAGAGTAGTTACAGTCATTTGACTCGTGGCAAACGGAGAGTGTAATAACATGTAGATTCAGGATTTGTTTTTCTTTTCTATTTTTTTCTTTTGGTATTCTCACAGAAATGAATCAATACGATAAATTTGTTTAGCCTTTCACTTTTTTAAATATAATTACAAAGAACTACATTTCCTTTTAAGGCATTTTTTTTCTTTAACTCTTAACTGAACTCTTAACCTCTCTTACCCTATGCCTATCACCACCCCATCAAACAACATAAGAATACTGCAAAAGCGTGATATTTATCAGCAACGCTGAGAACCCACTGGCATGTTTGCACAATCAGGTCCAAGAGTATTTTGTGCAGGAGACAAAGGAAGCTGAAAGTGGGAACGCTGCGCTTTCCTGTTTATTGTAAAATTCTTCATTTTTTTAAAATAAGATTTTGCCTTTTCCCACCACAAAGTTCTTCTATAAAACACAAAATAGAAAAAAAACATAATTAATGGTTGACCTGTTTTAAAAGCCCTAGATGAGACTTGCCCTTTGCATTAGGGTCCCTTGTTTCTCCTTTAATGCTGTAACTCAAAGGGTGGCCACAGCAGGTTATGTCCACTTTGCTATTTTTAAATATCACTGAAAACAACAAACCCATTTTGTACGAGGCAGTGAACCGGACAAGTTGTAGTAATGTACCCAGAGAGAACAGAGAAATGTCTTTAAGTTCATTATTTGTTTTTTCTAGCATGCATCATTAGTGCTTCTGCACTCAGCACTTCAGCTCATGTCTGACAAGCACAGTAGATGCTGCTGAATCATATTCTAACAAGTTGTTAGAAAAGATTAATGCTGTAATTACAATCACCATAAGCTCACTTAATAATGTGCTTGTATGATAAATACGGGATATTTCTCCATTAAGCCGATTATTTGTCACTGTTGTGTTTACAGAACGTCTCAGCTTCCAACAAGAGGCCAAAAACAAAAATTCCTGTAAGTTAAATAATGTGTAACAGCCATTTCTGTGTATCTATCTGGCATATAGCCTCTCATAGTTTGCTGATGCGAGCAAAACAATCATGCTTATGCCATTTCATTTTTTCTTAGGAGGCTGTTGTATCGTTGTGTCACCGTCGTCAGTGACTGGCTTTGTAAATTTAAAGGTACTCACATGAGCTCTGCCAGAACAGAGTGGAAGAAAAATACTTTGCAGGTTTTGCAGCATATTTCATTTAAATGTTAAGGTAATGAGAAGTGAAGTGAATATTCATTAGTTCCCAGCATAAGTGCACCTTTGAGACTTTGTCAGAGGGCTCAGCCCCTGGCGCCATGTAAAGCATATTGTAATAAGGCTTAACGTGCTGATTGAAGATAAAGCTGAGAAAAGGAAATGTAGAGGAAGGGGAACTGGGTTGTGTAATCTACTACTGAGTGATCCCTCATTGAAAAGTACAACGTGCTAGAGCATTATAAGTCTATTTTTTGAATTATGCTCCACGAAATAAACTAGTAGACTGTGATATTACCTAAGCTTTATTCTCTGATTGCTCTGGTGGTGATCCCAAGGGACTTTAGAGATGAACTGACAAGCGAGCAGGAGGGGAAGGCGGCATCTGCCTTCCTTTGTTCTGAAATTCCTGTGCTGCACGCAAATCCCTTGACATGCTCACCTCCTCACTGCCAGTTAGATTAAGATTTTGAAAGGCACACCTCAACATTGCTTTCTGGTGCAACAACAGTGCCAGTTTACCCATACATTTGCAAGAATCTCGACCAGCCAGTTTACGCTTGAATTGTATCGGGGAGACAGAGCGACAGAGAGCGAGCAAAATGATAGATGTGAATGTCAGAATGTGTGTGGGTGGAGGAGGGATAAGCATGAAGTAGAAGATAGGTAGGAGAGGTTTAAGGCTTCAGATTGAGACAGCTGAGGGACATGAATGGCATGAAAACATGACTGTGTGCCCAGCGATAGCATCTCTTCAGCCAGCTTCCTTTTGCTTTGGAACATTACTCAAATAGCTAATGGTATATGTAGGCACTCGACAAGCTTAAACCTGTTCCTCTGACTTTTAAATAGAACAGCCAGCCCCTGTGTTTGGTTCTTCCTTTGCGGCAAGGGCAGCTTAGTACCAGCCCAAAAATGCAAACAGGACATCTCATTGCTCAGGGGAAACTTATCCTCATTATGTGGGGGGAAAAAAACCAACATAGTTTGAGAAACATTCCTTGTTATCCCGAAGTCATTAGAGGTAGTTCCTTACTGCCGAACCAGAATAATAGGCAGCAAATGCTGCCTTTTACAGACAAACAGGCATAAAATGCTCAACCTTTGCTTTCTAAACTACACGGACCAGCAGACGATGCATTAGACACCACAATAAAACCATGAATTGAATGTCAGGCAGGCTATATTGTTGTCCACCTTCTCTTATAAATCTCTTGCAAAGATTTATAAGTGTTTGTGGAGCTCATTTTCTTATCTTATTTCCAGTTTGTCAAGATGGATTTCAAGCAGTGTCAGTGAGGTCAGCCAAAGGGTAGAGAAGTGGGAAAGAAAACCAAAATTACACGGTGCTGATAACAGTTTACGGCAGCAAGACAGATTTCTAATGGAATTACATGATACTGAGACTTTTATTGCTCCTATAATTACAGCTTGTCAGCCACAGATAAATGAGAATGCAATCAGGTGGGAAGGACTACCACTCTGCCCATAGTGTTTCTACGTAGGTCATTAGGAACCGATCAGATATTAATTGATGAGACTGGGCGGGCCAGAGAGAGAAATATGATCCCTCTGAATTGTCAGATATCAACATCAGCTTTCACTGGAGCATATTTTCCTCCTGCCTAATGGATTTAAATCACAGATTCACTCTTTATTGCATCCCTGATTCAGTTGGCACCAAATAACTTATCCTACAGTCACTTTAAATAAAAATAAATACCACTACAAAATGTCCCTTTCTCGTCTCATGAGCTGTGCTTTTATGATAGGCGGGGCAGTTTTGGACCAAAAAGATAAAATTAGCATAGACAGAAACATAGAACCAAGTCAGTTTATGTTGGTTTACGTACACACATAGTCATTTCATGTATATTTTAAATATATTCATTTTAAAGATACGATGACTTATAACTTATGGCTGTTTTATTATTTTTTCCAGCTGACTTAAAAGCAATGAGTGTGCGAGGTTGCCAAAATCTGATATTCAAGTTAGATGTTGAAACAGTGATGGTGAAATTTGAATTTTGAGGCTTGTGTTGTGATAGTGAACACAGCCTTCAGTGGCTTCGTGGTTGTGTTTCTCTGACTGTAACTCTGCTTTCTAAAGCAGGCTGGTAGATTAAAGCATGATTTTCTAGAAGAACTGTGTTCTTATAAACTTTACTTCAACTTGAAAATTAAATTCTGTTCAGCAAAATCACATTTTCTAAGCTTTTGCGTTCGTGACATACATTTTAGTTATGACTTTTCCTTTGTTAGTATGCACAGATCTATAAATGTGTTATGAATGCAATTACTCCCCCTTCTGTGGCCTGGCCCACTCTACTGTTGTAAGCTTGGAGGAGATGCAGCACTGGTCCACACTGCTGAAGCACTTTCAAGCAAGAGAGGAAAACCGAGTGTCAGTTTTGTAAATAAAGATGTTCTTGCTTTCTTGTGATTCACGAGAATCACAAGAAAGCAACATGGGGTTAGTATCTTGTCGAAGGATATTTGGCTTGTAGCCTGAAGCAGAGAAGGATCAAACCACCAACTTCTGGTGAGTAGGTGACCCAGCACATAAGCTACAGCCACCCCATGTATGATGTCTGTTAGTGGTATCATATTTGAATCATCTCTGAAGAATCTTTCAAAGATGTATTGGAGCTTCACCATTGCACTGTTGTTCTTTTGTGTAATAAAAATAAAAATAATATCTGTATAGCCAGTCCTCACAAGTTATAGACTGCTCCATCATTTTCCTCCTCATTGCACATGAACTTAAATCAGCTGATTGTTGCTCAAGTGCACAGAAAGTCTCTGCACTTCAAAAACTCGTCTATCTGCCCATTGTGCAAATAACTAAACCTTACAAGTAATGACAAAATTGTAACTGTGATTGTGCTACTGAATTTAGTACATTAATGCTATGCATTATTGCTTTATGTAATGTGATTACAGTAACGCGTTACACTCGGTGTGATAATAATGAATTAACATGGGCAGTTTTACTGTTGTTCTTGCTCTTTTTTTTCCTCACTCTAAGTCTTGAGCAGGCACTTTCTGGTCAAATATTAAGCTGAACAGCGGACCATGATTCCATCCGCATCCATGCACAGAAGTTTTGTCCATTACTTCATGCGCTCTGTGTGTGTGTGTGTGTGTGTGTGTGTGTGTGTGTGTGTGTGTGTGTGTGTGTGTGTGTGTGTGTGCCTCAAACTCGTAAGTGTGTGTACGTGTCTAATGTTCAAAAAGCCAACTGCATAAACCATTTTGTAATGATTGGCCTCTCCCCACATCCCAACGCACACGCACCACCACCACCCCAACAGTGTGCCAAGTGAGACATGTCTGCGGGGGCAGCAAAATGAAGGATGCAAGCCGCTAAAGTGAAAACAAATATTTGTTCATAGACTATTTTTCCATGCTATGTTGAAATGATGGCCAGTTTTCCAAGTGAGGAACCAGAAATGTGGACACACAGGAGGTTAAGCTCACTGACTAATCTTGAGATTGTGTGTGATTTTAAACAGAGGCCCTTCCCACCAAGAGAGAGATGTGCTATACTGCCAAGAGTATGTAGTGGTTAAAATCAAATAAAGTGATCTGATTATCCTGTCTATTGTCATGACCCACTTAGCCTTAATAGAAGGAATGATGAAGTCTGTGCGCACTGTTTTCACAGGACTGCACTGGAAAAGATGAGTTCAGTTGGAGTTAACGCCACAAATAAAAAGTCAATTAAATATGCTTCAGTGATTTCTCATGCGTTTTTTCGAACGCCTACTTTTCCTGTAGCATGGAAAGAGTTAATGCTGTTACCTACAGCGAGCCATGGGAAACCAAGACAGTTGGTCTTTGATGCAGCACAGTGTCTGGATTGGAGTGGATTGGATTAGTGTTGGTCTATTTTCGACTGTTGAATCAGCAGTTTAACTGTTAGTTTATAGCCATATTGTAGTCAGAGTAGTTTGTGTGTGTTGACAGTTTTATACTGTATATAAAGGTAGAGCTGACATAGCAAATCTCCAGTATTTCATGTCTTTCTTCATCTGTCTCTCTCTCTACTGTCTTTTTCTTCCTTACTATTTTCTGATGCCTCACAGATGTCTTCTAATTGAATTCCTCATTTATCTGACAGTAAAATCATGCTTCCTTCTTGAGTTAGAGTTTCCTGGGTTGCTGCCTGGTTGGTTGACTCCAGCATTCCCCTGTCCTCCTCCACTGTGATGGATCCCTGATGCCACGGGGACAGGACCAAGCTTAGGCCAAAGACTATTTGCTCCTTGAGAGGTAGGCTGACTGTCACCTAGGGATGGGTATCGTTTAGGTTTTATCCGATACCAGTACCAAACCGGTACTTTTGAAACGGTGCCGGTGCTTAAACGGTGCTCGAACCGGTGCTTAAAGAATGAATAACACAAACTTTGTCCAAAAACCTCTCATGTTTAGCTGCTTTTTTGTAAAAAGATAACAATGTTAGCCTTTTCTGCAGCTATAGGGGATTTATGGCATCACTCTTGGCTGGAAGCAGTGCTTAATCAATGAGGGGAAAAAAACCCACCAACCTTGTCCAAAAACCTCTCATGTTTAGCTGTTTCCCACTTTTTCTTTGGTCATTTTAGCCTTTTTGGCCAAGGTGAAGGGAGTATCTGCCATCAAACAAGAAGACAGCCACATGTAACTACGACGGTGTTTGCTAGTTCACCTTACATGCGTTAATGTAATAATGTGGTTAGCCTACTCAGCGTAAATTACACACGAACAACATGAAGCTACTCACGCAGAGAAGAACGGCTGCTGCTGCCATCATCATCCGTCATCATTTCTGCTACACTGGCAGGGCTAGGGGCCAAGACTCTACTCTTCGGGTTCTTGGGGGATGTTGCTAACTCCAGGACCGATAACAGGCACCACACCCGCAGTAGATGTGCTCGGTGTGAGGTCCTGCAGCAAGCTATCAAATACGGTGCATTTCTCCGCTATGCGTCGCCAGGTGTTTCATCAGATTTGAGGTGTTACCTCCTTTGACAGTATCACAGTATCAGCTTAAAGCACTTGTTGCAGGCTGCTGAGTTTGCATCTTTTGCTGTGAAGTACAGCCAGACTTTTGACCGCTTCGCCTTGGGCATTTTAATCTGTAGCTCTGCTCTAAAAAAACGTACGCACCTGGGCCCGCCTGCTACGCTTGCAAAGGTAAAATGATTGGCTGGAATCCAAAGTGTATGACATCTCAGGGAAATAAAGCACTGAAATGTGCGCTGCTTTTCGGTCTGGTTACTACCGTTTATGTCAGAACCGGTGCCATAATGGCACCGGATACCAGTACCCATCCCTACTGTCACCTTGTACAACAATGCCAGCACGTTCCAGTTTTCTTAATATCACTGCTAAAAATTTATAATTTTGACTGCTTGTGTATCAGTTGTGCAACAATATGATGTCTATCTGTAGTGCAGGTTGAGGCTGAGCTCTTATATTTACTGAGTGTCAGGAATCAGGTGACCTCATACTTTCCTAAGCTGATGACGATGATGGGGGAGTTCACTACTTAATGACACCTACATTTTTCACATTCTTCAGCAAGTTTGGGACAAATTTTATCTTTCTCTCAATGACTCACTCCCTCGACCTTTAATCGCATATCGTAATGCACAAAAACCGAGTCAATGAACTTTCCTAAATGTTGTCTGTAAGGGAGTCAAATGACATTAGAGTTGTGGTCAGAACTTTACATCCACTCATCATTGGCGCAAATGTCGTTTTGGTAGCCATCAACAAGCTTCTGGCACAATTATGACGGGATTTTCTCAAGACAATCAATAGAGTTTGTTTAAATTAGATAATTTCCTGGCACGGACTGAGCTTTTTAACTTTTTAGCCTGTTTTATCCATTTCAAAACCACCATTGTTCTGCTGGAACACCCAGTTGTTTTCAGAGTTTCAACCGCCCAGCTGTTGATTTGAGGTGAGGATGAAAACTCTGGACATAGTCCTTCTTGATCATTATTCCATCCACTTTGTCAAATGTACTGGTACCACTGGCAGCAAAGCAGAGCACAATGCTACCACCACCACCATGCATGCACTTGTGTAGTGTTCCTAGGTTTGAAAGCCTCCCCTTTGTCTCTTCTGATCATAAAACTTAGCTTGTCCATGTGAGCAGCTGCAAATTTCAATTGAGTTTGAAAGTGTCGGTTTTGGAGAGGCTTTCTTACTTGGTCGGAGCCTTTCAGTCCACGTGGATGTAAAACTCACTTCACTGGACAGTGACACTTTGTTCTAGCAGTTTCCACTTCATGGCAGACTTGAGTCTTGGGGGTTCCTGGTTTGTTCTCAAACATCTTAAAGAATTTCCTCTCATCTGAGTGTGACAGTTTGGTTCTTCTTCCAGACCCCAGCAAAGTGATGATACAACTTGCATGTAGTTCAGTTCTTTGAACTGACTATATATATGCAGTTCAAAGAACTGTACATACTGTTGTTTAGAAATGGATCAAAGCAACCGTTCCAACTTGTGTAAATTCTCCTTCTTAGACCTTCACTGAACTGCTTGGGCTGTCCCATTGTCTTGAGTATTGGTCAATACAATGAGTGCTGTCAAACAAATCTTTTTTATGCTGGCAAAGACAAACAGTTGTAGTCAATTATGATTACTAACAAGAAGTTAATTGGCCTTGGTCTTGTCAAGTTAAATGACATTGTAGAACTTCCAGCACCACTTGTTACCAAGTTTAAGAGTGTTTGTATGTATCTGAGCCTGTGTGTATATTGTGGTGATCATATGTGGAATAAAAAAAAATGATTGTAAACATTGTAAACTAGTAAACTGCACTGGAATGATTGTAAACGTCTGACCACCATTAACTAGTTTCAGAATTGTAACTATAGTACATCAATGTAACACTAATACATGAAAACACAGTGGGTAAAACCTATGTGTTAATTCACAACAGGTGTGTACTCTTTGGCATGTCATTGACAATTTCCATAACCACGGTGAATCAAGTTTCCTCACTGAGCTTTTTTTTAACACTTGATGTGATCACAGTACAAAGGAAATTTCCAGTGCTGCATGTCGGTGTGTTGAATGAATGGCTTTGCTGTGTGTGCTGTGTAAACTCGACCTCCATCTGTGGTTCCTAAAACAGGTAGAGCGCAGATGGCAGTATTGCATCTGACCGTGTTTTGACCCTGAAGATTAAAAAAATAAAACAAAGAAACACACACACATAGCATCATAAATCCAGGAAATAAGAAAGCATTTCATTGTCTATGAAAGCCAAATTAATGGGCAGAGACTGATTTGTTTTGTGTTGCGCTTTTCTTGGCCATGCAGAAAAGGAGGCAGATGAGTGATTAGGTTGGTGAGCTGTTCAGCAGCTGCCCTCCAACTATCAAATCTAACAGTACATCATTATACGAGGATTGCTTTTACAAGAGTGACTCAAAGCCTTACATCCATTTTAGATTAGATGATTAGATAATGCTTCTTAGATGGTTACAGACTCACTGATGGGATATTAATGCTAAGTTTAACTTCAGATCTGAATGACCTGTAATAGCATGTCTTTGATCAGGCGACACAGTACCTGCTTTAAAAAAAAACAGCTAAGTTTAAGTATATGGTCTGACCACGAGCCACAGAATGGCATGTCACTTCAGATAGGCGCCACTTGTAAGTCCAGACATATTACATCTGATGATCAGATCTCTTTTAGTTTCCACTCCAGATCAGATAAACCTGCATTTCACCTTTTACCTGGTGCCCTGAACCTGACGTCCGTCTGCAATGTGTTTGTTTAAAAGAGGAAAAAAACATTAGAACTAGTGATGTTGTGAACTCATTTAGACATCACAGCATACCACGTTGACTGCTTATCAGTACATAAATTATGCAACACGGAATACATGATGAAACTTTGATGTTAATGATTAAGAAGGTCTAGTTTGAGCACGCAAGGAGCAGCCTCACCCTAGCTGGCCCAGATGGATGTCTTGGAGAACAGGTCTGTTTTTAGACTTGTGTAATAAGTTTAACTCCGATTGTGGCTGCAAAGTACAGACACTTTTTTTTCTAGTGCATTTAGTCCATAATGGCTGAACAAACAGTGTTGCATTTACAAGACTAGCATTATCAGCTATCCAGGAGATAACGCGGGGTGTTTTTACTGGAGGAGACAATGGGAAAGGAGGGCTCGGATAGAGAACCGAGGACTGAAGGGTGTGCCTATATGAGACCATTTTGAACTTGGAAATGTCTGGGTTTCTATACACCAGTATGATTAATCTCGCACACACACATGCACACACACACATGCACACACACACATGGCCAATGGGAGTGTGTGGGAACATTTCTGAGACCAATAGGAACCTTCAGTTCAATTACATTCTTCAAAGGCTTGCTCCCTTGAGACACAAGGTATATGTTCTTAATAGCAAAAAAAGAGATAGCTGCATAAACCTATATCTTTATTTAATATACCCCCGGGGTTTGTTCCAGACCCAGTAATGCAGTTTACAGTTGCTTGTGAATTGGTACATTGACATTCCAGTTCTTGTTCTCAGGCCCTCACGCTGGTCTCCACATGGCCATCCCCTGGGTCAGCCCCCTGCCACAGCGCAGCCATAATTGAATCAAGTTCAAGTTTTTTTTACTCGAGGGCTGAGAGAGGACTGAAACGTCCTAAACTTGTAATCTTATTTGGAACTGAGGAGATCTATACATAAAATCACAAAATATTACTTTAGGTTTGAGTTCAAAATCTGGTGAGAATGGTTTGGGGTGGGGCTGGTGGGCGTTTGCTTTCACTGATTTAAGTTAAATTATTACAATGCAGTTACCAAAACAGAGAGAGTCACTGGGTTATTTTTTTGTTTTACACTAAATTACATTTATAAATAATATTTGTTTGGTTTCTTTTATCGTTTTTCTCAGCTGCCTTTGCTTATTTCTTGAATGGTCTCTCAAAGTTTTCAGAAGAACATTTAACATATAAATCTTTTGTTTCACTTTGTATATCAGACAGAACATCTCTCATTCTTTCTTATCATTTGCAACTGTTTTAGGGCATTATGGCAAATGACTCAGAACAGCCATCTGCAGTTGAACAACAATGTCTTTGTGATCAAAATAGATTATGTCTGTACCAGCTGAATTGTTTTACTGTCCAAAATATGATAGAACTGCCTATCTAATTATCAAAATCTCTGGAGCCCGTATGTGAGTCATGAGTGTGAGTATTAAAAAATATATTTTAGACCTAGAGAGCCAAAGAATTACAGTAGTCTGTGAATGCAGACAAGCCTGCTGATATAGACATTTTACTGCTACCAATGGAAGAGGAGGAAAGGAAGGATGCGTGGCAGTGCAGCAAGACAACAGAAGATAGTGCAGAGGATGGACGCAGTGTAGCAACGGTTTATTCCTGTTACAGGCAAGGCAAGGCATTAGGCTCAGATCGATGAGAATATATGGTCACAGGGACCAGGAGCAACAGGTTGTCCAGTGATTTCCAGCATTGATGCACACAATATATTGTGCATGCATTCTTTGTTCCATGGTGTACTGATGCGAAATTTAAGGCTGTTTTTCTGTTACTGCTGGTGTAGTTTGCTGTATTTTCTTTACCGGAGGACAAATATTATCGTATCATCCAAATTAGAATCGAAAACCTCATGCTCTTAAAATCATATCATATGTGTCTGTGGAAAGAAAAAGTGTAGCAAGACTTTTAGGTGATTGGAAGATGAGGAACACAATAATTTTCACTGTCATACTGACTAAATAGATAAACATTTTGAACAGCTGCGTTTAGACAATGCCAAAAGACTTTGTACTTTTAGTGTCAATTATTTATTTTAAAATGTAATTAATTTTGACGCATGAAAAATTGAGTTGAGATCTTTTGGAAATATTGTGAGGTGTGTGACGAAGCAATTGAGGAAAACTATAATAACACCAACATATTTTCATCTTGGTCAAAACATCTGCAGTGGAAATATATCTTTAAATAACTGTGGAAATAGCCCTTCATGGAAGAAAGCATTATGGCTAATTAGCTGTTGTGGACCAAGTCATTAAATTAAATTAAAAATGTATTTATATAGCGCCAACAACAGCCACTTCAAGGTACTTTAAACTGTAAGGTAAAGACCCTACAATAATACAGAGAAACCCTCTGTGAGAAAGTCAAAGGAGCTTGCAAAGTGAGAAAGCACTTGGGGTCTGTGGGAAGGAAAAACTCCCTTCTAAGAGGAAAGAAGAAGCAGGCTCGGGGATGGTCAGTGGTGACCAGTTGGGGTGGTCTTATTTCAACATTGTCCTACATTGTTATTGCAAGCAACAGCATGCATAAATGTGGAAAATACCAAAGTTGCCAGTAAGTCTGAGCATTTGTCACAGAGATTCAAGTTAATTGCTTGGTTTCCACTCTGGGTTTGTTTATTGGCCAGACTGTCATTAGGTTCTTTTATCTTTGGCCTGACCATGTTAGTCCACATTTTTTGGCAAATACCATGACAATAGCTGGCTGCATGTGTTTATTTTTCACACAGACACAACAGAGTATAGGGGGTATTTTAATAAGCTAGCTGCCATGTTAGCAATGCTAAACGACAGTTCGCGTTAAACTTTAGCCAAGAAAAAAAGAAAAAGGGTGTACTTACTGCAATTTTCAGTGCAAGGATTAGCACTCTGCAATTCTAAAACAGCTGATCCAAAAATATTGGTCCTTGGTTTTGTTGAGGAAAGCATATTTTTTAACTTTTCCAATTCTTTGCACATTCATTCATACATCCATTCCAGTAGTTTCAACCATCTCCTGCCAGAAATTTGCTGACATATATGACTCCTTACTTATATTGAGGTAACTATTATTACTCTCACACTTATAACTCACAAAAACACTGTGAAAATGTAGCCAGAAATGTTACTGAAACTGGCACTGAAAAAGCTAATCACAATAGCTGTGGGCTACATCAAAATTTAGCTACATTTCCAGGCAGGTGCATGGCGGGTTACAGTGCAGATTATCTCATGGGGTTTCAGAGGGATTTGTAGTTATGATATACCGTACTGTGGTTTAGATTTAACATAGAAGTATAAATTATCTGTGTGAGTTCAATAATAGTGCTATTATGATATTCATATAGTAAAAGTGACCAGAGCTGGGAAGAAACAAAGTACAAATACTTTGTTTTTGTACTTAAGAATACATTTTTAGGTATCTGTAATTTACTTGAGTAGTTTTTTTTCTGACAGTTTTTAAATTTTGCTCCCTAGATTTTTAAACAAATATCTGTAATTTCTACTCCTTACATTTTCAAAACAGGATCGCTACTTTAGGCTTAACCTTTAAGAGGGGAGGTATTATTTTACATCAATGCAAGCCTTTAAAGGGAACATGAACATGTGTTATATATAAATGCTCATTTAAATCATGAAGCCCTGCTCTCAAAAACTGAGATAGCTGTAACATTGTCTGTGAAGCTGGATTTGGAAAGTTTTAAAAACATATTAAGTACCATCTTCTGTCAATACACAAGGTGACATCATCTGCTTGATTGGCGAGTGGCGGGTAATGGACTTAGATTAGTTGAAGTTAGCTAACTAGCGACAGAATCGAGAACTCAAAGGAAAATAAGGACACTAAAACAAAAAATACGTTTAAGGGGAGCACTTGTGGCTGTCCCTGGCGGCAACAATGGGTTTGATGTTAAGGAACCAAAGATATACTGTCCACTTTCTCTGTCTCTGTTCACTGTTTCACTAGCTGCACTCAAACGGGAAAATCCACCTGTTAGTCGTAATGTTCAGGTTTGTAAAGCACTAAATAAGAACAGTGTGGAGGAGAGCCTAGTTGAGTCAGGTGACGAGTTGTTCACCAGACCAACAAGCTGGAGTCAGATTTAAATATAAGGACTCTCAGTGGTATTTGATAAACTGGACATTTGAAGTTTACATGTAAGTCCTCGTGTTTTTAATTCAGATAGCCACCCCCAGACTACATGTCTGGGTGGCTGTAGCTCAGGAGGTAGAGCATACTGATCGGAAGGTTGGTGGTTCGATCTCTGGCTCCTCCAGTCTGCATGGCAAGATACTAACCCCAAGTTGCTCTCCGATGCATCCATCGGAGTATGAATGTGTTTGAATGTTGTTAGAAAAGCCTTCAGTTTAGAGTCAGTGCTTGAGAGAATGGGTGTGATTGGGTGAATGTGACATGTTGTATACAGTGCTTTGAGTACTCTGGGAGAGTAGAAAAGCGCTGAATCAGTCCATTTACCACGTAACATTATGTTTTTTCATATTGCAAAACCTTCTGCAAAAGACAGACTGAGGTAGAGTAACTGAGTTATTTAAAGATTGCATGAAAATACTCTACAGGTTAGTGCAGAATAAACGGGTTAGTATGCTGTACCATGATGGATTTAGATCAGCTGATCACAGCCTGTACATTAAGAAAATCTACTGAAGCTCTCAATGGAAATTATTGTGCATTATGATTCTTCTCCCCATGCTGAGCCATTTCATTTAGGCATCCCCCACGTGCTGAACCCCTACTCGTTTTCTGTTTAGAGACAAAGTCACCCTCTACAATGTAGGCAACTGGAAACTGAGCTCTTTTTTGTTTACTCTCCTTCTTTTTCTCTGCTCATGTTCTGGTTATCTGATTCAAGCTGAGAATATTTATTAGACGACATTCATTACTGTGTGTCTCCTTTTTGGGTATTTGTGTGAGTGTTTGTATATGTTAGTGTGTAAGGTCAGGTCTTAGACTCCACCTCTCTGTTAGAACATCTCAGGCTCCCCCAGGTGTGGGGGCCTATTTCCCATTGCCACACTCCCTCCCAGGTACTGATGCCCCACCCTCTGTCGGGCCCCTGCTTGGGGGTGGGGTGCTTCTGGGTCTCGGGTTTCTAGCCCCAGACCTCAGTCTGCTCTGGTGTAGCCAGCTGCTGGCAGAGCCTCCAGGCTGGTCGCCACAGCCCCCCGGGGCTTCTGCACTCTGGCTGCTGGATGACCTCCCCCAAGACTCTCTTCTGCTCTTCTCTATCTGGAGGCTGCAGTTGTCCCTGTAGTGATAATCCTGGGGCTCTCATGCTCTGGGGGGCCTAGGAAAATCTGGGGCCCAGGTCTCCTCCATGCCTGCTTCAGGTCTTGTGGGGCTGTAGCCTCCCACACCCACTATTAGACACTTACATGGAGAAACCTACACAAGCGTGCTCACGCACACACAGGTGTGCACACAGGTACTCGCAGACACACACTATCTTGGGCAGCTGCTGCCTCTAAAAATATCTTGTATTATTAGTACTGTGCGCTGTTCAGTAGTATTGTCATTGTTATTAATGTATATGATAGTTGTTGCTGTGGTCTGTCTGCTGGTTTTTTTCCTCTCAGCAGGTGTTGAAGCAGATTCACATTGTTTGTACTCTCTCTCCCCTTCTCTCTCTCTCTCTCCCCCTTTTCTTCTATTTTTCTCTCCTTCTGTTAACTTTCTCCCCAAATTTAGACTAAAATAAAGTTTTTATTTCCATCAACTAATATGATTTTATGATTACATTAACATAACAAGTTTCAGTTAGCTTTGCATAAAACTAGCTGGTAGAAACGACCTCCAAAGAAGAACTTAAAGAAATCCAGGGGCTTTTCTTTCCAAGCTTCTTAGACCTCCAAAGAGCGACTTTCTTACTTTGAGTACATTTCAGAGCCTGTACCTTTTCACTTTTACTTGAGTAAAGAAGTTGAATCAGTACTTAAGCTTTTACTGGAGTATTTTTTTTAACACTAGTATCTTTACCTCTACTTAATTACAGAATGTCTGAACTTTCGCCACCTCTGACAGTGATTTTGCCTGAATTGTATATGAGGCAAAACGAATATTACAGTTAATCAGATGCACATTTTGTTTGTAGACTCCTCTTTTGGGAGTCTACACACAAAACGAAAGCTGGAATTGGACAACGGCACTGAGCAGAAGTGACTTTAAGCCAAATGATCTGTCTGCAGCTGACATTTTAGCTCAAACTTTGAAAGAACTGAACAGACAACTGTTTTAAACAAGGGAATTATCCTGCCAGCTTCACCTTTTACAGTCAGTTGATGCATTCAGCTGACTGTAATTGTAGTATGGTTTCTGCATGTTTAAATTGCAATTGAAAACAAATGTATATATGTATATTTTGTTTTGTAAATATGTAAAAATATAACCATTCCTACTAGAAATGCATTTAGATCATGATACTCTTACCTAATTTGAAAGAATTTGCTCAAGAAAAGCAAACATTAAAAAAAGTACTTTCAGCCTGAGTCATATTGTGAGAACTAATGACACTCTTGCACAAGTGTAGCTCTGCAAGCAGCTGTGTTGTCACAGATAATCAGTGTTTCACTTTCCCCAGATCGGTTATGACTCTCAAACCATAACACACATTTGAAGACTGCTGTGTTTGTGATTAAAACTACAGCTAAGTCAAACGCTTCCATCTGACAGTTACGGGTCTCAACTATCTCTCTATCTTTCTATCTACTGTTAAAGGTGTGTATAACATGTGCGAAAGTAATAAATTATACCTTAGACAGTGTGCCTTGCACCTTTGGGTCTGTTATGGTTATTTATTTAAGTATGATCACATCTCTGGAGAGAAGCTGATAGCTCCTCGGGATTACATCACGCTAATAGCTGTGATGACATTGACAGTGACATAGTGGCACACAGCCACAGTGCAGCTCACTCCGAGTCTCCTCAGTCATGATAATTGGAAGGATTACAGGACATATTAGATGTTCCTGATTAGATTTGTAAATGGTAAGCTCGCACAGCTTGTTCTCCAGAGACTGCATATTAGCCAGTAATAAACTGGGTAACGGTGGTCTGTAAGTGCGCCGTCTCAGTCGAACCAGAACGCCAGATCTTCTCCCTCTGCGTCGGCGTTTGCGGCCTCCAGGGCCAGAGAACAAAGGCGTCTCAGGTGAGATGAATGGGGGGTCTGCAAACGGAGCGTCCGTGTTGCAAAACTTGAACTCCGGAAAGTTATAAGAAAGACCGTCTTTTATGTCCAGTAAGGTTTGTCGGTCGTACACAAGGAGACAAGTGCTGCTCGTGAAAAAATAAAGGAAAAGTAAAATTAAACACAGAAGAAAGCCGTTGCTTGGGGGAGCTCGCGACGAGGCTGCCATACTCGGCGCCATCTTGAACATTTGATATCTTTAGTATGTATCTACATTGTAGAAAGTAATAAAACTAAAGAAAAACCATTAAATGAGAAGGTGTGTCCAAACCTTACACTGGTAGTGTATATCACAGGTGCAGTGTTATCTTTATTTTTTCCTTTCTCTGAACCTACATCTTAGGAGCACAACATAGACTATATTTATAATGAAATTTTTATTATTATCTATTGAAGTGAAGATATAAAAAATATATATATATAGTGTATGGTTACTTTGCAAACTTGCTATTAAAAAAAAAAAAAAAAAGAAGAAAAAAAAAGAGAAAAAAAAAAAAAAAAAAAGATTTGTAAATGGTGTTTTGAGGATATTTAATTGACCTATATAGGAGCTATTGTCATAGCAGAGAAGCTTTGGAAGAAGTAATGCTGACTGTGTACTTAATGCTGTCAGCAACCAAAGGCTGACCATTTTTGGTTTTATGCTGGCAAATAACATTAATGAAGTGATGGTGTTCTTTTCTCCCTTAGGTCAGAGGCCAGCACATACAGTGGGCTAAATTATGTCTTTGAGGTGAAGTGAACTTTCTTTTGCTTCCACTTTTGCGGTGACTCGACTTTGTGCAGGGCACTGAGCCCAATCTCATACTTCATTAATCCTTTCCCAGCCCGATGCTGGCTACTACCAGCGATCTATTGGAACAGAGGTTATTTCAAATTGTCACCACTTTACCCGGCCTTCTGGCACTATGATTTATAATCCACCACAGCCCAGGAAAAACACGAGAAAATTGCTTCTATGTGGTTTACTTTGACAACGTCTGTTGACTTCTAAAGGAGACAAACACATCCCTCTTTCATACAGTAGTTAATAGCTGGAGTCAATGATTTATTGAACTGGGTCAGCTGAGAGAAACAAAATCCTTTAAGTTTCCAGAATCCTTTTATTTAAAGCCAGAGAGTATTCCTCCATATTTCCTCTGGATCAATCTTATCTGTCCTCTTGATGAAAATGAGTTTAAAACATGGAGACAAACACTGGCTTCCAGAGACTCAGGTTCACACAGCAGTGCCAGGGGTTGAGGTAATCGGGTTCCCACAATACCCACAATAACATACGCCAAGTTATTTGTTATTCAAACATAGTCGATTACCTATGTTTAGTAAGTGATTATACTGGATATACAACCTCAGTAAATACCACAGGTCACCACCTCCCTGTGCTGCCTTTAGTGAACAAGGCGGCATTTAATCAACTTTGACACTTGCAAGACATTATGACAACTTTACTAATGGGTACTTGTTCCTCGTGGATGAAACTCAAAGTATAATAGCAGTTTATTAAAACTTTAGCCCTGTTTGGTTGTGTTGGCCAACATTTCTATCGGTCGCATCAGCAAAGCAGTTGCGGAGATCTGAAAATGGGGTTTAATTAGAAGAAAAAAACACAATCAGTTTGTTAGACAGTTTCGGTAGATAATCTAAACCACTTTGTCTGAAGGCACAAAAATTTCTCTTAAAATGCCGCAATCTCTATGCTGAGTAATGAAGGTCCAAGCTGGATGGATTTCACTGTTAAATCAGGGAATCTCTGTCTGTCTGTCTGTCTGTCTGTCTGTCCTCCCTATCTTGGGAACTGTTAATCTTATTCACGTCAAACTTGGCACTTGTACTCATGGGAAACTGAGTGCAGTACTTAGTTTAAGGTTGTTTGGATGAGAGTTGGTCCCTTTTTGGGGCCTTGCTCCCTGTTCACTCATCATCCCTATTGCTTGGCAAAAATATGATGTCATATAACGATATTATGGTTCCGACGGTATTATAGGCACATATGCTAGATTTGTGACCTGACAGATATGATTGTACTCCTCGGTGATCTCATAATGTCACCAATTCAGGGGGGAAATTGTTTATAAATAATCCTTCCTTGCCTAGGACTTCCTCCATTTGCTGGCACTACCATGCCAGTGACAGTAGACACGCACTTAAAGTTGTTTTATGATATTACTGTGACCCTGTGACTGCTCTGTCTGACCTCCTTTTATTAATGTGTTCAGTTTAAGAGTAATGTCATCAATCTTACTAAAAGATGTCCAAATAAAATCTATGAGGTGCAGTAAGAAAGTTGCTTGATTCCACCCAGAAAAAGTGAACACCTGCCTAATTTACATTCAACAGATCGTTTTGGAGATCTTGTCAAAATGAATTCATTTAACGAATACAGTAAAGTACTGTCCAATTATAATCCACCCTACAATACCATATGGAAAGCATCACATTTAACTGACCTCCCCAGACCTCAACATTACTGAAGCAGTGCAAGATCATCTTTATAGAGAACAAAACAAAAGGCAGCCAACATCCAAAGAAGAAGAGCTTTAAATGTCATTAAGAAGCCTGGAGAACTATTCCTGAAGACTACTGCTGTCTATGAGAGTGCAGGCTGTGCTGAAATGGAAAGGTGGCCATATCAAATATTGATTGTCAAGCTCATTTTTGCCTTATATACTGTATTTGAATGTATGTTTGTATGTATTTGCACAACTACTTGTCATTTTCCTAACAAAATATAAAGAAACAAGAAGTGGCTCAAAACTTTTGCTGTATATTGTAAAGACCCAGAACTACTGACGTGGCTAATCAAAAGGAAACCTTGCATTGCTCTCCTGCTCTCATTTTCTTTCTGCAATGTAACAAAACAAGGCAACTCTGAAACGTCAGGCTAAACTCAGGACTTAATGCTGTAATCTAAACAGCACTGACAGTGCCAGTCTTGAATAACATTAAACATCATCATCATCTCATTGGCATATGAGGTAATATATCATTGCAGCAGTTTTTTTCATATTATTTTGTCAGTTTTCCCAAAGTAACAGCTGTAATAATTAATTTATTCAGCAGAACTCTCGGTTCTATTTTAATAGTTAAAGCCCAACACTCGTGTTGGTTATGAAAATACTTTACCTTCCAACTTTGACTAATTTTTTGATGTCTGGAATTGCAGAAGTAGAACGGAGTCCAGCTGGGTAAGCAACAGGAGCATTTCTAAAACTGCCACAAAGACGTTGGTGAGTAAAAGTCTGATTATAAATGTATTCACTTTAATGGTGGTATTGGTATGGTTTTATTTGATTTGGAAAATCTAAAAATATATCATATATCTTTACTTTTTTTTAATCTACAATTTCTGGGTTCCCTTGAAAAATGTCCAGGAGCGCAGATTAAAAAAAAAAACTAGACTTTAAGCAGGAGAAAGCATTATCCTCCTACTCGCTCTCAGTTGTTATTTCAGTCTGGACGGCTTCGCCTGCCAGAAAGCTGTGTGTTATTTTGGAGGCCAGAGATGAGATGGCAGGCTCAGGAAACATTGCTAATGCGTATGACAACCCGCTCAATACCTGCTTCATTTCACACCATCCATCTCATTTTACAGTGACTGGTCATTTGTCTTATGTTTGTCAACCTTTCCCTTCATCCAGGCATAAAGTGGGCTTCGACTGAGCCTCCTTTTGAGAGAACTATGATCTGCACGTACGCTAAGAGTGTCCGGTGAGAGATGACTTGAACCCGGTTCATGACTCAGCGCCGTTTCAAAGATGAGAAACTTTCACATGTGTATTTTGATCACTTAAACAAATACAGACTGAATGAGGAAAATGTGTTTGCAGTTAATGGGATTAAATGGTTGGACCAGGTGGCTTTCATTAATATAGTTTTTAACATTAACAAGCTATGAAAGCACTTATTAATCCCAATCATGCTTTATTTGGTTATTTATTATGCAATTAGTTAGAGGTTAGGGTAATTGGTTTGCTGTCTTAACAGGATTTTGTTGGTCCTGTGACTGAAGGTACAAGTCAACACAATAAATGACTTGATTTTGGGGAAGTTACTAGCATTTAACAGAAGAGAAGAAATCTAACTCAAAGTAAAATTAGCATATCTGTACACTGTGTACTTGTAGCTTTGCTGTTTAAAGATTTACTGCATAAACTCCCGGATTACCTCATGATAGCATTTATCTCTCTAATGATGGTTAGTAAATCAATCAGCAGGCAGCTTGAGAAACTTTAATGTTAAGTAGAAGTGATTTACATTTTCTCTGAGTAAATCTCAATTCAGTTACATTCAGTTACATACTGCTCTCTGATGGGTTTAGGTGTTTTACTTAATTTAATGATATACTCCTCTGATATTGCAGCGGGTTGCTAATTGGATGGTATAATTATTGCTTTTCATTAGTGCGGGTGGTTTATGAACAATTGTTAAAGTAAAAATTAAAAATAGGCTCCGTCAGACATTTATTTGTTTTGCAGTGAAGTGTGATAATTGCTTATAGAGTAGTACACATCAGTTATAATTGATGCATATAAAGATTAATATAAGGTAATTATAGCAAGTCCATGTCAGTTGGTCAGAAGAAAGTGGGCTATTGCTGCCTCTCAGCTCAAAACCAACAAACAACAACACACTTGCCAGTTCCTCCTGACCTCACAGCAGTTTCAGTCCTGGAGATGACGCATTTTGTTACTCTTGCTCCTGCGGGTTATTCATTTCCATTTGATTGTTTTTCATTACTTTTGCAAATGGTTTTGTCCACTCTTTACAAGCAGCAAAAAAGTTTACACAAAAGGAGATTTGAAACTACAGAAAAAAATCCCTAAAAACCAAAAAACATGTAATCTTCCTCCTGCAGTGAATTTCATGTATTAGAAACTTGCAGTTATAGATAACCTGAGTAGCAAACTGATTGGTGTTAAGATTACTTTAATCACCGAGTGCCATCATAGCCCAACTAGAAGTCCACTTAGGCGGCTCTCGTGTTCTCATGAGCTGTTTTAGGACACTTTTCCATTTAGCTTATCAGACGATCCTACCACGGGATTCAGTAAATGAGCAAGTTTGTGCAAGCGTATACATGTATGGAAACTGGGCGAGATAGGACATTAAATTAGAGCCAAAGAGGCGGAGATTTTGTAATTTTTTCAACAGAATTCTTTTTTGATTGCCTTGACGATCTCTATTTTGCAGTAGCTTTTTTGTCAGTTGATAAATCGGACCATGAAAGCATTGCGTACAGTTGTAAGGCAACAATATAAAAAAATCACCTAAAACTTAAACAGCACTTAGAAATGTAGCAGTATTTTTATGCACAGCTTGAAATGACACAAACCAAACCCCCGCTGTCTCATGTATCAGTGCTTTCATATCCATTTCGCTGTTGTTAGTCCCGCTCGGTGTCCCCCATGGGGCTCCGAGGTCAGGCACAAGGACTCTGCTGACCTCCTCATTAGTGTGAAACTACAAACCACCAGAGGTTTGTAGTACATCTGACGAATGCAGCCCGCTGTGCCAGAGTTAGTTTAAAAGTGGGGAGGATATCATATTCATTCCCTCTAGGGAACGAGCAACTTTATTTTCTACTACAGAAAGTGGAGTCTAAATCCAGTGTGAACTTTCCACACAAAAAATAATTACATCGGAGCTCCACACTGCCAAAGGTTTCAGTTATAAGCAGCACTGCTGACGTTAAAGGTTTGTTTCGGTGCTTTTGTTTTTCCTTATTTTGGTCATCGAATAAAAAACAATAGCAACGCTTGCATTTAAACAGCAGCTGGAATTCACTTAAGCAGATAGCTCGCATATTTTGATGATAAAGCCAAAGAAATTCAATCAGGAGCATTTCAAATATTGATAAAGTGGTAATAAAAATGCATTTTTTCCCCCAAAGCCACTGATGACTCAGTGTTGCTGAGCTTATAATAATAACAATGATAATATCAATAAAGGTGAATTAAGACAAACTTATGAGTAGTGAGGAAAGACTGAAAGGTGACGTATGACATCACATACCATGCTACTACAGTGCTGTGCATAAAACAGGGCCTGGGACAAAGGCAACATAAAGGATAAAGTGATGAAGAGAAAGAATAAGAAGGGTTAAAAAAAACACTTCCTCAAACCTATATATATAATATATATAATATTAGACCTGAAAATATATTTTTTTTTTAAATTACAATCATAAAAAAAAGAAAAAGAAGACTTGTTGGATTTTAAGCAGTGATGAGTTTCAGACTCTTTTTCTTTTTTTAAAGACGAATTCTTCTGGGATGAACATTAACAAACACACAGAGGCACACATTAATATATGAGAAAGTTGCCTCAGCTAAGATTGAAGAGACTTTGTTTCCCCCACAGGGATGCTGATCTCAGGGTCATCTCCTTATACTCTGAATCTGTTATCACTGAGATGGTCAGCAGCTTCTAAATCTGAGTATCTGTTTTCAGTAATTCCCAATGATAAGACAATATAAATGGAAATAATAAAAAAAAACAATTATATAAAATTGATATAAGACTATAGAATGTCCCTGATTGTATTTTGAGCAGAGAAACAGCTAAAGACATACAATAAACATTCACAATCTTTTTTCCTGCTTAAATCAATAATATGAAGTTTATAGATTTTTGGGTGTTTCTGCCTCTGGTCATGTCACGTATCAGTAATAACTGGATAAAGTAACACACACAAAAGAGCAGGAAATCTTGAAGAGGAAGTAAGAAAACAAGAAGCCCTTCTATAAGTATCACAAAATTAATAGCGTACTCCTACGTATAGTGCCGTGGATCTTAATGTGAGCATTTGTGGAAGAATTGGGATTTAAAGCTTAGCTTAAGCTATGCCCAGATCTGCTGCTTCAGCCCACTCTGACTGAAGACTATTTTAAATACTTGATGAAATACGTCATTTGAAACAAATCACCTGGCCTGACAGCCAACTCGTGACTGCTACAAATGACTTAAATGCTATCTGTTTCACTCAGGGCTTTGACATACCACGACCATTTCCTCAGCCCTGAAAAAAAGCCTTATCTTTTGAAACGACTGTCTCTGTTTACTAACACAGGGAAGTATTCTTGCTTAGTGTTCTGTGACCACAATTTTTTTTTTTAAATAAAAGGGTTAATGCTCCCCTCTCCTGTCTGTAAGAAGCACTCCACCCTTCGCTATAGAAAAGACTGCATTCCACAGGAAGTTTACCCGTGGCCTCTTCCTTTCATCCCTGATTCTTCCTGCCTCAACTGATCGGTACTGATTGCTGTTGGCTGGGTGGGCTGATAAGAGATGCTAATGAGTAGAGAGGAGTCCCTGAGCCATTTAATGGTGCAAAACTTTTTTCACACACACATAACTTGCAAGATAATCACTCAAAACACTACAGTTACATTATCAACTATACTGAGAACAGAACAATAAGTCACCAGACCAATTCAAACCTAACACACACACACATAATACACATCCAAATTCTATCCAAGGGTCAGAGATGTGATTTGATTTTTTCGCCTCTCTTTCCCTTGCACTGTTGCACCAGCTGCCACGAGTTCCATCAGATAGCACGGCTGCTCCAGGTAGACTGGCTGTTTGTCACCACGGCCATCAGCACCATCCACTCTCCGTCGGCGCACCTGCCGCCTTTGCAAACAGAAGACTAATCCAAAAGCCGCTGCTGCTGCACGGTGTGAGCGTGACAGATTACCTGCCTGTCATCGCGTCCAGTCAGGAGACGCACGTCCCTGTGCCACAGACATAAAACGTGCATTCAGCAGTTTGTGATAGAGCAGGTGATACACAAACGTGCCGTAATTCAGGAGAACACGGCCATCATCACAGTGGCTCAGGGGTATGTGCTGTTTTCCTCACGACAAGGTGTGTGCATCGCCTGGCCCTCTGAATCTAAATCCACGCGTGTCGTTGTGGATGTTAAACAAAGTGTGATTATCTGTCTGTGTTGGTGTTAACATACTGTTTTTCTGCCTGTTGACTGCCGTGGCTCAAGCAGGGCTGTAGCCAGGATTTAAAAAAAATACTGGAGTTAATACCGCAGACTTGCCTGTGATTATTGTGAATTTATCAGACCATTATGGCAACTTATAATAGCCTCCTCGCCCCAGTATATCTGTAATGCAAAGATTCAGCTGCAGGATTTCTGAGGGTAGCATCTCATTCAGACTCTGAATACAACCAACGTAGTGGTCCTTTTTTTATGATCATGCACTTTGTAAATTTTGGTACTGACAGCTGAAAAGATGTCTCTATCCTTTGAGGCTTTAAAATATGCTTTCTATTTAATTAGCACTTCAAGGGGAATGAAAATGAAATTAGTTTGTGTTGGCTGGCGATGAGGCGTTACACATAGCAGCCAAACTTAAAATCCAAAAAGGAAGTCTGTCCTTAATTTTCTGCACTATTACTTACTGTGTGTGTTTCCCTTTCCCTAAACAGTACAGGTGAAAATGGGTGGCAAATCAAGTGAAGGAGAAGTTGTGAAAATTCTGTTAGGAAAAAAAAAGCACACAGGCCTGATCCATGAATCATGAGGCTGGAATATTTTAAAGGGAAACAGAGTTCTCCTTCCTGTGCCTGCACTACCAGCAAGGATTTAAAGTGAATGTGCAGCTCTGGTGAAGATTAGAGGGCAATGCAGAGAGTGTTGGGACTGTGGGGGTTTTTGTTTTGCTTTTTTAAAAGCAATGGGCTATGATATTAACCATGACCCGGACCAAGCTACAGTAGAAAGGAAGTGATCAACATGTTCCCCTAAAAATTTCCATTTGATACTCAACTGCACAGTGTCAGAATTTTTAAAGAGAGCCAGACTTCTTTCAGAAATGTACCTGCTTGGCTTCCAGAGTCCAGGATATTATATATTATATAATGTCAGAGTTTGGACCGTACCTATGGAAAGCTTTACGCTGCTGACAAATGGAGGCAATAATTAAAGCTCCGAGCTCGCCATTGCTGAACCCAAAAAAAAGTCAAGAGTGATTGCTCAGGTATGTGATTATTAGCTTTCCCTTACAGGGGGATGAGATCCAGATGTTCAATGTGTCTGCTGCTTGAGTGAAGGAGGGCACTCCAGCTCCCTCTCACATGTAGGTACGACTCACTCGCTCCAAAAAGTCTAATAATCGGCTACTTTTAAAACAGGCTTGATTGCCAAAACAAGCCGGCAGATGTATTGCCTTAGTTGCTTGTGTCTACTAAAGTTACCATTCAAGATTCAGACTGACTGACAAACTGAACAGATAGCTGTGGTGTGTAGTTGTTATGGTTAGACAATCGACAATGAACTATATGCTTCATGATATTACTATAACAACGATGCAAAGATACTGAAAGGTCATTTGGAACTGAAAAAGGCCATCTTGTTGAGAGCAGCCATCTGGAGTGAAGGCAAGATAAAGGTGAACAAGATGGCGCGGCCACGTCCAGACGCCAGACGCCAGACGCCTTCCTGACCGCTCCGCTCCGACTATCCACAGAACAAAGAAGCGCCGGGGAAAACGCGCTGGTATTAGGAACAGACTGAGACAGCAGGCGCATCGCGCACCACTGCCCAGTATCCTACTGGCCAATGTACAATCCATGGAGAACAAGCTCGATGACCTAAGAGCAAGGGTCACCTTCCAACGTGACATGAGGGACTGCAACATTCTGTGCTTCACGGAGACATGGCTGACCCCCACCGTGCCGGACCAGGCCGTAACTCCGTCGGATTCATTCTTTGTGCTCCGCGCGGACAGAACGGCAGAGTCGAACAAAACCAAAGGTGGGGGAGTGTGTTTCATGATAAACAGAAAGTGGTGTGATGCCAGGAGCATTTCTACTCTCCAGCGGCTGCTCGCCACATCTGGAGTTCCTGAGCATTAAGTGCCGCCCTTTCTATCTGCCCCGTGAGTTCACCTCAGTCATCGCCACGGCGGTCTACATCCCACCCCAAGCGGACACAGGTATGGCTTTGTCCGAATTACATGATGTGCTGAGCTCGCTTCAAAACAAGGACCCGGGAGCAGCCCTCATTGTAGCAGGAGACTTTAACAAAGCGAACCTCAGACAAGTCATGCCAAACTTTTACCAGCATGTCTCGTGTCCAACGAGAGGGGATCGGATTTTGGATCACTGCTACACGCCATACAAGCAGGGCTACAAAGCTGTCTCACACCCGGCTTTTGGGAAGTCTGACCACAACGCTATCTTCCTCATTCCCCAGTATAAACAAAGCATACGGAGGGAAGACGTGACCAAGAGGGAGGTAAAACGGTGGACTGCCCAATCAGAAGCTACGCTACAGGACGCACTCAACGACGTAGACTGGGACATGTTCAGAGCATGCGCAGTCGACATCAACGAGTTTACGGAAGTAGCAGTATGCTTCGTCAATATGCTAGCGGAGGAGATTATCCCCACTGCGAGAGTCACCACATTCCCAAACCAGAAACCGTGGATGGACAGATCGATCCGCACTGCAGTAAATGCCAGGACCGCCTCCTACAACGCGGGTCTCGCCACTGGCGATATGAGCGCCTACAAAGCGGCCTCATACGGCGTGCGGCGCGCGGTGAGAGATGCCAAACGCAGGTACCGGGAACGTGTGGAGTCCCGCTTCCACCAGGGCGACACACGGAGTATGTGGCACGGACTACGCACCATTACGGACTACAAAGCCAGGGACACTGCGCCGATCAACGCCGACTCTGCATTCACCAACGAGCTGAATCGGTTCTACGCCCGTTTCGAGGTTAGCCAGGCGGCTAATGCTATCTACTGCCTGACTACCGAGGACAGTGACGTCATCAGCGAGAGACCGGTGACCAGCATCGCGGAGCATGACGTCCGAGCGGCACTGAGGAGAGTGAACACAAGGAAAGCGCCGGGGCCAGACGGCATCACCGGCCGTCTGCTGCGCTGCTGTGCTGACCAGCTAGCAGGTGTGTTCACTTACATCTTCAACGAGTCCCTGGCGAAGTCTGTGGTCCCCACATGCTTCAAAAGATCCACCATCATCCCTGTGCCCAAGAACAGCAAACCCTCATCCCTGAACGATTACCGGCCAGTTGCACTGACCTCGGTAGTAATGAAGGTGTTTGAGAGGCTGCTGAAGAACATCATCTCCTCCTCCATCCCAGACACCACAGATCCGCTGCAGTTCGCCTACAGATCCAACAGATCCACAGAGGATGCCATCGCCCACGTCCTACACACCACTCTCAGCCACGTGGACAAGAAACAGGGTAACTATGTGAGAATGCTGTTTGTTGATTACAGTTCAGCGTTTAACACAATAGTGCCCTGCAGACTGTTCACAAAGCTGAGGGATCTGGGACTTAACAGCCGTCTGTGTGCATGGGTGTTGGACTTCCTCACTGGCAGAACTCATGTGGTGAGGGTGGGCAGGTGCTTCTCCAACAGCATCACCATCAACACAGGAGCCCCTCAGGGATGTGTCCTCTCGCCACTGCTCTACTCCCTCTACACTTCAGACTGTGTGGCCACCCATGGCTCCAACACCATTGTGAAGTTTGCTGACGACACAGTGGTGTTGGGTGCCATCTCCAACAACGATGAGGCGGCCTACATGGATGAAGTGAAGAATCTGGCATCGTGGTGCCAGGACAACCACCTCCAGCTGAACGTCAGCAAGACCAAGGAGCTGGTGGTGGACTTCAGAAGGGGTCAGCACAGAGACTACAAGCCCATCATCATCAATGGAGCGCCAGTGGAGAGGGTGCAGTCCTTCAAGTATCTTGGTGTCCACATCTCCTCAGACCTGACATGGGCTGCCCACATTCAGGTCCAGACCAAAAAGGCTAGGCAGCGCCTGTATCACCTACGACAACTGAGGAAGTTCAGGGTCTCTCCAAAGATCCTCAGGATTTTCTATACAGGCGCTGTGGAGAGCATCCTCACACAGAACATGACATCGTGGTTTGGGAACAGCTGTGTGAAGGACCAAAAAGCTCTCCAGAGAGTGATCCGTACAGCAGAACGCTGCTGCAGGATTGCTCTCCCCCCGCTTCAGGACACCTACACCAGGAGATGCCGGACTAGAGCAGCGCAGATACTGAAGGACCCGTCCCATCCTGGCAACAAACTGTTCCAACTTCTGCAATCTGGTAGAAGGTTCCGCATCTTCCGGGCAAGGACAGAGAGACTCAAGAGGAGCTTCTATCCCCAAGCCATCCGTGCCCTAAACACACACACCCGCCCTCTCACATCATCTATAATTGACTGAGACAGGACTCTCTTCCAGACACTCTAAACCAAGGCACAATGTACATTTCAATTCCTTTAATTTTAAATATGTTTATATTGTCTATCCTGTAAAATAGTCAGATGTCTATTCATATTAATGTACAGAATTCACCTGCTTGCTGCTACTACTGCACATTCACCCAGTGTATATACTATATGTCTGTATATATATATATATATAATGTTCTTCCTCTACACCCCCCCCCCCCCCCCCAAATTTTTGCACATGTCGAAGAGCGTGTCAGGCTACATTTCACTGTGTGTTATACTTGTATAACTATGCATGTGACAAATAAAGAACCTTGAAGGTCAAACCATGTCATTATTATTATTAGAGATGGCACGATACCACTTTTTTGTCCAATACCAATACCGATATCATAAATTTGGATATCTGCCGATACCGATATGAATCCGATATAGTGTGTTTTTTAATCAATAAAACTGTTTTTTTAATATCTTGCTGCTTTTTGTATAAGTTCATACTCAAGTTAAAAAAAACCAAAAAACACTAAAGCTATTCTGTTATCCCTGTATGCAAAAAATACACTGCACCTAAAATATTTCATAGTTCAGCAATACTGATCAATCTAATGAACTTAAACCTACTCCATCCTCCCTATTCTGGTATTTTAAAGAGTAAGCAACCTAACTAATAGGGTTGCAAACTCCCAGCAAAAAAAATTAATAAAAATAAAAATAAAGATAGGGAACCACCCACCCTCCACCTCATGATGCTTAATTAACATAATCAACTTTGATGCAGTGTGAAAGAAATGCACAGAAATCAATTATTTTTCAAGAAATATTAAATAGATTCAACATCTTTCTTCAACAAAATTGCAGACTGCACAGATCGTACCTTCCCAAAGGAAAAGGTACTAGCTTACTAGGGTATATTAGACTTAACAGTTACTATATACAGTAATGGACTTCTATACATTTTACATCAGATTAAAACTTTGGGTGTAAGATTTGGATAATTATTTATTAAAAGCTAGACATTTTAAATGAGAATAAGAAAGAAAAGTATGTCTTTGCGCCCCCTTTCCCCTGTTCATGCCCTATCGGCCCCCCTGGCTAAACTTTGCTAGATCCGCCCCTGCACAGTTACCAGCCGTCAGCTAAGTAGAAAAAGATCCTGGTGTACAAAGTAATATTAAATAAATTCTAACAACAGCTTATCAAGCTTAAACGTGCTGCTGTTGTTCAGCCGCTGGTTTCCTCTTTCTGGCGCAAAGTGGGCAATAAACAAACAAGAGAGACGGACTCGCAACACAAAAGCCGATCAGCTGATCATTGATCAGTTCCAGGATTGAAGTAGCAGCAGGAGAGGGAGGGAGAGAGGCAGTCGCTCCATGTATTGGTTGTTAAGCTTAACGCGGGAATGCTTTACAAACATTCAGAGATTAATTTACACACTTGCTTTACTTCTCTCTGGGATAACTTCCTGGGAGATGAAATGCCAGATTGGTAGCAAGGCTACAAATACACACAGCCGCTCTATCACGTGATGCATACTGCTGCAACGTGATAGAGCGGCTATGAGCCGAGTTACGCCATGTTGCAAGTTTTGTGAGGTGCTTTTTTGATATTTAATGGATCGGATGACATTTTTTATTTCTCTCTGATATCTGATCCAGTAATTTATGTCAGTATCAGACCGATACACAATATCGAATCGTCCAGCTCTAATTAGTATAGCAATTTGTACACGACACGTGTGTGTTTGTGTGTGTGTATGTGTGTAGGAGATACTTTCAAGCAAAAAAAAAAAAAAAAAAAAGTAATATGCTGGGATTGATCTTTTAATAAATTTCATCTGAGAGGATTGGGGGAAGGCAGTGAGATAAGGCGGAGGTAAAAGCGCAGAATTAATCTTTGCTTCCATTCTGCTTATTTTAAAATTACTCTAGAAAAAGGTGATCCACAGGAAAAACTATTAATAAAAGGTTTATATTTATATCCCTTTGATCTCCAAGAATTCAAACCTGGTATTTTGTTTTGGCAATTTCACACATGGAGAAGAAAGATCTACGGTTGGCATGTCTTCTAGCCTGTGAGAGCTCAGATTTTTTTTTCTCTCTCAACGTGGCAGATACAACTCCTCTAATGATGTAACTGCAGCTCCGCTCCGGTCACAGGCACCATTCAGCTCTATTCTAATACTTGTTGGTACACATAAATTATGTTTGCTTTTCTGACCTCGCCTTTTCACATTATCTGAGTCCAGACGCCAAATTGTAAGGATGTTTTGGTTCTCGGGGGACCACACAAAATGAGAACAAAGTCTGTTTACCTTTAGCTATTCGGTCAGCTGAGATCCAACATATTGTAGATGATCACAGAGGAAAGAATGCATCAGAGCTTTGTCATTTATCACTGGAGCACTAACAACTCTGCAGCTGAAACAGCTTAATGGCTCAATTATTTTAGCAAAATGGTCACCACATGTTTAAATGTGTAGCTACATTTATTCCAAGATAATAGCTGCACTCAAATGAATGTCCTATATTCTGTAAACAAGTTATCATGCATGTCCAAATACAGTACATAAGTAGGGAGCTGTGAGAAAATGATATGAATGGAAATACATGTTGAACTTTTCCATAATGCATTATATATTTAAATTATTTACAGTGTGAATGACAAACACAAGAGGGGATTTTGGATCTATGCTGCAAACACTTTGAGTTTGACTGTCTTTCAGGAATTTACGTATAAATAAGAAAAGTGGCTCCTGTTTAAAAGTTTTGCTCCAATTTTTTTCACACACACACACACACACACACACACACACACACACACACACACACACACACACACACACACACACACACACACACACACACAAACCTTCCATCAAGGTAAGGGAAATATGGTCCTTGAGATAGGGGGAAGAAGTCTACAAGTCCATATTTATTTTGTGATGAAACAGCGCCCCCTGCGGGAAAAAGTATTTCACTCACACGAGCAGCCAAGACCTCAGATCAGTCTTCGAAACTTGAGCTATAAATAAAATATAATCTCACCTTTTGAATTTCAGATGACAGTATTAAAACTGACCATTTCGATATTGCATTGGCCTGAAACAAGAATGCAACTAAGAATATGAATGTGTTTAACTTCAAGCAGGCAAGAATAGGATTTATTTAACAATTTCCTATGGCAGTGAAAAACACAGATTAAAAACACAAAGTTTAGAATAGTTGGCCATAACTTAAAATGTCAACAAATATCAGTAAAGACAATTCACTCGTGGAGAAGTGCTGAAGTGGACTGGCGTCAACTCTTTGTTATAATTACGTCTGGTGCTGTGGTAACAAATGGATGGTAAATATGGCATGTCACAGCAGCATTTAAACAGATGCATAACTATTACAGTTTTCAGCACAGTTGGTGTGTTTTATCCTTTCCTTACCATGTCGTGGGACTTTTTTCTTCATTCTCTATGTGTTTACACACCTCTCTACATTTGATCATTAATGAAATTCATATTAATATCTGGCTCTCTTTAGTGTGTCTTTTGTCCTCTCTCCCTCCCCTCATCCCAACAAGTTGCTGTTTTCCCTCCCACTGTCTCCAAGTGCTCATAGGGGGGTCATCTGATTATTGGGTGTTTCTCTATGTTATTGTAATTTTCCTTACATTATAAGGAATGTAAGGTTGAGGCAACAGTTGAGGCAACAGTTTCTGTGATTTGGTGCTATATAATAAATAAAACCAAAGTGAATTGAATTTAAGTGACTTTATGTGTTTGTAATTATGAATCTTTATTATAAAACTCTAACATAATATCTGTGTTTAAAAATGTAAGATTATCATGGATGTTTGAACTGGCCAACTTTATTGTTTGTTTTACTGACTTGATGTTTTGTTCTCAGTTTATTTTAGTTTAGTTACTGTGGGTTTGCTTGTTTCACTTTGGTTTTTGTATTTAAATATTGAGAACTATCCTATTCATTTATGTTATCTGGAATGGACATTTGCTTTTGGTGTATATCTTTTTACTTATTTGAGCTACCTTACCTAGTCCTGTGGTACTAAATAGAGTGCCTCATGGGCTTTCCATTGATATCTCGTGTGTTTGGGTGGCCTCTTTTAGCTCCAAAGACCAAGAAAATCACACACACACAAAAAAAAAAATTTTCCTCGGTTCTCAGGAGGATATGTATAATACATTTTATTATTATCATTATTATTATTGTTATAGCTCCATATCTTTCACCTTTATATCTAATATGTTCAGAAGTTTGGAACAGAAATCACATAGCAAATGAATTCTGTGGGGATCCCCTTCTGTAGATATTTCCTCGTCTTTGTTCACAAATTTGAGATTAAAGATTAAATTGGTTTCCTTTTATTTTACTGTTATTAGTAAATTAGACTGATGAAAAAACAAAACGCACTTTATTTATGTTGACAATCCACAGCTCAGGGACAAGCAGGGTGCACTAACAGGAAGTCGCTGTTGATTTGACCAATCACACGAGGAGCAGTCCAGCAGGATTCAGGGGAGATGGGGAGGACTTCTGCCATTAGCGTGTACTGGTGGCTGTGTTAGCTCTGTCATTAAGTTAACCTAGTTGACTAGGCTTATTCTAACCTGCAGCACGAATACAAACAGTAAAGAGCTGAAATTTTCTCAACGATACAGAGGTATAAGGCAGCAAGTGGACTAACATTTCCCTCGGGAGAATATCGACCGAGATGTGTAACGACCTGGACTTGATATCAGGAATCTACCTGGCTGCTAGTCTGTTGACTGACAGCTGGCACCTGGCTGCTTAGCTAGCTGACTAGCTAGCTAGGTGAGCTGACTGGGTTTTTCGGGCTCATAGTCCGGCTCATTGTGTAGCTAGTACTGATTTTGGTATAGAGTGGAAAGCGGCTTCTCTGCATTATTTGACTCCGCCTGCTGTTCAAACCATGAGTTAGCTGAACAGCATCAGGCAGCAGTGTTCGGGATATTTTAAGGTCCAGCTAGTTTCTCTAGCTTTTAGCTTGAAGCCAGCTAGCAGCATTCATTCAGCTGTTGAAGCGTTAACGCCAGCACCTCAGCGACTGACTCTGTCCAACTACTGTCGTTGTCGCGACATTTATACATTTTTGGACTCGGTCCTGCTTTGGGCAGTGTCAAGGGAAAATGAAGAAATTTTTTGATTCCCGTCGGGAGTTTGGGGGCTCCGGGCCTGGTCCTGGAGCCGGTGGAGGAGGCGCTGGTTCCGGCGGCGGTGGCAGCTTCATCGGACGAGTCTTCAGCATTGGAAGATATCAAGTAACCGTGGAGGAAACAATCGCTGAAGGTGAACTACGTGGCGTTCCCTTGTGTGGATTACTACAAACACTTTAATTGTGATTTGGACGGCTTCATTTAAACGATTGGGCCTGTTTTTGTTTTGTTTTTGGCCCAGTCAGAGTAATGTTACTAACACAATGATAAGCTATCATGTTTGCTATACATTACTAAGTGGAAATGGCATTGGTTAATGAATATTTACTGGTCAGGGTTTAGAGGTTACACATTTAGGCAGTCCTCTGCATGCCTGTTTGCTGCCAGGTTGCCCAAACCTGTCTTATCTGTTTATTTTTAATAATAACAATTATAATAACAACAGGCAGATTAGGAGGAAGACAGACTAGGCTGAAATTTTAAGATGTAAAGATGATGGGCTCTACATCTCTCAGTGTGTATTATCCTTGCATTACTACACTCTTTACTTGAAGGCTGGGAGGAACATAGCAAAACTGGATTTCCTGCTGTGCTGTAAGGGGCCAACGCCATGCTGAGTCACCTGTATGGATATTTACAGAGGGACTGGCAGATGTAGACTGCACAAGTTAAAATTAACTGGAAGTTGTTGGTTAGGATGTGTTGGCACATAGAATGTGACCTTACAGTAAGCTGAAACTCAAACATAACTTCACACAAACTTTTCCAGGTGAAAATATTCTTGCATGGTCATTTGTTAATCCAAATACTTAACTTAGTGTGGTGAGGACTGATTGCACCTTTTTTAGGTCATTTCTATTAGAACAGGCTAAACGGATATTGTGAAAGAGGTAAACCTTTTCCCTGTGGTCATTTGTCTTTGCAATGAGAGTCTGATGTCCTCTGTTAGCTAAGAGGGCCTGTTACTAAATAATAGATGAAAAAAGTCTGATTAATTTATCAGTACTATAGATGGGAACCATGTGTTTGGCCGCACACTGGCTTTATGAATGAGTTCCACAGCAAACTTCAGACCCGCCCTGTACTGGGATGTTAGGGAATTTCTTTGTTTCTGTGAGCTCAGTTTGGCCTTGCTGCAGATAATAACTTTAGAAAAGCACAATTCAGGTGTGTAATTCTTAGGCCTACTAAATGGCATCACCATAATTATATATACAGCTTCCCCAAGATGCAAGGTTTTATTTATTTATTTATTTTTTCCTTTCACTGCATTTTGATCTGGTAGTAGAGCTGCTCTTTGTAATTCGAGTACAGCTACTGGCAATACACCTGTTTATTCAGATGCTTTTCATTGAAGTCTGGGCCTGCAGTCACTGTTATCTGGCTGCGTCATGTAGTTAATTATTTTTTCCTCCTCTTACTCCAACTCCCTTTGTTGTCACTCTTGAACTTTGTGGCAACACACTTTACCCTGTGCTGACTAAAGCAGTGAGGGTGGCGCACTGTGCTGCTTTTGTAACTTTTTTTTCTTTTGTAACTTTGGTTTGGAGGTGCACGCTTTGAACAGTGTTATCTTTTTTTAGCTTTAGGTCTTGGGTAAATCTGTGATTTATTACTGACTTACCTCTGGATTTCCTGACACACAGCTCTCTCCCTTTACGGTCAGCAGGAAGTGTTGTTTTGTATTGATGTATAGAGTTACTGCTGGTAACATTAGTGCCCCCAGATCCTGCTGTCATTAATGTGCGAGTCATTCCCTTTTTGTATACCATAATTATCACATTTTCTAACAGAGTGGGAAAAAAACTTTTCTAAGTCAGATTAGATAGTTTATGCCACCTTCTCTTTAGACGATCTCTGGTTTTTCTCCCTGTCACTGCAGTGTTGTGCATATGTTTGTAAACAGCATCGTAGTGGTGAGGGCATGTGCTGTGTCTTAGTCTAAAGCCTAGATGCTTATTATGCAAGTTCCATTACACTGACAGATTGTAACTGAACATTACAAGCATTGGTGACACTTTTCATTGCAGAGCCCAAAGGTTTATTTTTGTGTGCATTTACAACTGTGTTATAATCATTTTACGTCAAGGAGTAGTGGCTATTTTTAGCTGGACTTATTTAGTCACCCCGTCTCCTGAGACAGTAGACCACTGCTAAATGTTACTTAAGACAGCCGCTAATCCCTCTAATTTCTAACAGGCATCTCAGATTAGACTGTGCAAGACAGCAGTGGATCAGATGCCTCTGCTCTGCTGGGCTATACACACACGTGCCCGCCTAGTCTCTGCTCTTTATTCTGATTCAATACAGGCCTCAGCTCTTAATTAAACTTCATATCTCATCCAAGCAATTGCTTTTCATGTCATAACACTAATTACTGAGCAATGTGCTCTGCCAGCTCCTTTTTCTTATATGCAGAGAATTTAGCACTTCATTGTGAAACTTCAAGTCATTTAATTCATGTTGACAACAGTAAAATGACTAAGTTTCCTCATTCATGCTGACCCACACAGGATGGAGGACTGAAGCCCACATGATTTCATATTTAGTGTGGTTTCCTGTTAAAAAAAAATATTGCTGTACTCTATGAACGTCTTTAACAATGCAGCTCGTATTGAGTAATGCTGATAGTAGTAGAATAATAATAATAACAATGATAATTGAATCTAAAATATCCAGATATCTGCTGAGAGATACTCAGTTTGTGCTTTATTTATTAGTGTGGTATGATTCCTGGTGGTTTTAGTTGCTATGGTTGTCACTGTCATCATTGTGACTAAACGTGGGATGATATATTCTCTCACTTCCTGTCTTGTCAGTTTTGTCTTCTTGCATCTTTTTGGCACAGCTGCTTACTCACACAGTTTTGTTTCAAGGTCTTGTGACTATTGTGCCAGCCAGCTAACTCACCACACAGTGTTTACAGGGAATGCAGAATTATTAGGCAAGTTGTATTTTTGAGGAATAATTTTATTATTGAACAACAACCATGTTCTCAATGAACCCAAAAAACTCATTAATATCAAAGCTGAATGTTTTTGGAAGTAGTTTTTAGTTTGTTTTTAGTTTTAGCTATTTTAGGGGGATATCTGTGTGTGCAGGTGACTATTACTGTGCATAATTATTAGGCAACTTAACAAAAAACAAATATATACCCATTTCAATTATTTATTTTTACCAGTGAAACCAATATAACATCTCCACATTCACAAATATACATTTCTGACATTCAAAAACAAAACAAAAACAAATCAGCGACCAATATAGCCACCTTTCTTTGCAAGGACACTCAAAAGCCTGCCATCCATGGATTCTGTCAGTGTTTTGATCTGTTCACCATCAACATTGCATGCAGCAGCAACCACAGCCTCCCAGACACTGTTCAGAGAGGTGTACTGTTTTCCCTCCTTGTAAATCTCACATTTGATGATGGACCACAGGTTCTCAATGGGGTTCAGATCAGGTGAACAAGGAGGCCATGTCATTAGTTTTTCTTCTTTTATACCCTTTCTTGCCAGCCACGCTGTGGAGTACTTGGACGCGTGTGATGGAGCATTGTCCTGCATGAAAATCATGTTTTTATTGAAGGATGCAGACTTCTTCCTGTACCACTGCTTGAAGAAGGTGTCTTCCAGAAACTGGCAGTAGGACTGGGAGTTGAACTTGACTCCATCCTCAACCCGAAAAGGCCCCACAAGCTCATCTTTGATGATACCAGCCCAAACCAGTACTCCACCTCCACCTTGCTGGCGTCTGAGTCGGACTGGAGCTCTCTGCCCTTTACCAATCCAGCCACGGGCCCATCCATCTGGCCCATCAAGACTCACTCTCATTTCATCAGTCCATAAAACCTTAGAAAAACCAGTCTTGAGATATTTCTTGGCCCAGTCTTGACGTTTCAGCTTGTGTGTCTTGTTCAGTGGTGGTCGTCTTTCAGCCTTTCTTACCTTGGCCATGTCTCTGAGTATTGCACACCTTGTGCTTTTGGGCACTCCAGTGATGTTGCAGCTCTGAAATATGGCCAAACTGGTGGCAAGTGGCATCTTGGCAGCTGCATGCTTGACTTTTCTCAGTTCATGGGCAGTTATTTTGCGCCTTGGTTTTTCCACACGCTTCTTGCGACCCTGTTGACTATTTTGAATGAAACGCTTGATTTTTTGATGATCACGCTTCAGAAGCTTTGCAATTTTGAGACTGCTGCATCCCTCTGCAAGATATCTCACTATTTCTGACTTTTCTGAGCCTGTCAAGTCCTTCTTTTGACCCATTTTGCCAAAGGAAAGGACGTTGCCTAATAATTATGCACACCTGATATAGGGTGTTGATGTCATTAGACCACACCCCTTCTCATTACAGAGATGCACATCACCTAATATGCTTAATTGGTAGTAGGCTTTCGAGCCTATACAGCTTGGAGTAGGACAACATGCATGAAGAGGATGATGTGGACAAAATACTCATTTGCCTAATAATTCTGCACTCCCTGTATGCTAAACCCAGGCCATCCAACAGGGTTGAATTATACCCTGCTGCAGGGCTGTTTGACACCAGTGGTTTAAACTGGATAAAGCGATTCGTTGCACATGTTTGATAGATTTTATTTTTATTGTGACTTTATCAGGCTCCTTGTAGTTTAGGTTATGATTATTTGATCTGCCAAGGTTGTCTTTTTTTCCTCAGTAAAAATCAAGTCACTGTCAACAGATGGTCACTGTCCTGAGAAATAAACTCAAACCAGACTGAGCAAGACAGTGTTGTCTCATAGAAAGAACGCCCTGGGTTTTAGCACCAATGCAGTGCCACTTATAATTGCACTGTATATGGTGGCAAAAAATGCAAGAGACATAACTATGGTGGTTTTTCTATTTCTGCATTTCAATTTGTCCATTCTTCCTGTTCTTCTCTTTGCAGGAGGTTTTGCCATAGTCTTTTTGGTGAGGACTCATCAAGGTGCACGATGTGCACTAAAAAGAATGTATGTCAACAACGAACACGATTTGAAGATCTGCAAACTTGAAATACAAATTATGGTGAGTGTGATTGCCCCAAAGCTGACTGGAGAAAACTCAGCAATTTGCATTACTGTTAGCCTGCTCAGCAACAAACACAAAAATCTATCTAGTGTTAAGTAATTTGATACAGAAAATGCAAATATGAACAACCCAGAATGCCCGAAATTAAAAAAAAAAAAGTTATGCAAAAACACTATTTGACTTGTGTCAAGTGGTGATAACAAAGCAGCACTCAGGATTGTAATTAGTTCCATTTTAGAACATGAAGTTCTGTTTAAAATGTTGCCTTGTAAGCTCAGTTGCATGTCCGTTTCCTAACTGTAAGTGAAACAGACCAGTTCCTGTAGCCACTCCCTGGTGACATGCTTATCAGATGATTTTATCATCATTACCTTAAGTCCTTTGGCAGTTAAAATTAAACTGAGAATTTACAAACATTGATGTATTTTTTGATCTATCAAATAAAGTTTCTTAGGACTGCATGATATTTGAAAATTGCCTCTCTTGTTGTTCATCATTCCTGTTTCTCTCTCTGTTTGTTTACACAGAGGGACCTGGTGGGTAACAAAAATATAGTCGGCTTCCTGGACTCCAGCATAACTGCAGTCGGAGCTGGTGATGTGTGGGAAGTCCTGATCTTAATGGACTTCTGTCGAGGTAAATCGCCCAACCCCCTCCCCATGCCTTTCTATCTCTGAATTCAAAGCTCCATTACCCTCGGCTCTTACAGCATCCTTTCTTTTCTTTTTTTCCAAAGGCAAATGTTCAGCTGATAGCTGTCGTGGTCAATAGAACTTGTGTTTTACTCGGTGCTTAACTTAGCTGTGTCATTTGTAGAAAGATAAAATGTTAACATGCCTGTGCAGTTGTGAGCATCGTTAGGGTTTTTAAATTGTGTAGTGTCGAAAATGTATTAATTTTGTTATGCTATAAACAGCAATGTTAATGTGTTAAAGCAATACATTCATGATGCCCTCTTTACTTTTTTCTCTTATGTAAAAGCTGACCGCTTTGAAGTGTCATGTGAATGATAAAGATTAATGTATGTTTTTGTCATTTATTTTAGATGTGTTGGGATCAGAGTAAACTTATATTTGAGCCTTAAATATTACCTAGAAACTTTAAATAATTACATTAAAAAAAAGGAATTTATGTCTTTTTATTGACTAAATTTTTTTTCATTTAGGTGGCCAGGTGGTGAACCTAATGAACCAGCGGCTACAGACGGGCTTCACTGAAGCTGAGGTGTTACAGATCTTTTGTGACACGTGCGAGGCGGTCACTCGTCTACATCAGTGCAAGACTCCAATCATCCATCGAGATCTCAAGGCAAGCCTAATACATTTTCTGTATGCGAATACTACTGACAGCACAGATCTATCTAATGAATTATCACACTAGTAATTTGGAATATTTTTTGTTTGTTTGTTTTTTGCGTTTGTTTCACTGTACATCACATCTCACAAGTCTTATCTTGTCTTCCACACATAGGTGGAAAATATTCTTCTTCATGACCGGGGACACTATGTGCTCTGTGACTTTGGAAGTGCCACCAACCACTTCCAAAATCCACAGACAGAAGGGGTGGCAGTTTTAGAGGATGAAATCAAAAAGTTAGTTGTTTTTTTCCTCTTGATGTACCATCTACCCTATTTTCTCCCTATATTTCAGAAGCTCATTGGTCTGTTCTCATACATTACTGCTACTGCAGGTATACTACGCTGTCATACCGTGCTCCAGAGATGGTCAACCTCTATGGGGGAAATGTCATCACAACAAAAGCAGACATTTGGGTGAGGCTAACTTAAAAATATTATCTAACTACTATGACGTCATACAGATTATATGTTTTTATATGTGTTCATTTCCTTGTCTGCGCAGGCCTTGGGTTGTCTTCTCTATAAGCTGTGCTACTTCACCCTTCCATTCGGCGAGAGCCAAGTGGCTATCTGTGATGGCAGTTTCACCATCCCAGACAACTCTCGCTACTCACATGAAATGCACTGTCTTATTAGTAAGTACTCTATTTGCTTAGATCATGCGACCGTTCTGCTTTCTGAATATGTGTAGTCTAGGTGCAGTTAAATTTAAATGCAAATTAACTCAGAATATTTTTTGTGTCTCAGGATACATGCTGGAACCTGATCCTGAAAAGAGGCCAGACATTTACCAAGTATCCTACTTTGCCTTTAAACTGGCTCGACGAGAGTGTCCCGTCCCAAATCTACATGTGAGTCATCACGGCGAGAGCAATAGTGGGAGTATTAGATGAAAATATGTGTGTGCTCAGCAGTAACTTAGATTTTCTTTTTGTTACTACATGTCTTTGATTTTACATCTCGTGTGCTGGAGTTTGAGTTTGAAACTTTCCTAGCTAGCTAGAAACAGCTATCTAGAACACAGTGATATTAATGACAGTACAGATTTTGTCACCAGGCCCTTAGTAATAACAAAGCACAAAACAATTATACATTTATGGAAAATACTAATCAAAAATGTGAAAAGATTTGATCATTTTTGATAAATCTTTTCTCCTCTGCAGAATTCTCCTATTCCTGCAAAACTTCCTGAGCCTATCAAAGCGAGTGAAGCAGTGGCCAAAAAGAGTCAAAACAAAGCCAGGTGAGTGACAAGCAAAGCGTGTGTGTTATTTTTATTAATATTATTGTCATAAGAAACTTTGCGTTACTCTGCAGAGTTTTCTTCTTCTTCCATCAGGCTCACAGACCCAGTTCCTACAACGGAAACCTCAATTGCACCTCGACAGCGGCCCAAAGCTGGCCAGGCTCAGCCCCAGCCCATATCAGGCATTCTTCCCATCCAGCCAGCACTCACCCCACGCAAGAGGCCTGGTGTGGCTACTGGGGCACCCCAGGCTATAGGTACAAGGAGCTGTTTAAACTATGATTTTCTCTATATGTCAGGGTTAAAACCATTGTGATCAAAGCCTGGATTTATGATGACTGTTACCCTGCTAATAACACTATTTATGTTGAATTACTTTTGGTTCATGAATCCCTCAAGAATTTCACTATAATTCACTATATATTTATATGCTGTGTTCCTATTGGTTTAGTCTGCTCTTTAAAGGCTTTTAGTTTTTATTTAAAGTCCCTTCTGGTCAACTTGCAGAGACAGAATAGATGGTGGCATGATTCACCCTCACATTTATTTATGTGTTGTTCAAAGTCATTCTTTTGATTGGTATCGGTCCAATTAGTTTTTGCCCCTCAGCCATAAAAAGGCTGATGGGGTGTTGTGTCACCCCACTGTGGGGGCGGGTGGCGTATATACCCAAGTTTGTGAATCCAATAACTCGAGAGTGAGGTGATTTAAGATTTTCTCACTCACTTGCACAACAATGTTTGTGTGGATGACAGCTGGTTCATGTAAGAATCTGCACAAAAAGAATCTGTGTCGTATTTGATGATCAAGAATACTTTTATAATTTTCTCATATATCGTATTAACTTCCCTTACAGGTGTCGGTATCAGTGTCCCTCCTCCAGCTTCAGCTGCTGTCCAACCTGCTCAACAGGCTCCGTCTGCTAACATGCAGCCGCAGGCTACATCTCAGCATCAGCAGCTGCTTATGAAGCAGCAGCAGCAAGCCTCTGCCTTCTTAAGCCCACAGAGCACTCAGCAGGTAGGAAGACTGTTAGAGCAAGAATGGAAATGGTGATTAGCTGCAATGTGTGCTGTTTCATGGATGACATTGAATAATGCTGTGCACGCGTGGTGAGACATTTTAATGCCTTTGTTTTCAAAGAATTAACAGCATCAGGGATTTTTCATAAAATGCATATTCACTGTGCAAGCAATAACAAGAAGAGTGTGATACCACGCAAAGGGTTTGGGCTTGATAATGAGACACACTTGAAAATACAAACTTCAGGTGTGGGCTGTCTGTGTTTTGCATGATGAACTATTTTGATTTCTGTGGATTTTAGTGATATTGTTTTTTGGCTGAGCTGCCCTGTTTGTTGTTCAAAATCAGTTTTAAGAGCTCTGTTTAGTTTCAGTGAAGCTTAAATTCAACATGATTATGTTCATCACTGGTGTGTGTGTGTTTCAAGCCAAAGCTACACATTTACACTGCTCCCAGTCTTAAGGTGGTAATCTCAAAGGTTTCAGGCCTGGTTTGATTTGGTTTCTTACCAATTAGATTGTGTTCATGGTGTTTATGCGTACAGTCACATACTTCCTATAGGTTTGTCCTATACAAATACTTTATAAATATAATCTAATGCCTCATCCTGTAGATGAACTCCACTTCTAGTTTCTTACACTACAGCTGGCAATGGTGGTCCTTGTTCTGCTCTCTAGGATTTGTGAACTTGTCGTAGTGCAACATGAAACACTTCTCCACCTGCTCCACATTCAGGCTTTTATGTTGCAATGGATCTCCACAGCTGGAGGAGGACTGTTGTCACAATCTGTAGTCCTGTAATATGTAGAAATCTGTAATATATAGAAGCTGGCATCAGTCAAGATCTGATCTTGAGAAGGAGCTGAATGATATTAAGGAATCCTGCAATAGTGTGTCTTATGTTACAGATAGGAAGAACCAGGGCCAACAGCAACTGTACTTCCCAAATAAAACACTTATGGATGCCGTCTTTTCCCCAGATGAATAAAGAAATAACAATGAGAAAATAAAGAATTAGTTGACAGGCAGTAAGTGTAATTTTCATTCATTCTGTGAGATATTGTGATTTGATTCTCATGCTGCACATAGCATGAGACTGCTAGCACCACACCTCAGTGAAAGGGTTGGAGGAAGTTACCTGGCTGAGAGGCAGGAAATGTGCTGTTTGCAGCTCTTTATTTAACCAACTTACTGTAGCTTCCTTTTCCATTCATTCTTGTAAGATTTTAACTAGATCTGCTGTCAACAAATTTTCAGTGTTATGACAGTGTCTCTCCTTTTGCCTGACTAGATCACCATAGTAACTGATGCTGAACACACAACCTATTCCTGCGCAGGTTATCTTCAGAGTTTTGGTTTAATTTTGGTCTGAATTTTGGTAAAACTTCAAGTTTCGAAACCCTAATGTGCAGTTGGAAATAAACAGCATTTATACAGCGTGTGTCAAAAAGAATCGTCTGATTTTAAAGTGGTTTTATTCCCCATTCTCCAGCAAAAGTGGAAATGCCTATTATTAGAAATAGGAGATTCGTGAGTGTCACGTGGTTGCTGGTCTGTAGCATAACAGCAGCAGTGGCAAGTTTGAGTATTGTGGAGACATGTTGTGTGTCTGGAGGGGGACACATTGAGAACTTGTTAACATTGTCTTGTTTGTAAAACTTATTATTCAGCCATGTACTTTAAAAATTTACCACAAGCTTCTATGTCCATTATTTTGATTACTGTCACTTTAAAATGATAGCTTTTTATAATAAGATGATTCTTTTTGATACACCTCACTTTATTTTAGTGCTAGGAGAGCTTGCGATTGATGATTTTCTGCCATCACTGCTCGCTTGTCTTATTTGCAGCAATAGGAGGTGTATTTTAAATTCTTTTTCTAGATCTCTACTACCTGTTCCTCTGATAATGTTTCTGATCAGAGTAGGTGGAGCTAAGTCATTTGTTTTGTGTGGAGGAAGTATCAAATGACATGTCAGCTGCCCTCTTGGCACCTGAAGCAAGCCTAGGTTAACAAAGAAAGTTAATAACCACTACCATCATACCTGTTGTCTCAGACTGGATTGTTAGGTTTCATCAAGCCAGCTAACAGGAAAAGAAAATCTTGGCTATGCTGAACTTTCTTTCTTAGTACACGCCTGTTGACGTGTTTCGTTGACACGTTCTTGAGGAATGATAGTGTGAACTACTAAGCTTACAGACAAACTCGTTGCATTTGTACTGCAAAATTACATATTTACTTATTAGGAATCATTCCTCAGAAAACTGTTAAATTCCCATTCTGTTACCTCATTTATCAATAAATGTCAATTTAACAGACATTTGTTCAAACAAACCCTTTGAGATTCCCACTTTATTATGAGCTGCAACAAATATTTCCATATTTTTATAGGTTTGTTGTAGGTTTTCTTCCGTGCATTCATGTTGTTTGCTGGTGAAGCAGAACAGAAAAAAATTAATCTGGTTTAGTTTTGCAATACATAACAGAAAATATTTCAGTTGGGCCACAGTTTACCTTGCTCACGGTCAGCTGTGTGGTGTTCCTGTGTAGCATCACCTGGTACAGAACCTCTACCACCACCAACTTCAGCAACAACAAACATCATCACAAGCATCCAGTCTGCTGCAATATAAACCTGTTCCTCAAGTTGTTACCCTGCAGCATCAACACCAACAGCAGCAGCATTTAGTCCTTGAAACTGCAGCTGCCCATCTCACACCCATCCCCGAGTCTGCAGTTGTTGGTCCTGCAGCTCGTGGTCCAGAGTTTGTGGTAACGTCCTACTCCTGCTGCTGTCTGCTACTCTTTGGGTCGGGGCTGATTATTGGCTCGTCTCTAACGAATCACATCCAGACTTTTGCTCACTTTTTCCTCTTCTCGGTGGCAAAATATTCGAAAAATCTCATTCCATTTTTACTGAATGTATAATGTATAGAATTTTCATGAGTTTCTGTCAGACTGTTTCATGTTTTCCTCTCCTGTAAATGTTTCCTGTTTTCATAGAGTTGTAGTTTGGAGCAATCTTCAATCTCTTTGATCAATTTTCTTTTCCAGTTGCTCTTACTTGTTCTAATGTTTGTATCTGGTTCATTTATTTCTTTTTTTTTTCTTTTTTTTTTTATAATACTGAACTGTGCAAAAGTCTTCAGTTTTTTCTTTATGTTTTGCTTCCAAGCAGCCAGACTTGCATGTAATTTTTAAGTGGTCCTGAGCAATAGTTCTCCAGGCTTTATGAAGGACTTTTAAAGTTTTTCTTTGGACTTTGGCCTTTTTCACTCATTTTTAGTCCAGTACTTGTATCTGACCATTTCAGAGGAATACTGACCTTTGAATTGTTCAAACATAGAAAAGACAGCTAACTCAATAGATGAACCAGTGTTGTATCTACACTTAAGAGACAGCTTGGCTTTTATGAGCAGAACCAATTTTAAATTGTATCTTTAGGCACTTTGTTACAGTAGCCTATTGCAAAAACATACCATTTGTTTTTGAGCTGACTCTTTGAAAAATGAAGAGCTTTAATTGTCCTTCAAGAAACTGGAGAAGTACTTCTAAAGACCAGAAATTACAAGAAAGCTTATCTAGCAGAGTTCAGGCTGTGTTGAAGAATAACGGTGGTCATACCAAATATTGACTTTCAATCTGTTTAGAATTGTACAAACTCTGTTTGTGCTTCTATATAATTTTTTTCCGTGTATGTTTGCACGTGTTTCTATAGACCACAGGAACTTCTACTATTTTTCTAGAAAAATATAAAGAAAAGACTCTAGACTTTTGAACAGTACCATAGAGAAAAGGTTTTAGTTACTAACACATTTTCACCCCTCTGCATCATTTTTTTTTCTCATTGCAGACGACTGGCAGAGGGATCCACAAAGTTGGCTCCCTGACACCCCCCTCCTCGCCAAAGACGGCCACCAAGAGTGGCCACAGACGTATCCTTAGTGATGTCACCCACAGTGCCGTGTTTGGGGTCCCCGTTAGCAAGTCGACCCAGCTACTTCAGGCAGCCGCAGCTGAAGCCAGCCTCAACAAGTCCAAGTGAGCAGAATGAACTCCCCTCAGTGATCTGAGGATGAACTGTTCTTTCATGACACTGAGTGAAGATCGACGTGCAATAGACAGTACATTCATATCACAGCACCCAGAAAGAGGACAAATAACTCTTTTAGATCCCCGAGAATATCTCACTTCAGTCTTTAAATAACTGTTCATTCTCTCTCCTTACTACCGCATACATCAGGAGGCCAGTGTGCATTGACTTAACAGCCTTTGTGTAGTTTCACTGTGTGCTCCTACTGTCTTTTATATTTATCTTTGTACTGCAGATCAGCAAGCACTACTCCTTCTGGGTCCCCCTGCTCGTCCCAACAGAGTGTATACCATCCAGGTGACGGGGACGCCTCCTCAGCACTCACTGTCCCCCACACTCAGCCCGCCTGGAATCCTTTTGGCGACGATAACTTCTCTAAGCTAACAGCAGAGGAGCTTCTTAACAAAGACTTTGCAAAGCTAGCTGAGAGTAAGTTCAGTTTGTTCACACACAGCATTAGTGAATCATTCCATGATCTAAAACCTGTTTGTTTTTTCTCCTCCTTTGGCTTGTGCACAGCTGCTGCAGCTGGAGAGAAAGCTGCGGGATCCAATGAAAATCTCATTCCCAGCCTCAATGCCTTTCCAGGTAAGTCTTTGTTTAGCTTTTCTCAGTATGCCTCTGACAGCTTTGTAAAGGATGCTTCTGAACCAGCTGGATTTGTCTCAGTGATTGAGTATATGCGTATAATGTTAATCTATCATAAGGATTTGTCTGTGGGCTTGTGTACTTCTATTAAAAGAAAACAGTTTATAACCATCAGAAATCACAGCGCAGCCATCATCTTAATCTTATTTGCATGGTGATTGTTTTTTTTTATTGTTACATCTATATGCATCCATTGTAGGAAAAGCGTCCGCAATTAATATTGAAATATTCAAGTATTAGCTGTTGATACTACTAAAGCCAGTGTCCAGGACAGCCCTAGAGGCTTGCGCTTGTTGTAAGCAGGCAAATAGTCAAGTCAGAGTATCAGCTTTAAACTGCAGATCTTCAACTGATGATTCCAAGCACTGACTTTGAGTAAGCATCCCTATTTTCTTGCATATTATTAGAAAATTTCTGTTGTGTAGGTTATAGCTGCTCTATATGTTGCTGTCTCAATTTTTAGAGTCCACTGTGCAGTATTGATCTATAGCCATCACCAAGTGTAGCGTCAGCACTATTGTCTCTCAGACCCTTTTAACTGCCTCTCACTCTATAATATTGTGGTCACACCAGGACGCACAACGAGCCATCCCTTTGATTCTCCTGGACTCTTAGCAAATATACCTCATGAGTGACTTTGTATTTGCTCAGGTAGTTTCTTGGCTTTCACACCATCCACAGGTTAGCTTCCAAGTGCCAGTTTTTGTGGTTTGGATTAGTACACAGTTCTACCTTGTTGACTTAGCGAGCAGCCTCACAGTGGCTTCTTGTCAGCGTTCATGAATAGACAGTGTTGCTACAGCTAGATCGCATCTCATTTGCAGGTCTGTGCTTTCTCCTTCTCTGTTGCCTGGTAACGCGAAGGACAAATTCTCCTTTGTTAATTGGATTGCTTTACTACTAGTGGAGCCTGCTTACCAGTGCTGCTAGGAACAAGAGAAAGCTAAGCGCACTCTCCTGTTGAAATGACGGTCCAGCTTTTTATTTTCTTCTCTGTTTAGTCTTGAGTTCTTCTGGAAGTGTATGCTTCATGCCTCTTTACCTTTTTTTTTATTTTCTTTTTTTTTGTTTACATACTGTTTAAGGCCTGAACTGAGAGGATAAAAACGTTACGTAATAAGGGTGTGGGTAATCTTCTCTGTCCAGCCTAAGCTATCTCTTTGACTCTTTGGATCCCTTACTGAGATAGAATGCACACAAGCAAACACACTCTGACTTCTGCTAAAGAAGCACAACATCCCATCTGAGATAACGTGAAAACAGCCTTGTGGCAAGAGTGCAACAGCATGTAAAACATACTGTATGTAGCATTTTAAAACTGCATATTTTCACTGTTCCCTGTGAAAATCAAATGTTTGACATTTAGGATTTGTGAAAAGCTTTTCACCAGCGTTGGCGTCTTTCCTATAGCGAAGGGGTCAGAAGGTCACATCTGCTGTGCCATTTTCTGAGCCAACACATTCCTTGTCCTAGATGCCCCCCCCCCCAACCCTTTCTTTGCCCCTAGCAGTTTCCTGTGAGTATAAGGCTGCAGTGAAAAATTAGTAACTGCATGAAATACACTTATACTATAATAAATAGAAATACACTTCATGCATGCAGCACACTTAGTACTTAGTAAAATCAGATCTTATTTGTTTTGGTAACGACAACTTAACAACATCAACTGTGGGTTTTGTTTTCTTTTTTTGTGCACTGCTCCAAAAATGAGCTGAAAATGTTGTGGAAAATAAAAAGAAAGGTCTTCATTGGTTGCTTTAACTTGAAGTTTTTGAAGGTGTGAAAGAGCATGAGAAATGTTTTCTGCATTAAAGATCTGCTGCCATAATTTAACTTTTTTTGGCAACTGAATGCTATTGAGGAAGGAACTTATAACCCAGGGATGTCAAACTCATTTCACGTTGTGTGCCACGTACAGCTCACTTTGACCAAATAAATAAAAAATGTTTAAAATCTGCAATCAATTAGTAAAATGTATTTCTTTTGTATAGTATGACTAGTCATATCTGTAGGAAAAGCTGCAAAACTCATTAAAACACATTTAAAAGTCAAAACATTTATGCTGTTCCTTATATCTTCCAGAGGCAGTTGATTGGAGTCTTTGCTTGGCTTTTTTTGGCCCCAGGGCCTTATGTTTGACAACCCTGATATAAACTAACAAATGATTCAGTAATTTTATTATATTGACGTGAAAGTACCTCGAAATTTACATGATATCCTTAATTTTTTTTTCTTGCTGGATGAATCTTGCTTCTAAAAATGCTGACCATGAAGGCAGATGGATGCATTTGTCCTTGTTGATTTTTGCCATCATGCACCATCGCAAAGTGTAGTTTCTCTGCTTCTTTGTCATTTCTATGGAAAATCCTCTCTCATTGCCTTTTTCTCTGTTGCCATCTGTCCCTTTCTCTTCTCCCTCTTCTTTCTCTGGCTCACTCACAGAGAAGCTGATTGAGGGACAGAAGTCCCCTGATACTTCTCTTCTGCTCCCTGACCTCTTAACCCTGACTGACTCCTTCAACACTGCTGCAGAGAGCACCACAAATGGTACCAGCTATGTTCTTGTCCCATGCTTTGCCCCCAAAAATTCCTCATTTGCTCTGCATATGTCTTCCTTCCCTTTCTTTTCTCTAACATCCTTACAAAGTCAGGCATATCATCTGGGAAAGGAACAAAGAAGATGTTCTTCTTTCTTTTCTGTACTAATAACAACGTCTTTGTATTACTGTTTTACGTTGTGTTTATGTAGTAAAGGCAGAGGTGTGTGTGGACTCACTGATTCCTGGTTTGGAGGCTCCCCAGCCCCAGAGACATTTGGGCCAGCCAGAGCTCATTCCTGCCAGTGTGCCAGGTTAGCATCCTGGACCTCAGAATAGCACTTTTTCCGATCACTGTTTTACCCAAGGTTAACTAAGTTCAGGTTCTGCGACAATCCTAAGATGTAGTTTTATTGATTTATATTAACTCAAACATTTGCTGGCGTTCCAGATAGGGTTGTTCGTGTCGCAAAATAAACTGTTTACGGCAATATTTTTCACCATTTTGATGGTCCTTGTAGTGGCTATATTAATTTCTTAAAGTTCTCTCTTTCTCTTATATTTTATATAACCACACTAAAGATGGACAAGCGCCTGTTTTTATGCGTTGGTTAGCAACAACGACGGTAACAGCATCGCGTGTCCGCTTGTTTATGTTCCACATAAACCTTTCACAATAAAGCTCAAGATCCTGTTGAGACTTTTCGAAATAAACTGAATCACGTGAAAGAGCAGATTATTTACGGATGAGAATTTAAAAAAGAGCCGCCAGGTGCTAAAAAATAAACCTTAGCATCAAACGTTAGAACAGGCTTTTCCCCACAGCACGCCGTGTAATAAATACTCACAAAGAAAACGGCGGCTGTTACAACTTATGTCTAAAAATGTGTAGTTTCATGCATCGGTTAAAACACTCGACTCCAGCTACATGACGCGCAGCTGGAAACACTTCCCGCAAGACGAGCTGCCCGAGATTCACAGATTTTACAGAAAATGTTACATTTTTGTGATTTATATCGTTATCAGGACGATAGAATTCTTATATCAGGATATGAGATTTTGGGCATATCGCACAGCCTTAGTTCCAGATCACAATCATTTTGGTCTATAACCAGAACAGTTGCTTTAGGATAGTTCAGTTATATGGACCATAACCTGCTTAAGCTTTAGGGTGTTAAGTGGTCTATTCAGTGAGATCTGCTTGCATTTTTCTGTGACCCACTTTGCCACGTTTATCTTGAAAAGTGCTATAGAAATAAAAATTGTGCTCAATCATTGAAAAAGACGCCTCTTTTTATTGTTTGTTATTAAATGAAGCTAACATAGCTTTTAAACTCTTTATGCTTGCACATATAAGCTATTATAGTAATACAATGCATCTTTTTCTGCTCCTTGCACTAACAGTCTTACTTTCTCATACCCTTTCTTTCTCTGGCCGCTGTCTCAGATTCTCTCACTGGGGAGGATTCTCTGCTGGGTTGTGATCTGTTATCTCATACCTGTCATGGAAACCCATCTGTTTCTGTTCTCCCTTCTTCTTGCTCCTCTGCTCCTCCTGGCGCTGGATCCTGCCTGGAGGAGCTGCCAGCTGGTCAGACTGCTTCTGGTAAGGCCTTTTATTTTCCGCGTGCGTGTGTGTGTGGGGGGGCGGGGTTTCGGGGTTTCAGTGTTTGTGGCAACACAATTGCAGACCCCTGATCAACCACACAATAGAAAGGCCTGTTGAAACAGTAAAAAGCAAAAGTGGAAATTGAATTGGACACTAAATGACAGCCTCGCCAGACCCTTGACTCATTTGTAGAAGATGCTAAAAGCCATGTAAAACTGAATGGCTTTTAAAAACTTTGACTGCCCTGGCTGCTTCCGTTTATAATCTACTCGCATCCTCCTTTCTTTTCTTCTCCTTCTTTTTTTTATTTCCTGCTCTTTTCGTTGGCCGAGTTAACCTCTTCCCGCTTCCATCGTTACTTCACTTCCTCTTCCTTCACCACAGACTCTGCTTTCCTCATGTCGTGTGGGGAGAAGGGCAATGACGACGAGTTTGATCCTATTCCAGTGCTCATCTCCAAAAACTCAAATCAAGGTAAGGCTAACCTAATTCTGAGATGAGCACTCACACCTGCTGAAACCCAGACTGTGAGCCACGAAGATGAATGAGCTAGCCCCCCCTCCCAGTTTAGTCACCATTAGCTTGTTCCTGGGATTTCTGATGTGAGAAGTCTTGTATGGGTGGCTTTTTTCTTATCTCATCGAGCTCTCACATTAGTCATCTTTTAACTCCCAGTGCTTCGCCATCTTGCAGGTGTTTTGACTCTTTTTAGTTTATCTTGAAAGTCTCCCCATGTTAGTATGGCTTTCCCTAACTCCCCCCTCCCCCTGTAATGATGCAGCTGTATAAAAGTTATCCCAGCTCACTCTCTGCTTGTTTCTCTTTCTACCCCCTATTCATGCATCTCTCTCCCCTCATCCTGGTCATCTTCCCACTCTTTAATTTCTTCATGCAATCCCTGTTAAAATGACTTATTCTTTTGCTTGTCTTTCACACTCTCCCTCGGCTCCTCCATGCCCATCTCTGTCTCTATCTCTCTTTCTTTCTGGCACGTTCCAGGTGGTCACTCGCGCACCAACAGTGGCAGTTCAGAGTCCAGCATCCCCAACTTGGCTCGCTCCCTTCTGCTGGTGGATCAGCTCATCGACCTCTAGAGGGGGTGGGAGAGGTCGAAGGGGCAGTGTGCAATCCTAACAAAGGGATATGGGGGGAGGGTTGGGGGGGTAAAGATGGGCACGCAGAGACACTTAATGTAGCACCTTATGAGGACCAAGAGGAGCCAGTATTCTCTTTATGTGCCTCCTTGGCCTCAACTCCATCTCTAGTTGCCTGATAGCTGGTTTCATATGTCTCTGCTAGCCGCTGACATTCCCACACTGGTAAAAATCTTTTCATTAATGCCTGAGCATATCGTCCGCTTCTGTCTTGGCTACACCATGGTCTTCCTCATGCTTTCTTCTTACTCCCATTAACATCCTTCACAGAGTGCACGGCCATGGTCGACCATCATCGTATGCACATGTTAAGCATGGTTATATGTGTCAGGGGTCTGACTAAAGACTGTAGAATGCTGTAGATAATTTGATGCACTTTCCTATGAGAGCTTTGAACTACTGGCCAAACAAAGATGCAACCTGGAGCTGCGCTTCTGTTCGGATTGAACCAGTTTACATATAATAAAAGAAGTGTCAGTTTTGGATAGGTTTTAAAGATTTCTCACACTGTTGGAGTGCGCATAGTCATGGAAAGTCAAATCTGTTCAAGCCATCATGTGCCATGATTCCTTTATAGATCTATTTGTCTAAACCAGCTATTCCCAAAGTCAAGAGTGCTGCAGCCCACTTAAAAACCAGAAAATCCCACGGGCCCCACCCAGTGTTAAATCTTCACTCTAATCAAAACACGAGAAGGTGGTGTGTTTTTTTTCTTGACATTTCTATTTAAAAAAAGCATAAACAGCCCAGGCTGTTTGCTATAAATTGCTAATGCTGCCCAATCACATGCAAAGTGTCATGGCCACCTGCCACTGGGACTCAGACTTCAAAACAAGAGCGTAAATTTAGATCAGAGTGATGAAAAACTTCACAAACTCACCACCTCCGATCACCAGTGTTAATTCACTTTTATATAAATAAATACATTTAAATATGTACATACTTGTACATACTTGAGCGTAATTTCTGTTATTACTGCAGGCACCTGTAGTACCTTTGTGGCCCACACTTTGGGAATCACTGGTGTAAACCGACCAAGTGGCTTCACAGGCTTGAGCATACCTGTATACTGTCCCCTCTTTCTGGATGTTAAGCAGCGTGTCTAGCGTATTCTAATGCTACACCTGTAAATCTGTCAGTTGTAATCATTTCCTGAAACTGCTGAGGTCAGTGTTAATACAGCTGGTGAGTTCGGCTCCATTGCCACAGCACAGCTTCCCACCATTGTCAGCATTATCTACAACACCACTAATGCCAGCTCATTCTCATACCTGTGACCCATCGTTGAGGTAAGCACAGCAGAAGTAAAAGGGAATGAAGGTATTTGACCTGTTCCGATGCCAAAGCTAAACAAGACTCTATTATCATGCTGTTTTTCCTCTGTGTTGGTCCGCTCTCAGGGTCGTATAAATGAGCAGATTTTTAGCAGAATACCACCATCACAGAGAGGGAAGTGTGACGTAAATGTCATTATTTTGTGTAGGTATTATGTTAATGAAGGAACTTTACATGAAAATATCCTTCCTCCCTCTCCCACTGACATCCTCTCAATCTTCTCTGGCCAATCCTTTGTTACCATATACCATAAAGTCAGTTGTGACAGTCTGTCCAGATGAAAGAGAAATGTAAATATACATAAAGTAACACTTTTTTCTTTTTTTTGCACTTGTCAGCATTGGTAAAGGTAGATTTTAGTGTGTAACATTTTATCATGTTATGATTAAAAGTGACTATTATTGATAGTGCTTTAGAAAGAATGTATTAACTGAGGACCATTATAAAATATGTAAAAATTGTATAAGGATGTATAGATAAAACATATTTGTGTATGAGGCTTTATTTAAGAGTGCAAAACTGTCGACTCTGTCCTTCTGTCTTCTCTCTTAGTTCTTGTCAAACATTTATCTAGTGCTCACGGTTTAGTTACCAAACAAACATGAGACTAAGTGCTTTTGAATCGCTTGACTGGATAGTATGTGTTGCTCTCCATTGCAGCTGTTAGGTTATACACTAGTACTGGTACATGTAAGTTACTGTATATGCCTGAATAGATTTTATTTAACAGAGCTAATGACGGAACTAACTTCCTGATAACACTGGGATACCTTTCACCTCTGTCTCCTATAGTTCATTAAATAATCATAAGAAAGGCTTGTGTGTGAGTTGTATTACATCTGATCTTAACCATTTTAAATGTCTACATCCCATTTTCTTTCCATTTAATATTGCGGTTCATATTTTTGCAGTCCACTATAATTCTGCATCCTGCAGCACTCTGCCACTGGTTGCAGACTTTTACATGTGTTGCTGTGCTCTTTGGGTTGAAATGCAAACAGACTATCTATAATCATCAAAGTGTTAATGAAGTATCACTGATGGAGATCATCAGACTCGTCGTTCCCTTGGTGTTCTCTTAGCCATAAAAGGCTAATGGGGTATTGTCATGAATCCTATTCATATCACCCGGTGTAATGTTCATAAATAGAGTGGTTGTTGTGATCAGACCAGTTTTCAGAAACCTAAAAACTTTATTCCTCCTCACACTTTTCTAATTTGCCTTCCTAAATTGTGTGTCTGTTAATCAGGTAATATCTCAAGTTGACTGTACAGACTATGAGCTGTATTGTGAGAGATGAGAAGCTGTTTTTCTACACACTTACGTGAGCTGTCACACTGTGGGATATTTTTGTCAGCTCCAAACTGTGTCATATTCACACTTAAGTCATACGGAAAGGGCGTGGACGATTTAAAACACAAGTGAGGAGGAAAAGCTCGCCCAATAAGTAAAACAAAACAAGAGCCGAAAGAGCTGGTCTTTTCCTTTAATTGCTTCAACTAACCTTTCCCCCTGAGCTGCACGTTAACAACTGCTGTCAACACTGCTGAGGTAAGACTGATCTGTCTTCTGTGCAGTCTGTCTGTCGCTAACTATTTTTCACTTTTGCTGTGAAGGCTCTTTCCCCTTGTTTCCACAGATCTTTCTCATGCTCCCTCCTCCTCAACTGACTCAGTTTTAACCTAAAGCAAAACTGCTGCCACTGTTTTCCTGTAACACCGGGCGTTACTTGTGAAGGTTGAGTTGAGAATCGTGGAAACAAGGTTAATGTGGTGACGTACTAGTAGAACTGGTAGTGTTGTGACTGACCTGTTCAGAGTAGAATTGTAGTCTTGTGATGGGTTCTCATTGTTTAGTCATCCTCGAAAATCAGTGACTTACAGATTTTAGAGTCCATCTGTTATGCGAGACGGATCTGGTAGATAAATGGGCAGCTGGACCACAGATGGCAGTTCCTTCTCATTTGTATTCTAACATTTTTGTTTACCTCCAATTTGTTTTCCCCCTCTATCTTTGCTTGCTTGAACAGATCTCCAAGGGGAGAGTAATGGCTACTCTGTGCTTGAGGAGGGACAAGAGACTGAAGCTGTAGGAGCAGATTCTCCACAGAATGAGGGCTGTGTGCACTCCAGCGATGAAGACGAAGAAAAAGAAGCACACAAGGACGAGCAAGAGGACGGTGAAGGCATTGAGAGTCACATAGCCCCCCATGACTGCAGCGGTTCTAGACCTCTGCTGCAGGACTCTGAGGATGAAGAAGACCAAGGGCCTCAGTTAGCTCTCCATCCATCTCTGCACTCCAGCACAGCAGCAGCACAATCAGCTACAACCTTCGATCAACCTGCTCCAAATACCTTTGCCCAGAATCACTTCCAGCATGTACACGAGGCAGCAAAGGAGATGGAGGGCGCTGCAGATATCTTCTCCAAAGCCCCCTTTCTGATTGCGCAAGAAGACACAAGTGACGTATTCGCCAACGCTCCATTTCCACGCGGTCCCCTCGCGGCTCAGCAGCAGCAGCAGCTCGACGTTTTCTCTCAGGCTCCATTCGGAAAAAGAAAGGAGCCCAAAGGAGCGCAGCCGAAGACCTCGTACCCCCACGCAGCTGGAGCTCACGCTGTAACCTCTGATCAAGGAGTCTTAGAACAGGTTGCCCAGCAACCTTTCCGTCCTCAAGCTCTGGCCAAATACTCCCGACACTTTGAAGGACCTGTGCCCCAGCAGCCAGCAGCAGCTCACAGAGCGGCGTCTAACGCGAGCAAGCAGGCTGCTGTAGCATCTGTCCCCGCTGGACCTCTGCACTCGTGGACCTCAGACGTGAGCGCTGTAGACCCATTTGTCTCTGCACCCTTTCACCTCAAGGCACCGCAAGAAAAGCCCTGAACGCACACTCACAGGTCAGGGCAGTGGGAATCCGCGCCTACCGAAATATGCAAAGTGTAACAGGCGTAACGCATGCTGTCACCAGCGCTGCAGCGGGACTGCAGGCCTGCATGGATCTCATTCTTAACCAACTCAAATAGTGCAAGGTCATCTTTACTTTGAGTAAACTGACATCAGTCCCACATTCACACTATTTTGTTTCCCTCTGCCTTTCACGTTTTCCTTCTTGTTCTTATTTACACAATGACTACATTATGGTCAAGCATTTGATTGTTTTCTCGCCTACCTCAGTTTTTTTTTTGTTTTTTTTTTCCTTTTGGTGTGTGTCGGCGCTGAAATATCACACACAGTGAGGGAGGTCATAGACTGTCTGCAGCCGTGGCGGTTAAATTTCCTGGACAGTTTGAACTTCATTGATCTGAAAATGCCTCATTCCTTTATTTTAGTAGTCAGCTTGAATGACGTGACAGTAACTTCATAGAAGCTTGAAAGATGGGAAGACACAGCCTAGGAATATTTCATTAAACTAGAAATGTGCAAATGCCTTACAGTTAAACATTTACAGTTACTTTTTGTCTTTTATGCTTCGAAGTTCATAAAGGAGATGCTGGATGTTGATGCAAAGTGTAAATTAAACGTGTGCGTTACGTTTGCCGTCACAATCATGTCATACAAAAACAGTTTGTTCCACATCATGTACGAACTATAAGTAAATGTTAGTCATATAACATTTATTATGGTAATTCTTATGTTGTATAAATGAAGACCATTCCCGTTGTTTGTCCTCACTGTACAATATGACATCTCCAAAGCCTTAACACCCTTGCTGCACCTCAGAACCACATGAGAACATCAGCAGCATTCATCACGTTTGCCTTCGTGCCCTCCTTAAATGAAAATAAAGACACTGCTGCATTCACATATCTTACTGTACTCGTGTTCAGCACCAAATACCTGTGTACAATCATGTACAACTTCCTCTTGCTGTCTGCTGTACACGCACGCACAAGATTGTCATCGAGCACAGGAATGCGTCTTTGTTGTCGACTTCTGTATCCTAACTGTGACACATTTATGAACAACTGAAGTGAAAACTTTTGACTGCAGCTTCAAATTAAATAAATAAATATTACAACTGTCTACGGCACTCATGCTTCGCAGTTCCAGTCAGGGTAAATGTAGTGTTGTCCAAGTGAAATCTTATATGGTGTCTGATTGATGACATTCCTGTTGGATTTGTTTCCGTTGCCATTCAGACGTATTTAATTGTCTTTGTTCTTTATAGAATCATGGAAGACCTATTTGGTTCCCAAAAGGGATCCAGCCTTTCTCAACCCAAAGCTTAAATTATGTTTTTCTCCTTTGCAATGTAAAATCTTTTATTTTGAAGTGTTCGGTATTTTGATATAAATGTTTACTTTTCTCATCCCAGTTTTAAACAAGACGATTGCACATAATCACTGACAGAGTGTCACGGTTCTTGAAGAATGTGTTTTGTTTGTAACACAGCTGTAAGTTTGTTTTTGTTTATTTTGTTTGTTTGAGGAGGGGGGGGGGGTGACCGGTGTTGTGTAAGAAACATTTGGAGTAACAGTTGATAACACTGTTGGACAGGAAAGCACTCAAAATACTTCTTATGCTGCACAGCCTGCCTTTGAAAACTGTCATGAGATACTATTAAATGAATGTAAATCAAAATTGTGTGCATGTGGTTTTTGTTTTTGTTTTTTAAATGATCGTCAAAACATTCAGTTCATGATGAAGTTGGTCCACCACGAGTTAAGTGTTATCTTTTGTACCTCTTAAATTTGATATATATAATTCTAGGTTATTAATAATATACCTCGGGCATAATGAAACATTACCTTGACCAACATAATAAGGGAGGCTAATGGGTTGGGTTTTGCTATACAATGAGGGCTTTACAATGATGACTCATTCCATACAAAAAAAAAAAAACTTTTTTACATAAATAATAATGATCACATCTTGCCTCATAAAGATCAACTGTTTTTTTTTTTCTCTCTATTGAATTAGTTATGCTGTCTTTAACAATGGTCCCCTGGGTGTTCTCATATTTGCCTACATTTTTTGCTCTTCTGGATGTAGTTCATAAGAAGGGAGAACTGTTTGTTTATTTATGTATCTATTGGTTTATTTATTTTACCAAATGAACTAGTTGTGGTCATATGGTTAGACTATGGTTGAAGTACATTCTTCTTAAATGTAGGTCCTCCAATGCTTAGTGGGCAAAAAAGATTTATTTTCATCGGTTAGTGGACTGATTGTTGGTAAAAGAAATAAATACATTATTATATCTAAGACATACTTTGGTCATCTACAGAAATGTCCAATTTGGGATTGCACGCTGTCTTAAATTTAATTTAATTTCTATTTAAACTCCGATCACATTCTTACACAACATGTTGACTTTATGCATTCACAAAAATGGCATCTTAGATGAATTTTTAAAAGTACTTTTTGTTTTGGTTATTTATATATTTTACTCAAATACATTGCTGCTACCTTATGTCATTGGGAATTTTAAACTAATTTTAAACTGTGTATATATAAAAATAAAAAAAATAAAATAAACCACTCAGCACGCCCCTGCGGGCGGTTTATCCTTCAAGCTCGGGTCCTCTACCAGAGGCCTGGGAGCTTGAGGGTCATATATATATATATATATATATATATATATATATATATATATATATATATATATATATATATATATATATATATATATATATATATTCATTCATTCATTCATTCATTCATGAGAGCAATTACCGGAGGCACCGGTAGAGTGCGGTGTTACAGGGAGATACCGGATGTGAGCACACAAATTTCAAGAGAAGGAGGAGGCGCTAACGTAGGAGTTTGTTTTACATGAAAACAAAAGTGATTGTAGAATATGTGGTAAGAAACGGTATGTAACAGTAATTCAATAATCCGTACTAAAGTGTATTCGTATACAGGTACAGATGTGAAAACTGTTTGAGAGCGAGACTTCGCTTTTGTTTTGAAAGCACGCGCCTTTCGGTGCTAGCTACTTGCGTGCTCGTTGATGATGTGTTTAGCCTTTTTTGTTTTATTGTAAACTTTATCGCCTAAAGGCGCCCGCGTGTGTTATTTCGGTGTACACAGGTGACGTGAGGTGTGTGTTTACCCGGGCACGATGACTACTCAGAGAGTGCTTCCTCAGAGCAAAGAGACTCTACTGCAAAACTACAACAAGAGGCTCAAAGATGACATCCGCTCCATTATGGACAACTTTACAGAAATAGTCAAGACAGCAAAGGTAACAGACATACTGTCACCTCCCTCTTTGTGTATTTTCGTGTTTTTACTACAATCAGAGCTGCTCACAACTCATTTCGTGCCTTGTTACTCGCATTTGAACATCATAATGTGGCAAAGGCGACCTGCTGAAGTTCAAAGCGAGCACCAACGAGCGCCAGTTCTCTGTGTGAAGGTGCAGTGTTAATGCCTGAAGAATGGCCAGAATATTTTAGGCTAATAGGAAGGCACTGGTAATTAAAATAACCAGTCCCTACAGTCGAGGTATGCAGAAGAGCTACAGCAGCAGAAAGTCGCACTGGACGGAACTGCTGTCAGCTAAGAGCAAGAAACTGAGGCTACAGTTTGTACATATTCACCAAAACTGGACAACAGACGATTGTACAAACATTGCCTGGTCGGACTCTCGATTTCTGCCATGACATTTGGATGGTACGGTCAGAAGTTGGTGTAAACAACATGAAAGCATGGATCCATCCTGGTGCTGGTGGTGTAATGGTGTGGAGAATATTTTTTCTTTCCACACTTTACGTCCCTTAGTACCAGCTTAGTGTTGTTTAAATGTCACTTATTGGTTTCAAATTGGTTTACATTGATTAAGTGGACCAAATACAACACACCATTATGACGAGTATAATAGTCTACCACTTATCTCTTTGTCCAGATTGAGGATGAGACACAGGTATCCCGACCTACTCAGGCAGAGCAGGACCATTATGAGATGCATGTCAGAGCAGCCAACATTGTAAGTACTGCAGAAAACGCCTGACAACACACTCGTATGCAACATATTCAGGGCTTTATTGTTATTTATTTCTGTTACCTGTGGGGAAGAAAAAATCCAAAGCTGGTTACATCTGTTTCCAAGAAAGACTCCTTTGAATGAAAGGTTAACATATTATCCATGTAATTTATCATATTACTGTAAACATGTTGATGTGTGCACTAGCACTAGTCGAAGAGTCACATCTGGGGCTGCACTTTACTGTTGCAGTATCCTTTGTATTGAAATGTTGTAGTTTGTATGTAACTGACAGACGCATTACAGCCCTGTGAATGAATCGGTTTCTACACTTAGCGAAAAATCTTTTCTGTGCAGAAATTGACATTTTAACAAGTCATCACTATGATCATTTTCAAACCTGCTTCCCCTCTTCTATGTTTCTGTGCCAGGTACGTGCCGGCGAGTCCCTCATGAAGCTGGTCTCTGACCTGAAGCAGTTCCTAATTCTGAACGACTTCCCCTCCGTGAACGACGCCATCAGCCTGCAGAACCAGCAGCTCCGCTCGCTACAGGAAGAGTGCGACAAGAAGCTCATGTCACTCCGTGACGAGATTGCCATCGACCTGTATGAGCTAGAGGAAGAATATTACTCCTCCAGGTATAAATAGGCTCATACTTGCCCCCATCCCTCATCCCATTGCGCCTCTGTCGTCCCATTCCCAGCACCGCTGTTTCACATTTCACCATTTACACTGAGCCCTGGGAAGGGCTTGTGACAGTGTCTAAACTGAGCCTTTCATCAAAATTGTTATAGGTCTTTGTAATGAACCTCATCTCACCACAAGCGCCTTTACATTGTTACTATTTAGTGCGTGCCTTGACCTTTTTAAAAGAAATCATTATAAGAGATGATTAGAGGGAGGTCTTCAGTCTTAAAGTGGCATGCCCTTAAATATCAGCACTTTGGAACCAAAAACAGTAGATTTCCTGATTTTACTTCTAATGGTTAGTGCTAGATCAAATCAACTAGAAGAGACACTATAGTCTGCTGTGATTAGTTGTTTCATGGATAGGTGACTGATGAAGCTCTTGGAAAAGATCTTGTTCATATTTTCATTGTCCCTTGTGATTAGTAGGCAGTCTGATTTAAAAACTACCCAATCACAGCAGAGCAACTAGTCACTGCCTAGGAACTAGTCTGCAGCGTCTGATGGCCTAGAGCAGGGGTGGGGGAACTCCACGCCTCAAGGGCTGGTGTCCTGCAGGTTTTAGATGTGCCCTTGATCCAAACAGAGCTGATATAGCCCTTGAGGCCTGGAGTTCCCCTCGCCTGGCCTAGAGAGATGTTTACCCAACATTATCTGGTAGACAGGAGAGATTCAGCATTTATAAATCTTAGTATTGAGAACTCTTTGTTCATTTATAGTAATAGAAAAAAATGAAAAGAATGAACAAAGTTTATTAAAAATCTATCATTTAAAGCACTTGATTTGCTGTTGTATCCATCGATGAATTGTTGAAATTTGCTGGGTGCTACAAAGAACACGTATATACATCTAAAGTCCTAAAGCTATATGGATTTATAGATATTTTTTTTCTGTGTGTAAAAGTATCATTTTAATCAATTTAAGATTATTTATATGTAGTATTTAAGTCAAATAAAGTTGTGATGGCCTTTTGTGTTATATTTTAAGGATGGTCTGTGCAGTTAAACACACACGTTTGCTGGTATTTATTTAGAGTTTCCACAATAATGTTTTTCATTCCGTCCCTAAAATCTAAAAGGTGTAACCTTAACATCAGTGTCAGCCACAGTCGCACGGTGCAGTTGTACATGTTTACCAGGTTTTGCCCGCTGTTCCTAGAGACCCAGGATGATTAAGAAATAAAGTAGAGACAAAATGTTGAAGTAGTTTGTCTTGTTTTCTGTGATCAAGTGTTAAGAGGTGTCTCTGAGCTCTGTTTGCATCATGCCAAATTGGGGTCTGCCATGCTCGGTGCACTTGCTCTGCTTTTCTGATCCATCAGCACTTGTTCTCACCCTTCTGCTGAGCTTAATCAACAGTCATCCCTCTAAATAGTAACACATGAATAAATTGCTGTTTTATGTTTAAGTTGTTTCTGGTGCTTCTGCATAACCTCTGTGCTTCTATCAAATGTGCTTTCACGTGCTCCTCTCTGAGTTGGTTGTGCTTGTTTCTGACCTGCTGCTCTCGTCTGCTCCTCTCTTTCTGTGCTGCACTGATTCTTTGCCTCCTGCTGGTTTCTGCTCTGCACAGCTACAGTCAGTGGGACAGCACTGACCTGCCTCTGTGCGAGGCCTACCGCCGTCGAGACAGTTGGGCCTCCGCGAACAGCAGCAACAGTTCTACGCACGGGGAGCGTGAGGACGTGGACGGGCCTCCATCTCAGGAGACGAACCCCCAGCACCACCTTAACGGACACGGGACCGCCTCCGTAGAGAAACCGTGAGGAGGAAAGGGGGACACCTGTCGGTTTGCTTTTGCCCAGTTTGGATCAGTTATAGCTTGTGAACCGTTGTTTGACTTGCTACTTTTTTGTATCGAGGACTTTAAAACTGGACTTAAACTTTGCAATGAATGGTTTCTTTTGGATTAACACATCACAAAAATAAGAGACTGTTGTATTAAACCACCTAAAATGCTTGTGTTGAGTGGTAGGCTCTTAAGTGCAACTGCTGCTTTCCAAGATCTGCATCAAGCCTAGTTACAAACTAGAAGATATATTTGATAAAGAACTCCACTGTAAAAAGTCTAGACTTGAATCACGTTCAGTAAAAGAAGTAAAAGAAAATGAAGACAACTTTAAACTCACCTTTGAAACTCAAGTACTTTTTTATATTCCTGTGTTAGACTTTGCATTAAATGTATTTTATTTTTTTTAAGAATGGCATTGGTTTACTTTTGTCTGTTTAATTTAACTGCACATCAGATTAAATCAAATATTACAATATTTTTGGTTCTTTTTTTTTATTTATTTTTCTGAAATCTTTAAACACAAATCTACAGCTAAACATGTAACAGTGGACACTTAAAAAGGGAAAAGTCACCGATTTAAAAAAAATAAAAATAAATCCTGACCAGTTTAAGACCAGAATCTGCATCCTTAACATATTCCTGTCTTTTAAACTTAAGACAATCCTGAGCAAAAGAAATCATCTGAGACATTAACAACTGTACTGTATACAGACAAACAGCAGGAGCTATATACAATAATTACACGGTGTGGCCCTGATGTTAGAGCTATGCCATCAAAAGCCGTTTGGGATGCTCAAATGATTTATGGTCCAATCTTGAGTTTAAAATGGTTTTATATATATCCACATCAATATCGTCGATTCATCTTCTTGAACTTCTCATAGTGGTAGTCATCTGTAGCCTTCTCATTGTTTGGACGTTTGCGGTAGTTTGGTGGTGACGGAGCTGTGGATGAACAAATAAGTTAGAAATCAGATTAAAGGTTTCAAAAAGATTTTCAATAAATCCCCACACAGACACACAAGCAAATGGGGGATACCATTGAAAGTAAATTAAATGCAATGATTGTAATACAGTTTGTATCTAGCTTGGATAAAAAGAAGAAAATCCTGAAACTGAGAAATATTTTTGGAAATGCACAAGTGACAGTGACTTAAAACAAGAGTTTCACATTCTGAAAGGTCTGGCCCACAGGACAGTTTTCCACTTCAACTTAGACTTTATTCAATTTTGAGTTGGCAATGTTTTTGAAGTGTTTGAGTCTATGCAGTCATTCCTACTACAGATTCATGCCTGTTTTTAATTTACTGCTTCATGAGGGTCTCAAGGTCACAGCCTTCTAACTTCGTGTGCAGAGATTTCTCTTGATTCTGTGAAATTATTGTCATTATGAGTAGAGATGGCACGATACCACTTTTTAATGTCCGATTCGATATCATAAATTTGGATGTCTGCCGATACCGATATGAATGCGATATAGTAGAGCTGGGCGATAGAACGATAACGATATGTATCGCGATATAACTTTTACTCGATAGAGAAATTAAGCTATCGCGATAGACCTCGCCGCTCTTGTCCTCAAAAAAAAAAAAAAAAAAAAGGTCAGCCAATCCAAATTAAGTAGCGCAGAGCCGCAGCGTCACGGCCGCAGCGTCACGTCGCGTGACTTGTTACGTACAGCACAAGTGCCAAGCCGCACGTGTGTTTGTTTGGGAAGCAGCCAGCGGGTAATGGAGCCAGCGCGTAATGGAGGAAATGAGTGTGCCGACTAGAAAAATCAACCGAGCGTGACCGAAGAGAAAACAGATGATGGTTCCAATGCCGGAGAGATTGTCAAACGGAAGAGCCATAGAAGTTCCGTAGTGTGAAGGTATTTCGGCTATTTCAAGTCTGACAAAAATAGAGTAGCGTGCACTGTAAATTGTGCCGAAAGCAAGTCTGGAAATACAATAAACTGGTGCATGCGTCACACTGCGCCACGTTATTGTTTCAGTGAAATGAATTTCTACAATACTGTTACTGTTAATTCTACTCTCTGCAGTGTTTAAATGCTTACATATACACACAGTTACTGTCCCTCCACACTTACGACTCGGTTCTGCTTCTATGCCCCAGCTTTGTTTACTTTTTCCCACCGAGGCTTCTAGACTTCTGATTGGCCAACATTTAGGCACGGTTAGGAATCTAGCGCCACCTGCTGCTTTGGCATGTTCATAGCAGCGTTTTCCTTCATTTCTGCCTTTATGTGTGGACGGGATTATTTTTTAAAACGAAAACGGAAAATCTCCGTTTTCAAAAATACCCGTGTACGTGTGGACGTAGCCTCAGTCTCTGACTGGAAGCGCTAATTCGTCATTCGGCTTTTGTCAGACTAAAGTAACTGTTAAAACTGTTTGAAAAGCTCAGCTATACAACAAGGAGAGATTGAGAATTTCCTTTTAGTTCTCAGTTTATTTGATATTGACAAAAGTTAGTCAGTTTTGTCTGTTCTTCTGTAAAACAAACTAAGATTTATTTTTAGAATTAATATTTTGTTTCTAAGTGGAATTGACAATTTAGTCTGTTTCGTTTGTCTTATTTTGAAACTTAAACGCTTTAGCGGCTGCCTTTTGTGTAGTTTGCAATATTTGCCTTTATTTATCTGAAAAAGTCTCATGTTCCTTAAGTACATCTACCCTGTTGAACTTATTATGGGAAATAAATATTTAAATAAAAACAAGCTGCTGATTATTTCACATTTTACTTGTGAGCAACGGCACATTTAAATCTTACAAATATAGTTATTTGGCTTATATCGTGATAGATATCGTTATCGCCTGAAATGAAAAAAACATATCGTGATATGAAAAAATCTCATATCGCCCAGCTCTACGATATAGCATATTTTGTAATCAATAAAACTGTTTTTTATAAATATCTTGCTGTATTTTGTATAAGTTCATACTCAAGTTTGAAAAAAAAGACACTGAAGCTATTCTGCTATACCTGTATGCAAAAAACACACTCCACCCAAAACATTTTATAGTTCAGCAACACTGATCAATCTAATAAATTTAAACCAACACCATCCTCCCTATTCTGGTATTTTAAAGAGTACTTACCTACCTAATTACTAGGGTTGCCAACTCCCAGCAAAAATATTAGGGAACCACCCCCCTTCCCTTAATCGATGTAATCAACTTTAATTTAATGCAAGTGTAAAACAAATGCACAATAATCAATTATTTTTCTACAATATTTAAATAGATTCAACATCTTTCTTCAACAGAATTGCAGACTGCACAGATGGTACCTTCCCAAAGGAAAAAGTACTATAGCTTACTAGGGTGTATATTAGACCTAATAGTTACTATATACAATAATGGATTTCTATACATTTAATCAGGTGACCACTTTTGTTGTAAGATTCAGATAATTATTTATTCAAAGTTTTTAAATGACATAAAGAAAAATATTTATTTGCGCCCCCCCTTTCCTTGTTAATGCCCAACATGGCCCCCGACAGGTCTCGCAGACAATAGCCGCTCTATCACGTGACATATACTGCTCCGACGCACCGAGCTGGGTTACGCCAAGTAGCGCGTTTTGTGAGGTGATTTTATGATACTTCGGATCGGATTACATTTTTTATTTCTGTCCGATATCTGATCCAGTAATTTAGGTCAGTATCGGACCGATACGTAATATCGGATCGGTCCATCTCTAATTATGAGATGATAAAATCTCCAAATTGCTAAGATAATTTTCAGAAAACTTGACCTCTGACCTTGATCTCAAAGTCACAAAGCCGAGTGTCCATACTGCCTGCTCGCCGGGGTGATTCCACCCACCCATTTTCTTTTGTTTATCCAACTGTTATAGAACTATTTCTGTGTACTGAGCAGTGAGCGTATCTGTAGTCTCTTACCCTCTGGACCTGGTTTCTCTGTGTCGCCCACACGCAGCGGTCTTGCTTTGGGTTCTTCTTTGTGTCTGTGGTGTCTCTGCGGTGCATTTGCATCCTCATGATAGACTGAAAGAAAAAGTCAGCTTGATCAGTATAATCCGCTTTAATTTAGGTGTGGAATATCTCGCTCTCTTCAGATTACTTACATCGATTGTGTTGGACGTAGTTAACAGCGATGTTCGTGGGTACAAATGATGTGCCGTGGTCTTTTTTCTTGTTTCTTTGTTCTGCCAAAAGCTTTGCTTTTGCCTCCTCTGTCTGGATAATGTTCTTTATCTTTGCACTAGAAAAGAAATTACATACACAAGTTGCATTAGTAAAGCTACAAGTAAAAAGCAGCATTCGTTCATGCCATATCTCATGCAAAAATGCAGTTTTAGTCAAAAGACTCCTCTTGCTGAGTCTAAAATAAGTGTAGATGATTACTAGAATATTCTCGGTACATACTCAATGCCGAGATCAACTTCAGGGATGCCACTCAGCATCTGATTAGACAACATCTCCTCTGTCTTCTTGGCAGAATTGACTCGGATGTTCTCGGGCAGCTCGTACAGGTGGTCCTCTGGATTCTTCACTTTAACTTTATGCTCCTCAGCCTCCACCAGGCCCTTCTTCTTTTTTAGTTCCGTCTCAATATATTTCATCCTGTGAGGATAAATTTATGATAAAACCATGTTGTAAACAAGTGTGAGGGTATCTTGAATTGTGTCCTAAATGTTGGGGATTTGAAATGTCTCTTCTAAGTAATTTGTGCTATATCTAACTAAAGTGGAGGGAAAAGAATCAGACATTGGGACAACAAAAAAGAAAAAAAAAGCACACATACATATCTGCATCCTCGTCTCTTCTGTTTGTCTCGGCTGAAAAAGACGTCCCCAGGTTCAGGTCTGTCTCATCTTCTGTCCTGAATACATAACATGAAATGATGACATATCAATGCACAGCTTAGAGCAATTATGCTAAAAATAGTTAAAAACTCACTTACATGTCTCTATTCCGGTCTTTCACTTTCTTCATGTCAACAATTCCCCCAGTCTTCAGTTTAAATGGGTCATTCTGTGCGGAATAATCAAATAATGTTAATAAACGTAAGTTCAAAAAACAAAACACCTTGGCTAATGAAGCTATATTACAATTTAAAATATATATATATATTTTACAAAACTGACTACCTACCTCAATTTCAGCCTCTGGTGGAAGTTTTTCTCCAACCAACAAGGCGGTCACACTAAATAAAAGAAATATTAAAAAAAAACTGTGATTGTAACTGCTCAAACCACAGACTGTAAAACTTCATGTAAAGTAACAGGATGAAACGTGTTCGTGGTTTGATTTATTTACGTTACCTGATTCCGGTCTGTCGTTTGCGCAAACTCTGTAGCTCTTTAGCCTCTTCCAACTTATGTCTAAACATCCATGAAACACAAACGATTGCAAACACATTACCTGGGCAGCTTGTATGAAATGCGACCACAAACTATCTGCGTTTAGCGATTAGCATTAGCATGCATAGCATTACTCTAAAGGGCTTTTTTTTTTTATTCCTGTGGTTAAACGGATGGCTCTACCTGACTTCTTCGGTGGTCTCATCCTCTTCCACATCGGACGAGTCCCTTCTCCTTCTAAAGTTTTTGCCACACGGCATATTTTTAGATACAACACAAAATTATTTCAGAGTTTTCTAGAAGCTGGACTTGAGTGTAGCTGCTGCTGGAATAAGAGGGGGGACGAACAAATGTACAATAATAGTGCGTCACGTCCCCTTATTTACCGCGCCACTTCCGTCGTGTTTAGATAACCATAACAAACATGGCGACTTACAGGCAGGTCGGCAGATTGTTGGGTATTTCAGCAAGACTTTCTCGTCTGTAAGTTGTTTTGTATTTATCTATATCTGCATTGTTTTCTGTTTTTGCTTTATTTCATGTGTGCATGAATGTGTCGGCATGTTAAGCATCAGGGTCAGGCAGGCTAACGGTAGCACGCTGGCTAAAAGGCGGAGTGACGCAGTCAGCTACAGAGCAGGGAGGTGTGGGGATGTTTTACTGCTTTAAACGTCTCCACCGTACAGCCGCTTATTAACACTTTAAAGTCGTCAGTATCAACCACAACAAACCTTTGCAAACTTAAAAAAATGGGTTTTTTTTGTTTGTGTTGCACAAGTGCTAAAACTTTAGCCCGATTCTAATCTGCTTTTTCTGGATTATCCCGAGTTGTACACAGGGACACCGTTACTCTCGACAGTTCATATCCATAAGTTATTGCAGTTATTATAGTTAACAAAAATATTACAGGTTTTAGTATCGCTTAACTTGGTTTAAAAAAAATTAAACTGCCTTATCAGGCTTTCGTAGATATATTTATTTACACCTAAGAAGTTTATAACTGCACTGATTTTACTAAATCTTGCCTCTGACATATGCCCTTAATTCAATAAGTGATTAAAAAAAAACCCCAATCTGCACTCACTCTGTAAACTAACTCAAACTAAACTGGATTAAAACATCAAAACAAAATATAAATAACAATTAATTACAAAAGGCAAAACTAAAATAACTTTCTGCTGGTGTTTCTACGGTCTTATACACTCAGACACGTCATTACAAACGTCTTTCTAGTACTGGGTTGGACCCCCTTTGCCTTAAGAACTGCCTCAATTCTTCATGACATGACCAAAATGGTTGAGGAGTTAAGGCAATGTGAAGTTCACTTGGTAAAATTTAGGCCCTTGTTTGTTTTTTACCTTGTGAATTTCCTGTGCTACCATGATAAATTAAGTATCCCATGAAGCCTGTTTTCTCCTTCTTCTGGAACCATTTGAATTATGTCTTTAACAAAAACGGAAACAGTTACTGTCATTTAAAGAGCACTTGTAAATAAAGGGTTAAAGAAGCAAGCCATTATAACCACTTTCACAAAGGGATGTACATGGTGAGCAGCATGTATTCCCAATTTATCCTCAGATGGAAATAAGGGGCTCAAAGTATACTAAGAAAAAAATCTGCATGATTGCTACACTACCTGAAGCCTAAACCATTGATACAAGGCAGGATGGAGCCATGACAAATCTGACCGTACTATCCAAACATCGCTGCAGAAATTGAAATTCATCCCGAATAGGGATGGGTATCGTTTAGGTTTTATCCGATACCGGTGCCAAATCGGTACTTTTGAAACGGTGCCGGTGCTTAAACGGTGCTCGAACCGGTGCTTAAAGAACAGAGAACACAAAATTGGTCCAAAAACCTCTCGTGTTCAGCTGTTTTTTGTTTTTGTTTTTTTTGTAAAAAGATAACAATGTGTGCCTTTTCTGCAGCTATGTGGCATATATGGCATCACTCTTGGCTGGAAGCAGTGCTTAAACAATGGAAAAAACACAAACTTTGTCCAAAACCTCTCATGTTTAGCTGTTTCCCACTTTTTCTTTGTTCATTTTAGCCTTTTTGGCCAGGGTGAAGGGAGCATCTGCCATCAAACAAGAGGACAGCCGCATGTAGCTATGATGATGTTTGCTAGTTCACCTTACATGCATTAATGTAATAACGTGGTTAGCCTACTCAACGTAAATTACACACGAACAACATGAAGCTACTCACGCAGAGAAGAACGGCTGCTGCTGCCATCATCATCCTCATCATTTCTGCTACACTGGCAGAGCTAGGGGCCAGGACTCTATTCTTCGGGTTTTTGGGGGATGTTGCTCCGGGTCCGATAACTGGCAACCCACCCGACGTGCACGGTGTGAGGTCTCGCAGCAAGCTATCAAATACGGCGCATTTCTGGGTTTAAAAAAAAAAAAACGCTATGCGTCGCCAGCTGTTTAATCGGATTCTTGGTGTTACCTCCTTTGACAGTATCACAGTATCAGCTTAAAACACTTGTTGCAGGCTGCTGAGTTTGCATATTTTGCTATGAAGTACAGCCAGACTTTTGACCGCTTCGCCTTGGACATTTTTAATCTGTGGCTCTGCTCTAACAGAACGTACGTACCTGGCCCCGCCTACTATCCTCGGAAACGTAAAATGATTGGCTAAAAGTGTATCACAGCTCAGGAAAAAAAAGCACCGAAATAAAGCACCGAAATGTGCACTGCTTTTCGGTCTGGTTACTACCGTTTATGTCACCGGTACCCATCCCTAATCCCGAATGTACAGATCAACTGTAATCTTTTTCTTTTTTTTTGTTTATATGTATAAAAGAAAAATTCTTAATTAAAAAAATATTGTTTAAAAAAAGAAATTAAAATTCATGAGACCAGGCAACGATTTTGCAGTGCTCCATTTTCCAATTTTTGGTTAATCCTGTTTATTGTTCTTAGCAGACAGGAGTGCCACACAGTGTGCTCTTCTGCTGCTGTAGCCCATCTGTTTCAAGCTTCAATGTGTCTTGCATTTGGATAAGGTCTTCTGTTGTAATAAGTTGTTATTTGCATTTGAATTTGTATCAGGTTCATTCTCATTTGACCTCTGACCTTAACAATGTGCTTTAGCCCAGAGAACCATTGTTCACCAGATATTTTCTCTTTATGACAATTCTCTTTAAACACTGAAGATGGTTGTTTGGGAAAATCCCAGCAGATCAGCAGGTTCAGGCAAATCTAACACCAAATAAAAGTAACAGACAGATTTCTGCTGTTGTCCACTTTCCTTGCATATCATATACAGTGCCATTTTTGCCTGTAATTGTATAGTGTATGTCTGTGTTTTCTATTTTGTAATTCAAATGTCTTATAAAAATAAATAAATTTTTAGTTATCAGTGAAATGATACAGACAGTTCTTTCTCCTTGGCTAAAGTAAGACAAATACTGATTGCACAGTGTATCGTTTTAAGCTCTGCATGACCCCTTTGGTTGTTTTACGTGTTGCCTTATGCAACAGTTTGTAATACAGTTTTGTACAAACACTGTGCACCAAATCATTTTAGTGGATTAGTCTCACCACACCTTCATGTTTTGAAATCATTATTTCACCGCTCCAGAGAGGAAGGCATTAGATGAAGTGAGCTGGCACGGGTGCTTGACATTTTGATTTCTAACACCATTCATTTATCAGTGTGAGCTGGGCTGTATTAAATGTCTTCATCTGCTGCATTTTTCAGTCTTGCTGTCAGTGGGTTTCAGAGCACTGGATTACACTTGCCTTCACATACCACGGGAGTTTCAAACAGATGGCCCTCAAACCCCATCTGGATTGTTCCTGGTTTGTATTCAGAATAATCACATGTGTAACATTGAATGTGTTAATACTGGAGTGATTGTCTTGAACCCAATAGATGCAGCTGCTGTTTGAGCAGGTGCCTGTAGGACACGTGACATTAGCCTTGCAGTTCAATAAAGTAAAGAGTTGCTGCACAAAATAAGGACACCGTCTAATGAAAAAAGGTGATTTATGTTGCATTCTTCTTCTTTGTTTTTTCTCTTCCCAGGAAGGACCATGTTTGTGCAGACGCAGGATACACCAAATCCAAACAGCATGAAGTTCCTGCCTGGCCGGACAGTTCTTGAAACAGGAACTATGAATTTTGCGGGCCCTCGTGAGGCACACTGCTCACCTCTAGCCAGGTATGTGAGATTACTGGTCTGAGAGAAATGCCTGATGTCAAACAGTCATCTTAGCATAACAGATGTAGGTAGATGAGTTTTAATACATGCGGTCAGTGCGGTGGACAGTGCACACGACAGGTGAAATAACTGACTGGGTGGAGTGGATGGAGATGAGTGTCAGGGGTGATTTGTGACAGAGGAAAAGCAGCAAGAGTGAATGAGACATTTTACAAGATAGTAGTGAGACCTGCTATGATGTATAATTTGGAGACAGTGACCCTGACAAAAAACAAACAAACAAAAAAAAAAATAGAGATGACAGAGTTGAAGATGCTAAATATTTTATTTAGAGTGATCAGGATCGACAGGATCAGAATGAGCATGTCAGAGGGACAGCTCAGGTTGAGCAGTTTAAACACAAAGTTGGAGAGCCAGGCAAGGCTGAGATGGTCTGTGCAGAGAAGGGTTAGGGAAGTGAGATGTGCAGAGAAGTGGTAGTGGATATGCTGCACAAAGGGTGTTGAATATACAGCTTCCAGGCAGGAGGAAAATAGGTGGACCTCCAGAGAAGGTTGGTGGATGTCATGTAGGAGGACATTAGTGTGACAGTGGAGAACGATGGAGATGGAGGCAGATGATCCACTGTGGAGCAGCCAGAAGAAGAATGGATTAATAGTTTGACTTCTGCTAGTCACATGACAAGATTGATTTACCAGTACATGCCTTGTTGGTAGGGCAGTAACCAAGGCAACATTTATTATTACCAAATATAAAAAAGGTATAACCTCTGATACGCACAGAAACAGTAGACCTCTCTTCTCACAGCCCAGCACGCTGCTGATTCACGTCCTCAGTGTAACACTTTTACCTCTACTTGATCTTTATGACACTGCGGTGCAACAATTTTGAACAGAAATATTATTTTCTAATTCTATTCCCATTAAAATATTATGTTAATAAATGTGACTGATACCTGCACACAATTTGCACGTCTATATGTGTGTATTTATTTGTTACAATCATTGCACAACCTTCTGTATTAAGTGTAAGATGAATCTTTAAGTGTGGCGTAATAAAACCTCAGTGATTGTCTTCAGGCAGCTTTTTAGGATCGATGGAGTCAAGAGTGTGTTCCTGGGCCCTGACTTTATTACCATCACAAAGGTAAAGCCATGCCCAGTTTGTAAGAATTGGCACTGGCACAGCTTGGCATACCACAACTAAGAATAGGTTGGTTTCTCATCCTTCTTCGTTTAGGCTGACCCAAATTTGGAATGGAAGGTAATTAAGCCTGATGTGTTTGCTACCATTATGGACTTTTTTACCTCCGGGCTTCCTGTTGTAAACGAGGACAGCCAGCCAAGCCCAGATACAGGTATGGTTTTCAAACAGCTGTGGTCTACCCATTATTAAAACATCAACTTAGACAGAAATAACAAGCTGCTTTGAATGCTGAGGAACAACAATCTCTGCCTCGCCTTTCAGCACCGTCAGACGACGACGATGAGGTAGTTGCTATGATTAAAGAACTACTAGAGACTCGAATAAGGTAACTACTCATGAAGGTGCACTATGACCTCAGGGCCTGTTGCTTCCTATGCTTTTTGGGTTTTTTGCCTAATACAAGTCAATGTTCTCACTCTGTCAGGCCAACTGTGCAAGAGGACGGGGGAGATGTTCTATACCGCGGATTTGAAGATGGCATTGTTAAGCTGAAGCTGCAGGGCTCTTGCACCAGTTGCCCCAGTTCAATTGTGACTTTGAAGAGTGGCATCCAAAACATGCTACAGTTTTATGTACCTGAGGTTGAATCGGTGGAACAGGTTTGTTGTCTTTCTCTCATTTGATTTTAGGACACTGTTAATTTTTAAGATGTTAATCCTGACATCTTGATTTATATTTCATGTTCAGCACTTGAGCTGTAAAGAGCTTTTATGCGTGTCTTCCAGGTGAAGGAGGAGGAGGAGGCTGCTCAAGTCTGAACCACTGAAATCATAGACATTCCTGTCTCTACCAGCTACCGACTTTAATGCAAGCAATAGTTGCAATAAAATGTGTTTGATAGCACAGCTGTGTGAAAGAAACGGTCACCATTATCAATTCAGATGTAATCTCGTATGTGTTGTTTCCCAGCTGTTTGGTTTTTTTTGTACAGTGACAGTATTTAACAAGAATAGCCCAGTCACAGGAACAGCTGACTGGAATAATTTATTACTCCACATCTGTCAAGCAAGAAAAGCAGCCTTTTAGTTTTAAAATCAGTATATTATATGTGTATAAATAAAGTTTGTTATAATATTTTGTGACCATTTGTCTGCTTTGTTGTACATAAGTGTTCCAACTAGTGGCCTAGTTGAAGATGCTCAGATTCCCATTGACAATGACCAATATGGACAGGACTACAAATGAGTACGTCAGGGGGACAGCTCGAGTTGAGCAGTTGAAACACAAGAGGACGGATGGTTGATATACTGGACAAAGGTTGTTGAAGATGTAGCTGCCAGGCAAGAGGAGGACATGCAGAGGGTTGGTGCGGCATAAAAGGATACTACCAATAAGGTCAGATGATCCAGGGTGGTGACACATGAACAGAGCGACCAAAAGAAGGTAAAATAGAAAGTGGGTATTTTCCACAAAAATTATATAGACCATTTAAACTATGTAAGACCAAAAAACCATAAAAGGCAATTTTGCATATAAAAATTTTAAAAAGCATTGGTGGATTTCTACTGAGGGACGTTGTACCTCAGTAATTCTAAAATCGCCAGAGCATACACAGGCTTTTGGGCCTTTTTAGCAATATTTTCCTTCCACGGCCAGTAGAAAGCACAGGCCTTCCATTGTGGGCCGATGTTGACTCTAGCAGCAGCAGGATCTGCAGGATGTTCCGGCTGCGAATCGCATCCTGATGCCACGTCAGAAATGCGTACGTCTGTAGGCGCAACCTGAATCGACAGATCTCCCGACCAATCAGAAGGCGCCATGGAAGAACGCGGTTGGCTATGATTCATAGGAACCATCGGGGGCGGAGCTTATTGACAGGCGTTCCCAGCTACCGACTTCAGAGTAGCTGTAACTGGCAGCAGAACTGTAGCCATGTGTGGTGAGTAGTGCATTTATTCTATATTTATACTAATAGGCGCTGAATGTGTGTGGTTCACGTTTCACCAGAATAGCTAGCTGAATAGTTATTCAGCTATTGCCATGTTAGTTTGAGGATAAATGCTGGAAATGAGCTAGGGGAGGCTAAAGTGAGTTTTGTATGGCCAACATGATGTTGCTAGCCAGCTAAATATAAACCGGTCTGTGTTTTTCCGTTTTACTCTGAAAGCTGCTTGATGTGGGATAACACGATCGAGCAGCAGAGTCGATATTTGAGTGCGACATTAAAATGGTAACCTGCTTTACGACGTTATTACCAGCCGAGTAAGTTTCCAGTAGCTAAATCTCTGTCTGTTACTGTGGATCTAGATGACTGTGACAGAGACCTTGGAAAACGAGTTAGGCTCGTTGTTATTATAAAAAATGAAAGTGTAACTAGATGATCTGTGTTCTTTGGGATAATACCATACCATACCATACCATACCACCTTTATTTATAAAGCACTTTAACATATAAACCAGTGTCCACAAAATGCTGTACACATACAAATAGGATAAACAAAACATAAAATCAAATATGTTTTTTTAAGTCAAATTGAGTCAACCCCTTAAAAGAGTGCCAAAGGCTTTAGCAAATATTGTACTATATAATACTGGTGTATCGCTGTGAATTAACATCAGTCTTTCACTGTCTATATGACGCCAGTGGTCATAATCAGTTTGATGCTTTCTAATCCTGTCCTGTCTCCGCCGTCTCCATCTATCTCAGTCCTATGACTGATACCTGACATCTGTTTTCTCTCACTGTTATCACAATCAGAGCACTTCCATAACCAAGCCACCTTGCTATCAATATCTCTTGTCACAGTAAGGTGCCACTTTGCTTAGGTTAACCATTAAGCACTGATTATTTGCAGAAGGGTCCCTTTTGTCTCTCTTTACCCCTCAGTGTCCACCCCCATCACTTGCTTTTCTGAATGAATGCTCTGTTGAGCCAGGATGTCCACTGGTTAGTGTTTAGCCCTGTAACAGGGCTGCACTTTATGCCCACTCCTTTTGCCATTCATGGTGTCACTCCTTTCCTTTGTGTATTTGTTATTAGACTGGATGACAGATGTTTTAGGGAGGAAATTCTCATTATTTATGGAGGTTGCCAATAAAATGCTGAAATCTTGATTTACACTGGCCTGTTTCTGTATCGTAATGGTCTCTCACTTGGGTTAGTAATCACACACAAATAAATCTCAAGTCTTAGTGACAAGGTAAATATCTTAAAATGATTTACAGATGGGAAACAGAAACATCTCGCGTCTGATTTTTGTCATTCCTTTGACAATTCCCCTACCTCTGCTTTACGTAGGCAAGAGGTTATCTTAGGGAAACGGCAGGTCTATATATGTATACTTAATTGTCTTTAAACAGGTCTATCTTCCAAGAGATAACTATATCAGGTTTTCCAGTGCCTGTATGACTTGTTTCTCGTGTGTTACATTAGTTTGTCTGGCACTGAACTGTGAATAGCAGCAGATCGACAACTCCCAGTAATTTTTGGCCTGCTACACCAGGAAGGAGTCCAATTACGTTCTCCGTGGTTTCACCAGCCACCTTTACGTAATCATTGTCATCATAAATAGTTTCGTTTTAAGATTTAAAATTGTTTTAAAAACAATTTCTAACTCAAAATGAATCCAAAGCTTGTTTAAAATAAAAACCAGCTGATGGGATAAATCCATGCAGCATACAGATTGTGAGATGTCCTTTGGCATCGGAAAAAACCTTTTAAATACTGTAATAGTGACTTCAGCCAACCTTCACCATAGGGCTGCTCGATTATGGCAAAAATGATAATCACGATTATTTTCACTGAAATTGAGATCACGATTATTTGACGATATTTATTTAACCCTTTAAGACCTACTATAGAACCAAGTCCACCAGAGCTTTTTTTTTTTTTTTTTTTTTACATGCTGTAGTGCCATTTGTGGGAGCATTTCAAGTTGCTATACATCAATACAACTGTTATAGCCCATATTTTAATAATATGTATGCATTAAGTCCATAGTAAATACATAAATTGCAAAAAAGTGCAATAAACTACAAAAAAAATTGAAAATCGCTTTTGTTTTGTTTACATATATTTCTACTTGGAGAAATTTAAGAGGTTTATCCCTCAAAACTTTAAATACAATAAAGTTGCAAAAAATAGTTTCCCACCACAGGAAATTTATTTTGAGTGTCTTCATAGTTTTATTTTGGAGATACAGCAATTTTTATATACTGCAGGAAAAACAAAAAACAATCCTATGCTGCAAATTTGCAAAGAAAACAGCATGTGCATCATTTCACTGTGGGAAGTGTTACGAACAGCTGATAGGAACGGCGAAGCGTGTTTCTGGAATATTATGTTTTTGTTCCTGCAAGCGCTTTTTATGCAATTTTTGCAAAGCTATATGTGGAACGAAACCGTGACCGAGGACAAGCTGATGGCATCAGATGTAAGTACAACTCCTCCGGTTTCATATGCAAAACAAATTATTGCGCTAGCTTACACGGTTCAGGTTCTACAGGGATTTAACAATAGTTACGCAAAACGTAGCATGCTGCTCTGACCGGATTTAAAGGGTTAACAATGACTTTAAAAAAATAATATAAAATAGTGTGCAACACCACTGAAGTTTTTTTTTTAAACTCTCTTTTCAACCAACGGCAGTCACTCTCCAAATAACTTCTGCTTAGCTTTCCGAGCTTCCCTCGGGTCCTCTTAATCAGCGGTCTCCAACCTTTTTTGCGCCACGGGCCGGTTTATGCCCGACAATATTTTCACGGACAGGCCTTTAAGGTGTCGCGGATAAATGAGGGAGGGGCTAATAATCGGCTCAGTCATTTTTAATGATCGTTGAAAGCCCAGATCGTAATCGTGATTAAAATTCGATTAATTGAGCAGCCCTACTTTACCAAACCCACATAAATTAAACATCACTCCCAAATGTTACAGGGGTATTAGTCTGACAGGCATTTCAAGTGATCTGCCCTTCCAACTGCAAATAAATAAATAAAAAAATCTCCTTTTGGTAGCACAAATTCTTTATAAAGAAAAGCTTTCTAAAACATTATTCCCTCCTTCCCCAAGGAATCTTTGCCTATCTCAACTACCACGTGCCAAGGACTCGCCGTGAAATCCTTGAGATCCTCCTTAAAGGTCTACGTCGTCTGGAGTACAGAGGCTATGATTCAGCTGGTAAGAAAAAGAGAGACTCATCACCAACAAGTTCTGCCTTTTTTTAAATTGTGTTTTGTTTTGTTTTTCTTGTGTTCAGACCTCCTCAGAGGTTACTCAAGAAATGCCAAAATGTTGTAATAGTTTGTTGGTCTCCAATGTAACATTAATGCAGCAACTGTCCTGAAAGTCACACTTGATTTTTTGTTTTTCAGTAATACATGCCAACACTAATGACTTGTGCCTGATTTATGCTTGCGTGTGGTTACGTGTTGATTAATGTGTGGTTGTGTCCCGGTGTTTTATATACGGTGCCAACAGATGCTGGGATTTTTGTTTTTCTCCTGGTTCCTCGCTCTTTGTTCTGCTCAGTTTTATGTTACATTATTATTATTATTTTGTTTTTTTGTTTTGTTTTTTTGTTTTCTGTGGAGGCAGTTATATTTATCCCTCTGGTTTTCCACTTCTTTGTACTTTCCCTCACATCCATTTTGGTAGTTTCAGCAATCTTCTTCAAGGAATCTGCTGTCTGACCTTGTATTTACACTATGATTATTTTTCCTTATACTGAGTAAATAATAGTTTTTTTTTCTTTCAGTTCTTCTCAGACATTGGACCAAAAAGAAGACTTTACTTACATAATAGTAATACCACCGTTATACCTAATACCTACGGCCTTGCCATCTTTATGATTCAGCTATTTCTAACTTTTTTAAAAATTTCATTAGGTGTTGGAATTGATGGGGGCAACAGCAAAGATTGGGAGGTCAACGCCAGATCTATCCAGCTGATCAAGCAGCGTGGAAAAGTGAAGGCCCTGGATGAGGAGATCCACAGTAAGCTGAGATTGTTGCTCGTTTAGAGAGAACTAATAGTTGACCGAATCCTCAATTTTCCTTCCTGCACGCTGTGGTGCAATTCGCATATTTAATGTCGTCTGTCTTGGGGGTGTGTTTGTTTGATTTATAGAACAGCAGGATATTGACCTGGATGTGGAGTTTGATGTCCACAGTGGCATTGCCCACACTCGCTGGGCCACTCACGGTGAGCCCAGCCCAGTCAACAGTCATCCACATAGATCTGACAAAAACAATGGTGAGTGATGTTTCAAGTTGGTACAGAAACAGCTAAATGTTTGATTCTGTGTTAAGTTTCTGACAGTCCTCTTTGGTTTGCAGAATTCATAGTCATTCACAATGGCATTATCACCAACTACAAAGACCTGAAGAAATTCCTGGTGAGCAGATGTTTTTCATTAATATTTCTTGATGTGTTTTCATTGTTCCGATTTGTAAAGCGAAATCATTTTCTCGTTTCTGTAGGAGAGCAAAGGTTATGAGTTCGAGTCAGAGACTGACACAGAGAGCATCGCCAAGTTGGTGAAGTACATGTATGACAACCGGGAGAGCGACGACATCAGTTTCGCCACGCTGGTTGAACGTGTGACTCAGCAGCTGGTAAGGACTTGCTAATGTACACCAAAGATGCAAAAGCAATCAGACAGTAAAAAGATCTGACTTCCTGTTTGACCTGCTGCCTTGCAGGAAGGAGCTTTTGCACTGGTCTTCAAGAGTGTCCACTATCCCGGCGAGGTGGTTGGTACAAGGTAAACTCACACACTGATGGCTGATCTTAAATCTCCTAAAGTGACGTCTAAGACGGGTCAAAATGTATACAATACATTTTGAAGTCTGACAGTATAAGAAACCTTTCTGCGATGCATTTAGACCATATACTGGTAAAATATCAGGATGTGGTTTAAAATGAATATTTTCTTGTGGTTTATACAGGAGGGGAGGTCCTCTGCTGATTGGAGTGCGCAGTGATCACAAGCTGTCCAGCGATCATATTCCTGTGCTCTACCGCTCATGTAGTTATAGTTTCTCTTTCTAGTCAAATGTATCCAAATGTGGCTGGATGAAATTGCCTGAGGCCTGTTTTCTTTTACATCCCAGCTACTAAAGACAAGAAGAGCTGCAGCACCCTACCCAGGACAGACCAGGACACCTGCCTGTTTCCAGTAGATGAAAAAGCAGTGGAGTACTATTTTGCATCTGATGCGAGGTAAGCAGATACTGTTAGAGTGCACAACGATGTTCTTTATATGCCTGCTTTATGCGTGTATCAAAAATCAAACGTTTGATGTGGTTTCTGATCTGCCACGACAGCGCGGTGATCGAGCACACAAACCGGGTGATCTTCCTCGAGGACGACGACGTAGCCGCCGTGACGGATGGCCGGCTGTCGATTCACAGGATAAAGCGCACAGCTGGAGACTACCCAGCCCGTGCCATCCAGACCCTGCAGATGGAACTACAGCAGATCATGATGGGTGAGTGGAGGGACGAATTCTCTTCACAACATGCATTCCTTTCCCACACTAATGGTCAATAAATCATTTATACTGTGCCATTAATTTAGTCTCAAATCCTGTTATTATCCTGCAAGTCATAATCGATGACCAGCTGCTTACATAGTTTGGCTTGCTTTTAACGGTTTGCCCTGAGGTTGTTCTTGTTATCATCCAAGTCGTTACACTCTTGCTAGATTAGCAGCGCCACCAGAGAAACCACTGTTGGTAAAACAAACCACTTTGCTTTAAGATGTTATTACTCCCATCTTCCCTTCTTGACCCGAGTTGAAATATTATGCTAGGTTTGTAGTAAGACAGCTGTTTCCTTCTTTTTCAACATTTTACTCCAGCCCCAGGATTTGAACTCAAACAAATCCTGGGGCTGGATTTGTTAAAGCTAAATTTAAATTTTAGCTTTAATGTGAAGCCATTAATATCCTATGTATAGAACAATGTGCAATTTGTGGCTTTTTAAAAAAAAGTACAGTTCCCCTTACTAATGCTTAGACAAATGCACCCAATAAAAAGCATTTCTCAGTGTTTAATTGTTGTTAAAGAAAAACAATTATTTTCCCAAGTCACCAAAGTTAAAGCGTTCACTTATGGGAATTAGGACACATTTTTATTATTGCATTATTTTCCCTTTTTTCGTGTACAAAATCATAATAAAAACCCCACAATCATGTAAGTTTATTCTTGGGACAGTTTTTCATGCAAAACAGACCTTTACGCATATCGACTCCAGGTCTGTAAGAATCTGACAAATCTATAATCAGTCAGGATTAAATTGCTTCCCAGGGCTGTTAGGTAATCCTTACTGACTTTATATTTGTCAGACCCTGATTAGGACTTGGAGTCGATGTGCATAAGGTCTGTTTTGCATGCAAAATTGCACCAAGAATCAACTTGTTACATGCACTTAATCAGTTATTGGACTTTTGGAATTGAAGTATTTCATCTATCCTGCTGCTGTGTCCTTAAATGAGGAACATGAGTCTAAGAAGTTTGCTCAGTATGAACACAGCTAAAAAAAAGGAGATTAAATCTCATGGTTACTGTCTATATTTTCTTTTTTCTTCATTTTCACTGACTTTTCCTCAGCAGTCCAGCAGAGGGCAGAGGTGAGCCGGTGTTGGCTGCACTCGACATTCCTTTGTGGTCCTGTCATTACTCAGCCTCTCTCCTCTCATTTCCTAGTTTTTTCTTCTTCTGCTGAATAACCTAATTCGAATGACCCAAATTGCTCTCAAAGGGAGGCTGAAACGCACTTGCATATAGACATATATATTTTCTTTACCGTCACGGTTTTTAATTGATAGGAAAACATTATCTCCCTAATGTTTTTTGTACGTTTTATTTCATTTGAGGCATGACTCATGCTATGGCTCCAAATATCTGAATAGAGAAAGAAAGTTTACCCAATAAGTACTCTCATTTCCAGGAAGGCCTGATTGTAAATAAAACACAGTGAGGACGTTTGTTTTTGCTCCTTCAGGAGGCTGTGGTTTGCATTCTCGGACGCTTAATACATGTAAACAAAACCTCTCTCGTTCGGTTGAGTTCATGTGGGTTTTATGGGGCTTATAAAAAGTCTATCACTGAGTGCTTAACTGGTATTTACCTTTTCTTCTTTTTTTTTTTTTGACTAATTCTGGAAATGTTCCCGTGATATCTGATCCTCATTTTACAGGCAACTACAGCTCCTTCATGCAGAAGGAGATCTTTGAGCAGCCAGAGTCTGTTGTTAACACCATGAGAGGGAGAGTCAACTTTGACAACAACACAGGTTGGAGCACTGCCTTATTATTATATTTACCAAGACAAGAAATGACAATTCCTCAAAAATGTCAATCTTTGGCTTTCACTGTAGTCTTTAGCGTCAAGTAATTTAGTTTTGCATGTGCAACTACCTTTAGTTCATTATAATAAGGATCAAGGACGCCCTATAAAAGTTTTACAGCTATAAGTACATTTTTTAAGTGTAAAATGTCCCATCTCTCCTGTGGGGTGTTTGTGGTCTTTGAGCAGTTTGTTGTGCTTTTCAGTGACACTGGGTGGACTTAAGGATCACATCAAAGAGATTCAGAGGTGTCGCCGACTTATCCTCATTGCTTGTGGCACCAGCTATCATGCAGGAGTAGCAGTGAGTAGTCTTTTGTTTAACCACCTTTTGTTCTTTGGTGCAAAGTCCCGTCAGAAAAATAATCAAACTGAATCCAAGAGGAAAATATGACACCTGTGTTGTGGTATGAGCTTCGTGTCCTGCCACACTCTATGCTCTGTGCACAGCTGGCACGTTTTCACAAATCGATGCTGTTGTTTTTTTTCCCAGACCCGCCAGGTGCTGGAGGAGCTGACCGAGCTGCCTGTCATGGTGGAGCTGGCCAGCGACTTCCTGGACAGGAACACGCCTGTTTTCCGAGACGATGTCTGCTTCTTTATCAGCCAGTCAGGTGTGGAGACCAGTGCCATCTGGACTTGATCTGTGGCACATTCCCCATTTGTATTCCACTTTCTATTTGGGGGCTCTTCTTGATTTATCTTTCTATGTGCTCAACTTTTTCAAAATGCTGAGTCAAAGTTTTTGAAACCTGTGGATTATTTTTTTCTGTAAAGCTGTCTTAAATCAGACTAGTTTATGGTGCAAAAGTCAGTAAATCAGTTTTATTGTGTGAATTGTTACGTTCCATAAACGGGTTGTGTTTTCCATTTCTGCCGACCCCGCAGGGGAGACCGCTGACAGCCTCATGGCCCTGCGCTACTGTAAGGAGAGGGGGGCTCTGACTGTGGGCGTCACTAACACAGTGGGCAGCTCCATCTCGAGGGAGACTGACTGTGGCGTCCACATCAACGCCGGGCCAGAGATCGGAGTAGCGAGCACCAAGGTATACCATGGCAACCGTGGCTCTAATTAACTCTGCGGTTTTTATGAGTGCAGCTTTTATGCGCCGTGGAAGTGGAAAACCACAACATGCATTTATTGTGTCACTGGAGATTGAAAGGATACTTCTTACATTAACCTCTTGAGGTTAGGTTATATTATGCTACACAGCATTACCAAAATTACTGTTATTATTATCTTGCTATCTTTGAAATGGCTACTTTAAACACAGGGACCAGGTCTGTGACTACCCGCTGTCAGTTGCCTCCTTCATAGCAACTTATATAAAGAGTGATAAAATGGTGATAAGACAGAGTCAGTCTGTAATCATTTTGAGGGGTGAATGGGGCCAAGTTGCCAATTACATGCAATCTGTGTGTGATAAATCAACCAAAATAGAAAATCTGTTGCCTTTTACATACAAATAAATTCACATTAACTGCATGCATTTAGCCAGAACCTCATAGATTTTGAAGAGAAAGTCAGAAGTTGCTCCACAAATATCGGCATAGTTGCTGTTGGATGACGATTTCACTGCATAATGAGACAGGGGCTCAGGAATCTTATATAGCGATATAACCAGTTGAGTGGACTCCGCCTTTTCAAATGTTCACCAATGTGTCTTGCAACCAGTTGCAGGCTCCAAATTTTTATTTATTTATTTTTTTTAAATCAGTTCACTGGGCAGCAACCAAGTTTCCAGCCATAGAGTTTTCCTACTCATTCTATTTAAACTCCAGTGAGACTGAGTCATTAGTGATGAAGATGAATGTACTGCTGGGTGTGTTTTCACCTTGTTGTGGCAGGCTTGGATGTGGATGATTGAAAACAGCACATTCCCTTGGAGTTGAAGTGAATGCTTATTGCTCCATTTAAAAAAGCAATCTACTAATTTTTCTGCTTTTGTCTATGACAATATTTTCAGAGGCAACACACCAAATGAATTTGTTACGTTCAAGTTAGAAATATAGCGCATGATTTCTTTGATTTGTTGTAACTGAGCCTTTGATGCTTAGCTAAAGTACTGTACACCAGTTAATTGCAACATCTCATAAATGAACTCGACGCTCGCTGACTCTGAATGAAACCCAGATGAAAACTCCATTGCAATTCTGGTCCCGCCTTTTGGAAGTTGACGTGGTCCTCCACCGTTATCCCAGAGGGAGTTAAAGAAGCCTGATTTTCTCATCTCGGCTCATGTAAACCTTGGACACTTGGTTTCATGCCCCTCCCACCCCCTCACCGAAAGCATTTGCCAGCTGGGATTTGAGCAGAGGAGTTGAAGCCCCTGCTCTTTCTAGGGAGCATAGAGAGAGAGAGTTAGGAAAAGTGGAGCAGGTCCTTCCCTGCCCCAGCTCTTGGCTCAGTGACTCTTGTGTTGCTCCAAAGTCCCAGAGCACGCCTCAGAGACGCCATCATTTACTGCTCGGCTGGCAGGGCCACACACCCACACCCACCTCAACCGAATGTTGCACATTAACAACCAAGCTTATCAAAACACTGACTTGGTTTGCAACTAATCACATGCTGAATCATCCCAAATTCATATATTTGGTCTCAATTTTCTGCTTTTTCATGCTCGTAGGATTTTTTTTTAAACTTTAAATGAGGGAATTTCCAATTCCTTTGTTCATATTCAAGATTCATGGCATAAATTAGCACTAAAAGACAAAACACTTTGATGCTATCATGAGGCAGATCCTTCTGGCAGGTCAGCCAACAGTAAATGAGAGAAGACTGCTTTTGAATTACATAACTCTTTCCACTGGGAATTTACAGGATTACAAAGTTTGTTTTCTAGATCACAGCTGTTGTGTTTTCTTTATGTTTCAGCTGTGTATGCATGCATGCTCACATTTGCAGGGTCAAAGTTGGCACATTGTGCATCAGGAAAGCACTGACAAGTTTGAAAGTATGAATATGGAAGAGATCAACGGTTGAATATGTGGGTTAAAAGAAAAAAGAAACGGTGTGTAAAGGTTTTACAGCTATTTTCTTGGCCCTGCACATTGGCATTTCTGAGTCCAGAGAGTCTTGTGAATTGACTTGGCTTCTCTCAGACTCTGATTGAATCTCCTAAATGAGCATGGAAGACCTCCAAACGTGCTTGGAGATGAAGGAAGGAGAGGGTGTGGGCGGCGATGACGGCAGGCACAGTCTCAGATGTGTTGAGGTTATAAGAAGCGACATTTCCAGAAGGATCAGACATCATCTGTGGTATATGTGGCTACAAAGGTTTTTAGGATGAGCAGCACTAACTTAACTGCGTGTGTTTTTTGTTTTTTTTATAATGCTGCTTGATGTGTATGAAAACCCACCTCTCCATATTTCATCTGGTGCAGATTATAAACTGGAGACCAAATTTGCAATCAAAACAAAGCGAAAAAGAAGGACATGGCTTCATAATCTGTACCGAAAGGCTCAAGTCGTGATCTGGTCGCTGCTTCGTTGGTTCGATATTGAGCTGCAAAATAGGAAATCTACCATTCCCTCTAGAAATGAGGTCACAAGCAAGCAAGCTTTGACTGTGCAGTGGTGGCGGTCCACTTTGTGACCTTCATACAAATAGTTAGGGAGCAGTTGTTTTCTTTATTAGTCAGAGTAGAGACAGACAAAGAAACCGCATCTTAGCAATTGTGTTACAGTTAATAAATATTCTACTTTCTCTGTTGTGTTTTTCGTCTTCAGGCCTACACCAGTCAGTTTGTGGCCTTGATCATGTTTGCCCTCCTGATGTGCGATGACAGGATTTCAGTGCAGCCCAGGCGCCGTGAGATAATCCAGGGCCTAAGAGTGCTTCCAGGTAAGTCACACCACATGTGTTGTAATTCAGCCAGAGAAGTCTTGATCATATGTGAAGTTTAAACACAAAAAGACTGGAAAAACTAGCTCTCAGACCCAAGATCAAGCACATCCACAGCCTGTTTTAGTTTTGTTTTTGTTGGTGTTTTTTTTTTTTTTTTTAAATCCTCTTAGAGGACAAACTTAAACGGCAACAAAAGGATCAGAAGACGAGAGAGAGCGGAAAGGGGGGCAGACGGATGAATAGCTTTAGATTTTGGCGTTGGGCTCTTGCATGACTCTGTGAATCTAAAGCACATGATAGCATGTCCCCAATTGTAACCTAATAAGGAATGTCTGGCTTGTCTGCCACTCCCTGCCCAACATTAGAAGCTGAGTCTAGGTTCATGTTGCTGCAATATTTTTTTCATATTTTGTCTCTGCCAGTCAGCCTCTTGAAACAAGAAAAAAAATGTGTGTGTGTGTGTTAGATCTGATTAAGGAGGTCCTCAGTTTGGATGATGAAATCCAGAAGCTGGCAACGGAGCTGTACCAGCAGAAGAGTGTGCTCATCATGGGCAGAGGCTACCATTACGCTACCTGCTTGGAGGGAGCACTGGTGAGCACATGCGAGTTTATCATCTGACAGCTTGATTGTTAATTTCAGCGTAGGCTTGTATTTATCTAAAGTCTGGATGTTTTTTTTCATTCCCCTGCAGAAAATCAAGGAAATCACGTACATGCATTCAGAGGGTATCCTGGCAGGAGAGCTGAAACACGGCCCGCTGGCCCTGGTGGATAAACTCATGCCGGTGATCATGATCATAATGAGAGACCACACTTATGTCAAGTGTCAGAATGCCCTGCAGCAAGTTGTTGCTCGCCAGGTAAGAATCGCACATGGCGCATGTTTTGTGATCAGCCTTATTGTAATGTCGGTGTGTTGGTTTATTTTATAATCCAGTCACAAGTGATCAGCCCAGATTGTTTAGTTGCCTGAAATGCTCAAACAAACTCTGACAAATAAAAACTAAATGTGACACTTTACAGTGTTTATTATATCGTGGAAAATGACTAAGTGAGTTTATTTGAATCCATTTAAGTTTTTTCCTTTCTGAAAACTGTTTGCATCATAACTCATTAAGTTCAAACCCCGAAAGTATGTTGACCACTGCGTCACCTCTGGCCCTTCAACTCAGTCGGTGAAAGGGGAGAGGTTGATTCAGCGCATCTCCATCATTGTGCAGTAAACACACTATATTCATCTCTTTGTTTCATTTACAGGGTCGTCCTATTGTGATCTGCGACAAGGACGATCACGAAACCATCAAAAACTCCAGCCGCACCATCAAAGTGCCTCACTGTTTGGACTGCCTGCAGGGCATCCTGAGCGTCATCCCTCTGCAGCTGCTGTCCTTCCACCTGGCTGTCCTCAGAGGCTACGATGTAAGTGCTTTCCCTTCAGGATCAGCAACAACTCTCAATCCAGCATGCTTCTTAATTCAAACATTTCTTGGAGATACCATTTTCCCAAGTGATTTCCACTCTTACAGTCATCATCAGTATACCTGTGTTTACAGGTGTAGTAAGAGTATGATTGTGTAAAATACGTCGATGATTCATTTCAGGACATAAAAGAAGACAGTTGTGCAAAAGATTCTGGAGCACAATATAAATGAGATATTCTGTTATTATTAGCCTGTCACTGATCATCTAGCGCTGTCGCTCAGGACTGCTTTGTAAGCAGAAACACTGCCAGAATAAACGTGCAGTGTTTATATCTGTAAATCAGCATGTCCCCAACTCGCTTGAAAATGTAACCTACTTTGTGAACGATGTAAACTGGCAAACTTGGTGGTGAAGGTGATGACGATGTGGTTAGCTGCCACACTGAAAGAATTATAGTGAAATGTAAATAACCTCCATCTGTGCGCGAATTCCGACCTGCGATTGTTTCATTTATTGGCAAAGCCCACAAGCTGTTACTGATGTTTGTGCTGGTGCTGCAGAACTGACTTAGATGTGTTGTCCCCTTGATTTCCTGTTTTTGAGGAATTTTAAAGGTCAAAGTGAGCAGCTTAACTCAAAGTCAGCATCTAGTCAGTTTTTCAGAGCATTTCAGAGAAACGTCCTGGCCGTGCAGCTCTGTAGAACAAACAGCTCCACCACACGCATGCCCTGTGTTTTATGTAATTTTGTCCATGTGGGTTAAAGTATGTTTTTGTTAAGATTTGTATAAATCATACTCGGGTGTTTTGACAGCAGCATTTAGTCAACAGCAGCAACAGTGTCCTTTTCATCTGCAAGGCTATTGATTGTCTGCTCCTCTGTTTAAACACAGGTGGACTGTCCAAGAAACCTGGCCAAGTCCGTGACAGTAGAGTGAGCCGCACCATTCATCACTAACAACAAAAGCTTGGCATAGACACACATTCAAGCACAGACCCCAAAGGAAGCGTCTGTGTGAAGTAAACCATCAGAAGATGACGTCCTGTCCTGTGTCTTGTGTGTCGTGGCTCTTTTTTTTTTCTTCTTTTTTTTATGCAGTCTTTCAGTAATCGCTCTTGTATCTCACTGTTGTGTATTATCACAGTGTTGCATTGTTTCTTTTATCAGAAAGCTTTGACAACATTTGTTTTTTCTTTGTTGTTGCCGGTGGCAAGGAATGGGTTGGGAATGACATATAACGTGCATATCACTTTTTCGGGGGTGAACCTGTATCAACCTTCGCTGGCCATTTATGGGCATGCCTTCCATGTTTATCTGTTGCTGATTGGGCTCTCTGGAAGCTGATGTTAAAGCTGACAGTAGTTTACGCTTTAAAGACCTCACTGGCTCATTTTCTCTTTTAGTGCAATGATTTGTAGTTTAGTTGGGATTTTTTTTCCTTGGCAGCTAATCATTCAAAGTGTCTTTACTCCACTGTTGAAGTAAACCACAGTCTTGAATCATTCCAAGCCACAGGTCATCGCTTCTTCATAATTGCAGTGTGGTTTTGATACACTTTCCCCTCTTGGATTTTCTTCTGAGGACACGCAGCAAAGAGCAGCATCAAATGTCCGATCAGAAAAAGTTTGTGAATACTATCATAAATCTTCTAATGTTGCTGTGTGTAAGCCCAGGAATTCGGTTTTTTAAACTCTGGTTTTGGTCCACTCAGTTAATGAGAGGAACCACCTACACCAGAGTCTGAGACGTCGCTCGTTCACTCTTTCCTATTTTTCTCGACACGATCCTGTTACTGTAAACGCTCTCTGGGTGCAGTTTAGCGTTTCATTCTCGTGTGGGACTTTTCGCATAAAGGTTTCTTTTTATCAATAAACTGAAGTAATGCAATTGGGATAAAGTTGCAAACCTGAAGTAGAGGCAGTCGCCAGCCCACACCTTGCCACTGTCATTTTGCAATCTTGGGACCATTTGTAGCTTTTCTTCTTTCTTTTTTTTTTCGTCCTCTTGTTACATTTGTTTGTTAATTGGTTTTTTGGAAGGAATTTTATATTATTGAAGTTACTCTTTCATTTAAAATGTTAATGTTACTGTCATCTGAAATGTCAAACCAAAAATCTGTCTCTGGTGGCTTTGGCAATCATAAACCAAATCTCTTTTTTTCGGTTTCACTGTTGCTTTTGTAGCCAAACATGAACTGATTTTGCAGATCGTATGCTATGAAGTTATTCTGAGGCCCTGAGGGCACGTATACACACAGTCGCTTGGCAGCATGTCATACTGTAGACGTTGACTTTGGTCAGAAGCCAAATGCCAAGCTGTGTGTCTGTGATCCCAGGTGTCTTTTAAATTCAGAAGCCAAGAAAAAAAGTGACATTGCATGCACACACACACACACAGTTATGCAGTAGAGAAAGAATAGGAGCAGCTTTTTTTAAGCCTGCATTCTTTAAGTTTAAAGATATTTATCTTGCATTTACAATCAAGCCTTAACTTGGACTTCATTTTCCCCCCTTGAGCCTTTTCTGAGCCAGTGAAATGTTGTTACAGGTACTTTTGTAACCCACACTCGAAACACTTTTTGATTTACTGACTGGATGTATTGATCAAGGATGCTGCAGTGGATCCTAGCACCATCTGTTGGGTTACAGAGGGAGTGGGAGTACTATTTATTAGTGGAACTGATGCAATAAAGTGTCACGTACGTATCTTTTAAAAGTGTCTGGGAGTTATTGGATTGAGGATGTGTGCGCTTGTGGATTTACATGACCTAAAATACTGACAGTGATAACAAAAGGTGTCTGTACGATTTTTATTCCAATAAATACGCTGTAGAAATTCAGGCACATTTGGACTTGTCATTAAAATAACGTGTTTAGTTCAGGTGATAGAGTGCACAAAGAGTTGAGGTACTGGAGGTATTTAGGGGTAGCTCAAAGTAACGATACGCCGCCGCTGGTGCCAAACTCCAGGAAGACGGACACTATCGGTCTGATGCTCTCACGTAGAGCTGTCACAGTGGAGACGCAGCGTCTGAGGTTGCTCCACAGACAAGGCAGGAGTGAAACTGCCACTTGAACGAGAGCAAAGGACATCAAACACAGAGATAGTGAGAAGCGGCAGAGCGCGGGCAGCACAAGCAGCACTGCCTTGATTGGCTTTAAGGGCTCTGCAGATCTCCTTCCTCCACAGCCACTCGGAGGGCAGCTGTAATTTCTCAAGGTGTGCGATGGAGGCCAGGTGGAGCAGCAGCTTGAGCATGCATGTTGGTCCAAGTCTTCACGTGCCAGGAGCACACCTGCTAGCTTCTGCCTGATGAACGTGTTCAGTTTCAGCAAGACTGAGAGGTAAAGAGTCAAGCTCCTGGTGAAAGCAAGTGCAGCTCTCAGAAGGATTTCATTGCAGAAACTAACCACAACGGCGGCCTCACACGCAGCTGTGGAGTAATTATGGAAAGTAACCACGGCTTTCAGCAGTAACAGCCTCCATTGTCCGAGCATGGGGAGCGTCCTGGGCAGTTTCTCATCTATAAAGAGCATCGTGTGAAGCAGGTAACATCCTCTGTGTAGGAGCCAGACTTTGCTAGTTCTTATAAATCAAAGCGTCACTGCAGCTTTTATCAGTGGGGCTGAATAAGTGTTAGCAGCTGTTGTGACTTTAATTGCAGACAGCTTGGTGTCGTAAGGAGAACGGATTTTCTCTGCTGCAGGCCTCTTGTTAGAGGGGCAGGAATTAGGTGTTATCACAGGAAATGCGCATCTCTAACCATGAACATTAACCATGATTCCTCTATGCCTAAACGTCCTGAAAAACCAAAAGCAGAAACCTGAGTTTCTGTAACTGTAGTCGTTTATACGATCTTGTCAAGACTTGATATTGTGTTTATCTTTTCTTAAAAGTTTAGCATCTTCTGCATAATAAGGGCAGGGGAGCAATCAGCAGGTTCACCCGGTATCTAGATGTTTCCTGACGGCGCCAAGTCAAAGTGCAATAAACAGCTGTGTCCTCTTTATCTTCTTTTAGGTTAGGTCTCCTTGTTTATCAGCAGTTGGATCTTTTTAAGTTGCTATTTAAAATCCAACTACTGTGGACTACCAGAAACATCATTATGTTTGATCACCAAATGAACAAACCTAATGATGTAATTGTTCAAATCTGCTTCATTAGGGTTAGTCAGTTTGAGCCAGCAGCAGTGAACATTAAACCTGAAGCGTCAGTTAAAATGCTGGTAATTTTATTTTGAAAATCTAATGAATATTCAGTTACATTTACATGTTTACTGTCTGGCAATTCATGGCTGCTTTTGATAACCATCAAACATTTTCTACCAAATGATTTACAAGAACCCATTTTACATTCTGCTGTTTGTATTCTAATGAGATGCTTGTATTTGAAGACATTAGACTGATTTTTATTTTATTTTTTTCCAGATTGTAGTCCTTGTAAACTTTAGACGTGGCTGTGCAGAAAGGTCTCAGTAGATCAATTGTTTCTGAGTTATTCAGTCGAGCCCATCTGACACCAACAACCCTTCCACATACAAAATCACTGAAACCACCTCTCTTCTTCATTCTGGTGCTCTGTTTGGGCTACACCAGGTCGTCTTAACCATGTCTAAATGCCTAAATGCACAGAGTTGCTGCTATGTGAACGCCTGATTAGATATTTGTGTTAACGAGCAGTTGAACAGGTGTACCTAACAAAGTGGCCAATGAGTTTATGTGATTTACTTTAGAAACAGAGGTTAGCAACAGCAACAAAGTTTAAAATTTGCCCGAAATTCTACTATAAAATCTGCCCTTTGATTTGATTCTGTCCTCTTTGTTATTCCCAGATCATCATGATGTCATCACCCTCGACAGGCTTTTTCATTTCTGCAGCCCATGCATATTTCCTGAGGATTAGATTGTTTCAAATATTTTCCAAGATGGCTCCCCTATTCGTGTTGTAACATAATGCAATATATTAACATCTTGAATGAGTTTGCTGCACATGAAGTATTCTCTTCTCTGTTTTTCTGTCACAAGGAATGAGTAAGGGCCTGCAGACATTCACGCAGTGGTAATGTCAGTAGGTAAATGAGAACAGAACAGCTGTACATTTAGTTTGGGAGGTACAGAATATTGTTTAAAGGAGCCCTGTGGATAAAAAGTGACTTGAGGGAATATCCAGCTAAATGCATTAAAGGCTTTACAGACTCTTGATGAAAGCATACACAGTAAACATGTGGATCAGTTGCTGCTTTTGCTGCCCGGAAGTAAAACAGAATGTTTTTCAAATTAGCATCTGAAGAAAAGAATAAGAAGACGGAGTCAGATTTTATGTAGCTAAACTGCTTCCTTGCTTTTTAAATGAATCACACACCAGTCTGTGTTTACTGTACAGTACTGACGGGATTGCTAACCGTGACGTGATGAGAGTAAAAGCTTCATATCAACATCCACGAAATGGCTTCCATCGTATTTTATTCTCAGAGGAATTAAAGACTTTCTGCAAAAAAAGTAAAACAAGATTGTTTACTGACTCATCAATGTACAGCACACATAACTGAGCACGCTTATTTGCATTAATAATGTACAACTTTTTTTGAAGCCGTAGGTGGACGAGTAAGACGATGTGCAAAGCTTTTCCCTGATTCCCAGAGTTACCCTCATCTTAACAGACAGATCCTATGCAGCGCTTACCTACAGCTGTAATTACAGTCATCTTGGTCAGGTCAGTTCCAGCCATACATCTGGTAAAGCCAAATTTACTGTTTACACCAATGAGCACAGAAAACGGGCCAGACATGGCTCACATTAGGTTGGATGAAAATAGTTTGCGAGTCAGGAGTTGAACACTGGAAGTTCAGATACATTGCATTGCTGTTTCAGTACACTTACTGTCCATGCCGTCATCACCGATGATTGTCTTTCTTTCCCCAAAATGAAGAGTGTGGTCTACACAAGTACAAAGTAAAAAATGAAAGTATTTACAAATGTATAAAAACAAGTACAAATGTTAAAAAACTACAAACGATGATTCGAGCACTTTTGCATGCAAACATTCAAGGATTTAAAAAAAGGATTGTTTTCAGATGCCTCTGCATCATCCTTACTCTGCTGTATGTGGAACATTTGCAGGATGAGTGTTTTTCTTTTCTCTTATATAAAACAGGAACTTTACAGTGGCATTTATTTTAGTGACATGGCCATTCAGAAGACAACTGTACTCCTTCTCTAGGGCCTGTGTATAAAGCTGTTAGTACAAGCTGTTGATCCTCTGCTCGGTCAGAATTCATACAGTCTTCAGTCAAATGTTTTTGAGCCGGCCTGCGTGATCTCATTTATAGGGAATGTCTATGTAATTCAAGCATCCAAGCAATTGCACTGTTGGGCTAGATGTGTACAAAAGTAGACAAATAGCTGAAAACAAGTTCTCGCTCCTCCTCGTCACAAGTCTGAAAGGCTACAGCCTGCTGAGGTTGGCACCTTGTTGCACCTCACTCGTAGTTACAATCAAAGATGGCTATGTGCTGGTGGAACTCTGGATTATGTTTTTCAGTCTTGTGTGACCACCTCCTGTCTCCCACCAGACTTCTACAGGCCAGGGCGAGGCGGAGGGCGGGCAGGTGGAGGGGCTCGTCCAGGAGGGGGTCCCTGGGGAAGAGGTGGCAGCAAGCCGGTTGGGCTAGCGCAGGGCGGAGGCGTGGGTGAGAGCGCCGGTGGGGCGGGTATGTGCAAGGTGGTTGGAGGAAGAGCCCGGTTGGGAGGTGGTGTGTAAGGGGGAGGGGTGGAAATGGGTGGAGGGGTTGGAGGCAGCGAGGAGAAGGGTGGCGCGCTGGGAGTCGGTGGTAGGGTGCCCTGCGGTGGAGGTGGATTCCTGCCAGGCGGGTTGTAGATGGGAGATGGGTGATTGTTGAAGTGTGGGTAGCTAGGGGGGGATTTTACACGGGTGAAGTTCATGCATCTGCCCTATAAAATTAAACAGAGTTCAGATTTTGTTAGCAAAGTGGCAAACGTTAAATTTTTTTTCCATTAATTGTTCAATCCAAGGCAAAAATTCACAATGAAAATTCAGACATTGAGTCTAAATGACAGAAAGGAAAAGGTCTGGCTCACATCACAGCCTGTATATAGAAGATGGATTTAGCCTATGGGTTTGAAAAGTGAGGCTCATAAAACATTTGCCTAAACCTGCTTTCTTTTGATGATCCAACAAGGTGTGACCTCTAAGGTTGCATAAAAAAAAATCTCACTGTGTTGACCCTACTGCTTACTTAGCGTATATTCACTATAAAAACTTTATTAATGATTTTATTGTCTCAGCAGCTAGCTTGAAGTCTAATACGACATTTCAGAACAATAAGATGATATTTGCATTTTCTAAGAGCCAAAGCAAAATTTCATACATTCATAAACTACTGCCATAAAGTGCAAGTACTATATTTTAACATACTATTTGAATAATATCAACTTTGTGCAATAAATCGTGGCTAAAAAGCAGATCAGATCTGCATGAACATATTTTGCAATCTGTCAGTCTACTGTTTATCTCGGCTTTCAATATGCAGAGTGAAAAATATCTACATCTATTTACTCTGGATGAGGCTGTAAAACTTTCTGAAAGTAGTCAGATATGAGTCGGTCTGTTGTTGAAGCTCACTTTTGACCAGTGACACTGATACTGAGTTGTTGAGGATATCCTTACCTTGTCTGTTGGTAAATGCTACTGTTAGCCTCTGTTAGCTACTGTTAGCCTCTGTTAGCTGGCATTAGTGAAACTATCTTTGAAGTAGATCTAACATTGTGTGACTCTGGCACGTAGCAAATAAACTCTCATATGATGTGAGAATCAAACTTCTTGTCACAGAGAAAGTAAGATTCATGTTTGCTTCAAGGACACTCATAGGCTTGTTGGTGGTAACCACATTTATAACCAGCTGCTGTTTTTGTTTAGCTAGCTCAGTATCTGGACACAGGAGAGTCACATTTCAAATCTGCTGAAAATAAGTAATTGTGACAATATCTGGAATAAATAAGGATGTTTATGCACATTTTTATGTGTTAGAGCCACATCTTCAGTTCAGGAGATTACCCTGGAAGAGTTAGAGGAAGAGTTTTCTCTTTTCTTTTGCATTCTGGCTTGTTTGTTGAGGAGTACCCCTTCTTAGATGATAAAACATAGGTAAGAATTCACATTTCGGGTGCAACATATTTTGGGAAAATAGTCTTATATCCATCTCAGCCATTGCATTCAAGAAAGTGGGGCAACACAGTAGCTTCCACAAAGTGGTGCCAGCTCCTATATTTTTAATTAATTAATTCTAAGTTTGAGAACGTTAGTACTAACTAAAAACATAGGATCTATGACATTTTTTAAATTTATCTGCTGCTCTTTTTTTCATTTGATCAAACAATAACTTCAGAATTTGAAGGGTGAAGAACCAATGTCTCCACTTTTCTGAACTTTCTTTGACAAAACACACACTTTCCTGCTTTGACAACTGAATGAACTCACTCTCACAAAAGCCTTTTCCTGTTGTCAGTACACAGCTACATGATGTGTATTTTAATGTCAGCAGACCTTAAAAAATGTGCTGTAATTCTCAGTCCCAGCTTAAATTTTGAGAAGCTATGCACCTATTTCATTGGACAACTTGACCTGCCATCATTTACGCCCATTCAAAATGAAGTGAGGTCATTAAAGGGAGATATACATCATCATCATACTCCAGAAACAAGTTACACCCCTGGAGCAGCTGCACTCAGTCGACCCAGGAGTTGCAATAGGCTGATAAGGAATGTGTTTCTTATTTAACACTGAGGAGAAATGACTGTTGGGGGAAAAGAAATAGGCCAAATGCTGCATGTTGTACAGTTCATCTTATACTGAATATCATAGATCCTTATGTCTCTTGGGCTCCCGGACTGTATCATACTTGTATCTACATTCCCAGTCAGTCACTACTGAAATATGTGATGGTTCAGTAGCCCAGTAACCTGCTGTGTTACGTCCTCTGATTTTATTTTTAATTACTGAAAAGACCCCAGTCTTTAAGGCTCACAAAAGCGACACGTAACAGGGTTTTTCTCCAGCAACAACTGGATCGGCTGGCTTCCTCCTCCCCGCTGCTGCAATTGCAATCAGAACAAGCTTTCTGCTCAGAAAGTGTTCACTGCTCAGAAAGTACAAACAAGTATTTTTCTTTTCCAGTAAGCTAATGAAAAGCTTTTATAGTGAGGAAGACACACTTCGACACTTTGTTTCTCAGTGAGCTGAGTGCTGGTTAAAACGTCCATAAACTGCATAATGCAAAAAGTACTGTCAAGAGAATGAGCTGCCTAGTTAGTTCTAAATATCCTGTATAATATTTTAGAATAAGCTTGAAAGCTTATTATAAAATGCCTCTCGGGCACAAAAGAACATCGCAGACAGGCTGAGGCTGAAGTAAAACAGGGTGAAATCGGCTGCTCAGGCTCGTTGCATCCACAATTACAAGTTAAAACTCTATCATGCAAAGAAAAAAGAACACTTATTTCTTGTTTGTTTGTTTTTAATCAGGAAACGCCTTGATTATTTTATCAGAACAGTGCCAAACTGCATTTTGCATGTATTACAACACCATGACTGTAGAAAACAAGCCTGACTGCTAAAGTGGCTCACCTACATACCAGACCTTTTACCCTCTAAAAACATCTGGCTCACTTCAAGACAAAAAATACAGCAAAGGAGGCTAAGAAATAGTTTAAAGTATGAATCCTGATAAGTTTGCCTTGAGATGTAATTTCCCATCCTCCTCAGCATGAAATGAGGGTCTTGCTGGACTGTCAGTGTATCTCTTTAAGGAAATGCTGCATAACTGCACTGATGAAGATGAAGAAACCTGACCGTATAATAACACATCAGTCTGAAAATTCCAGAGGCTTATTCATGCCAAACAATTATATTTCTATTGTAACTGCATAAAGTATCAACATTAGGATTTTTGCATCAAAGTAAAAAATTACATTATAGCTGCCAAAAAATGAACTATGGACTATACTGGTGAGCTTTGCTGAACTTGTTAGTAACTGGTTGGTCTGCTGTTTGCCTTTAGAACTGCTTTAATTCTACATGGCATAGATTCAGCAAGGTGCTGGAAGCACTCCTCAGAGATTTTAGTCCACATTACCATGACAATATCACACAGTTGCTGCAGATTAATGTGAATCTCCTGTTTCACCACATTCCAAAGATGCTTTATTTGATTGAGATCTGCTAATTGTTAAGGCCACTGGAGTTTCATGAACTCATTATGTTTAAGAAGTCATTTTGAGATCATTTGAGGTTTGTGATGTGTCGTGTTATCCTGCTGTCAGATGATGGGTACGCTCTGGTCCGAAAATGCTCCAAGAAAATATCCCCGGTACTATTACATCACCAGAGTTCCACCAGAATCATTCATACAGGACTGGATGGATCGAGGCTTTCATGATGTTTATGCAGAATTCAGTACATGCGATTTAAATGTCCCTGCAAAAACTGAGACAACATGTGAATTGTGGCCTTAGATTCTTATTCTCAGCTTACAGGGATGGCACCGGCTGCTGCTGCTGCTGTGGTCTTCAGCTGCTATAAACTAAATCTGTTTTAAGATATGTGTGCTGTGCTTCCAGAGATGCTCTTCTGCATACCTTTGTTATAACAAATGGTTAGCTGAGTTATTGTTGCCTTCCTATCAGTCTGGGAGTTCTCCTCTGACATCAACAAGGCGTTTTCATTTTCCGCAGAGAACTGCTGCTCACTGGGTATTTTATTCTTTTTCGGGCAATTCTGATGGTTTTGAGTAGATCACCATGTCTGCATGCCTAAATCAGTTGCTGCATGACTGACTGATTAGATATGTGAATTAATAAACAGCTGAGCAGCTGTACTTAACAAAATGGCTGTTGAGTTTATAATATGCATATGCATAACATTACAAAAACATGGGTTTAAAAGCATGCATAACTGGTATTAACTGTAGTAACTGGGAGTAACTGGTATTCTCACTAGAAGTTTAAAATAAAAGAAAGGTGGGCTACTAATATTGCTTCCTACTCTCATCTTCAAAATTCTCCTTTATGTTTCAACACGGCTGTGTGTCACCTTATACAGCTCTGTGCAAACAATAGGAGCAGCTCCTCCCTGGAATGGCATTTAAAGGCCTGTCTTCTAGCAGCAAATCCTGTCTGGGTTGTTATTGAGTCAAATCTGAAACTAGCTCAGTGTACTTTAGATTTACTCAAAACACTTAGGAGTTACAGTAGTTACAGAGAAAATTCTAGAAAATGTAAAAAATGATTGTTTAAATGTGCCAGAAATGTCTTTTCACCCTGTGAGGGTAATGGTTTTAGATCAACACTCTGACCCAGAGAAATGTGAATCATTACATAAACGCTTGCGGTGACATTTTTAGACACATAATTCCCGTTTTTCACCGCATACAGACTCTACTGTCTCTGACTTCATGTTAGCTTCCAGCTGCAGCGGTCACTGCACTGTCACCCCCACTGCAGCTGGTCTTTGAGGAATTTCATTTTGTTTTTTCATAATGACTTCACCAGACGCTTTTACATTGCTGCGTACTGTAGCAGTCTAAATCCAATCCCACTGCAACTTTTCCCATGAGTCTCGCTGTGCACACTTCATTGCTTACAGCTGGTCCATTTTCTCAACATTTTCACATACAATCGTTTCAATTGCTAATTTTCATTTGCCAGAAGTTAATGCACAGCCAAGCCTGACGTCAGCCTGTGAAATGCAGAACGATTTACAATGCACGCTTAGTGCATGCCAGTGCAGGGTTGGTGTTGCTCTTACCTTGTCACCTGGATGAGGTCTCATTACAGACACACGGTCGTAGCCTTTTCTTAAAAGCACCCACAATGCATCCAGTTTGCTCTGTGGAAACAGAGAAGAGACCAAAATGTTTAAGAGAATGTAAAATCCTACAAAACATTGGTTTCTGCTTCCAACCCTTGTTTTTTTTTTTTTTTTTGTCTTCTTTTTCACACAAGTGACTTCAGCTGCAGTTTAATGTATCGTTTAATTCATCCATTTATCTCAAAGCGACACAGTGAAATGGTTTCAGTCCACTGTAAGTTGGCTCTTCATACTTTTCAGACACAGCAAATACTTTGAGGATAAGAGCAGAAAAAATGCAGCTGTTTTTGCTCACAAAAACTCCTGGCTGTGGAGCCTTTCTCTCTGGAGGTCAGTCCAACAGAAGTCTGGTTTCTATTAGCAATCCCCTGCTGACTGGGAAGACTTCAGAAAGACTCCTTTAACCCCACGCTGGTCCTGGAGGAATGGAGCCGTGTGCCAATTGTCACCTAAGCTTTAATACCCGAACACATCTCGGGCTATTTTCACCAAAACACCATACTCGTACTAACATATCCTCAGCCAGATTAGCATGAAGTAATCTGTGACAGATGCTGTGTTATATGTAGTATGCGCCCCAGCAGAGCTGTTAAAAACCATGATTCCCACACTTCAAATACTTTTTAAACTAATAACTCTCAAATTCTCCAGTATTTACTCATTTTTATGTGGCTCAGTTAAAACTCATATCCTGTTTGCTTTAATTTGTTTAGGTAACACTTGTGAGGAATGATTCAGGACAACAGTGATAAGCTGTTCCTCAATACTTCCATGATCACGTCTGACTCAGGACATTATTGTAAAACTCCGTTCCAAAAATGTTCGGGTGCTGAAAACGTATTAGATGTTTAAAGTGAGACATTTTACTATTTTTTTTTTTTTAATATTAGCTCGTTTTGAATTTGATGGCAGAAACACATCTTTAAAAAAAAAAAAAGTGAAAGCGGAAAACTGTTCTGTGGTCAAATTATTTTTGGAAAACATGCACTCCGTGTCCTTCGAACTAAAGAGGAGAGGGGTCCAGTTTGTTATCAGCGTTGAGTTCAAAAGCCTGCATCTCTGATGATATAGAGTTGCACTGGTGCCTGTGGTATTAGGAACATACATTTGGAAAGGCACCAACAATGCAGAAAGGCCTGTACATGTTTTACATACACTCCCATCCAGATAAAGTGTTTTTCAGAGAAGATCTTCCATATATCACTATAATCCCAAACTCCATACGTCTATTAGAAAAGCGTGGCATCATAGATGAAGAGTCTGGGTTCTGAATTAGTCCGCCTGCAGACCAGATCTTTCCACCAATTTAAAAACATTTGGAGCATCATGAAACGAAAAATTCAACTATGTTCTGTCGTGAATAAAATACTGTTAGATGAGATTTTGTTTCATATTTACATTTTACACAGCATCAAAGCTTTAATTTACAAATGTAGTCTTAGATATTGATTACTGAAAACCATCTGGGGCAATGGTTTTCAGTAATCAGTAAGCAATGGTGAAATAATCTTCACCATTGCCTACTGTTTGTGTTCCCTTAGTGAAGCATCATACTGAGTTTCTCAGTAGTTCCTAATGAGTAATCATATATATATATATATACCCCCCCCCCCCTACCTTAATGGGTGAGTACCAGTTGCGTGGCGCCGGCGGTTTCTGCATGCCATTGTTAAGAACCCGAGGGGGTGGTGACACATACTCCTGGTCAGGCATCTTCACTTTGGCATTTTTGGCCTTCTCCAGCTTTGCTCCTTCTTCAGTGGAGCCTTTCTCACCCCAGCGAACCTCCATCCTTTTGATCCCCCCTACGCCTCTTCCTCCATAGTAGGAGGCATCAACAGTCGGCCATTTCTTCTTGGGGGCTTCAAAGTCCTCATCATCCTGTGGGAGAGCAACAGGAAATGTTTTTTTTAAATGTATTTGTTGTTTAACCATTTCACCAATGTTTATCACCCCTTAGCTTGAACTAAGAGGCAGTAAACATTCAGTACTGTGCAAAAGGTCCTGGCCCGCCCCTTATTTCTTCACACATTTCTAGGAAAAAGCGAAATAGGAGGAGCAATTTATTTAAACATCTGCTAACTCACATGCATGGAAATCCAGTATATAAGGCAAAAAAAGAGTTTTGACAGTTCTAACAAGCTTAAAAGTCAATATTTGGTATGATCGCCTTTATTCTTCAACACAGCCTGAAGTGTCTTAAATAAGCTTTCCTGCCTTTTGTTCCATTCTCTGTCAAGAAGATCCCACTCTGCTTCAATAATGTGGAACCGATGACTGATCGTGTTCCATTGTGTGTTTTTTCTATCCAGGTACACTTTTACTGCATTGGCAGTGTGTTTGGGGTCATTGTCATGATGAAAAATGAAGCTGCTGCCAATTTGATGCTTTCTAGATGATATGGCACAGTGGATCAAAATCTGATGGTTGTTTTTTTTTTTTGTGTTTGTATTTCCATCAGTTTTGACAAGCTGCCCAGCGCCACTGGCTGAAATGCATCACCAAACCATGACAGAGCTTCCACGTGTTTTACAGATGCTGTAGGCACTCACTCACTTCATAAGCACTGACGATAATTTGAACAAATTTGGATTCCTCACTCTCGACTGCCACCCTTTCACTGAGATGAATTCTGATGGCGCTTCAGTGAACAGTAGACGGATCGACTGATGTGCCAGATGCATCTCTCGGATCCTGTGTCAGGTCTTTTTCCCTATTTCTTGAGGACATTTCCAGATACTGCCCATCTGCTGCAGATGTCCCTTTCGTGTCCAGTTTCCTCAAATTTTTCAAGGACACACTGCACAACATGCAGAGATATACCAAGTGTAACTCTTTTTGAATCCTCTTGTTCATGAAAAATACTATTTTATGCCTGTAACACTGTATTATCTTTGGCATGTTTTATGAAACAGGAATATTTCTGTGTTTTTGCCACAGGCTGTTGTAACAAAGTGCCGAAAGATACAGTTTAAAAAATGGTTCCCTGCCAATTTCCAAAGAAAGCCTGGAGAACTATTGCTCAAGAAAACTATGACAAAATAGCCCCTCTTGGAAGCAAAATATAAAGAAAGAGGAGTGGCACAAGACTTTTGCACACAACTGCTCTCTTATTTGTTACCAGGCAAACTGGAATGAATGCCCCTCTCTCTCTGTCCTTCCTATCCCTGAGCTGTCATTATGTCCCCATTGCTCTAGTTTGTCTGATCAAAGGAAATGAAAAAGCCCACTAGCCAAACTTGTGATGTTTCAGCTCTTTAATACACCCTGTCTGTCTCGTATCCTACCAGGATGTCGCACAGAGGAGACCGTAATAAAAGCAGTCTTTGAGGCCGTGGATGTCACTGGCATTTAAATTCAGCAGTTAAACCTAATTTTCTGTTTAATTTTGTGCAAACAGATGCAGCCTGATACGTCCCACAGCTGCAGCAGCGTGTTTGAGGACCGTTAAACTGTATTGAATCGAGTCATTTGGACTTGCGGTTTGCAGTGGCGTGTCTAGAAAATTTTTGTTGGGGGGGCCAGGTAGGGGCACAGATTTGGAGAAGGGTGGCAGATTTAATTGGCAGATAATGTTTTAAAAAAAATTCTACCAACCCTTAACCATAATTCAATAATCCTATAAACCTAATAACCAAATGCACTTTTAACTCTTATTAGAATGAGATTTTAACCACTACGGTGCAAAGTTTTTAGATACTGCGTTGATAAAGTACAAGAGATACAATCAGTGCTTTGTCAGTGTTTACTCAGCAGTCAAGGACAGCAATATTTGCATAGTATTTTTACTGACATATAGTGCACATATGTTTTGGGCAAAAACATTTTTGAAAATTAAAATACGAACATTTGTAACAAACAATTGACAAATTAGCCAATGCCAATGCAAAACTTTATCTGCCTGTTAAAAAAAGAAGATACTCTTCTCACAAACTGGTGTTTGATTTTGAAACAGGAAAAAAGTGGGGAAACAAATGAAAAGACTAACATTTGAATAAAACCTGAAAGCAAGTAAATACTTTCTATGCTGCCTTATCGTAAACTTTGGTAATATTGATAAAGAACAACACTGGCTGATGATAAAATACAGTCAGCTGGCATGGTGACACTGCCAGTATTAACCTGCAGGGCTGGACTGGGACAAAAAAATTGGGCATTTTTACTACAGACCGACCCACCAGGTAGTAAAGCCATAAAGACTTTGACTGAAAACAAACCCTGTTGTGACAGTGATGTACAGTCTTGTTGGTATATGTATGATTTCTATACATTTTACGTCAGATAAAAACTTTGGTTGTAAGATTTAGATAATTATTTAATAAAAACTAGGTATTTTAAATGAGAATAAGAAAGAAAAGTATTTCTTTGTGCCCACCTTTCCCTGTTAATGCCCTACCTGGCCCCCTGGCAAAACTTTGCTAGACCCGCCCCTGCACAGTTACCAGCTGTCTGCTACATAAAAAAGGATCCTGGTGTTATTTGTCTCTCAGAAACAGTTCATAACTTCCCTTCAACTCATTCATGTCACCTAAAAGATAAACCTGTTTCTCCATCACCTGTTCAGCTCTGATGGTTCAGTAAGGACATCTCCTGGTTTCATCTTCATGTTTCCCTCTCACCACATATCTAAACAGACATCATGACCAGCAGCTTTACAGCTGTGGCTCCAGCAAACATCAGCTGATACTAGAAATTAATATTAAATACATTCTAACAACAGCTGATCAAGCTTAAACGTGCTGCTGTTGTTTAGCGCAACATCTGCTGGTTTCCTCTTTCTGGCGCAAAGTGGGCGATAAACAAGAGAGAAAAGCCGATCAGCTGATCATTGATCAGTTTCATGATTGAAGTAGCAACAGGAGAGGGAGGGGGAGAGAATGAGAGAAGAGGCAGCTGTGCAGCATAAAGACAGAATAAATCCAGCTTTGTGTCTTTTTTCCATTCTAGCTAAAGTCCGGGACAAACTGCGTCTCTTCTCAGCTCAATACGAAACGTGTAATATTTTCTCTGATTGAGGGACCATTCCATTTTTTTAAGGAGCCGTTGGCAACTCTACTAACCTTATGAATAAAATAAAGTTCACTATCAGTAACATCATAGCACCCACCCAGCTGTATAAAAACTCCGTCAAACTGGCTAGAACGCAGTATGAGTTATTGCAACTGACAGTAAAAAGTCAGCAACATGAAAATAAACTCCACCTAAACTTGGTTTATATCTGACCCAGATAGACTGCAGGTCATAACTTCTTACCTGAAGTTCAGTTCACCTGACACTCGGACTGGTGGCTGCTTCGGGTCTCTCCTCCTGCCTCCCCTTCCCTCATCCACCTGTTGCCTCTGTGGAAGCCCCGTCATAGCCACCACCAAACAACGGAGTTATTTCTACACATCGACCTGCATCTGGCCAATCCACCACCTCTCATTGTTCATGCCATTACAAAAAAAATAAAAAAATAAGTCACTGGGGATATGCCCGGTATGCCCGATGGCCAGTCCAGCTATGTTAACCTGCAACCAAATCTGCAGCCCCATACAGCAATGTTACGACTTAGATTATATCTTATAACGCATAACTCTTATGTTAGCTGCCCTCAGTAGCATACTGTCTGAAATATTCCACAGCTGCAATAATTCTTTAAGTGTTATTTTTTTCCTTGGTATTCTAATTTCACCGAAGTTTACTAAACTCAACAAACTTGATATTACTTACCGGGACATTTATTCTGTCCTCATTTTCTTTCACCGAAAAATTGTTTCCTGCAGTGCCATCTTTCGCGCTTGGCTCTCCTACCTTTGCTAACGTGATGCGCATAGCGCAGAAGCGATGCTGCATTCACTTACACTCGGATATCTGAGCGTCACCGTGAAAACATAATCGGACATTTGATATTTGATTGAATTTTATTGTTTTGCCTTTGGGGTGGCACCTGGGGTGGCCAGTCTGGTTTGGGGGGTGGCCTGTGCCCCCCCAGGCCACCCCGCTGGACACGCCATTGGCGGTTTGATCTTAAAACTAAATTGAAATTATGTTTTTGAGTTATTGAGTTATTATTATTGAGTTTTTAAACTTCTTACTGCAGGTCCAAATGGTTATAATTTTTTAAAGGCATAAATTAAAGTCTTGGACACAACAGCAGTGCTCTTACAAACAGCAGAAATGGTGTGTGTGTGTGTGGTGGGGTGCTGTAAAAGTCACGATGCCGTTGTTCTGAGAGGGCGTTAACTCTCGTCAAATGAATCAGAAAACGAGTGTTGAAAGTTTAAAGCTGGAAAGTCAGTGACGCCGTGTGGTCATTGAGGTTTACGCTGTCACTCTAACAATTACATAAGCTAAACGCTGGCAGCTGTCGAAGTCTTAAATCACAAGCACTCTTTTTCAGTCTTGACAAAACGGATAGGAGGCGGAGATTGTGAAGCTCCTACCGAACTATCCTCCACAGCTGGCGGTGGTGGTGGTTCGTGGATGATCTGTGGGCGAAATAAAAGAGGGGAAGAAAAAGCAGAGTGAATGGGAAGAAAAAGATGAAGAGCATTGTTTAACATCAGGAGATGACAGAAGTCGCAGAGACATGTTTGAAAATGCTTTTTGCGTGTCAGAACAATGCGCGCTTTATGCACAGTGACGTGGCTACACAACAGCAAATGACTGAGAAATGTTTTCCCTCTTAGTCTCTACGACTTACAAGAGCAAGGCGCTGACCTAGAAACCTGCTATCCAGATTTTTTTGCCTTGAGGTTGCTGGTTAAAGCAAGAGAAGAGTAACAACCTCATAAATGCCACATTATGCCTTTTTAGTTTTATGGATAACTTTTATAGTATTTATACGTTAGTTAGTATCACATAAATAGGGAAAGAAAAACAATTTATCCATCTACTTCGATGTTATGCAACTCAAAACTTGGATGAATGCACAACAATGTACACCGCTGCTATCCCCATATAAACTTTTTCCTCACTGCATGAGCCGTCAGGGTTTTTTCACAGGTGTAATAAAGACAGATTCATCTCCACTAAATGCATTTGGCAAATTAAGTCACTCTGATTCTTATTTGTGATTTTTTTTTTCCTGCACTCTTTTCCAAATCCTGGAACAAAAAGAAGAAGAAAAAAAAGACTCCCCTTGGTAACCTAGTGTCGTTTTTTCCCAAACACACTTGCTGCACGAACTTCAACTTGCAAGCGAATTGACATGGACAGAAAAAGAGTGAAGGGAGAGAAAGCTGTGTTGTAAAAGCTGACATCTCTCTCTGGCAGGGCTCAGCTTTCCTGTTTCCAGCTCCAGTGGAAACACTGCAGTGCATTTTGAAGAGACACCATGCCCGTGACGATTTTGAAAGGAGATGTACGGATTTGTACAGAGGGCATGTGGTAGCAAGTGAGTTTGCTGAAATACCTTGATGCTAAATAATCCCACAAACATGTTTTCACCGAGTCCTGAGCAGATGGCTTTTGCATAAGTACATAAAAAAAAAAGAAAAGAAAAAGAAACTCTTTACTTGGAATCAGTTATCCCGCTACTTAAAAACTTCATAGTGACAAAGATATCAACCAAAACATTCAGGCTATAGACGCTTTTGTTTCCACACCACTGGCAACAAATCAAGTAAAGCCATAAATGGTAGAAAAATCTGCTACAAGTTAGATCTCTTTAAGTGAATATACTGACTTGGAGGTTACCTGCAGTAACCTCTGGAAACGCAAATAATTTTAGGAGAGGTATAATTGCTTAAACGCATGTTCACCTGATGGCCGAGACTATTTACTGGTTGTGGACTAACTTCAGCAACAAAGATCCCTCAGGAACAGAGTGTTTTTTAAAGTCCAGTAAAAATTAACTCTTTACAGCCTAAATCATAAAAAATTAAATTTTTTGGGAAAATTGAGTGTTTTTTGAACCTTTGGATTAATTAAAAAGAAATGAATCAAATATTAGTTTTAATTTGTATCACTTTTTTTTTTTTTTTTTTTTTTTGCAAGATGCAAGGATCCAAAGGAGGAATACTGATACACAGACTCCAGGCTTCACTATATTGTCTGTGGTATCAATTAGGACGTAAATGGCTCGGCTACAGCCCCCATACTCTTTGTAGCCATGTAAAATGTAAGGAGCAGGCTGAGAGCAATCTGTAAAGCAGCACGAGTTCATGTCTTCGTTGCAGGGAACTGACCACAGTGCAGCACAGAGGCCAGAACCACCAGAGGAGAGCCAAGACCAGGAGCAGCATCAGGATGAGCAGAGCTACGGCCAGGATGGTCCCATCAGACTGTAAAAGAGACAGACACGTCAGCATAGGCTGTCTGAACACAAAGAGCGCTGGATGTAAACCACTTTTGTGTTCCGTCTGTAGCTCCACACTCTGTGCTGCTCCAAGCCCCCGCTAAAGGCCAAATGCCCCTATATCTTATTGTACTCACACAGCTCACGGTGGTAATTGTGACCGAGCTAGAGATGAAACTGAGACCCTCGTTCATGCTGACATAAAGATTTGCTGCCCTGGCAAAGAAAAAGAAAAATATCTCAGCCCCGTTTTAACCTTGAAAAGCAGAGCAGAGGGTTTCATTTGAAACCTCACATTTATTTAAGTAAATTATACGACTTACATCCCCTCCTCTTCAAGCACTGGGGCAGGGCAGAGTAGATATGTATCTTCCACAACCAATGGCTTCACCACTAGAGAAGCGGAGGGGGAAAGGGTCATGAAAAACAGCAAAAGCATGAGCCAAACTTTCCTGACTGGAATTGTGAGCAGTGTTCAAGGACACATGCAGCTCCTGAAACATGTTTTCACCTTCAAATCACCGTTTCTTATGACATCTCTTTGCCAGATTGCAGTAAAATGAATTTATTGACTGATTAGACAAGACTTAAATTTAATTCAACAAATATTTGACAACAAGAGCGGAAACTATGCATTTGTTAACAGAAGTCGAATGATGTCACATCTTTCACTTTAAGTTGATTGACAAACAATCAGAGAGGACTGCATCTGCAAAACAAGCACTTTGTTGTTTTCCCATCTGAAGGCATCTGCACCCTGCTCACGAATGCCAATACAAACAATTTCACCACACTTTTTGTTTTTCTGGCAAAATGTAGGTCTTCTCCTCATCCAGCTGGCTGTCCAGGAAAGCGGATCCAACAAACATCATCGCGCAAGCCTGTCTGCTTATCCTGGCAAGGCGAGCGCATACCCCAGAACTGAGGAAATCAACACAAGCGGCTGCTCTTCTCTAAAAAAACACAATGGAGGAGGGAGAGGAAGAGAGGCGAGAGAGGGAGGCAGCAAGGCCAAAACAGCTCCACGCCGCCACGAACTGGGACAGATGTCAGAGTTCAACTCTGCACCCACCTTGCACTCAGAGTGGCCTTACAGCGTGAAAGCAAAGTGCAAACTTTGTCCAGCTCAGAGCTGATGAAACACGATTTGCTGCACTTACATTTTTCCACAATTTAAATCCGTGGTGGATAAAAGGATTCTGGCAGGCATTCGAAGTCAGTGTCATAAAGGTTTATAAGACTGTTTACTCCCCAAGCTCAGAGAGAGGTCATGTTTAACTGGGAGGTGAAGACAGATGACTGAAGTTCATCTTCAACCACTTAATTATTTGGAGTTATTGCTTAAGATTATGGCTGATTTTTGAGAGGTTAGTCATCCTCTGTACCATACTATAAACTCGGTGACACTGGTTAAATACAGCTGAGTTCTGAAGAATCTTACAGTTGCAAAAGCAAAAAAGCGCAGATGGTTACTTGTGCTTTTTTCCCAGCCTGCACTGTGAGAGTTCACAGGGTTCTGTTCAGCTTGGGGGGGAAATCCCCTTCTTGCCAGGAATAAGATGCTCATACTTCTAAACCAGGAGGTGGCTAGATTGGCTTAGCTTAAAGATAGTAAACCAGAGGAAACAAGTAAACTGACACTGCTCACAGGTAACAAAAATCTTCCTACCTCTTATTAACAAAAGCCACGGTCCTGATAATATTAGTGGCCGCCTATTTAAATCTTGTGCTAGAGAACTCAGTCTTTTATTTCAGGTTATTTTTAATAAATCCTTGCAAATGCAACATGTGCCCTCTCTTTGGAAAGAAGCTGTCGTTGTTCCTGTCCTTAAAGCTGGTCGCCTGAAAGTTCTGACTGACTTCAGGCCTTCACCTCAGTCGTGATGAAAGTCTTTAAAAAACTTATCAGGATGCACCATTGACTCTACTTAATCTGATTTCTAAACATGTAGAGAGTAAAGGGACTTTTGTATGACTTCTGTTTACTGATTTCTCCTCTGCTTTTAATAAACTACACCCCAATGTTTTAATCTAAAGACTTTAAGAACAGTTTGAAGTTGGGGAAAACCTGGTGGATTAGATTTTAGACTATTTAGCTGACAGGTCACAAAGAGTGAGAATAAATGGGTTCTGTCTGACCCACTGTTCTCCTCTACAGGTTCTCCCCAAGAGCGTTTGTTATCATGCTTATTATTCATTCTCTATACAAACATGTGTCAGAGCAGATATGAAAACAGGGCCATCATTAAATACGCAGATGTTATTGCCAGCTTACTTAAAGAGGGTGAAACTACACACAGTCTAGTTATTGATGACTTTGTTCAGTGGCGTGAGGAGTCTTAACTTCAACTGAACATATCTGAAACAGAAGATATGGTTCTTGATTTTAGGAAGCAACAAAATGGGCATGGAGTCACTTTAATTAAAGGGTCACCAGCGCATTTAGTGCCTTAGGAAATTTGCTCATTTCCACATTGCCCGAACAATCGTTCTTTTATTGAGTTTGTTGTATCTTTTTGTTTGGTGGCATGGTTCGGTTAGACCTCTGTCACAGAGAAAAGCTCACTGAATCAGATAGTGAGACACTCCAGTCGTCTTATATGTGAGTCATGGCCCTGTCTGGCTTCCCTGTACTCTAAACAGCTACAGAGGAATGGCTTTATAAATCTTTAATAATGGCTCCCATCATTTATGGGGTGAATTTCAGCTTCTCTCCTCTGGATGGAGGTTTCTAGTCCCAAAGTGTGGGTCAAAGATAAAACAGCTGTCCCTGCTGCTGTCACTGAACTCAATAAAAACTGTTTTATTGAATTAATCTTGATCTTATTTATATTGGGGGTTTTTTTATCACTTGTCAAATTATCAAATATGTGTTTGTCGGGTTTAATGTGTGTTTTGTGAGGGGATGCCAAATGCAATAATTTTTTCTGTACAGCAAATTTACCTATGGGTATAAATAAAGTAACCTTGAACCTTAATGTCTTATATTATATCAACGGTGTGACATAAACCACATTTATTCAGTGTCATGCTATGGCTCAAACTGTCAGCTTTAAAAGTGCTGTTGAGTGGATTTGGTCACATGTCGACAGGTCCAGGTTAGCCGTAGCTTCAAGTTTATCAAACAGACACAGGACTTGTGTGGATCGTTTCATCTAACCGTGTTCATTTCTTCTTGTCTCTTCTTTCACCCTTCCCACAGTTGTCCAGTACAACATCTGTCACAAAAACAATGAATAGCTCAGGACAGGAACTGCCAAGTCCCTGCACGCCTGGCTATACTTGCTGCTACTTTTTCCTGGGGATAAAATCCCAAACATGGATTCATCTGCTTCACACATGTAGTTGCATGTTGTTGCTTTCCTTTTATACACTTTTCCAGACTTGCAAAGTAAGCAGAGGGCTGAGAGCAGGAATCAGAAGGAGCAATTATTTCTCAAGAAATGATACATTTGTCTCTCTGAAAGCTAACTGTGACAATATTATTTTTCATTTAAAGCTTACTGCTGATGTAAAGTAAACAAAGTCCAGAAGTCTGTGTGCAAAGGTTCTAGAGGAGTGAATGAATGTGGAGGAGGAACCTCCACGTAATGGGATTGACATGAGGAGATAATTTTGCTCAAATTGCTTCCATGTCATCAGTTTTACAGGACGTTAGATAATATCATGCAAAAACAATTAGAATTCAAATCCAAGCTCCAGAAAATCATCTCATTGAATTTGTAGATTTAAACAGTAAAAACAATGAAAGTAGAAACGGTCACAGTGGTCTTACTTCCGCGGAGCACACATTTCATTCTATGTAAATGCTGGTTATTGTCATGCTTTGTAATTAGACCGTCACCTCATGCAGCTGCAGCGGCATGTGAAGTAGGAAGCGTTACTGTAAGCCACTTTAAAGATATTTCCTTTGTGTGTGGTACAGGTTCTCCTTAATCTCCTGTTTTAATTTTTACCTTGATTCCAGACTGTAAAATTACACCATGTGTTTAAAAAAATGCATAAATAAAACCTGGCTGCTCATTTGATCACCGAGGACTCCAGCGGTGTGGCTCACGTAGTGTTTGTCTTTTGGGAAAATCAGGCCGGTGTAATTTAGGTGACTTTCACAACGTCTCACACACTCATCTGTGTTTTCCAGCCGTCTTTGTCATAGTTTAACAGCATAATCAGATATGATGTTATATGGTAATAAAATAGCTCATGCAGTGAATAAGGGGTAACACCCTGATAAGCAATGCTTCACTTACTCTTAGTTAGGGTGTCGTTGATTCGAAAGCTGCACAGCACTTTGTCAACATTTCGGGCGTGAAGGAATCCACTTCCTCTCACCACCACTTGGAAGGACTCTGACAAGGCGAAGAGAAACACATTATGTCACCTCATCTATAAAATATTATTGAAAATAAATGAAGTTATTTCATCTTCTTTGGTCCAAAGTAATCCCAAGCAGCAGTTTACATACACTTGTGTTGAGCATGAATGTCGTGGCAATTTGGAGCTTTTAATAATTTCTTTCAACAGTTCTTTTTCCAGGGGAAATTAGTTTAAAACAAGAACTGGGTGTGCAAGTTGGATTTTCTCTAATCCACACAGGGTCAAGTGTGGATTCCCCTCAGATGAGAGGAAAATGGCGTTCAGGAAGATCCAAGAATTCAATGAACTGGAAACTACACGACAAAAACCTTTTTCACTATCCCAGTAAAGGGAGTTTCACATCGCCAATAGATTTAGAGGGTGCTGACCAAGAAATGTTTGGAGTTGTAAACGTGAGACTTTCAAGACAACTAAACCAGCTGTCAAGCATGGTAGTGGTAGCATCATGCTCTGGGGCTGTTTGCTGCCAGTGGTACTGATGAACAAAATAGATGGTAAAATGAAGGAGGATTACCTCCAAAATTCTTTGACACATTTTTTCCCCCAATAGGACAATGATCCCAAACAAATATCCCTAACATTAAGCTTCTTGAATGTCCTTCCCCAAGTTCTGATGTCAACCCGATTGAAAAATTATGAACCAGGTCTGTGCCGGGAAACCAACAGATTTAAATGAAATCTACCAAGTCTGCCAAGAAGAGTGGTAAAATATCCAGCCAGAATTATTCCAGAAACTCATTGATGGCTATCAAAAGTGTCTTGCCAGATACACTTTGGGACATTTAATCAAATATTAGTGTTGGCGTATGTAAATGAGGCTTTATGCATATTTGTGACCCTGAAAAAAATCAAACACCCAATTCTTGTTTTGTTTTGAAATTCATTAAAGACGTAAGCCGTACAATTATTACACTCTGGAAAAAGAAGACTTCATTAAAAGCTCTCAACTGATAGATTTCGATTCATGATATCCATGCCCATGATGACTGCTTGAAAGCTTCTGATACAACTATACCATCCTAGAAGGTAAATGCACTCTAGGAAACGACTTTTCGGCATACTCAAATTCATTCACCATCTTAAGAAAATCCTAATATTATAATGAGTGGCCTGAGGAAGGTGAACTAGAATAAAGTTTTACCTCCTGCACAGATACTGGATGGTTCTGCTGCCAGGATCTCGATACAGGACTTCTTGAGGATCTGAGGGACACATTGAGATAAGCACTGTGGTTTTCCTGCTGTCCATCTTTCTCTCGTGGTCATCTATTTCTTTCCATTTTGAATGGCCACTTTGAGCCAAGTCCACTTTTATGTCCTTATTAAATAAACTTTTGCTCCCATTTACATCCTGCAGATGTACAGTATTATCAGTGTTGGGGAGTAACGGAATACATGTACTGCCGTTACGCAATTAAAATACAAAATATGAGTAACTGTATTCCGTTACAGTTACCGTTTAAAAAGGTGGTATTTAGAATACAGTTACTTTGTTGAAATAAATGGATTACACAGCGGTATTTTCCTGTTTCATATCGCGGGTCAGGACCAATGTTCCCTCTAAGCTGCACACGTGCGCAATTGCGCACTGCTGACACGGTCTCTGCGCACAGAAAATCTGCGTTGTGCACAAAAAATCTAACCTGAATTGAAATTAAAATGAATACTTTAACAATTCTGTTTTACAGTGTTAGTCAGTAAGTGACTGGCTGCTCCCATATGGGATTAGAACGATGCCACCTTATCCCATAGTCCAGCCAATAATGCGATTCACATTCGCACATACGCAGCTAATCAACGTCGTTGACAGGCTAACATACTACACAGGTCAATGACTAGATTTTTTTTTTACATTTTCATTGTAAATGGGCTAGAGCAGTTAATTAAAAGTAGTCTAACATAAATGTAAACTCTGGCGTGACCACAGTGGACACGTCTAATGTTGCTCACAGTGGTCCAAGGGATCGCTCAGGGAGTTTGTGTGTTCGCTCAGACACGTGAAAAATTAGAGGGAACATTGGTCAGGACTGTTTGGGTTTTGTTTGACAGCTATGTTCCAGGCGCAGCATTATGGTTGCCATGGTTAAAGGGTGACGCGCGCTCTCTCTGCGACTATGTGTTTCCTGGGTGAGAGAGCCCCTTTTTGTTGTTGTTGTTGTTGTTGTGCTAAGCTAATAGGCAGAATGCTACAGTCATAGCCCTAAAGAATGTAGCCTCATGGGCAGCGTAGTCCGTGCTGCAGGGAGAATGGACTGCCATTCCTGTTATATGTCTGTGAGCGCAAGGAGGGAGAAAAAGGAGAGTGGAAAGGTACGAGTTGTCATAGAGCAGAAACAGGAGCTGGAAGCATGTAAATATAATAATAACCACTGCAGCCAAATAGAGTGCCTGACAAGCCCAGTTGTAAGTAAGCTATTAAGACTAGACTGTACACCATGTTGGTGTTTTCCTCCAAAACAATAAGTTCCGTTGGAGCAGCCTTTCAACGCCTCTCTGTCTCAAACTTGACCCAGACAACAAAGTAAAGCTAGGTTTCAGCTATGAGCCCGACACGGAACCCGACGTATTAGCCAGAGGTCCCTTTACTACGGTTCGGAGCCGTGGACCTCCAGCAATAGTAATAAATCACACAGCAATAGTACATTCATGTAGTTGTAAAAAGCATGATACTATATTAAGTAATGCAAAGTATTCAGAATACGTTACTGTCATTGAGTAACATAACGGAATACGTTACAAAATACATTTTGGGGCATGTATTCTGTAATCTGTAGTGGAATACATTTTAAAAGTAACCTTCCCAACACTGAGTATTATATATATATATTTGTTGCTCTCCAGTAGAGCTGGGCGATATGAGATTTTTTCATATCACGATATGTTTTTTTCATTTCAGGCGATAACGATATCTATCACGATATAAGCCAAATAACTATATTTGTAAGATTTAAATGTGCCGTTGCTCACAAGTAAAATGTGAAATAATCAGCAGCTTGTTTTTATTTAAATATTTATTTCCCATAATAAGTTCAACAGGGTAGATGTACTTAAGGAACATGAGACTTTTTCAGATAAATAAAGGCAAATATTGCAAACTACACAAAAGGCAGCCGCTAAAGCGTTTAAGTTTCAAAATAAGACAAACGAAACAGACTAAATTGTCAATTCCACTTAGAAACAAAATATTAATTCTAAAAATAAATCTTAGTTTGTTTTACAGAAGAACAGACAAAACTGACTAACTTTTGTCAATATCAAATAAACTGAGAACTAAAAGGAAATTCTCAATCTCTCCTTGTTGTATAGCTGAGCTTTTCAAACAGTTTTAACAGTTACTTTAGTCTGACAAAAGCCGAATGACGAATTAGCGCTTCCAGTCAGAGACTGAGGCTACGTCCACACGTACACGGGTATTTTTGAAAACGGAGATTTTCCGTTTTCGTTTTAAAAAATAATCCCGTCCACACATAAAGGCAGAAATGAAGGAAAACGCTGCTATGAACATGCCAAAACAGCAGGTGGCGCTAGATTCCTAACCGTGCCTAAATGTTGGCCAATCAGAAGTCTAGAAGCCTCGGTGGGAAAAAGTAAACAAAGCTGGGGCATAGAAGCAGAACCGAGTCGTAAGTGTGGAGGGACAGTAACTGTGTGTATATGTAAGCATTTAAACACTGCAGAGAGTAGAATTAACAGTAACAGTCTTGTAGAAATTCATTTCACCGAAACAATAACGTGGCGCAGTGTGACGCATGCACCAGTTTATTGTATTTCCAGACTTGCTTTCGGCACAATTTACAGTGCACGCTACTCTATTTTTGTCAGACTTGAAATAGCCGAAATACCTTCACACTACGGAACTTCTATGGCTCTTCCGTTTGACAATCTCTCCGGCATTGGAACCATCATCTGTTTTCTCTTCGGTCACGCTCGGTTGATTTTTCTAGTCGGCACACTCATTTCCTCCATTACCCGCTGGCTGCTTCCCAAACAAACACACGTGCGGCTTGGCACTTGTGCTGTACGTAACAAGTCACGCGACGTGACGCTGCGGCCGTGACGCTGCGGCTCCGCGCTACTTAATTTGGATTGGCTGACCTTTTTTTTTTTTTTTTTTTTGAGGACAAGAGCGGCGAGGTCTATCGCGATAGCTTAATTTCTCTATCGAGTAAAAGTTATATCGCGATACATATCGTTATCGTTCTATCGCCCAGCTCTACTCTCCAGGAACATACTCTCTTTAACCGTGAACATCAAGAGGACGATTCATGATCAACTGCCCCTTTCACATGAGTGAGAAGTAGCTGCTTTCAACTTGCCATTAATCTGCTCCAGATGTAATTCAGCTGTCTGGCCCTTATTTCTGCTCAACAAATCCCATATCCCAGTGACATCAGCACATTCACAGCAAACTAATTCAAATTTTTCATCCTAGTATTCAAATGGAAAACACTGAGGTCAATCTTAAGAGATACAGGACATACTTTGTGTTTATCAGTCACACTAATCAAAAGAAGGAAAGTCACAGCAGGTTTTCCTGGAATTCTGTCTCTGTCCAGAAGGACTCGTTTCCTGATATTTGATCAACATGTTTATGGATTAAAGGGGAGGTCAAGGGAGAGATTATATAAAGCCTATTAAAGCAAGAAGATCTCCGTTGACTTTTCCTGTGTCTGAAAGTCCTGATCATAACACGTCACACGGATGCCGAGCGTCTGTCTGATGTAAACATGTAGAACTGAAATGCTTACTGAATCGATGACTCCTTGCAGAGCCTCAAATCCATCATTTACAGGGAAGACGTGGTCTTTACTATCAGCAATGTTTGCCAGCTAGAGAGAAAACAAATTACTGTAATCAAAAGAGACAAGTGGCACACTTATTCATCCAAGATTTCCATTCAGACATTGTCCCGTGGCATAACATAATTACACAACTTCCTTAAAATAAAACAGCTTCAACGACAAACAAAGGAGGCGGGGGGAAAGTCCTCTTCACTTGGCATGTTGCAGTGATTAGGAAACCAAGCCTTTGGATAAAGCTGCATAAGTTAAAACATATTTCATGTCTTTGCTGGAGTACTTAACTCACTTGAATATGTTTGCTTCAGCTGTCCATGAACAGAGACAGTGACACGGGGTTTAAATTACTTACAGTTATGACTTTATGTGATGTCAAGCACTTAACTCTTTAAAAACGCTAGTTTCAGGATTTTCAAAATAAGGTTTGGATTTCCAGAGCTTAAATTTTTACAGCAGTGCTATCCATTTCTCTCTCAAGTTCAGGTGCCATAAGCCAGTAAGGTTCAGACTAAAACTTAAAAGCATACACACACCTGTGTCTCATTGAAGTCCTTCACCCCCACGCAGTAAACCGAGGCACCCAGACTTCGGGAGCGGTTGGCCTGTCAAGTACACACACAGATTTACAGCAAAAACAGGAAGACCTGGCTTCAATTACACCTCTGCATTTCACAACACCATCCACAACAAACCCAAAAAAGGCTTGTTTTTATCTGGCACTTGGAAAAACTCTTTAAAAGAAGCCAGGCACCATCATAGTTCCACTTAATAATATTAATCACGCATGATGTAACATTCGAAACGTCCCTCAGATGCCACAAAACCAGACAGAACACATAAGTCAAATTTCCAGTTAATATGTTTTTGGTGTTGACATCGAGAAACAACCTAAGACCTCCCACAGCTTCCAGGAGGAACATTTCCAGGAACACCATCCCCAATGTCAACATGTGTCTGAAGCAACTAAAAGCTGATTAAAGCCTGTGGCTTTCACACGCCTTCGCCTGCAAAGTCTGAATGATCAGAGGAGCAGCTGAATTATTAGAGGCCAGAGCAGATGCGAATGCGAGCTCTGATGTATGAATCCGGGGAAGGCTCTGGCCCCGCTGTCTGACTAAAAGATGAGGATCAAAGTGGTGATGTACAGAATGGCAGTGTTTGATCTGGTCCCACATATGTTTAATCGTTTACATATTTCACCTGGTTGTGAAACACGTGTGACCTATTTTTTTCCTCTCACCTCCCTCTCAGCGTAGAAGAAAAGATCTTCGTGTAACTCTCCGTCCGTCAGAGCTATGATAACACTGGCAGTGCGATAACCTGTGAGCAAAAAGAATACAATCACCCCTGCTGCAGTTTTACTGGCCTAGCAAATGAAATACTCTAGCTACATACTTCAGATATACAAAGTCAGATATACAAACTAACATGATATTTGGCATCCTCCATATATAATTCCCTATATGCCTGTATGTTGTATCGTTAACATGACCCCACTCTACATCCCCACAAAGTTTGATCAGAATTCATCCAAAAATTTCCAAGCTATCGTGTTTACAGGCATAATGACACAAACGCATGCACGCGCTACCAAAACGTCGCCCACCTTGACTGAGCTAACAGAACACTGTTTGTAGTTACATGATCTAAACCTTAATTGTTGTAATTGCATATCTCATTCAGTCTAAATCAAATCACATGCATCTAAAGGCCTCCTAAAGGTGACCTCAAGTCAACGAGCAAATGTAAACCATAACTAAAGCCACGACTGTTGGCTCTTTCCGAGGCTTACACTGAAGGTTACCTCTTCCCCTGAGCTCTCAGCAATAATTGTGTTCTTCTTTGTCAAGTTGTTTATTGTGACTAGTTTATAGGCCTGGACCAGTAACAGCATCATTAAAGCACACACACACACACACACACACAAGGACAAAAACGGCAATTTCATGTGGGAGCATCACATAACAGTGTTTTTTTGCTCAGACTCTAATTATCTTGTGACCCCTTTGACCTCCTGTCCCTAAAGTCGGCAACATCCATTTGAGTTCAGTAAAGCACAGAAACAGACAAAACTTTCATCCATTCACAGGTTTTGGTAAAAATTACACTTGAAAAATCTGCAGCGCACTATAAGGAGGAATAAAACACACCTTCTATGTTTCCGTGGTATATCTGCTCACTGGCCTGCGAACAATAAAAGAAAAGATCAATTAAACACGCGTAAGCCCAGTAGAATGCAAGGAATGAGGGAACTCCTTGTGTCTCTAACATTTCAGTCATCTAGTGCTCTGAACTGCGCGGTGACTGTGCTGCAGCTGAAGCAGGAGGTGCCAGCTTGAAGGTCCACTCACCCTCATGATGCCCAGATGCATGAAAGTGTCTCCTCCTGGTCGAACCAACTCAAGCTCCTCCAGTCCTTTGCGAATGCGTTCCCTGAGCGGACACGCAGAAGACAAGGGAATATCTAATCTAACTGAAATATTTATTTTGTCAGATTCATTTCTGAACATGGTTTTGCATAAAAACCAGATACTTTAGGGCGTGGCGACAGGATAATAGCTTCCATAAGGGCAGCATTTTGAGAAAATGCAAGCAATGTGTAACAGATGAATAAACTGGAATGGTATTGGTGTGTGTTGGCCTGAGACACTTTTGCACAGACAGACAGGAAATGAGCCTTTTGTAGAGTAAGATCTACAGGAAACACTGAAACATTAAAAGATTGGATACATAAACTGTCCGCATCGTGTCAAACACCACATGATTAAGTATTTATGCAGACTCTGCAGAGCAAAGGAAAGTATCTGTCTGGAATCTCTTCTTGGTCATAAAAATCATAAGCGCATAACTGTATGTGACCTCAGTCCAGATCTGGTATTACGCTCATTCCTTTCAGCTGGATGGCAGAAAATTAAAGGATTAGGACCAGTTTTTGTTTTTGTGGAGGAGGAGCTGCACCCACCTGTCTTCTGTGAGCCTCATTAAGATCTGTCCCTCAGTGGAGAACACAATGAAGGACATCCGCAACTGTGGGCTGGAGAAAAGACAGGAGAAAACATTCATCTGTCATCATTTCTTGTTACAAACTTTCCCACAGATTCTTGTTACAACACTTTTATTTCTTTACCTTATGAACTTCTGAGCTAAATTTTCAACAAAGTGATAGATTTCAGTCCAGTGATGCTGCACGCTCCCAGATCTGACAAGAAAAAGATCAAATTAATATGATGATGTGTTATTTAAAATCGCAGCTGTGCATCTAAACTACATGACCTCTCCTCTGGCAGTAGCCCAAGGCAATAATTTAAAACAAAAAAAAAAAAACCCTAGCACTTTCAGACAGGTGCAAGACCAAGTCTTAAAAAGACCCCAAAGCACCTGAAATTATACCACCATGTCTTTTGAGTCTTTTGTATGTTGTTGTGTCTCCATAAAAAATTAACTTTATGTCTGTTTTAATCTTTGTATGTCACTGTGAATTATGGTTCGTGGTCTCTCTTCTGTTGTTTGTGTCTCTTTTGGGTAACTGCGGTCATGTTTTTGAAGCTGTGCATCTGTTTGTATTTGTGTCTCTTTCTGTAGCCACCGCCCCTGACATTGGGGGCCCTTGTGTCTGTGCCCAGGGGGGAAGGAGTGCTTACAAAGAAAACAGCTGACTTGAAAGAGCCTGCAGAATAAATGCTTTGGAGAGCCTGGTGAACTTACTCTACGAAGTAGTAATGATCTTCAAATTTCTAAAATCCTCTTTGTGCACCTGTAGTTACTTTAGTCTTACAGTCATCAAAATACACTCACAATAAGGCTTCGTTAACCCTGCTGCATAATAACAGCTGATCAGTGTTTCTGTTTAATCATCTTGAACTTTGTTCTCTCTTTACTGTCACAGTTTTTACTTACTTGTCAGGAAATAAAAATCAGGAGATCAGGGAGGGATTAAATGATTTAGCAGAGAAGCTGTTTTGTATAGTTATCTCATTATTCAGTTATCTGTATCAATATCAGTACACAGCTACAGTTTTTTTGGCTGATAACGCCGACATTTTGTGAGCCTAGATGTCTTTTGAATGTGTCACTGCTGATTTTTATCACGGCTTTCAGTGAAATTGTGTTTTCATAACACACGTATTTTTCCATTGTCACCATGACACAAGTCCCAGCACAAACATCTGAGCCAACAGGCTGAAACACTGGAACATCTGGACCAAGTGGAGAAAGGCAGCGCAGACATCGGGAAAAGAGAGAAGAGGAGAAGAGAGATCAGGCAGATACTGTGAGAAGACAGTGAGGGCAGGTGGAGGACATCGCAGCTAAGAGGCAAAGTGAAGTCCCACCTGGAGAGGAGACAGAAATTTAAAGGAACAGCTAATGCCCGACAACAAATACTGCCAGGGTGCACCTGTAAACCTGTGTCTTTGAAACATGGCTAATGCAAACAGTTGCTCACTCCTGCATAAGTGCCTGATTTTTCCTCTAAGAAATAGCAGCATGTGCCTGGACTTGGCACTGAGAAGTACTGTAGGACAACTGGAAAATCTCTCTCTGCCTCTGCATGTAGAGACTCTCTAAACAATGGAGCTACAGAAAAATCCACCAATTAAAAACTCCAAATAAAAAAAGAGTGGTTTAATGAGTTGGATCTTTTTTTTTTCTTGGCCTAGTTGGCCAAGAAGTTTGGCATGTGGTGATATTATAATAAAAACAAGTCGTTTGAAACCAGGATTTAAAAATACAAATGTCAGAAGGTAAGTACTCTGCTATAGTCCAAAGGCAACTCCCTGAGCAATTTAAGCATCGGTTCTAGAGAGGCTATGTGCTGATTTACCTTAAATATTATTAGTTATTACCCTAAAAGGATTAGTTGGGAAAATTCTAAATTTGCAGAGCATCAAAATTCAGGTTTAACTTATCAATGTATCATGTGCTGCCTGCAGAAACCTGCAAAATGAAAAGAGTCCACGACATGCCCCCTCCAAAAGACTGTCAACTGTAATTGTGATAGATTATTGTGGGAGGTTCGTGCCACTTTGCAGATTTGTACAGCTGTCTTTGCTGCACTGCTGAATGAAAAACAAAGATAACTCAAACTGAGCTTAGATAAACAGGGAAATGGATTCTAAATCATGACCTGTGTCCAAATAACTTTATCACAATGACTCCCTAAGATACACAGAATTTGAAAATCTGAGAATATGAAGAAACATAATTATCAAGACAAGCTTTTCACTGGCTAATGAGGTACGTATGTACACCAAACACAGCACTGTGACTGCAGCTGACAGTTAAATGGAGCAACAATCACAATAATGAAAACATTGCATCATTAACCCATTTTCCTGCATTGCATGACGCCAGACTCATAATGATACCAAATGGGATGATGACATCATAAAAACACTTGGCAAAACCATGATTTTATTGCTGCAGGGGACACAAAAAGCACAATTCTTTTATGCATAAAGTAAATATGCATTTTAAACTTCGTGCATAAGTATGATTTCATAACAATGCATAAAATGTTTAGCTAGAGAACTGTCTTAAGTTTTCAGGGTAGGAAGAAACTTTAGTGGAGGTAGAAACAAAGACAGACACCAAATTGTTTCGTCAACAAACGCTTCTTCCTAGATTTTTAAAAAAAATCATGAACTCAGTTATCGATAGAAAATCAGGTAATGTCTGTCAGTTCACTCACTTATCCAAAACAAAGTAGAGATCAAAGCCTCCAAAGCACGAGGATGACTGAGGTTGCCTCCTGTCCTGATTCGGTCCAGCATTACCAGCAGTAAGAACGACCAGCGCAGTCCCAAACACCACTGGCAACCAGGAGCTTCTCTTCCAGCACAAAGGCATTATTCCAGAAAAAAAACCAAAAGTCTCATAAACATCAGATGATGAAGGAAACCAGCATCGGTTATTTTCAAAGTTTTAATCCTCCTGCAGAAACTTCTTTCAGTTCTGCACGGATCCTTGAAGTGTAAAAAGCAATGATCCAATAGAGAGCAGCGAGCTTAACTCAGAGGGTGAAGAGGAGGAGAGAGACAAAGCACGAGTGCTATGGAGCTCACTGTTGTTGGGACCCTCTCATCAGTGGTTCCAACACAGTATTATGTAGAGATGAGAAGAGCCCCATGCACCCTCCCACTGATATTTGCTGTTTTTGTAAAGGGCAAGGCCATCCAGCAGAAAGATCCACAAACCCTAGAAGTCTAACTCTTTTCATCTCTCTCTCTCTCTCTCTCTCTTCCTTTCTAGAATATGATGCGAAGAACACAATGCAGAGCAAATACTGGAGTCTGCTGCCCTATCACACCATCTAGTGGTGATCAGTGACTGCCTTTATATAATTCACCCTTTATAAAGAGACCACAAATATTGTGGAATCAGTTCATGGTGTCTGATTCCTTGTGTGCTGGAACGTATTACACACGAAAACCAGGAGCTGCAGAAACCCAATAATGCTGAAGACACATGCAAAGAATTTATCTTGGTTTCATGATGCAAAGAGAAAGTTACTGTCACATGTGATCATGTGAACAACAAGAAAGAAAGATAACATTAAGGAGAAGAAGTAAAACTAGCAACACATTTAGGTGACATCTGCATAACTGTGAAGACCGTGTAGACCAATTTCTGATTTCCATAAACAAAGTTCATTCATCAAACTTGAAGAGATAGTTACCGTGACAGTAGATTAGATGTTGCTAATGGCTTATGCATGAAGACACGAAGACTGTTGCCGTTGTTGCTGAATGCTGACCCCTTGTGGGCTCCAAAACATCAGTGAGCTGCACAGATGTTACCTACACACTACTAACTTTTACTTACCCCAACTGAATCACAACCTTTTGGATGTCTGTGTCACATTGGAAGCCATTACAAATACACCAAAGGACCAACATTGATGGTAACAGTTAGCTTTAACTTCACTTGAGATTCTTGAGTTTAGACATTTGAAATCCATAATTCCACTCAAGTGATCTAAAGAATATGAGCTTTCAGTATTCATCCAGAATTTTTTTTGTTACTTTAAATTTTCTTTTGTCATTAATCAGCTTTTTCTTATGTACATTTAAAGATGTTCAGCTATTTCCAACTTTAAAACTTCTTCTTTTCAGCTTTCAACAGTTCTGCACTTTGGCTTTCAGGACAATGATTTGGTGTATTTCAGCTCATTTAACATTTTTTTTCATCTGATTAGAAATATTGACAAACTATATCCAATGCAGCCTAGATATAAACCTTTGCTTCACAGACGTCACATTTATATGGCAAAACCACCAGTTGTTTACTTCCAAAGGTCATCGTACATGCAGTTGTTAAAAGGAAAGCGCCCTGCATTAGAAACACAATATTCACTCTTCAAAACTCTTCAGATCTGACAAATCAGACTTCCACAATGGTGAGTTTTATTTTTGCCAGTTCAGAAGAAACTCAGTTAACGGCTGATTTTGACAGGCTAAAGTAATGACAACATTATTATCAAGTGTGATGTTTACTGGTAATTAAATATACATAAGTACTTTGATGGTGCCTAATCAAACTGCAATTTTCCCCCCAAAGAAATACTTGGCTCTGGCTCTGCTGCTGTGCGCTCTGCTGTCACTGACAAATAGTCAGTGCTTTGTTAAGCCTCAGACATATGGTGAGAAAAAAGGAATAATACATACTGAAAGACATAAAGTATATTCTTTGTGCACACACATAAACATTGAAAAATGTTCATGATCTTTTTTTCACTCATAGGTATGACCCATTGTAAGGATGATATGGATGAGACATGGCATGCAGTGGGATCTAAATGGAGAAACAGTAAATGCTGGGACTGTACTTGCCAAGGATGCTGTGCTGCGTAAGTACATTTATTACTGTTATTTAAGTGGAGGAAAACATTAGTCATCTCGACTTTACATAATACACTGTTAACTGTGTTAACTTTACTTTATTGTCACAGGTATGCCACCCCACGACAGTTCCCCGACGACTGTGTGTCAGTGTTTGACTCAAAGAGATGTGAATATGTAGTGCACAAGAGAGATAACCCAACAGAACTATGCCCAATTTTTGCTGCAACGGGAAAGTGATTCAATCAATATTTAGACTCTTGAATAAAAATCCATAAATATGTCTTTGGTGAGTACCACTGAATGCAAAAACAACTAAATGAAATTATTAAAAGAAAAATGTTGGTGGTGATTCTTTTTATTTAGTCATGACTGCTATCGCCTGTCTGAGTTTGTCTTATACCCACTTCTTCAACAACTCTCTGACACTTTTTTTGACTCAGCTATCCCAACTTCCATTTCCACCCCAGCTCCAAAGTCCAAGACAGAGATCTCTCACTCTGTCACCAAATACACCATCCCTTCAGCTATGAGATGAGATGTCTCATGAAGCTCTGATTTATTTGTTCTTGGTGTTTATCTTCAGTCCCAGTTAGTTTATTCAAACACATATTAAGCTACACTGTCAGCTTGCTATAATGCGGAAAATGGGATTAAGACATTTTCACCCAATCTGAGTACTCAGTGTCATGGTTCTGGGTCTTTGACCCTGTGTGGAGAGGTTGTTGGACTTCGAGGCTTTATTTATTTGTATTATCTCTTTGTTTTGTGGTTTGGTTGGGGTTTTACATTTAGTGTATTTAGTTCTCTTCCTTTAGTTTATTCCTCCCTCAGTGTTTATCCTTTCTTGTCTAGGCTAATGTATTGTAATTGTGTTCATGCAGATGTCTGTGCGTCTCTTCAATTATCACTTTTCTTGCCTCCTCCGTGTTGCGTGGTGAAGTCTCTGTCTAAGTGTTCAGTGTTTTCATGTTTTAATTACTTCCTGTCTTATTTTGATAGTCCCTCACTGGAAACAAAACATACCTGTAATAGTAAAGCACAGTGACAACTCATCATGTGATATCAGAACTGAATATCTATTTACCTTGAAGAAAGAACTAAATCATTTTCCAAAAAATGCTGCCTGACCTTTGAAATTAAACACAAGGGAGGGGTGGTCTATCCTACTGCCCGTAACTTCCAGTAAGCTTGTACGCTTGCATGCAAACTGTGTTTGTTTAAACTTGGCATATCAAGTTATTTCTCAGATTTAAAAGAAATAAAAAAGATCTGAATATTTGTTGATTTGACTGTTTAACTAATTCTTAAAATGAGTACAAACTAATAGAAAAACGACTTTCTCGAGCACCAATTTTGGTTGTTTGCTTTTTGAGACATTTTGACCTCTTCCACATGTATGTAGCGAATCTTCCCATCTACATCTACATCCAAAGGTGTCTAAAAGGAACAGTCAATTGTTGCTCAGACTGTTGCTTTTCAGCTCTATCAAATCTGACTTCCAGGATGGTGAGTTTCATTTTTGTTATAGTTAACAGTTGTTTTGTACATTTCTGACAGGCTAAAATTATATAAATTATGGCAATAAGCAGCAATTTTATAAAACTTAATGTTTACTGGTAATTAAATGTACAGAAGTAATTACTTAGATGGTGCCTAATCAAACTGCAATGTTTGCTTTCCTCTGAAGAAATATTTGGCTCTGCCGCTGTGCGCTCTGCTGTCACTGACAAATAGTGAGTGCATCAACAAAAAAATTAGAACCTGGTAAGAAAAAAACAGAAATAACAGACAGAGATAAACATACACTCACATTTTTTTAGTTCAATAGGAACTGTGCCAGAATAATATCTATCTATCTATCAACCCATTGTAAGGATGACAATAACAATTGGCATGCAGTGGGATCTAGATGGAGAGCTAATTGTTGGGACTGTACTTGCATGTTGCCGTGCCTGAGTGTTCACATTAAATTACTGGTATTTAAATAGATGGAAAAATCAATTATATTTGACTTTACATGATGCACTGTTAACTGTGTGTCTTTTGCGTTATCACAGGTGTGCCACCCCACAACGGTTCCCTGATGACTGTGTGTCAGTGTTTGACCCAGAGGCATGTGAATATGTAGTGCATAAGAAAGACGAACCAACAATACGGTGTCCAGTTTTTAGTGCAGTATTGAAGTGATTTGTTTTTTATGGCGTTCTGGAAGTCTGAAGATGGGTGTTTCATATAAATGATGCCTTTCATATCACTTTCGTGCCATTTTTCAAAATGCCTGTTAGTCGTTTTAGATTCTTGAACAAGAATTCATATGAAACCAACTCTCAGTCACTTTTTCAGCTCAGGCATCTCAACCTTCAGTTCCACAGGCAGAGATCTGGCAATCTGTCACTCACCAAATAACAGACGTGGGAATTATTAAAGGAAAAACACATCATTATAATACTTTGGGAGACTTTTCAAGTACCTTTGCTTTACTTGAGTATTTATTAGTTAATATTTCTGAGTATTAATAGTATTATTATTTATTCTGAAAACTTTTCACTTATATTCCCTACATTTTTACACAAATATCTCTACTTTCTATTGCTGTATATGTATCTGTATATGATGTGAAGTTATGGGTTTTTTTCTGGTTTAAAGATTTTTTTAAAAGTATAAACAGCACACCTGGCAATATGTTGTTTAATTCATCTGCCGAATCCCACTTTAACCCCTGACTATACTCACTTTTCTGTTTACGTGTGGAGGCAAAGTCACCTTCTAAAATTTAGGCAACTTAAAATAGAGGGTTTTTTTTTAAGTTTTTAGTTTTCTTTGTTTGTGTTCAAGGTGATTTAATGCATTAGAATTAGAAATTCAATTGAACTAGAGTTCTAATACAATTCTAATATTGTGTTATATTGAATAGCATGAAGTCCTTTGCACAGATGGAAATGCCCAACAAAGAGCTGCTTTTAATGTATTATTTTGAGATTTCAGAGCCTGTACTTTTTCAGTTTTACTTGAGTAAGAAGTTGAATCAGTATTTGAGCTTTTTGAGCATTTTTTAATTATGTAGCTGTACTTCTACTTAAAAAAGAATGTCTGTACCTTTGCCAACTCTAACCCAGCAGGGATCAGATAATAGTAGACTAAGCTGCTTCACACTTGGTGGGTGTTTTACGGATGCAAAAGAAATTCCAGCATCGAGGGGATGAAGTTGCTTGGAGCAGTAGTTCTCGTAACTTGTGTGCGTGTGTGGTGAAGTTTTAATATTAAAACATTATTAGAAGAATAGTTAAATTACAACAGAAACTATGTAAAGCTGGTTGTGATGGTCAGAGAGCAAGTAGATGGACATAGTGGTGTCAGCCATTGGTTTTGGACACTGCACACTGATATTATATGAAATACTTTTGAGCTTTTTATATTTTAAACGCGATCTCACCTGGACAGGAGGATAGATTAAGTAATCAAATTACAATTATGAACGTTATAGTTGCAACACAAATAAATATTGCTGTGGCAGTTTTTATAAAGGCATGTCACTGCAGCACACTTTCAGCTCCAAATACAACCAAGCTATGACAGGTTATTGTTAGAAAAGAACAGAAAATTAAACAACATGTGACTTCAGTCTTGTAAAATGTTACACATGATTTTAATTGAAAGCTGTCATCCCTAGTCAGCCTGCTACCAAAACATATTTTCCTCATTGATTTCCTTCCTTTCTGATTTGTTGGTTTTCCCAAATCTTAATCTGAACCCAAAATCATTTTTTTTAAAAATCACCAGGAGCCTCTTGTTTTTGGCAGTTATCCAACCCTTGAGAATACCTTTATTAGTGATATGATCTATGCCTTTATTGTATAATCTATGCCTCAAACCGTCCTTTCTGTAACTTAGACTGAATACAAGTCATAAAACAGACTTGTTACTCAAAATTAGTGACTGAGACCATATCGAGAACATTTATAATGAGGTAAAAAGCAAGGGTCGTTTTCTGTAAACTTTTGTAGGCTTATTAGTATTTTTGCAACTTATTGCTCCATTTTGGCTTTTAAAAAGAATGTAGGTTTAATGCACATTCACACTGGCTTCACGGTGGCCATATAGGGGACACTAAAAATATTGGAGTGGCACACCAAAAACAGAATTTTCATTTTTATTATGCTGTTCTCAAAAATAGGTTCCTTGAAAAATATGACAAAAAAGAGAGACAGAAAAGAATTATATCCATATATTCACTTCCACTTATCCTTTTTCAGGGTTGCACTATCCCAGCTGTTTTAGGGCAAAAGGCAGGGTACACCTTAGCCAGGTCACTAGTCTGTCGCAGGGACACAGACAGCCATTCGCACTCACATTCACACCTATGGACAATTTAGAGTTTCCAATTAACCACTAACTGCAGGTCTTTGGACTATGGGAAGTCCACACAGAAAGACCCCTGATGGTGGAACTGAACTCAGGACCTTCTTGCTTCAACAAGGCTAACCACCTTGCCACCGTGTTGCCCTGTCTAGTTAATTTCCTTTTATTAAAGTTAATATCTCTGAAAACAGGTACATATGAAAACCAAATAATAATAATAATAATAATAATCTGTTTTAAGCAGGAACAAATAAGTTAATGTTTCAGCTCATTGCAGGGTGTTTTCCTCTCTTTTGTGCTCACTTTTATTAGAATTATTAATTAATTATTACCAACATAGGACAGCCTTGCAAGGCTGTGTCTGGTGGCGGATGTGTCTGGAGCAGATGTGTAAAGTCCAAAGTGGCCCCAGTGTTATAGGAGCATTAAAGCATTATAAGACAACAACCGCCTGCATGGCTGCAATTTGAAACCTGACGTGTGTACACGTAAAAAGAAGAACTCACTTTTGTAGGGAATTGTGAGGTCATGGAGCATGTCAGTTGTTTAACACACAATAGGAACATTTATAGATTTTTTCCTTCCCCTGAAACCGGTTCATTTCTCTTGTATTTAATTAATTGTAGTTTTTACACTGAAACAGTGGCTTTATTATTGGTTTAATGAAAAGCTGAAACGGAACAGGATCCGGTGTTACTGTCACTGTCATCATTCACCGATCTGGAGTTCTGAAAGTGAAAGTCGGTTACTAATTGTATTTTTCTTGTTATTTACAGTTTTTTAAAAAAGAATTTAGCAAGGGATAGGGGGTGTGCAGACGGGTGGCAGGGAAATTCCTTAGAGCAAATCGCATCATTACATTACCTCTTTCAATGATGAGGATGTACACATCCTGGACAGGGGGGATCGCTGGTTTGAGCGGAGTCAAGGAGGCTGTTTACGTGAAAAGGGAAAGACCATCTCTGAATCGAGGAGGGGGCCTACGGGTACATCTTTCACCATCTTGCAATGCTGTGATTGCAGCCATTCCCCAACTCTCTGAGAATAGTACTCATGGCCATTGATCAGTGGTTGTTGATCAATGGTCATGAGAATTTGCATACTCATGATGAAGGAACTGACCTCCCAGCACATTGTTCATTCAGTGGTGCTGATTTCAGTCAATATGCAAATGTACGATAAGATTGGAGAAACCTGCAGTCAGCTGAGACTGAAGAAGTCATTTGGATGAGTGACGAAATGTTTCTCCCACTCAATACGCTATGTCCAGATGAACAGAATCAACCTTTGAAGAATGAAAGTCATGAAATATATATATATATATATATAAACACCCAGCACGCCCATGCAGGCGGTTTATCCTTCAAGCTCGGGTCCGCTACCAGAGGCCTGGGAGCTTGAGGGTCCTGCGCAGTATCTTAGCTGTTCCCAGGACTGCGCTCTTCTGGACAGAGATCTCCGATGTTATTCCCGGGATCTGCTGGAGCCACTCGCCTAGCTTGGGAGTCACCGCACCTAGTGCTCCGATTACCACGGGGACCACCGTTACCTTCACCCTCCACATCCTCTCGAGCTCTTCTCTGAGCCCTTGGTATTTCTCCAGCTTCTCGTGTTCCTTCTTCCTGATATTGCTGTCATTCGGAACGGCTACATCGATCACTACGGCCGTCTTCTTCTGTTTGTCTACCACCACTATGTCCGGTTGGTTAGCCACCACCATTTTGTCCGTCTGTATCTGGAAGTCCCACAGAATCTTAGCTCGTCATTCTCCACCACCCTTGGGGGCATCTCCCATTTTGACCTCGGGACTTCCAGGTTGTACTCGGCACAGATGTTCCTGTACACTATGCCGGCCACTTGGTTATGGCGTTCCATGTATGCCTTGCCTGCTAGCATCTTGCACCCTGCTGTTATGTGCTGGATTGTCTCTGGGGCATCTTTACACAGCCTGCACCTGGGGTCTTGCCTGGTGTGATAGACCCCAGCCTCTATGGATCTTGTACTCAGAGCTTGTTCTTGTGCTGCCATGATTAGTGCCTCTGTGCTGTCTTTCAGTCCAGCTTTGTCCAGCCACTGGTAGGATTTCTGGATATCAGCCACCTCCTCTATCTGCCGGTGGTACATACCGTGCAGGGGCCTGTCCTTCCATGATGGTTCCTCGTCTCCCTCCTCTTTCTTGGGTTTCTGCTGCCTGAGGTATTCACTGAGCACTCGGTCAGTTGGGGCCATCTTCCCAATGTATTCTTGGATGTTCCTTGTCTCATCCTGGACTGTGGTGCTGACACTCACCAGTCCCCAGCCCCCTTCCTTCCGCTTAGCGTACAGCCTCAGGGTGCTGGACTTGGGGTGAAACCCTCCATGCATGCTAAGGAGCTTTCTTGTCTTTATGTCAGTGGCTTCTATCTCCTCCTTTGGCCAGCCTATTACCCCAGCAGGGTACCTGATCACGGGCAGGGCGTACGTGTTGATGGCCCGGATCTTGTTCTTACCATTCAGCTGACTCCTCAGGACTTGTCTGACCCTCTGCAGGTACTTGGTGGTTGCAGCTTTTCTAGCGGCCTCTTCATGGTTCCCATTCGCCTGCGGAATCCCCAAGTACTTGTAACTGTCCTCTTTGTCTGCAATGTTGCCTTCTGGTAGTTCAATCCCCTCAGTTCTGACTACCTTCCCTCTCTTTGTTACCATCCGACTACACTTCTCCAGTCCGAACGACATTCCAATGTCATTGCTGTATAGCCTGGTAGTGTGGATCAGTGAATCGATGTCTCGTTCACTCTTGGCATACAGCTTGATGTCATCCATGTACAGGAGGTGGCTGACAACTGCTCCGTTCCGTAGTCGGTATCCGTAGCCAGTCTTGTTAATGATCTCACTGAGGGGGTTCAGGCCTATGCAGAACAGCAGTGGGGACAGAGCATCTCCTTGGTAGATCCCGCACTTGATGGTGACTTGTGCTATGGGCTTGGAGTTGGCCTCTAGTGTTGTACGCCACATCCCCATTGAGTTCCTGATGAAGGCTCTTAGGGTCCCATTGATCTTGTACAATTCTAGGCATTCCAGTATACAGCTGTGGGGCATTGAGTCATAGGCCTTCTTGTAATCAATCCAGGCAGTGCACAGGTTGGTCAGTCTGGTCTTGCAGTCTCGGCTGATTGCTCTGTCTACCAGTAGCTGGTGTTTTGCGCCTCTGGTATTCTTGCCAATTCCTTTCTGTGTCCCGCTCATGTATTGACCCATGTGCCTGTTCATCTTAGCCGATATGATGCCTGACAGGAGCTTCCATGTAGTACTGAGGCAGGTTATTGGTCGGTAGTTGGACCAATAACTACCGACCAATAACTGTGCGTAACTGTAACTTGTTAAAAATGAATCCTACCATTTCCAAGATATATATATATATATATATATATATATATATATATATATATATATATATATATATATATATATATATATACAGCAATATCAGGAAGAAGGAACACGAGAAGCTGGAGAAATACCAAGGGCTCAGAGAAGAGCTCGAGAGGATGTGGAGGGTGAAGGTAACGGTGGTCCCCGTGGTAATCGGAGCACTAGGTGCGGTGACTCCCAAGCTAGGCGAGTGGCTCCAGCAGATCCCGGGAACAACATCGGAAATCTCTGTCCAGAAGAGCGCAGTCCTGGGAACAGCTAAGATACTGCGCAGGACCCTCAAGCTCCCAGGCCTCTGGTAGAGGACCCGAGCTTGAAGGATAAACCGCCCGCAGGGGCGTGCTGGGTGTTTTTTATATATATATATATATATATATATATATATATATATATATATATATATATATATATATATATATATATATATATATATATATCTTGGAAATGGTAGGATTCATTTTTAACAAGTTACAGTTACGCACATTTCATGTCATTAAATCGTGTATTTTATTTCTGGGGGACCGATAATAATCCAGACTTTTATCAATCCAGTCCATATTTTGCGTCATTCTCTGTCTGACGCGCCACGATCAGGGTTGCCAGTTTGGTAGAAACAGCAGGCCTGACTGAGCCGCTTGAATTTAGGGCCTAGAAAGGGAGGGCGCGGAGCCTAACAAGGCAACGAAGCGAACAAAAGGAAGTGGCTTTTACGAGCTAAATGTTTATGTTTAATATAACCTCTTTCATTGCCCGGTAAATACGCCGTTCTTATATTTGCTTTGCTCGAAGCAGGAGCTGAAGCCGTCGCGGACAACATGGAGTGATCAAAGTAAGAGGTAATGAGCGGTACACCATTTGCTTAGCTTGTAGCTCGCTATGATTATGCTAGCATGCTAGGTCATTACGCAGCTTTCAGTCGCGGGTGAATTTGCGAATGTATTTGTGATAAATATTGAACCTATTACACTTAACCCACGTATTAAGTGGAATGTTTTGGTTATTTGCCACACGCGACTCAATATGTGGTTTATAATGGCAAAATAATATCCAGTACATGGTAGAAGCTAATAGGTGGTGCTTAAAGAGTATAAACGTGTTAAGCGTCAGTCTGACTCTGTACCAGGACTGAAACTGTTTCGCTATCGCTCGTAGTGCTGTTGTTGTTAGTGCTTTTATTGTTGCTTTGTGGCTTTTTAGGCTGTTGTTGTTGGGTTTTTTTTAAATCAATAACTTATAAGTTATATTTGGAAAATAGCGTAAAGCCCTGGAGCTCAACGCATTGTCAATATGCATAAAAAAACTAGAAATTGTGTAAGTGCAGACCCTTGAATGTGCTCGCTTCCACAGAGCTGACTGTAGTTCAGTTATTCCGTTGTCTTTCTGATATGTCAACACTTAAAGGGCTTTAAAGGCTTTGTCTGGAGCTATTGCCCTACCACAAACTTTATGGATTTATGATGTAAGAGTTTCAATATTAAAATTGATACAAATCTTCTCACACACACACACACACACACACACACAGTTTTCCTCCCACATATGTGTGCGTGGGCGTGTGTGTGATTTCTATGTTTCACAACTAATATTTCTGTAAAATTAGCAATACCACTTTAAGATAAAGTCATTTTTTGGCAGACAAATTTGATAATATTCTTCGATTATTTTGCATAAAATACAAAAACAATTCTTCCCTTCTTTCCCAAGTTTGTCCTGAATCAGCACCAGTTGTTAAGGTCTTCCCGGGGCCCTTTGGGGCCCAGGAAGAGGATGCATCGTGGTGGAGATAAAGACTTCCAGACCTCAGCTCGAAAGATGGGCACATCCTTGTTGTTCCAGCTCTCAGCCCATGAAAGAGAGTTAGATTTAGTATTTCTGGACCACAGCTATGCCAAACCATGGAATGCCCACCCAGATGCCAGCAGTGCTCGACCCACGAGGACGCTGTTTGTTACCCCACGTCGCCAGCCTGAACCCGTTTTGTGAGTTAAAAATGCTCCTATTAGGCTGCTTCTCTTTAGCCATGGTAAAATTAGTAATCTGATGCACATTTTTAATCACTTGTAGTGATGCGGTATTTTTTTTCTTTGTCTGCAGAGATTCAGATTCTTTAATAGATGTGGAAACTGTAACGCCAACACCTGTTCTTCTATATGATAACCACAAAGCCCTTAGTGTGATGAAGGAGTGCGAGCGGCATGTCCTGTTTGCTCGTACAGTTGCTGAGAGTCCGCCGCCCCCTGATGACTGGGAGGAACATGTAAACAAGTAAGCAACCACCTCAATGCTCCACCTTTTATCATGTAACGTTATCCACTTGCAGTAAATCTCTTTGAAATAATTCTGCTTCAGGACTGGATGGACAGTGGCCCAGAACAAATTGTTCAACAAGGTCATTAAAGCTCTGCAAGCGGAAAGACTAGCCCGTCTGGCCAATGAAAATGTAAGTCTTTTTTGTTGTTTGTTTGTTTTGGGTACTAAAGGGTACTAAGAATTATTCACAACTTCTTTGTTTGACTGTGGGAAAAGATTTAACAGTTGAAATGATATATTATATATAATAATGGCACTTTGTGCCAATATGTTGTTGCCTAATATCTAAATATGGATATACACAGCTGATGCAATAATAGAATATGTTCCTGCATCAATAAATTAAGAACATTTTTAAATGCAGTCTGTTCTGTTTGTGAAGCCCATAAACAAACACACTTGTATATGAATGTCTGATTTAATTATCTGTTCAGTTTTACATATGTGGCTGCAGCTAAGTTATGAGGATAAGTTACTGCTGTTTGAGATTTGCAAAAGATGCATTCAAGCCCAATGGGGGTTGGATGCTAAGATCTGTAATACATTGTAGTTCATCACAAAAAGTTTGTAGTGAAGCACCCCCTGTTTGACTTACTAAATAGCAGGACAGACTTGCTGCAGTTATTCTCCCCAAGCTTCGTTAACATAATCCTCCCTTTCATTCTTATTTTTTGGCGGGGTTCATTTTAGTTTTTCTTTCAGGGCTTCAGGTGTCTAAAAGTGTTGTGCAGCCTCGCTCTGGCCCTCGGGTCATGTTTTGCCCGTGTGTGATTTAGGTTTTGAGTCCCTAGTTCTGCCCAGAGAAATTCATGCCCTATTGCTCCTTTGGTTAATAAATTTAATAAACAAAAATGAAGAAAGCTACCGGGTGATGCACTGATGGATAATCTGTTCACACAGAAGCAACTAAAAGCATGAGAGGAGAAATTTACAAAAGTTTTTTACCATATGACAACTAATTTTAGGGCTTACCATCTGAACTCGCCGGCTGAGTGATAGTGGGGATCCCTGGTTCTGTAGGTTATATTTCAGACGTAAAAATGACTGAATTGTTCTGTGATCTTGTTTCTCACAGACTTCCAATGAGCCAATTTTGCGAAGGATAGCTGTGGACAAGTGTGCGAGGAAGGTGCGGCATGCGCTGGCCAGTGTGAACTGGGACACCAAACTGACACAGTGGTTACACACCACTCTAATTGAGTCTTTAAGCCTAGCCATGCTTGCTGCATACCTGGATGTGCTGCAGACTCTCAAAAGCAAGGTACGTAATTGAATAAAGAGTATGAACTGATGTACATTTTTCTGTTAGGCCTGTGCCAGAGGGATAGGCTACAAAGTTCAACCCAGCCAGGGTTTCTTTGCCTTAGCTAGCTCAATGGGTATCAGCCAGGTTTCTTGCTTCAGGATCTGCACATGCTCACATAAAAGGGGTGTTTCACGCATCATGTTACTCTTCTTTCGCACAAAATTTCTATGATTCCAGCCTGCTTCTGAGATGTTCTCAAATGATAATGATGGTGAAATGGTGATTTAACAATCTATAAAGAACATTAGAAAGTTCAGTGCTACACTATTGCAAATAAGACAAAAGATTAATGCTGCAGAAAATTTTTAATTTGGTGATTTAGTGCTCAAAGCAGTACAATAAAGATTTTAATTCAAGGTAATTGTTTTAGCTCTCAGTGCTGCTGTGTTTTTTAGTTTTTCCCTACGGTGACGGCTGCACATTAGAGCGCTGACACTTTAAACAGGATCCATTTAAACGTTAAGTATTACCGTCCCACAGACTAATAAAGGAAGTTTGGAAATTGCTTTCGTTTGCAGGCAGATTGAAGTGAAATAAATTTTATTGAATGAAGAGCTATTGCTGGTGTTAATTCTTATAGCTGCAGTTCCAGCAGTATAAAAGATAATCTGCAGTGATTTATTTTTATTTTTTTATTTATTTATTCATTTATTTTCATTTTTCAACCCAAACTTGGCGTATAACCTGCTCCATTTTATGTGTTCAGCATAAGTTACTATGGTGATTTGGGTTAACAGAGGGCCTCATTCATGACACAGAAAACTGACTTTAAGCTCAACACAGGTCGCCATTAATTAATGAGACTGTTGATCCATTGTTACGTTCCTCTGTCTGCTTAGTTGCCCTCGCTGATCGACAGAATGTTGCTGTCATCGGCAAAGACCGGCGCTCCAAGCGCAGAGGCGCTGTCACTGCTACTGAAACGGCCATGGGACCCAGCTGTTGGAGTTCTGTCTCAAAACAAGCCGGTAAAATTAAATCAGTCGCTTTCAGTTTTCAACAGAAAACGTTTTCATTTAACTTTTTGCACATGTGACCCCTGAATCCTTTTTTTTTTTTTTTCTTCTCCTTGCAGAGCAAGCTTCCAGGATCCCCGCTCATCCTTATTGCACCATCAAGCCCAACCAATCCCGCCCTCTCCACTTCACGGAGAATGAGATTCTGGCAGTCACAGCTCTCCTTTTTTGGAAAGGTCAGATGTCCCATCAGATCAAATCTTTGTGTTTACAGAAATATTTTTCTTCCCTGTTTTGTCACAGAAAACTGCCTAAAACAGCTGTTTTTGTGTTAGGTCATCCCAATACACACTCATGTGAACAGCGGGGCCAATATTGGCATCACCCAGTGCCTAGAGCACATGTTGGGTACTGTCAGGGCCAAGGTCATGGAGGTAGGATGTTGGTTTTTATTTGATGCATTAGTGACTATAGCTGCGATGTGATTGTGATCTTTATTTTGTTAAATTCATGTAGATGAATGTGGCAGATTTTTAATTATGCACATTTCTAATTGTATTTATTAGGTAATGACTCAGATCACTGTCCAAACTAGAGATGCTATATAATGGTTATTTATTTTTTTTGTTTGTGCGTCTGTACCTGCACTGATTGCATGTTTTTATAAATGTAACCACCAGGTTCACAGTCACTTTCCTCACAAACCCATTATCCTGGTCGGCTGGAACGCTGGGGCTCTTATGGCTTGCCATGTAAGACTTTTTACCATGTATTTATCATAGTGATTTAATGTGATGGCACTAATAAAAGTGCACTATTGTCAAAGGTGTGCAATAGAATACATTTTAATAATAAACTTTGACTCCAGGTGTCCCTGATGGAGTATTTGACGGCTGTGGTCTGTCTTGGCTTCCCCCTGCTAACAGTCAATGGGCCACGTGGGGTATGACCTAAAGCATTATCTAGCTTCAGCACTGGTTTTTATCTTTGATGATTTACTCAACTGTTAGAAAAAAAATACTTTCTTCTTCTTCTTCTTCTTCTTCGTCTTCTTCTTCTTCTTCTTCTTCTTCTTCTTCTTCTTCTTCTTCTTCTTCTTCTTTCAAAATATAACTGAAAAACAAAACTTTGCTTGTGCCAGTTTTTCACATATTGCTGGTTTACAGGATGTGGATGACCCGCTCCTGGACATGAAGACACCAGTGTTGTTTGTGGTCGGCCAGAACGCGCTCCAGTGTAGCACAGAAGGAATGGAGGAGTTCAGAGAGAAGCTCAGGGCAGACAACAGCATGGTGGTGGTTGGAGGCGCGGATGACAATCTGAGGTCAGTCACAGCCTTAAAGATCTGAAAAACATAATATTTTAGCAGGGACCAGAGATGATGTTCAACGAGTCAAATGCAAGTAGATTCCTCATTATGTCAGTGAAGCTTGGAAGATATTCGCTTCACAGCAAGTAAATGCCTGTATCGAACTTATCACTGGGATGAGAAAGATTTACTCAAAAGCTTAATGTACAGTTTTGTGCACAAGTCCTTCTTTTCTATATATTTAGCTTTTAAAGTGCTCATGAGCAATCGTTCTCCAGGCTTTCTGAAGGTCTCACATAGTTTTTTCAGAACAAATTGACTGAAATTTTCAGACCGATGCTTGTACCTGACCACTTTCAAAACAAATCTATGAATGGTTCAAAGATAAGAAGGCACTTAACTCAAGAGATGGCACATAAATGAGATAAGTTTGCTGGGCAATAATACAGTTTTTTGGGGGGCTACTATGCTATGCTCAAATGCTATGGCATTTCTTTGCTCAAGTGTAACTACTTTGTTTGCAGCGTATATGACACTGAACTTCTTGATGAAATGTTCTGAGACCACATATATGTGATGCAAAAACGCATTTTAATAGTTTGAACAATTGATTGGCTACATGGTCAAGTATGACACTTAATATTTTTCCACTTCTGACTCTAAACCACTCCACAGAATCAATTCAGCAAAGATGAAATCAGAAGGACTGACGCAGACCATGGTGGACCGCTGCATTCAGGTGGGCCCTCATAGCTAGAAAGCATTTTTCATCTGCTGCAGTTTATATTTTGAATATTTATATTTTGTTCTTCTCTCACTGGTCTTTAGGATGAGATCGCTGACTTCCTTTCAGGTGTGCTTACACGGGCGGAGGGCCACGGTCATGGCTCAGGTGAGCTGAGAGACATGGACACAGAAAAGAAGAAAAGGCCTCGACGGGAGCTTCCCTTTGACATGGAGAGAGGACGACCATCCTCCCCTGCACTGAGAGTTCCTATCTCGCCGTCAGGATCTGAGGTAAGAAGTCTTCTGTATTTTTATGAAATAAAAAATGTTTTATGAAATGATGGTAAATTATACAATGGTGTGTATCATAACTGTTATCATTCAACAGTAGCTGTTGAGTTTTAATAATAAGACCTTGTATGGTGGAATTGCAGTCATAGCATCGTGTCTTATGATTGTAAGAAGCTACACTGTCTGCATATGAGTCACCAGGTGCTCATGTTCGCTCGATCCTCAGGATCTGTCTAGTGTCTGCAGCAGTCCCACATCCAGTCCCAAACCCAAGACATCTGGTCTTTCTCCGGCACAGAAGTCCAGCCTTATCACTGCTACACAGTTGCTCAAGACACACATGCAGCGCTCCGGCACAGTGCTCACTCACAAGCAGGCTCAAGGTCAGTGCACCAACTCACTCAACTCTGAATTCATTGAAAAGGGCTCTGTAAATACGCTTGTGCACTGTGATCCTTGGTACCTGTGTGTACACAGTTGTCCCGTTCACCCCACTTGTTTATTTGAACTTGTTAAAACGAGCCATTGATCTTAACTCCAGTGGAATTTTTGCAGAGGTGTTACAAGGTAACCAGACAGGGTAGAATGCAAGATGTGAAAATGATGGTAGAAAACAAAGATTTTGAAGAGATTATCAAGTCACGACATCTGATGGGGGAAGATGGAACGTGACTGAAATACTTTCCTCTCATCCTCTTGTCTCTTCTCTTCCTACAACTTTCCTTTCCGGCTCTTTTTTCCAATTCATTCCAGCTCAGTTTGCTGCTTTTATGAAACAAAACATGCTTGTGAGGAAAAATCTTCCTCCTGGCACTCCTCCTTGTATTTTTGGTAAGTGTCTATCCCTCTTCTTTCCTTTTTTTCTTTCCTCTTTCCCTTTCACTCTTCTTCCTTTGTTTCCGCTGCTTTAATTGTAGACTAATGTGACTACTTTACTGCATTAAAACTTTATAAAGCTTTTGAGAGCAAATATTAACTTCAAAGCTTGGGGTTAGTTAAGGATAAAATACCACAGGTTCGTGTCAGTCACTTCAGTACTTCACTGATAGTTGTGTGTTCGTCTGTGTGTTTGTCTGTGCCGTGCAGTGCCGGTGACCTCTGATCAGATGGAGGGCCTGGACAGAGATGAACTGCGGTCCCATGGCAAGAGGAGGCAGACACCTAGTCCCACTCCAAGCAAAGCCTCCAAGAGAGCAAAGATCAAGGTTACTATTGTTTCCCAAAGCGATTCAGCAGGGGGCAGCCTCAGTCCTGCTGCACATGAAGGTACAAAACCTGGGATCCTTTAACAGTGGTTTGATTTAGGAGTATTGGTAATCAGAAATTGTGTAAATTGGTGCTGATACTCATGAAATTTTGATATTCTTGATATTAAAGATGATGATAAACTAAACTGGTTCACACACAACAAGCTGACACTTGCTCGGCGTTGTATCTAGACTAAACAACCACAAGGGTCGACTTCTGAATGTCACCCGTAGCCCAGCCCTGCTCTCCACACAACACTTTTAGCATATGCAGTCATGAAAAAACTCACTGTCGGGGGAAAAAAATCCACAGTCCAATAGACCAACTTTGGATAATTGCAGTTTAAACCAGATGAAACCAGCAAGTAGGAAGGCCTAAATGTAGCAACCAGATGGACTACTCCACTGGCAGCATCTAAGTAAACAAACAGCTGGCAATAGCGTTCACTGTTAAATGACCACAGCTGCATATAAAACCTCTGGTCTAAGTGAGGGAGGTCAAGCTCACTTTCTATCAAGTTACTTTGATCTGAAGTGGGCTTGACCAGTAAATCATCTTACTGTCAGTTTAAAGAAGATTAGCTACATATTTAATTTCTGAGATGTCTTAACCCTCTGGGGTCGACGGACGCACCGGCGCGTCAAAATCACATGACCAATTTAAGACAACACGGCTACAAGATGCAGCGACCCAGAGTCTCCAATTCAATTTGGACTTCAAACTATATACCAGTTTTTAAATTGTGTCGATGGGCCACGTAACACCAGAGTTATGATTAAAAAATACACGCGATGTTTCTTTCTGAACAAAACAGCGGTGTGCACGGCAGAAAGAAACGGTAAAAATGGTGTTTTCTAAGGACAGTGCTAGCAAACACTCTCCGCTTGCGAGTGAAAAAATAAAAAACACCCGTTCCCTATTGGTGTTAAAGTGTACCATGTGAGCCAATCAAAAAATGATATGGCAGCATGTGGCACTTGGTTGTTTAGGGAGAAGGGGAAGTTTTAGGAGTGACGCCCGCGAGAGAAATCGGGCGACTGAAAGAAAGAGAGAGGGCGAGTTTTCACATGTGAGACATTAGTGACATTTAGCGTGTTTGGAGGCTATAGTTACTGTATTGTGTACTTTTTGTTTTGTGTGTCAGGTATACTAGCGAATGTCACATTTCCTCCAAAAAAGCCACCAAGGGCAGATTCCAGTGTAAACGCTGTGTCCACATAGAAAACTGGACCGATACACCTCCTGTTGTCAGACCTGCAGGGTTTAGGCCAGGGTTGTGGCCAGATTTAGGTAAATGGTACCATACCTTTCTTGTTTGCCAAACGTGCACAATTTTTAGAAATGTATAATTTCTATTTGGATTTCAAGTTATGAAAATGATTCGTTAAACACGTTAAATATTTAAAATGAAACATTTTTGTCTGAGTTTAGATCAATTGTGCTAATATAGTATGTCAAAATGAAAAAACAACTCCAATGCCAGATATTCGAGGTTGTGCTGAAAATAATGATACCAAACAAGGCAAGATAAACAGTTTTTTAAATGTGAAATGTAGAGGTGAAATCAAAAGTAATCAAAAACGGCCAATTATACCCTGGACCGCAGAGGGTTAATATAAGATTTTTTAAAAACGTATAGCTTCAACAGTGTATCTAAGTTTTTCTGTGCAATAAATATGTAAAATTACAGAAAAGGTTCTGATAGTTTATAGCCCAAAGCAGTCTGTAGTTATAAAACATCATTTTTGCTAAAAATAAATTTAAGTGAAGTTTCTATAGATGGTAAAAAACTGTTATTTTTCTCTAAAATAATTATTTATCTGCTGCTTAAATCAGTGCAACATGGACATTCCCAAAATGGCCAAAAAATGCCAACTGCTTTGAATTGCACTAGATGGATTAATTATTTACTTGGTTGAATTGTCAGTGAGGCAAACCACTTAGTTTGTGAAATAAAATTCCAATAAACAGCCTTAAAAAAAACAAAAAAACACACAGACACACACAAAAAGAAGGCAGTGACTGATTCAGCCAATCAGCAATACATTCCTGCAGTCACCCACTATAAGGTGTTGGGTAATTTGCCTCTCATGTCATACATAGCTTCATACAAACTTGAATCTTTAAACACTGAGAGAACTTGTCTGGGCTTTTTTGTTTGTTTTTGTCAGAATAAAAAGATATAGTTCATTCTTTCATGCGTTGATTAAAATCACTTGTGGGCAGACAGATGCTTTGAGCAGGTTGAGTTCATTCAACTGTGCAGATGAAAAATGTGTTTTTTGTTGATTATGCATTATTAAATTTAAACTAGGGCTTTGCTAAGCCTTTTATTTTGAAAAAACAAACATTCTGCCTGTCATTAATGACCAGGTGGTTGTTTTGAGATTCACCCTTTTTCTAGAAATGATCATAATTTATTTGTTGTTTTTTGTTTTTGTGTTCCTTTTTTGTTTTTACCAAAGCGAGATAACTGACTGTCCTTCATATTTTCTTTTTTCTTTTTTTTCTTGCAGTGGGTGTCTCAGGAAAGCCCTTAACTGTGACAATGGGACAGACTGTAGCTGGTGCCAAGGAGCTGTCTGGACTTCTTACAGGCCAACGGTAAGCAAGCCAGCGCCATAACACACACACACACACACACACACACACACACACACACACTGAGGTTGGAGCACTTGAAACCCTAACTATCCCTACACCCACATCCACTCCCATTTGGTGGGGTGTCTGGTGCAGAGGGATTGGTTAGAGGTGTACTTGGAGTTTGGGAGCTGAGTGATGGCCAAAGCAGCACTTGCTGGGGTAGCTCCTGAGTAGACTGGTGGTTATGTGTGTCACTGCAGGTCTGGTAGTCTCTCAGAGGTGTCTGGTGCCCTGTCCCCAGGCTCCAGCTCATTCAGCAGCGTGCAGCCTTGCATGGTGTCGGGGCCTTCCACACCAGCCCAGGCGCAAGCTCCAGCCACTGCCCAAGGTATCTTCGTCTTGTCCTGCCTTGCACGCTTGTTTGCACTCTTAATTGTGCAGCTGATCTCAACATAGTGACATCAAAACACAAGTGCAGTTCTGCTTGGTTTTATTGTGTGGGATCCAGTTTGATCGCTGAGCTGAGAATTTGGACAACATGTTTTAGCAAACATCATCATTGATCACCTCTTGCACCATCGCTGTCAGTCACTGACCGAAACCTTGCCCTGGCTATCGTGTGTGTGTGTGTGTGTGTGTGTGTGTGTGTGTGTGTGTTGTTAGTTTAGGCCTTGGAATGTTTTGTTTTTTTCCCTTAATAATTTCTGTGATGTTTCGTTGGGATTGATTTAACCCAATCAATGATTGATCTGTGTGTGTGCAGCACCTTCCGCCAGCAGTCTTCTACAAGGCCTAAGTTTCAGTCTTCAGGAGATCGTCACCAAAGCTCCTAACGTTCCCTCAACAGCAGCCAACACAGGTGGCACCCAGGTAACACTTGGAGTGGTTGTATTCGATTCCTAAACCAGATTTTGAACCATCCATTTGCGATAAATTATGTAGACTATTTATAACACTCAAAGAGGGTTTTATTTATTTTTATTTTTTTAAAGTGTGTAGTTATGTGTTAATCTATTTTTTTGAATATGCCACATTTGTAATTGGTTACCCAAATGATTAAAAGAACTGAAAACACACAGATCTAGTGGAACTTCCATGGTTTAGGTACATAAAAGAGAAACTGGAGCATATGTTTTATTGCCAAGGAAAAACTTTTTTTTTTTTTTTTTTGTTAATAGACGTCGTCATCGCGTCTAATCGGCTTCAATACTACCAAACTGCTTTTTTTTTCTTGCTTTTTTTCCTTTTAAGTGACCTAATGGAATAAAAGATGATAAAATCATCTTTCCTGTCCACTCATCTTCCCTCATGCTGTTTGTGCCATTCCACAGGGTCCGGTCCTGAGCTCCGCCGGTACCAGCAGCAGCAGTGCTCTGCTCCGGGCAGTGCCTGTGGTCACCACAGGAGGAGTGGCTAAAACCACCGCCATCCATCAGCTGCTCACTAATGGTGGGCTGGCCAAACTTGCTAGCAGCTTGCCTGGCTTGGCGCACATCACCAACCAGACCACCGGTATGTCTCGAGCTGCCAAGACACGACGGCCACGTTGAATGCCCAGAGTTTGTTCATCCTTTGTTTTGGAAACAGTAGTGCAGGAGGTCTGTAGGCCGGACGTAGAGGAATGTAGAGGACATCTCTGATACTTGCAGAGATGGTTTGCCTGGAATGAGCCTAACTGTTGTAAGGTTTGCAGAGGAATGTGCAGCTTACACGTACAGCAGCCAATGGCAGATTAGTGGCGTACATGTTTTCATGTTCACGGAATGGAAAGTCACAATTTAGAGTTTCCATCTGATGTCGGACACACAAAGGCATGAAACAGTTTGATCCTGAATAATTGTGAATTAAGTTAAGATCAATGTTAAGAGGGTTGACCAAATTTTAATAAGACTCCTGTTTTTCAGTCAAAACTGCTTTCTGCGTCAGCTTTGTTTGTTCAAGCGATCATTTCATGTTTGTTTCTTTTTGTTTGCCTATTTTGTAAACCCATTAAATCACCTGCTTTCAATTATTCATTTATATTAACGCTGACCTCCTAGAGAGTTGTGTTGAGAAGCAATAACGTTGGCACATGGCATTACCCAAGCTGTTCCTGTTGTAATAAAGACTGGAATCAAACTTGTGTTTTCATTGTCGTCTTGTTGTCATTTTATTTTGAGTGTAAATCAGTTGGCTTTCTCACCCCTTTCACTTACCTGAACCTCCAAATTTGCTTTTACCTTTCATGGTCATCTAATATCATGAACGTGCTTTAAAAAACAACAACAACAGCTATCCTTTAGATGACTTGCATCACAGCATGTTTGCAGCAAATTATTCTTTAGTCTAATCTGGTGTATTTGGACGTAAATCATTTATAGCTTGTTATTTCTGTGTATGTTGGTGTTTGTTGTCAGGAGGGCAGAAAGCCCCCACTTCTATAACGGTGACCCTTCGAGGAGCACATCCGAGTAGAGTGGGATCTGTCAGCCAAGCTGGTGGTGAAGCTGTGACTTCAGCTCGTACCCATGAGCCCAAGGTGCGCCTCAGTTCAGCACCTAAACAGACACACTTAACTTGGAGCTTTTTTTTCTCCCCCTTATTCTTGGTTACATGTTTTTCTGACTAACACAAAGTTTGACAGATTTCTGTTATCACTGCAAATGTTCATGCAGCCCATTAAAATTTTCAGTTTGATAGCTTGTAATGGTTCTCACTGACATGGCACCCCAGTGCCTACTTTTAAAATGATTTTGTTGTCACTAGTCTATAATTTGTTGTGGAGGCAGTCTAGAAAATAATTACCGGCTTTACTGTATAGCCTTTGACCCAGTTGTTCACAGTATCTTGTAGCCTTGTGTATTTTAGGTCACATACAGCCACTGGGGCATAAACTGAGGACTGAAGGTGCATTAACAGAAAAACACTGAAGTGTTTGTTAGACATGACACACTGAGGTGAAAGTGTCAGTTACAGCTTTTCTTTTTCATGAAGAGATGACAGCGTTTGAGAAAACGGGCAAAAGTTAAAAAAAGCAAGTGAATTTCTTTCACTTTCTTAATATTTTGCCTTCACATAGCCAGACTTTCTTTTTACTCATTTTGAGTCCAGTCCTTATACCTGACCATTTTCTGAGAAAGTTGTTCGTTTGTTAAGCCACTTAACACTGACATACGAAGCATGCAGGCAAAAAAGGCACCTACATGAAGGGCTCAACCAACATTGTGTGTACGCATGAGAGACAACTTAGCAAAGATCTATTCCTAAATCATATCTTTAGGCAATCTGTTACTAGCAGTTTGTCGTTAAAACACATTTGTTCCCATTTCTTTGTTTGAATCAATGAAAAATGTCAAAAATAATATAGTTTAACAGGCACACTATTTTGCACCACCAGGGTAATTATGTACATGTATATATCACTCATCATGATGTGCAGCCTATGGACGTCATGTTCTTTAGATATAGGAAAAAATTCAGCAAAGAACTGACACAGGATCTGAGAGATACATCTGGCCCTTGAGACTTTAGTGAACAGCAGATGGATGAGCTCGTCAGAAATGGTCTCAGTGGCTGTCAAGAAGCCATTCTTAAGGAAAGGAAAGGTTGAGATATGGCAAAGTGCACAAGAACTGGTCTCATGGAGTAATGAACACAAATGTTTGTTTGTTTTTATTTCTGGTTTAGATTGTCATGGGAATTTTTCAGCATGACAATGATCTCATACACACTTCTAATAAAGTAAAAGAAAAACAATTGATCACTATTAATCATGGATTGGCTTCCCCAGAGCCCACACTTAAACATTATTGAAGCGGTGTGGGATCAGTTTGACAGAGACCAAAACAAAAGGCAGCTTTGAATGTGCTTACAGAAAGCTGGATAACTATTCCTGAAGACTAGTTAAAGAAATAAGAGGGATGCTTTCCTAAGGAAGTTCAGACTGCTCAAGAATAAAGGTGGCCACACCAAATATTGACTTTGAAGCTTGTTAAAACAGTGCAAAAATCTTTTCTTTTTTTTTTTTGCCTTATTTCCATATATGTTTGCATGTTTTAGTAAATCACCATATCCATTAAATCCCCATTTTCCATAGCAAAACATAAAGCACTGAGAGGTGGCTCGAGACCTTTGCACAGCACTGTAGAAATAAACACAAAATCCTCCCATGCCTTGTCTTTTTCAGATAAGTATTAGAGTGTGGATCACAGTGTGCTCCACTTCTGAAACTGGATGCAGCTGAAAATATCTCAATATTATATCTGAGGATTCCGAGCAGACTTTAAAGTAAATGTCAAACATGTTATTGCCCCGAAGAATTTAATATAAACCAAGAATGGACTGAGAGTTAATTAATTGCACTGTGCCCTTTTGCAGCACTGAAATCTCGGCTCACTGTGGGCAAATCCCTGATGCAAGATGGTGATGTGCAAAAGTACCTTAGGAGCCACAGCCTGCTGATGAGACTGCTCCCTCCCCATAGTGACGAACACACCGCCGCACAGTGTGCAGAAGACCACGCCTCACAGAGGGCTCCCCTGTGGAGATGGTGGGAAAAGGCCAGGCAGTTGCTTTCAGTTGTGGACAAGTCCGAGTCTGTGCTGGATAGAACAGGCACTGCTAACTTCAGGGGATGTCGTCGTGCTACAGCCTGCACTCCTTTATTACACCTTTGACTTTAAACTGACAGCATGATCACATGTTCTTGGGAGAAAATTATATGCTGAAGGTAAACTGTAAACTACCTGGAGTGTGGTGGTGCAGCCCAGGTAAAGCCTACAAAAGGACAGCTGTGCATCTCAACAAAGATAATGTTTGAAGTCCTTAGCGTACTCAGAATATATTGAGTTCTATCATTGCTGTATCCATATATGACCATATAGATCCAATAACAGTAATCCATATAATAAGTGTCTGTCATAATTGTTTCTTTTTATGTAGCAATTTTAATAATAATATAATTTGATGTAATGTGCTTCTGAAAGGGAGACGCGTATTGCGATGCTTAGTTTGAGGTATTTGCACTTGTAAAACTCCAAGCTTTTGTTGCACTCGTTTCCACCTGAACCTGTTTTTCTATAGCCTCAAACACTGGACCAGGGTACTGCTTCCCATCTGCACCGTCTCATGACTTCACTGCACGCAGAGCTTATGTTTGAAATAAACATATTTACCTGAATGCAATGCTTTTGCTTTACTTAGCTAATGTAAACATTTAGTCTTGTGTGCTAAACACTTGTAGCACTGAGCGAGCTGAGAATCTCCGCTCTTGTTCAAAATGTTATGGAGGAGCTCGCTCCAATGCGTGATAGTCGCACTGCTGTGTTTACAGCCGCAGCATAAATACAGCCCACTTATTGTAGACGACATCCTGTCAGCAGTCAGATAAGATATAGATAGGAGTGTCTCTCTTCCTCTGTATGTAAACCTTTGTATACATTAGATAGCATGAAGGATCCCATTTAGACAACAGCAGCTGCTGGTATTTCCTCACATCATTGCCACCAGCCCCTCTTGAAGCAATCCATCTGAGATTTAGTCATCCAATCACGTCTGCAGGCCAGCTTTACTGTCCTGCAGACATTGAAGGTGAAGTACAGTGAGAATAGAAGTGTTTTACTTACACTTTACACTTCATGTTAGTAAAGCAGGCAAAACAATGAAGCAGGATGTGTGTATATTCACAGGTACAAATATGTAACATATTTTTTGTACAAGGCCCGAACAGCGCAGGGGGAAATCAGCAGTATTGGAAAGATGGAATGTGAATGAAAAGCGGTAACAGAATGAATTTAATGGTTAATATGTGTAAGCTTTAGGTCCCTCATGCTACAAGCATAAATAACATAAAAGAATGAACAAACTATTAATATCCAACACGAACTCAAGAAATGCTCCACACAAACTGGATAGGTGGAAAAGTGGTTCATCGGAGGACTTCAGTTGGAATCTGTTGGGGGTTTTTTTATCACTGCTTGAAGCACAAATGAGATATGATCTCATGAGGAAGAAACTGATCCAACTTACACAGATAGAATAAAGCAAGCTGTGACACATGGCATCTTACCATGCACTGTCTCAGGGCTCCCTTTTTTCTAGGATTAAGAAAGCTTATACATTTTTCATTTTAGTAGCTTGTAATTAAATAATAATAATAATTATAACAAACTGCATGTGGAAGCTTCTTTCTGCCACTGAAATAAATAAATTACCATTTAAAATTTTGGGCTATTATTCTACAATAAACAACATAATAATACATTGCAATAATACACATTTTTGTATTTTTTTTTCTATGGCAAAAAAACCCCAAACAAGTTTCCATAAACCAAACCCTGTACAGGTATGAAGTCACAAGGAATAAACAGACTTATAGAGTGGATGAAATTTCCATTGGTAGGATAAAATAAATGGGCTGGTTCTTATATAGTGCTTTTCTACTCTATCCGAGCACTCAAAGCACTACAGAAAACATGCCTTCCTCACCTATTCATACACTTCTGTCCATGCTTTTTGTCTGACATTCACACTCCAATGGATGCATCAACTTGAGCTTCAGTATCTTCCCCAGGGATGTTTTGGCATGTAGACAGGAGCAGCCAGGGCTCGAACAACCAGCGGGTTAGTAGATCACCTGCTCCACATTTTGACTTACAGCCACCCTAGAGCACCTGTCAGGTACAGCCTACCCTTCAGGGTTCAGGGCCACACGTTTTACTAAGATTAACAAACCTTCTGCTGGAAATAAGAATAATAATAACTTGAAATTTCAAGTTATTTTCTCAGAAGTTTGATAACATCGAAATTTTTGACTTATGATTGTCTTTTTTCCCCCTCACTAGCGGAAACAAGCGTCCCACATCTCAGACTATCCTCCGTGGTTTTCTCTTCTTTGTTGTTGTTTTTATTTTTACTTTTTTTATTTTAACTCTTTGTGAATCTGTCTAAATGTGTTCCGTACATTACCGACAGGTGGCGCACTAACCGCTTCTGTTTCGCTCGTGACTCCTTTACTTCAGAAGGGTCTGTTTGTTTGTTTGCGCGTGCATGTCATAATGCGAGTGGGCGGCCGTTCGGTAGTGTGCGCGTGTGAATAATTGCGCTCGTGGAAGTAAAGGGAGAGGGGGAAACAACGTGGAGTGTAAAAACAAAGAAAAAATCACGAATTTACGCGCAGAGTGCGGCTGAACTTTTATAAACCGGGGGGTGTTTACAAAGCGGTGGTTCCGGGGAGATCATTCGGGTCTCTGACCGTGTGTATAGCAGAGCAGAGGGGAAACTACCGTCACTATAATAATTATCCACAAAGAGACATTCCCGGTCGGCCGGTTTCTCGTCACTCACACGCTGTTCACGCGCAGACAAGGTAACAATAAAAATTCACACGTGCATCTGTGGTAATTGGGGATTTTCTCCGCCCCTGCTGGGCTGCCATATCATCAAAGTTTCTCGGGCAGTCCTCCGCACTATCCCTAAGCTCCGGCTGGATGAGAGAAATCACTGCCCCCAGAGCCAAGAAAACACCGGAGAGAGGCTGGATTTAAAACCCGCCCTCCAGAGGGATCTCGTCCCCCCCGACCAAAAAAAGAAAAAAGAAAAGAAAAGAGAAAAACCTCCCATTTTCTCTCACTCTATTTCTCTTTCCCACTTCTGTCTCTCTTTCCCTCTGTCCCTCTCTTCTCCTCTACCTTTATCCCTCGCCTTTCGCCGTTTCCCCTCCACAAACATGGATCTCTCGGCGAGGTGTTTGGTTCTTCTATCATGTCTTGGCGTGATATTGGCGATCGATTTGGACGCGATTGATCCAGGCTACTATGTGGAGCCCACTGCCACATCAGAGACGATCGACTACAAGGATCCCTGCAAAGCTGGTGAGATTTGATTTGTCATCGTTTTTTCTTTTTCTTGTACTGTGTATGATTTTCTTTAAAAAAAAACAAAACATATTTATGTGGAGGTAAAAAAAAAAAAAATGCCACGACTCAACGTGGAGCTCGCACAGAGCGGCCAGAGCAACGCTTTTGGAGAGATGACAGTAGTGGATGTAGTTTTTAAAAGGCTTGAGGGAACATTGTGTGCAATTGTTTTGTAGTAAGTGACATAGTTTCTGCAGTTTGAGCCATCCGAGGCGTACACAGTATAACCCAGCTCAAAGAGCGGCTCCACGGATCGTAGGGATGAAAACGCATCGATTGAAGGCTTTCTGTGTGCATTTCGCGACACATGAAAAGTTTTCTGGGGGGGTTTAGTTTTCGGTTGAAAAAGTTGGAGCCTGCTGTTTGCACTCGTGCTTAAAAATGTGATCAAATCCCTCCTGCAGGCTGTCTCCTCTGTTATATACTTAAAAATAAAATAAAAGTCTGCGCTGTTGGGGAAACAAAGGATTTTTACACTTTGATTTGCAGACTTCTTCTCCCTTTGCTGGCCGCTTTTGTCAGTGCACAGATCTCCTCTCGGTTTTTTTTTTC